>NC_140639.1:39921028-41121028 GCF_057382275.1 Copadichromis virginalis | reverse complement strand
CTCTATGTCTGCAATGTTGCCTTCTGGTAGTTCAATCCCCTCAGTTCTGACTACCTTCCCTCTCTTTGTTACCATCCGACTACACTTCTCCAGTCCGAACGACATTCCAATGTCATTGCTGTATAGCCTGGTAGTGTGGATCAGTGAATCGATGTCTCGTTCACTCTTGGCATACAGCTTGATGTCATCCATGTACAGGAGGTGGCTGACAACTGCTCCGTTCCGTAGTCAGTATCCGTAGCCAGTCTTGTTAATGATCTCACTGAGGGGGTTCAGGCCTATGCAGAACAGCAGTGGGGACAGAGCATCTCCTTGGTAGATCCCGCACTTGATGGTGACTTGTGCTATGGGCTTGGAGTTGGCCTCTAGTGTTGTACGCCACATCCCCATTGAGTTCCTGATGAAGGCTCTTAGGGTCCCATTGATCTTGTACAATTCTAGGCATTCCAGTATCCAGCTGTGGGGCATTGAGTCATAGGCCTTCTTGTAATCAATCCAGGCAGTGCACAGGGGTCCTTGGGGATCAGGACCGTCCGACCTTTGGTTAGCCATTCCGGGTGTCTCTCGTTAACTAGCAGCTGGTTCATTTGTGCTGTCAGACGCTCGTGGAGTGCAGTCAGCTTCTTCAGCCAGTAGGCGTGAACCATGTCGGGCCCTGGTGCTGTCCAACTCTTCATACTGGAGACCCTTTCTTGGATATCTGCCACTGTGATGGTTACTGGACCCTGTTCAGGGAGGTCGCTGTGGTCTGCCCTCAGATCCACTAGCCACTGAGCATTGCCGTTATGGGTTGCGTCCTTCTCCCATATGCTCTTCCAGTATTGCTCCGTCTCCAGCCTTGGTGGTGCTGTTCTCTTATTATTATTGTTCCCTTGCCACTGAGAGTACACCTTTGCTGGTTCTGTGGAGAACAGCTGGTTTATTCTCCTGCCTTCTATCTCTCTGGTGTACCTCCTCAAGCGGCTGGCCAAGGCTGTGAGTCTTTGCTTGGCAGTTTCCAAGGCCTCAGGTATGGACAGCTTGCTGTATTTCTTATGCACCTTCTTTATCGCACCTTTCTGCAACTCCGTTAGTTGGCTAACCTCCCTCCGTGCTACTTTGATCTTGCCCTCTAGCCTCCTTCTCCATGGAGGGTACTGCCCCTTGTCGCTGTTCAACTTGTAGCCGAGCATCTCACTGATCACTGCTGCCGTATTGTAGATCAGCTTGTTAGTGTCGGTAATCGTGGTTGTAGGTATTGCCCGTAGTGCTGCATTAACATCATCTAGCAGACCTTCTGAGGGTACTTCACGTAATCTTGGTAACCGGCTACGGGGGATCCTATTTTTCAGGTCAGTTCCTCTCGCATATATATATATATATATATATATATATATATATATATATATATATATATAACAAAGTAGAATTAAACTGCAAACTCGAAAGTAATTAAGACTTGCTGTATCTGTATAAGAAGGATGGAGATGATATTACAGCTTTCAGCAAGTGGTAGTTTAGGCATCAATTTTAGCTCAGCAAACTGGGAATCATTTATTGTCTTGCTTTCTTATGAGTTGTTTCCCATCAGTTCGGGATGGCTGGATGGCAACCGTGTGCAGTGAAAGGGGTATTTAGATGATCCCAAACCACCAATCTCCACTCTGTAATTTTACTGATTTGCACTCCTTCAACCAGAGAGAAAGAAATCAATAACATTAACTGGTATAATTTAGGGTCCTGCTGTGCTAAAACCACACACGGTCTGCGTTCCACTGCACATGACAGCAGTAGAATTTCTGATGTTCTGATATATCAAATAAAATTAATATGTTGAGGCTTTGAAATCCACAACATTGACAATGCAAAGTCAGTCTAACCTCATATAGCAAGTATGGCCCATATTGTTGTTTCTGACAGGATCAGCAACAGCAATGCGCAATAGGCTTGATACTTTTTTTTCTTTAATATGCTGCTCCAAATCAGCCCTATAAAGTTTAAGGGCTTCACACTGAGGAACTAAATTAGGCATTAGCATTAAATCCTCAGATACCACAGTCCCCTCTGGCTGGAAAAAAACGTCCTATGCTCACAGTAATTTGAATTCGGGGGTCAATGAGGTGCCAGCTTGCTTTCATTACTTGGGATAGCAATGTCTTTGCCATCATCCACTCCAATTATTTTGTGCCATGACTCCTGCTCAACTTTTCCTCTCTAGTCTACTCTCTCTCCAAGTCCTGTTATTAACCTCATTGCCAGTCAGCTTATTATGCCGTCTTTTCCCCACACCTTTCATCTCTCACCTGCCTGCTTTCCCCCTTCAAACATCACCTGTGCCCATCACCTGAGCTTTAGTTCATCATCAGCCCCCAGTTATAAAGAGCAGCAAGTAGTAAGCGTTTTCCTTTTGCCACATTTTTCTTTTTTTGTGAGTTTTATTGATTAAAAGTTATTGTCTTCTTAACATTAGTCTGATCACCACTGTCTGGTTTAGGGTTCAAGTGGGATTAGGGTTGAGTTGACATTTACCCCTTTCTATAGATTTTTCATCTATATTATATACCCAAATGAAAAAATTATGGCAGTATCATTGTGAGGCCAAAATGCATTTAATAGGCTTGATTTGAGAAATAAGAAATATATTCTGTTGTTTAAACCGATACTTGTTTAGCTTGTGGCTGAAATGCAATCTGTCCCTAATTGAAAAGCTTAGTTCAGCCTTTTGACCATTATGCCATCTGGATACCAAGATTGCTGCACTTGTTATTATGAAATTATTAATGAGTTGAAAGAGTATGTGGATTCTGTGAGACACAGTAAATGTAAAGCTAGCGTTAAATGGAATCAGTTAAAAACTCTATATTCAATACCAATGCACCGACTGAAACGGATTAATATAAAAAGTCTACAGTACCTTGAAAAACTAATTGTCCCCTTCTTGATTTCTTAGTTTGTTGCATATTTGTCACACTTACATTTTTCAGATCTTCAAACTAATTTTAATATTAGACAAAGATAAATAGATAAAGGTTAATACAAATGCAGTTTTAAATCTGTGTTTCAAGACATGCATTTTAATTTATATAGTACTTCTATATATTAGATTGTATAAATATAACAGTTATATAACATGAGACGGGGCTAGGAATTGATAAGCATTTGCTTCCTCCTACTCCTATTTCAAATGGGAAATAGTCAGCATTTTGATTATCATGTGAATAGGATGGCTTTCAATAATTTAATGTTTATTTGTTGTTTTATATGTATTAACACATGTTATTCATATTTTTAAAAATAAATATTGGATTGATTGTTTGATTGATGATTTTGTTTATTAACTGAAAAAAGTATTCAGACATATCTTGCCCAACGTGAAAAATTTATTTTCCCTTCACCTAATAACTGGTTGTGCCACCTTTGGCAGAAGAATTGCAATCAACTGGTTTGACTAATACTGGAAATCAGTAGTTCTTCTTTGCTTTGTTTTCATTTAGCCCCATTGAAGAGTTTCTGCACATGAATGGCCTGTTTAAGCAAATGCCAAACCATCTCAATTAGATTTAAATCTGGACTCAAAAATCTTAATTTTGTTTTTCTTTAATAGTCCTATGCAATACTGCAAATTTTGGTATTGAGCCAATATCAAGTGAATCAAGAGCAGTATTGCCAATACCAATACTGATCCCGATACTTTTAACCTATTAAGGGAGCTCATGTATGGGAGAGCAGTGTGTGAACCATCATACGTTTACCAAATTCTGCACACATTTTAATGTACACCAAATGATAGTGTTATGATTTGAAAAAAAAAATACCCCCTAACTTTTCTTATATATTGATTGTATTCTTTCTAGAGAGCTGGAATGTGCCTGTCTTTAAAAGATTTATGGTCAGCTTCTGTTGTTTGAATGTTTTATAATTTATAAAAACTTATAGCACAGACAGCAGAAAAAGGTTCAAAGGTTAATTTTTCATACTGCATGTTCGAGGTATATTTTTTCATTTAAAAAATGATGGTAAAAATGTATTTAACACAGGTCAGTGGAATTCATACTGGAATTTGAGGATAGAAAAAAGTTTTCATCCAATTGGTTTAGTATTGATCTGTTACTAATACCAGTGTTGGCATCGATGCTAGCGATATTTGGATCGGGGACTCAGGGGTTGGTGGGGGTTGTGGTGGTGTGATGCAAATATTAAATAAAGATGGCTCAAAGCATGGATCTGTGGTCCCGTCGTGCCTTAATTCCATCACATTGGTGCCCAAACCCAGGAGGCGGCAAGATGGGCCCACAACAGAGCCAGGGAAGGGAGGAGCTGTCCCAGATGATGGCTGAGATGGCGGCTATCCAGGCAGGCGGCGGAGATGCGTCGCCAGCAGGAAGAGCTGCGGGACCAGACCGAGCGCCACCTGAAAAGGATTGGGGATCTGGCGGCGCTGCTCTGGGCCTGGGCGCCACCACCACAGGGGTGTCCCCACGGTGGTGAAGCAGTGGAGACATTTCAGCAACTGGAGGTGGTAGAGGAGGGGCGCAGCGGTCCGCTCCGGCTGGAGGAGGAAGAGCAGCCAGGTGAAGGGCTGCTCCTGCCGGGAGATGTGGAGGAGCCGCTCCAGTCGGAGGCGGCGGACGAAGCACGCGAGGGTCTACAGCTGCTGGAGGTAGAGGAGCCGCTGCGGGAAGGGCTGCTTCAGCCGGGAGTGGCGCTCCAACCGGAGGCGGCGGACGAGGCACGCAAGGGTCTGCGCCGGCTGGAGGAAGAGGAGCCGCGCGAGGGACCGCTTCTGTCGGGAGCGGTGGAGAAGCTGCTCCAGCTGAAGGCAGCGGACGAGGTACGTGAGGGTCTACATCTGCCGGAGGAAGAGGAGCCGCTCCACCCAGAGGTGGACGAGGGGCGAGAGGGGCTGTGCCTGCTGGAGGCGGAGGCGCAGCGCGGGGAGCCACTCCAAACCGCAGCGGCGGAGGCGTGGTGGACCAGCTGTGCGAGGAGACGGAGGTCCCTGGTCCAGGGCAGCCTGCGCAGCCAGAGCTGGAGGCAGAGGAGTGGGACAGCCCCGCTAAGCCGGGGGTCGGCGGGCTGGCCAGTCCAGCCTCGCTGCCACCAGTCGATTCTGCGTGCCTGACGTCTGCCCAGCCGCCTGTGTGCAGGAGCTCATGGCCATGCCTGTGGGGCCGTGTCCGCTTGCTACGCGGCCGACCTCCGGACCAGCTTCGCTGTCGCCCCTGGATGCGCGGACGGCCACCAGAATGGACGCTCCCCCGTTGCTTGGCCAGGGGCTGGGGGCGCCGATGTTTTGGGCCGAGTCTCGCCCCAGTTCGCGGGGGGGGGGGGGGGAGTAGGTTCGGCCAGATTGCTCCCCGGCCTCAATCGGGCGATGGGGGTGTGTGGTGGGGCGTGGTCTGCGGTGCCGTGCGGACGCACCTGCACGGCATCCGCAATCACGCCCGCCGTGTTAAAACACGGGGACTCAGGGGTTGGTGGGGGGTTGTGGTGTGATGCAAATATTAAATAAAGATGGCTCAAAACATGGATCTGTGGTCTCGTCGTGCCTTAATTCCACCACAGTAACATGATGCAAACATTCCAAAAATTTCAGTTTTTGTTTGGTTCTTTAGATGTTGTTCTGGGTTCTTTTGGGACCTCCTGAATGAGTTGTTAATGCATTTTTAGAAAGATTTTGGTAGACAGGCCACTCTTGGGAAGGTTCACCAATCTTCAAAGTTTTCTCCATGTGTGGATAATGGGTCTCACCATGGTTCACTGGAGTCCCCAAAAACATAGGAAATGTTCCATAACCTTTTCCAGACTGATAGATGCCAGTGAATTTCTGTTCCTTTAGATTGTGATGTGATGTGTTGCTTTTTGAAATCTTTTAATCTATTTCACTTTATCAGGCAAGTTCTATTTAAGTGATGTCTTGATTCAATAGGTCTGTATAATGAGTAATCAGGCCTAGGTGTGTTTAGTGAAATTAAATGTAGCTTTCCAAAAAATGCAGTTAATCACAATTAATTAATGATTTAACAAGTGGGAAATTGCTTTTTCACACCGGGCCAGGAACCTTTTTTCTCTTAATATAAGAAATAACTGTTTAAAACTGCATTTTGCATCTTTGACTAATACTAAAATTTGTTTAATGAGCTGAAACACAAGTGTGGCAAACACACAAAAAACTAAGAAATCAAAAATGGGACAAACACTTTTTCATGGGACTATAACACATCTTTCTTCAGCTAATTGACTCTGTGCACGTTAGCATATGCTACTTCCGGTGCGGAAACTCCTGTGGGGAGCTTTGTTCCCGGTGTCCTATTCGCGCCTGGTTTCCAGCCCAAAACAAGTTAAGCAAGTGAATGAATCAAGCGGCGATTTACATTTCTGTAGATGTCTTGGGCATATACCCAATATATCTGTAAATGATGTTCATCGACTTGTCGATATTTTTCCCCGCGCCTCAGAACAAAAGAGAAAATGGATTCAAATGTTATATTTCTCAGCTGTCCCTCGTTTATCGCGGGTGTTATGTTCAAAAAATAACCAGCGATAGGTGAAATCAAGTAGCCAATTGTATTTTTTGATGGTGCAAAACGTTTCGTGGACATCGTGGACATACAGTACTGCACTTCAGAGTCACACTGCTAGTGATCGATACAGCGATTCTGTACTGTACAGGAGAGACGTCACGGAGGAGATCGTCTGCAGCGATCAGGACGCAAGACACAATGTGACGTAAAAATAAGCATGCAAACTTGCACTAAAAAATCTGCAAAACAGCGAGGTGAAAGGTGAACCGCACGTTATAGCGAGGGACCACTGTAATTTTTAAGGTAAGTCACAACATACCCTTCGTACATACTAATGCATAGAAAACGTTACCAGCAATCATTCATTTTTTGTGTGCCTTTTTTTACGGTTTGTTAACATGCTGTGTAGGTGTGTACTTGACTAGCTGATCTCGGCATAACGGGGGAAACATCTGGTTTGACTATTCTTCACCTGTAGTTTGAATGCTGAACATTTGCCTGTTTAAATCATAAGACCAGTCACTATACAGAGATGTGCTTCTGAATGTGGACGATGTGTCTTCTTATTTTGTAATGCAGTTCTGCTTGTGTTGAGTGATGTAAACAACTGATCGATCTAAACTCTTTAAACGTCAAAATTGATCATTAGATTTTTTTTATGAAACAACAGTGGTGAGTGTTCCCACCTTCTCCTCTTTGTAACTTAACGTGATCTTTCCGTTTTCGAGTTTTGGACATGATTTTGGAGTATATCTTTGCAGTAGTGATTTACCGCAAAGCTACCGGAAATGTACAACCCCACAAACGGTCTCAAACCAGGAAGTTAGCATTTCTCGTGCACAGGGTCAATTGCATATTCAGTGCCTTTTTTCTTTTTATGCACATCATACTGGTTACAGTCAGAATAAAGTGGTAATGTGCAATATAACACTAAAAGGTTCACAAGAGTGCACTCACACAGTCTAGCAGGTTTGACTAGTGCGCTTGAACTGCTTAGCTTGGGCACAGCAGACATCTGGTATCATAGAATGATGCAACAGATTATGCTAGTCATCATGCCGAAAATTGATCTAGAAAAAGCAACACAGTAAATATATATATATATATATATATATATATATATATATACATATATATATATATATATATATATATAGTTATATATAGTTATATATATGTATATATATATATATATATATATATATATATATATATATATATATATATATATATATATAACCACCCAGCACGCCCCTGCGGACGGTTTATCCTTCAAGCTCGGGTCCTCTACCAGAGGCCTGGGAGCTTGAGGGTCCTGCGCAGTATCTTAGCTGTTCCCAGGACTGCGCTCTTCTGGACAGAGATCTCCGATGTTGTTCCCGGGATCTGCTGGAGCCACTCGCCTAGCTTGGGAGTCACCGCACCTAGTGCTCCGATTACCACGGGGACCACCGTTACCTTCACCCTCCACATCCTCTCGAGCTCTTCTCTGAGCCCTTGGTATTTCTCCAGCTTCTCGTGTTCCTTCTTCCTGATATTGCTGTCATTCGGAACCGCTACATCGATCACTACGGCCGTCTTCTTCTGTTTGTCTACCACCACTATGTCCGGTTGGTTAGCCACCACCATTTTGTCCGTCTGTATCTGGAAGTCCCACAGGATCTTAGCTCGGTCATTCTCCACCACCCTTGGGGGCATCTCCCATTTTGACCTCGGGACTTCCAGGTTATACTCGGTACAGATGTTCCTGTACACTATGCCGGCCACTTGGTTATGGCGTTCCATGTATGCCTTGCCTGCTAGCATCTAGCACCCTGCTGTTATATGCTGGATTGTCTCTGGGGCATCTTTACACAGCCTGCACCTGGGGTCTTGTCTGGTGTGATAGACCCCAGCCTCTATGGATCTTGTGCTCAGAGCTTGTTCTTGTGCTGCCATGATTAGTGCCTCTGTGCTGTCTTTCAGTCCAGCTTTGTCCAGCCACTGGTAGGATTTCTGGATATCAGCCACCTCCTCTATCTGCCGGTGGTACATACCGTGCAGGGGCCTGTCCTTCCATGATGGTTCCTCGTCTCCCTCCTTTTTCTTGGGTTTCTGCTGCCTGAGGTATTCACTGAGCACTCGGTCAGTTGGGGCCATCTTCCCAATGTATTCTTGGATGTTCGTTGTCTCATCCTGGACTGTGGTGCTGACACTCACCAGTCCCCGGCCCCCTTCCTTCCGCTTAGCGTACAGCCTCAGGGTGCTGGACTTGGGGTGAAACCCTCCATGCATGGTAAGGAGCTTTCTTGTCTTTATGTCAGTGGCTTCTATCTCCTCCTTTGGCCAGCCTATTACCCCAGCAGGGTACCTGATCACGGGCAGGGCGTACGTGTTGATGGCCCGGATCTTGTTCTTACCATTCAGCTGACTCCTCAGGACTTGCCTGACCCTCTGCAGGTACTTGGTGGTTGCAGCTTTTCTAGCGACCTCTTCATGGTTCCCATTCGCCTGCGGGATCCCCAAGTACTTGTAACTGTCCTCTATGTCTGCAATGTTGCCTTCTGGTAGTTCAATCCCCTCAGTTCTGACTACCTTCCCTCTCTTTGTTACCATCCGACTACACTTCTCCAGTCCGAACGACATTCCAATGTCATTGCTGTATAGCCTGGTAGTGTGGATCAGTGAATCGATGTCTCGTTCACTCTTGGCATACAGCTTGATGTCATCCATGTACAGGAGGTGGCTGACAACTGCTCCGTTCCGTAGTCGGTATCCGTAGCCAGTCTTGTTAATGATCTCACTGAGGGGGTTCAGGCCTATGCAGAACAGCAGTGGGGACAGAGCATCTCCTTGGTAGATCCCACACTTGATGGTGACTTGTGCTATGGGCTTGGAGTTGGCCTCTAGTGTTGTACGCCACATCCCCATTGAGTTCCTGATGAAGGCTCTTAGGGTCCCATTGATCTTGTACAATTCTAGGCATTCCAGTATCCAGCTGTGGGGCATTGAGTCATAGGCCTTCTTGTAATCAAATCAGGCAGTGCACAGGTTGGTCAGTCTGGTCTTGCAGTCTCGGCTGATTGTTCTGTCTACCAGTAGCTGGTGTTTTGCGCCTCTGGTATTCTTGCCAATTCCTTTCTGTGTCCCGCTCATGTATTGACCCATGTGCCTGTTCATCTTAGCCGATATGATGCCTGACAGGAGCTTCCATGTAGTACTGAGGCAGGTTATTGGTCGGTAGTTGGAGGGGACCGGTCCCTTCTTGGGGTCCTTGGGGTTCAGGACCGTCCGGCCTTCAGTTAGCCATTCAGTTGCTATATATATATATATATATATATATATATATATATATATATATATAATTCCAACAACAACGCCCTGTTTTGTTGTTGGAATATACAAAACCCCACAAGAATGCCTAGAACTATATAAGATCAACAGGACCCTGAGAGCCTTCATCAGGAACTCAATGGGGATGTGGCGGACAACACTGGAGGCCAACTTCAAGCCCATAGCACAAGTCACCATCAAGTGCGGGATCTACCAAGGAGATGCTGTCCCCACTGCTGTTCTGCATAGGCCTGAACCCCCTCAGTGAGATAATTGACAAGACTGGCTACAGATACCGACTACGGAATGGAGCACTTGTCAGCCACCTCCTGTACATGGATGACATCAAGCTGTATGCCAAGAGTGAACGAGACATCGATTCACTGATCCACACTACCAGGATATACAGCAATGACATCGGAATGTCATTTGGGCTGGAGAAGTGTAGTCAGATGGTAACAAAGAGAGGGAAGGGAGTCAAACTACCAGAAGGCAACATTGCAGACATAGAGGACAGTTACAAGTACCTGGGGATCCCGCAGGCGAATGGGAACCATGAAGAGGCCGCTAGGAAAGCTGCAACCAGTAGTAGACCATGCAGAGGGTCAGGCAAGTCCTGAGGAGTCAGCTGAATACTAAGAACAAGATCCGGGCCATCAACACCTACGCCCTGCCCATGATCAGGTACCCTGCTGGGGTAATAGGCTGGACAAAGGAGGAGATAGAAGCCACTGACTGTCAGGGTTCCTGGGTCGTTGACCCAGTGTTTTCCGTTTTGTCATGTTCATCTATGTTTTCTGTGCCTGCGTATTGTGTTCCAGTTATTTCCATGTATCATTAGTCAGACTAAGTTCAGCTGCGTACTCACCGGTTTCTAATCATTCACCACCCAGCGTGTATTTAAGTCCTCAGTTCCACCCGATCCTGGTCGTGTCATTGATGTACATGTGATGTTATGTTGTCGTTTCCGCCTGTGTTCAGCCAGCCAGCCATTCAGTCCTTCAGTCAGTCCTTCAGTCAGTCGTCCAGCCAGCCAGCCAGCCATTTTCTACCTTTGTTGTACTTTACTCCTACACAGCACCCATGCTATCTTGCATAGATAGAGCGCTTTAGGTTGAAGTTGTAAAATGTTGCTTTTGTTGTTTCTTTCTTTGGGTTTTGTTTGTTCATCCACTCCTTATAATAAACCTTCACCAGTCTTCACCTACCTGCGAGTCCTGCGTTTGGGTTCCTTCTTCCTCGCCTCCACACAACGCCTGACAGAATGACACAACCCGTGCCACGAAGACACGATTGGAACCCAACGGACTCGCACCTCTACGAGCGGCAGGAGGCAGTGCTTTCCTGTTGGGCAGAGGAGCTCAGGGGAAAACAGTGACTCTTCGCGCAGAGAAAGCACGTTTTCGAGGGGACTCGCCTGGCTCTGGGCGGGCCTTGGAGACGCCGCGTTCCCCCACCTGCTGCCTTACCTGCACCGGAGCATTTGCCGCGGAGAGTGGACATTTCACGCCGCGCTTCGGCCGCTCCCTCTCTCGCCGCTCCGCTCCTCGCTCACACACCCGCCGCCTCATTCGCCAGACCTCCACCTTCGCCACGGCACAGCAGCTACGCCTCCCACCTCGGCTCAACGGAGGCTACCGCACCAGAGGCTCAGCTGTTTACCCCGGCCGCTTCCTCTTCCCGGAGAAAGCGGCGCACACGCCGCCATAAAATGGACTATTTCCAGCAATTCCCGGTGGTGAGTTCCAGCGACTGTTTTCCACCCTCATTTAACTCTCCACTTACAACCAATAATAAACCCATCTCTGATTCATGGGATGTTTCCCTCCTGGAGGATGTGGACTGGGAAGAGTTTTTCTGCTCTGCTCCCCCAAAGACTGTAAATAGTGGTGGCAGAAGGACCAGCACAATCCCCGATAAACCAGCCAGGATCACCCACCCAGTGACTATTTCCACACCCATTACTCAGCCATTTCCCACTAACACGGCAGCCCAGATTTGGCCTTCCCCTTCAGCCGTTTCACCTCCTCAGATGGCTAGGGCCCAGTCTACACCCACACCAGTGCCAGCTCCCAGGAGGAGGGCAGCTGCAACCCAGTCTACCTCCACACCCGCTTCTGTTTCTCGGGTGGGGGTGACTGGTGTCCAGCCACCTCCCGTGCCTGTCCCAGCGCCCAGGCTGAGGGCAGCCAGAATCCAACCTGACCATCCCAGAGGCTCAGCCGAGACTCTCCAGCCAGTGCCCTCATGCTCCGGAGGCTTGGAAGAGCTAGCCTGCTTACCCATCAGTCGACCACTTCATCCACCGCCTGATCCAGCCTTTCATGCACTAGCTTTATCCCTGGTTAGGCTATCTGAAGTGTCCCCTGCTCAGGCACCAGCTTTACTAGCCCAGGCTGTAGCTTTACCTCCCTCACTAGCTCAGTCTGTAGCTCAGCCATCAGCCACACCAACCTCAGCTCCGTCGTCAGCCTCACCTACCTCTGTTCCTCCCTTAGCATCTCCACTCCAGCAAGTTCCCTCACCTGCTGTTCAGCTTTCACTCCAGTCAGTTCCCTCGCCTGCTGTTCAGCTTTCTCTCCAGTCCCCTGTAGTTCAGTCTCCTCCTGTCCTCCAGTCCCCTGTAGTTCTGTCTCCTCCTGTCCTCCAGTCAGTCCAGTCTGCCCCTGTCCAGTCTGTCCAGTCAGTCCAGTCTGCCCCTGTCCAGTCTGTCCAGTCAGTCCAGTCTGCTCCTGTCCAGTCTGTAGTTCAGTCGCCTCCCGTCTCCCAGTCGCCCGTCCACCATCCTGTTCAGTTCCTAGACCTGCAGTACCCAGAGCCAGCTGTGAGCTCTCCTGGGCCTCAGCCAGGGGTTTCCGCACCCGCTGGCCCGGTCGCGCCTCAGCCAGGGGTTTCCGCACCCGCTGGCCCGGCCGCGCCTCAGCCAGGGGTTTTCGCACCCGCTGGCCCTGCCTGTCTCCAGCCAGGGGTTTCCGCACCCGCTGGCCCGGCCACTCCTCAGCCAGGGGATTTCGCACCCGCTGACCCTGCCTGTCTCCAGCCAGGGGTTTCCGCACCCGCTGGCCTTGCCTGTCTCCAGCCAGGGGCTTCCGCACCCGCTGGCCCTGCCTGTCTCCAGCCAGGGGCTTCCGCACCCGTCGCCTGGTCCAGACTCAGCCTCAGCTTCTGCTTCACCTGGTCCAGCCTCAGCTTCTGCTTCTGCTTCGCTTGGTCCTGCGGCCGCCACGCCGTCGCCCAAGCCACGTTCTGGACATCATCGCCGGCGTGGCCGGCCACCGGAACTGTCCGGTTTCGGCCACCGGCCACGGGGCCTCCCACCGGAACTGTCCCGTCTCGGCCGCCGGCCACGGGGCCGCCCACCGGAACGGTCTTTGTTTTGGACTCCGTCCCTCCGTCCTGGGCCCCTCCGCCCGCCCTGTTCATTTTTTTCTTTCTTTTGGCTGTCGGGTGCCGGCCTTCGAAGGGGGGGGGGGGGGGGGTACTGTCAGGGTTCCTGGGTCATTGAACCAGTGTTTTCCAGCCATTCAGTCCTTCAGTCAGTCCTTCAGTCAGTCGTCCAGCCAGCCAGCCATTTTCTACCTTTGTTCTGTTCATCCACTCCTTATAATAAACCTTTACCAGTCTTCACCTACCTGCGAGTCCTGCATTTGGGTTCCTTCTTCCTCACCTCCACACAACGCCTGACACTGACATTAAGACAAGAAAGCTCCTTACCATGCATGGAGGGTTTCACCCCTAGTCCAGCACCCTGAAGCTGTACGCTAAGTGGAAGGAAGGGGGCTGGGGACTGGTGAGTGTCAGCACCACAGTCCAGGATGAGACAAGGAACATCCACAAATACATCACGAAGATGGCCCCAACTGACAGCGTGCTCAGTGAATACCTCAGGCAGCAGAAACCCAAGAAAGAGGAGGAAGGCGAGGAACCATCATGGAAGGACAGGGCCCTGCACTGTATGTACCACCGGCAGATATGGCTGATATCCAGAAATCCTACCAGTGGCTGGACAAAACTGGACTGAAAGACAGCACGGAAGCACTAATCATGGCAGCACAGGAACAAGTACTAAGCACAAGATCCATTGAGGCTGGGGTCTGTCACACCAGGCAAGACCCCAGGTGCAGGCTGTGTAAAGATGCCCCAGAGACAATCCAGCACATAACAGCAGGGTGCAAGATGCTAGCAGGCAAGGCATACATGGAACGCCATAACCAAGTGGCCGGCATAGTGTACAGGAACGTCTGTGCCGAGTATAACCTGGAAGTCCCGGGGTCAAAATGGGAGATTCCCCCAAGGGTGATGGAGAATGACCGAGATAAGATCCTGTGGGACTTCCAGATACAAACGGACAAAATGGTGGTGGCTAACCAACCGGACATTGTGGTGGTAGACAAACATGAGAAGACGGCCGTAGTGATTGATGTAGCGGTTCCGAATGACAGCAACATCAGGAAGAAGGAACACAAGAAGCTGGAGAAATACCAAGGGCTCAGAGAAGAGCTCGAGAACATGTGGAGGGTGAAGGTGATGGTGGTCCCCGTGGTAATCACAGCACTAGGTGCAGTGACTTCCAAGCTAGGCGAGTGGCTCCAGCAGATCCCGGGAACAACATCGGAGATCTCTGTCCAGAAGAGTGCAGTCCTAATAGCAGCTAAGATACTGCGCAGGACCCTCAAGCTCCCCTGGTAGGGGACCCGAGCTTGAAGGATTGACCGCCCACAGGGGCGAGTGGGTAATTTTTATATATATATATCACAAACTGTTCTGTGCTCTGCAAATTCCCTCACTTAAACTGTCACACTGTTGTGAAACGTGTGCTTGAGAGAGAAATTTGACTTGTTATTTTTTGGTGAGATAAAGGAAAAACAGTAGAAGATGCAGTGGACTAACAACTTACATATGGAAAGAAAAGTAAACTTCAAGTGTACTATATAGAACAGACAAGCAAAGGAATGGGGAATGAAGACAGTCATCCTCAGCCAGAGTACAAGGCAGCTGTGCCTATAATGTGATTACAATCCAAGATAAATGACTTGATGTATCTGCCTGGCCCTTCGAGATATAAAAGTACTCATTGACGTCATTGTTTTGCTCCACAACACTTCCCAAACCTTTTAGCATCACCTTGATGAGTTAAGGACTAGGAGCTAAATGGACTGACTTATCCAATGATGCATAAAGTCTAGTTTTCCCATGTCATTTAATCCTACGTAGTCTTGACAAATGACCTCAACCCTAACTAATGTAAAAAGAGTACCCATGACACTTACCCTATTCATGGTGGCACTACCAACTTGGTGTTAAAGCTCAATTTTGACTTTTTTTTTAACAAATTGACATAATCTGGCAGTCATTTCTAAAGAAAAGCAGGCAAAGTATGAATGTTTAATCTAAAATTGAAACTTGTGAAACAAGAGCACTGGAAAGAATGCTATCTTCTGCCTCGTTCTCAATGCATCGCACCTCCTTAATGCCGTTGCGAGCCTTGTTGCTATTCATAGCATGATGTGTCTTAGAAACTAAGGTCTCTGATCAATTAAATGCGCCTCTCAAGATAACTACATTAATTATGCCACCATTTGCATGAGTCTTGTTGCATTGCAGTGTAATTGAGACTGCAGACTGAACGGAAGGACAGATGGGAGGCATTTTCCATAGAGCTGAGGTTCTCGGATCATTATGTATTCTTTTGCTGCCGTTACAAGCTCAATTATTACTTGTAGAGTATTTTAAATCTTATCAATACTTTGAGCCATTTTAGTTTCCAAATCACATACTTTTTTTCAACAAAAACCCTCTAGTGTCTTTCAACTGACTTTATTTGACATTGATCAGGGCAATAGCCCTGATCAATGTAAATAGCTGACCTGACTGGATACCTCCCTGGACTTTTTAGGGGGAGGTAACAATGTTTAAAACGATAACAATAATATTTATATTTATAACAAGGTGCAATAATAATTAATGTGCAATAATAACAGTGTGCAATACACATACACTTATTCTTCTTTTTTATACTAAGTTAATATACTGTGTTGTGTTGTTTGTTACGTTGTGATGTGTCATATCGTGTCGTGTTGTGTTATATGTAGTGCCGACGTAGGACAGTTTTTCCAATTTCATTGTACTACTGTACTATGTATGACTGTGCAATGACAATAAAAAGTTATCTTATCTTATCTTTATTTCCTGCCTTTTTCTTTTTCCCACCACTGTGAGAGTCTGCCCGGCTCTCAATGTTTTTGCTCACTGTGTACCTATAGTTCATGTTCCTCTTTCTGATTGCTAACCCATTGAAACTAGTTGGATTACCCTGTCAAATGACCATGCTCCTCATCCCATCTTGAAAAGAAAGCCTAGCCACCCTTTGTATTTTTTCAGAAGTTGAGTTTCCTTCAGTCACCTCTATTAAAGAGGACCTGTAATGCTCATTTGAAGCTACACATTTTTTACATACTGTAGCTTTTCCTGATTCACAGTACAAAATAATTTTATTATTCTAAACTCGAGCTTGAGATTTCTCAGTTCATCCACTGTCTGAAACAAGCTCCTTTAACTCCATTTAAGCCAGATTGTTTTCTGATTTTGAACAGAAAAGTCTGTGAGCTTCTGCATTGAGATGACCATATTAGGTATATCCACTCTTACTGACATCCTATAGAGCAAAAACTGGAAAAATGTGCACAGTCTGCTGTAGTTGTACTCTCTCTGAAAGTTCTAAGGTTTACATATCAGGACATGATTAAAAAACAAAACAAAAAAAAAAAACGAAATACACCCCATGAAAGAGTGGCTTGTAGAACCACCTTTAGCGGCAATGATTTTAAGTAATTGTGGAGAATTACTCTCTCGGATTGTTGTGGAGTAATTTTGGCCCACAACTGCTCCAGTTCATTGAGGTCTGAGGAAATTTGTTTACGCACAGCTCTCTTAAGATCCCACTGCAGCCTTTCAACCGAATTGAGGTCTGGATTTTAGGAAAAAATTAAGGTGTTACAATGGCTGTTTCTGTTTTAATCTTTCTGCTGTGGGATCTTTGTCCTGTTGCATGATCCAGTTTCAACCAAGATTTAATTATCTGACTGAAGGCCTCACATTTGATGCTGGAATACTTTTGTATCCACAGATGTTTGTTACTTCTTTTTAGAAATAAGAGGCTTTTCCCTGACAACCCTTCCAACCAGTCTTTTTCTAATTGCACTGTCGTGAACTTTAAGATTTAACAAGCGACTGTAACTAAGACCTGTAGAGTCTGAGATGTAGGGTTTTTTACACTTTCTCTGACCTTGAGATGATTATGCTGGGACGTCCTTCCTGGCAAGACTGACAACAGTCTGGAATGTTTTCCACTTGTGAATAATTCTTACTGCAGAATGATGGATTTTAAATTTGGGAATGATTATTTTATTCCAAATGACACAGTTGGGAAGCACCTGCCTTACGCTTACCTTCTTAATTCCAATGTGAACAGTAAGGCCGGACGTAGGTTCATCTGCATTTTGGCTTAGTTTTTGTTAAGTAAATAACCACCATGAATATGCACAACACACACACAGATACAAAGACAGACACACACAGACACAAAAGCATGTGTGTGTATATATATATATATATAGTGGGGCAAAAAAGTATTTAGTCAGCCACCGATTGTGCAAGTTCCCCCACCTAAAATGATGACAGAGGTCAGTAATTTGCACCAGAGGTACACTTCAACTGTGAGAGACAGAATGTGAAAAAAAAATCCATGAATCCACATGGTAGGATTTGTAAAGAATTTATTCGTAAATCAGGGTGGAAAATAAGTATTTGGTCAATAACAAAAATACAACTCAATACTTTGTAACATAACCTTTGTTGGCAATAACAGAGGTCAAAGGTTTACTATAGGTCTTTACCAGGTTTGCACACACAGTAGCTGGTATTTTGGCCCATTCCTCCATGCAGATCTTCTTGAGAGCAGTGATGTTTTGGGGCTGTCGCCGAGCAACACAGACTTTCAACTCCCGCCACAGATTTTCTATGGGGTTGAGGTCTGGAGACTGGCTAGGCCACTCCAGGACTTTCAAATGCTTCTTACGGAGCCACTCCTTTGTTGCCCGGGCGGTGTGTTTTGGATCATTGTCATGTTGGAAGACCCAGCCTCGTTTCATCTTCAAAGTTCTCACTGATGGAAGGAGGTTTTGGCTCAAAATCTCACGATACATGGCCCCATTCATTCTGTCCTTAACACGGATCAGTCGTCCTGTCCCCTTGGCAGAAAAACAGCCCCATAGCATGATGTTTCCACCCCCATGCTTCACAGTAGGTATGGTGTTCTTGGGATGCAACTCAGTATTCTTCTTCCTCCAAACACGACGAGTTCAGTTTATACCAAAAAGTTCTACTTTGGTTTGGTTTCATCTGACCACATGACATTCTCCCAATCCTCTGCTGTATCATCCATGTGCTCTCTGGCAAACTTCAGACGGGCCTGGACATGCACTGGCTTCAGCAGCGGAACACGTCTGGCACTGCGGGATTCGATTCCCTGCCGTTGTAGTGTGTTACTGATGGTGACCTTTGTTACTTTGGTCCCAGCTCTCTGCAGGTCATTCACCAGGTCCCCCCGTGTGGTTCTGGGATCTTTGCTCACCGTTCTCATGATCATTTTGACCCCACGGGATGAGATCTTGCGTGGAGCCCCAGATCGAGGGAGATTATCAGTGGTCTTGTATGTCTTCCATTTTCTGATGATTGCTCCCACAGTTGATTTTTTCACACCAAGCTGCTTGCCTATTGTAGATTCACTCTTCCCAGTCTGGTGCAGGTCTACAATACTTTTCCTGGTGTCCTTCGAAAGCTCTTTGGTCTTGGCCATGGCGGAGTTTGGAGTCTGACTGTTTGAGGCTGTGGACAGGTGTCTTTTATACAGATGATGAGTTCAAACAGGTGCCATTCATACAGGTGACGAGTGGGGGACAGAAAAGCTTCTTACAGAAGACGTTACAGGTCTGTGAGAGCCAGAGATTTTCCTTGTTTGAGGTGACCAAATACTTATTTTCCACCCTAATTTACGAATAAATTCTTTACAAATCCTACCATGTGAATTCATGGATTTTTTTTTCACATTCTGTCTCTTACAGTTGAAGTGTACCTCTGGTGCAAATTACTGACCTCTGTCATAATTTTAAGTGGGGGAACTTGCACAATCGGTGGCTGACTAAATACTTTTTTGCCCCACTGTATATATACACACACACACATATATATATATATACACATATATATATATATATATATACACATATATATATATATATATATATATATATATATATATATATATATATATATATATGTATATGTATATATATATATGTAGAACAACGGTAGAGAAGTGCAGTTGATAGTGGAGGGATATTGATAGCATTAAAATAGGGAAGGTTCTCCATAGAGACTCTGCTTTTGGAAAAACTGGCTATAAAAAGCTGCTGAGTAATGCACCAGTTGCACATCTCTGCAGGCCAACACTTACTCACACACACGCCTCATGAACACAAACATTTGAGTCAACGCTGCCCTGCAGTCTGCATCAAAAAGCCCCTCAAGTGATAAGCTTTGGCGAGAAGAACGAGGATTCCAATGCTAATCTCCTAAACATGATTTTTCATACAGCTTCGCACAACATGCCTCCGGATTAAAGACATTCCATTAAAGAGAAGGGGCTTAAAATATGGAAGGGGGAGAAAAGCCTGCTGTACTTGGTTGGGTTTAGCTGTCTGAGCTATAGTTCAGTAGTCCCTTTTTAAGTGTATTTGCTTTACACTGCGAACTGTGGGATGATCCTTCCGAGTAGTAAAACATCCAGTGGGTGGAAAAAAAAGAGCTTTTACCAAGTTTTCTGTCATTATTTAGAAACATATCTAGGTGATATAAAACTTTTGTTAGCCACAGAGAGATTTTACACAAAAGCATTTTAATTAGCTTATCCACACAGAAAAGGCCACTGTTTTAAAAAGGGTATCGCTAAGTGTGTGTTTGAGCCATTTTTAGCAACTGGTCTTTTGGACCCTAACTACTAATTGCTCATCCAGCCTGTATCATTGGTGGACTTTATATTCAGAGAATAAAGGATCAAAGGATGCTTTGTGGTTATTATCTTCTCCTCATAGGTCAACACAAGTGGACCTGTTTCTGTCTGATGCAACCAAATGTTAAGTGGGCCACAATCAATATCCTTCATTTGAAGTAGAGTAGCCTGTGCATTGGATCATTTGTATTCTTCATTGGGGATAAATTTAATTAAAAGATTGTTTGTTTGTTTGTTTGTTTGTTTTTCCAGCAGATGGAAGATGTGCCTTTATGCAGCATGTGGCATGTAGATGATATATATGGTAATAATATCAGACTCTCTTGATAATATTTTTATTCAGCACTGTATTACAAGGGCTTTGATTTACAACAGCTGTTGCTGCATCGCATTCAAACTGAAGTGATTCATTGTATATCAGCATAGGTATCCTAAATGGAGACTTTATGTACATTATGCATTTTAAATGTCATCTCTCTTATGTTTCTAATTTGCTGTAATACTGCCATAAAAAAGTAAATTGAATCTTCCTTGTGCTAATTACACCTGAATTAGATAATACAGACAAAGGACATTAAAATGCAAGTTAGGAAATATAGTTTTCTATGAATCTATTATGTGTGGGAGGTGTAATTGAGTCTCAATGAAATTTGTTTTCAAATTTGATTTCAGCCAACATGCGGGTGAAGCATGTTTCCGTTCAAGTAAAAACAGAAATATAACACAAGCTTGAATCTCATTAGCAGGTAGAGTGCTGGTAGAAGTAGAGAAAGGGGCTCTAAGGAGTATCACATTACACCTATCTTGTCCCTGCAGGCAACAGTATGTGATGGAGCCTAATGAATGTGCCAGTGCTTTATAAACTCCAGCTGCGACTGCACGGTTTACACACGTTTCTCCAAGGGAGACTTTCACAGGCGATAGTAAAATGAAAAAAAGCATTGCTGATCAATGCATGACATAATTAATGCAAAGCTGAGCTGCAAAGAATCCCGGTCAACACAATTTTTTTTCTCCCATCACAATAAAAACATAGGTTTATTTATTCAGAACTGTGGGAACATTAAAGTTAGCTAGACTAACAGGGATGCGGTTCACCTTGCCTGGTCGATCTGAGATAGTACAGCTTTTGTACAAGATACAGTATCAAAACCTGAAATACAGACAACATATAATGAGATGGAAAAGGTTTTTTCCATGTATGTCTTGGTAATGGTATCAACTTGAAGGTACTACTGACACCTATAAGTTAGGGGTGCAACGATACACAAAATTCATAGTTCGGTTCGATACTTTGGTGTCACGGTTCAATATTTTTTCCATACAAAAAAAAATGTTCATGCCTTTTTAATTTGTCATTTATTAAAATTATAAATATATATTTTAACTCAAAAGTACAGTTTTTTAAATTTAATGTTGCTGAAACAACAAAGTAATAAAAAAAATAAATATATCTGATTGAGGATTCACTCATCTTTGGAAAAGAGAGTTTATTACTGAGAAATGTCTCTTTCCAAAATAAAAGCTATACTATACCTTCTTCTGGGCTATATTCTCAGCAGCATATTAAACATATCAGGTCCCCATAAGGAGAATCATGTGCTAACGGCTGTCTAAGGCTATGTTCACACTACAGGTCTTTATGCTCAATTCCGATTTTTTTGATCAAATCTGATTTTTTTGTCTGTGTGTTCACACTACAAATAAAATGTGACAGCAAACGCGCTCTAGTGTGAACGCTCAAAGCGGCCCGCATGCGCAAAAGAAGACTTCACACACAACACGCTCTGTTTAGACCCAGAGCAAACAGTATTGTTTGACAGATGGCCATTAATATAAAGACTTCGGACTTTACATTTCCCAATTTTTGCTTTAAGTTATTTTGTTATTTACATAATAATGTAAATAACCTAACAATTATCCTTATTGCTGTTTAGGAGAGGAGCGGTGCTTCAAAGGATAGTTGCAGATTTCTGTCAGAATCTGCAGATTATACAGTACAAATAAAATGTTCACGTTTCTCCAATGTTGTCTTCCCAACAGTTTCACTGACATGTACACGGGATGGCCAGGAAGCATTCACGATGTCTTCTCTGGCGCTGATAATTGGCATCTGTCTTGTGTCAGTGACGTAAAAGACGGATTTAATGCGATATGACCGTTCAAACAGCAGTCGCTTTCTAAAACATCGGATATGTATCGGATTCAGTACCACATAAGTGACCCAGATCGGATTTGAAAATATCGGATTTGCGCCGTTCACACTGTCATAGCATGATCGGATATGGGTCGCATAGGGTCAAAAAAATCGGATTTCATGCGTTTTTGCCTGCAGTGTGAACGTAGCCTAAATGACTCGGGTAAAGTTTGTAGCATGCGTGCTTGTTGTTTTTGTCTGCTTCCACTTGTCTTTGCACTAGGATGATGTCGGCGTAAATGTGCAGTCATATTCATTGTGTTCCCACTAGTGCTGTCAGCGTAAATCTTGTTGAAATGACGTTAATGCCACAATACGGCAAAACTCCGTTAACGAGCTACCGCGGATCGCCCCGTGCGTGGGGCTGGACAGCGTCAACACGTTAACGAGGTAACTGCGCTAACACACTAGTTCCCACCAATGTAATTGAGCATTGCGTGGCACATCCGACATACTGTTTTACTTTTGTCCATGACGCGCTTACCTTCAGGGTCATACTTCACATGAAAACCAAAATAGTTCCAAACACCACATCTGAATGAGGGTGGGGGAGGTTCAATTTGCCATGTTGCAAGGAGAGCTTAACTTCTGTCTTGCTAGCTTGCCCTGCACTCAGTGAATCTGCGTTCGACTACTCCGCCTAGGCTGCACTGTCGAGCGCAGATCCACTGAGCGCTCAGCACAGACAGCATCGTCAGAAGGAAAGTTGATAAAATAAATTAAAATTTTTGTATTGTTCGATACATATGCGTACCGAACCAAAAGCACTGTATCGAACGGTTCAATATCGATACGGGTATCGTTGCACCCCTACTATAAATATACCAGAACTGGCTGAGAAGATGAACTCCTGCCAACACGCCGATGCCTCACGACAAAAAGGTCATGTGTTTGAATCTATCTGCTCAATCTTGGGGCCTTTTTGCCTTTTTGGAAGTTTCCATATTCTCCCTGTGGTTGCATGGGTTCTCTCCAGGAACTATGGTTCCCTTCCCACAGTCCAAAGAAATGCATGTAAGGTGAATGGCCGCGGTTGTGAATGTCACCATGAATGGTTGTCTTTCTAGGGCACAAACCCAACCCTAAAGTGGATAAGTGGAAGAAAATGGATGGATGGCTGGATGGACAATGTTGTCCGGACTCCACACGCACAAAAGACGAAAATGCCAGCACAGTTTCAGTATCTGAATATTCAGGACATTTCCCAGTAGCTCAAGAATTGTGTTGGTCTGCTGTGAACTTCGGTGATGTTACAAACAAGCTCTGAAAATATATTTTATCCTTTTGTCCTGCAGGGGTGCTACTCTGTACAGGCAGTATATGTCCTTTGCTGCTTCTACCTGCTTCCTACATCCTCCTAATGGAGCATCAATAAAGAGGTAGAGGTGACACACCTTTCCTTGTGGCTTATGCTCACTTTTAGTGATTGTGTGTGAAGGTTTTTGGATACTTTTGTTTGATACTTGTGTTGCACAAAAGTGTTTTGTGAGTTTACCTGTGAATACTGCAAATGTTCAAAATGAAATGTCAAATATAATATCCCCCCAAAAAGTTTAGTTCCCTCTGTTCACATTTTTAAAAGCGCTGCATGGACCCTCACTTTCTCCCTTTGCATTCTACATTCTTATTTCAAATTTCTATACTAGACACCCAGTACTATCATTGAAACTAATTCTGTGAGCCACCATAAAAGAAATATTGATATCAAAGCAAGGTTAGAATAAAAATGTAACACTTTCATGGTTTGTGTGAACTGAGTGACAAAATGGGAAAACTCTGCCCTAGCCAACAACAGAAAACTGTTTTACCATAGTATCTTCCACTGTGTAAGATAATCGTGTGTCATTGTTTTAGTGCAGGGGTGTCGAACTCCAGGCCTCGAGTGGCGGTGTCCTGCAGGTTTTAGATATCACCCTGAGTCAACACACCAGAATCAATATGAAATATGATGTGCAGGTCTAGGTGTCTTGGAAGTTGGTGTCATTAGTATGCATGAATTAGAATTTCATATTTTTAACTCAGATTTGTCTAGTTGTGAGAATATGGCCCTTTTGAAAAATGCTTCTTTCAGTTTAACCTATGGAAGCTGAATGTCTCAGTTTCCTGCTCTAATGAGTATCCGTCATAGAATCCGCAAAGGTAACCATTTTCTAGGTCAGACCATCAAAAATGTATGTATAACTTTCAAAACTATTCTTGCTGTTTTCTCAATTAACAATACAAAAATATGTTTTGGGACAATGTCCTAATTACCAGTTATAAAAGATTTAAAAAAATGGACAATGAGAACAAGACTTTACTCTTGTTATTCCTGTTCCAGAAGTTTCTCTGAGCTTATCTGCAAGGGGCAGGGGTAGCTGTCTTTCTCACCACAATGCAAGCAGGCCTTGAGGCACAAAGGCACAGAGAACTGAACATTTTAAAGTGTGGTTAGACTTCATTAGAGTCGATGCTGACATTCTTCATTGCAATAATAGCAACAAGTCCTTCTTATCTTTGAAAAAAAACATGGAAAGTCTTTGCGGGACTGCACAAAGTCCTGTGAACACTTTCCTTTTCACAGGATTAACCAGCTATTAATGATTAATGAGTTCACCTTTACCTCTTCAGAAGAAATTAGGATGGTAAATAGTAGCCAGGTGTTACAAATCAAATGCACTTAACAGATCATTGGTTGGATAGACAAGCCTATCGGCACAAACAGCTGTCAAGCATGGTTGTGGTGAGGTCATGACCAATGTTCCCTCTAAGCTGCGCGCGTGCGCAATTGCGCACTGCTGGCACGGTGTCTGCGCACAGAAAATCTGTGCTGCGCACAAAAAAAAATCTAACCTGAATTGAAATTAAAATGAATACTTTAACAATTCTGTTTTGCAGTGTTAGTCAGTGAGTGACTGGCTGCTCCCGTATGGGATTAGAACGATGCCACCTTATCCTATAGTCCAGCCAATAATGCGATTCACAGTCGTATATACGCAGCTATTCAACGTCGCTGACAGGCTATGACAGTGTCCTTATGTGCCGACACCGGTGTTTTAGCAAGCAAAGCGGCGTGGCTGATGTGGAGTGAAGCCACGTTAATGACAGGAATGACAGGACAGACGGAACAATTGATGGAAAAAGTGTGGACTTTATACCAGTTTTTAAATTGTGTTGATAGGCCACGTAAAACCAGAGTTATGATAAAAAATATATGCAATGTTTGGTTTCCTTCCTGAATACTATCTTTGTTTATATTTACTGCGGGAAGAAACGGTAAAAACGGCGTTTTATAAGGAAGACACTTGAAAGCACTCTCCGCCTGTGAGCAAAAACAACACCAAAAAACCCCACCCTTTCCTATTGGTCGAAAAATGTACCATGTCGACCAATCAAAAAATTATATGGCAACATGGCATTTAGTTGTTTAGGAAGGGGGAAGTTTTAGTGACGGCGTTGGTTTGAGATGTGAGAGATTTTCGACGTTTAGCACAAATCTTGTGTAGTTAGTGTGTAGTGTAGTCAATAGTTTTGTTGTGTGTGTCAGAACAATGAGGCGGCTGCTGAATGTTACAGGTGTTACAGAAGTGATACATCTCCTGTTGTCAGGCCTGCAGGCTGTTGTTCTCCTCGCAGCAGCCTAAGCAAAGAGGCCCAAACCTCCCTCTCCCCAGCCACCTCCTCCAGCTTATCCGGGGGAATACCAAGGCGTTCCTAGGCCAGCCGAGAGATATAATCTCTCCAGCGTGTCCTGGGTCTGCCCCGGGGCCTCCTCCTGGTGGGACATGCCTGGAACACCTCACCCAGGAGGCGCCCAGGGGGCATCCTTGTCAGATGCCCGAACCACCTCAGCTGGCTCCTTTCGATGTGGAGCAGCAGCTGCTCTACTCTGAGCCCCTCCCGGATGGCCGAACTTCTCACCCTATCTCTAAGGGAGAGGCCAGCCACCCTTCGGAGGAAGCTCATTTCTGCCGCTTGTATCCGCGATCTCGTTCTTTCGGTCACTACCCACAGCTTGTGGCCATAGGTGAGGGTAGGGACGTAGATCGACCGGTAAATTGAGAGCTTCGCTTTTACACTCAGCTCCCTCTTCACCACAACGGACCAGTGCAGCGTCTGCATTACTGCAGCTGCAGCCCCAATCCGTCTGTCGATCTCCGGCTCCCTTCTCCCATCACTCGCGAACAAGACCCCGAGATACTTGAACTCCTCCACTTGGGGCAGGAACTCATCCCCGACCCGGAGTGGGCACTCCACCCTTTTCCGGCTGAGAACCATGGCCTCAGATTTGGAGGTGCTGATCCTCATTCCCGCTGCTTCACACTCGGCTGCGAACCGTTCCAGTGCGAGCTGGAGGCCCTCACCCGATGAAGCCAACAGAACCACATCATCCGCAAAAATCAGAGATGAGATTCTGAGGCCACCAAAGCGCAAGCCCTCCGCCACTTGGCTGTGCCTAGAAATCCTGTCCATAAAAATTATGAATAGAACCGGAGACAAAGGGCAGCCCTGGCGGAGCCCATCACCCACCGGGAACCAGTCCGACTTATTGCCGGCAATGCGAACCAAGCTCTTGCAACGGTTGTATAGGGATCGAATGGCCCGTAGCAATGGGCCAGACACCCCATACTCCCGCAACACCTCCCACAGGACACCCCGAGGGACACGGTCGAATGCCTTCTCCAAGTCCACAAAACACATGTAGACTGGTTGGGCAAACTCCCATGCACCCTCAAGTATCCTCGAGAGGATAAAGAGCTGGTCCAGTGTTCCGCGACCAGGACGAAAACCGCATTGTTCCTCCTGTATCCGAGGTTCGACTAGCGGACGAACTCTCCTTTCCAGCACCCTGGCATAGACTTTCCCAGGGAGGCTGAGGAGTGTGATCCCCCTGTAGTTGGAACACACCCTCCGGTCCCCCTTCTTAAAGATGGGGACCACCACCCCGGTCTGCCAGTCCACAGGTACTGCCCCTGATCTCCACACAACATTGCAGAGGCGTGTCAACCAGGACAGCCCTACAACGTCCAGAGCCTTCAGGAACTCGGGGCGGACCTCATCAACATCAGGGGCTCTGCCACCAAGGAGTTGTTTAACTGCCTCAGTGACCTCGCCCCCGGAAATTGGCCGGTCATTCCCCTCATCCCTAGACTCTGCTTCCTCCTCGGAAGACGTGTCAGTGGGATTAAGGAGGTCCTCGAAGTATTCCTTCCACCGCCTGACAATTTTCTCAGTCGACGTCTAACATAAATGTAAATGCTGTAATTTGATTATTTTAATAAACCATGTAACTTGTATGGATTCGATGCTGGCGTGACCACAGTGCGTGACCACACTGCTGCTGCCAAGGGACCGCTCAGGGAGTTTGTGTGTTCACTCAGACACATGAAAAATTAGAGTGAACATTGGTCATGACTTGGGCATTTTGCAGGCACAGGACCTGGGCACATTGGTATACTGAGAAGTCTGTGGTTTATATACTGTTGGGAGGTCATCTGCTGACAGCCAAAGCCTGGCCAAATTCATTTCATGCAACAGGAAAATGATCCTAAGGGTATCAGCAAATCTACAACAGAATGGCTGAAAAAGAAAAGAAAAGAATCAAAGTGTTATAATGCCTCAGTCATAGTATAGAACTTATGCGAATTGAAAGGCTGTGGCACAACCTTAAAAGAGCTGTGCATAAATAAATACCCACAAACCAGCGAATGAATGAATGAATGAATTCAGTGGATAACAGCATTGCTTCAATTTGTTTTAAAGAGTGGGTCAAAATGATTTCAGAACAATGTGGGAGTGATAAAGGCAAACTGAGAACGAGCACTTCAAGTTATTGGTGCTAAAAGTGGTAGCTGCTGAATCACAGTTTATTGCTGTATGACATACAGTCATATATATAAAGACTAATCAGATGTATGTCATTACAAGGGCACTAGGTAATGAACTAATAAATGTCACATTAAAAAAATAAAAAATGTTATGCCCTAATATTATAGAGGAGGTTTTGGCACTCAATTAATGAAGAGAGGTCGACTCAGACAAAAATGTTGCTCCAAGTAATAATACACCAGTAAATTTCTGCCTTGTTATACATCAGTGTGAAACCAGTTTAAAAATGTCAGGAACACAGTGTTAATTCATATTCACAGAGCGAGACGGTGCAGTGAAATATTAAATAGCAGAGCATCAAGTCAGCTCTCGAAAAGAATGATCCGTGCAAAAGCTAACCTGCCTTTAGTCACACTTGATGATCAGTTTTGACTCCACTGTGAACATTATGCCCAGTGGTGGTAATCCTTTTGCTTCAAGTGATGAGTCACCCTGCACGCCTGTTTCTAAACTGCCCTTCCTTTTTGCCTTCTACTCACTCTACCCATGAGGCCAACAAATAAAAGAAAGGGACGGGATAGAGGCTGGGAAAGCCTCAAATCAGGACATAATTATGCAACTTAGCATGCAGACTATTGTATAAAGTGTAATTACTGAGCTCAGGGGCTTTCAAATGAGGAGACTGACAAGTTAATGCGGTCAGAAAGAAAGAGTTTGAGGTGTATTAGGAGTCACCTTTTTTAACCAGCCTCCAAGTATTTACAGACTATTAATTAATGTGGCCCTCCAAATGCTTTTAGTACATTTGACTGGCAGCAGCCCAGGCCTATTTCCTTCCCATAGCTGCAGAAAACAAAGAGGCTTTAGCTGTAATTGGCATCCATGAGGAACTCGAAAGAGAAGGCGCACATTATTTACAAGAAAAATTACAAATATTAATGACGTAGGTTGCTTTTTACCTATATGACAGGCAATTAAAGACACATTGGTCCTATTGTGAATTGCTTTTTCCCAAACACAGGTAATTGGAATTTTATTAACCTGATTCTGTCATGAATCGCTGTGCGGCAGGCGGGAGTTGGACCCAAAATGCAGGACTCACAGACTCGAGGGAATGAACTCAAAACACAGCTTTATTTGCCGGTAGAACAAACATACAAACTAAACTAAACTAAACTGGGAAGCCACAAACTAAGAACTTACAGCGAGACACAGGGAGATCCACACACAGCATGAGGGACGACGTCACGCTGAACAGAGGGAGACGCAGACAGAAATACACAGAGGGTTAACGAGGAAAGTGGGAACACACGGGGAACACAGGTGACACTGATAATCATAACGAGACAGGGCGGGGTGAACTGAACATGACATGTACGGGCGTGAGAGTCACAAAGTAAACAGGAAGTGCACAGAGGTTCAGACAGGAGGAGAGAGAGCACGGGGAAAACACAGACATAACGGGCTGGGGAAACATGAAACAACCACAAAGGGAGACGAGGGCTCATAAATACATAGAGGGCACACAGGGGGAAGAGAGAGCACGGGGAGAACTTAGACATAATGGGCAGGGGAAACATGGAATAAAACATAAGGAGAGACGAGGGCTCACAGATACACAGAGGGGCACACGGGGTAAAAGCCATGAAGGGAAAACACTTAGGGAACAACACAACAGGGCAACTCAGAAAACATGGCCTAAGCAAGGAACAAAATACAAACATACAAGAAAACTAAGAACACTGGGCCAACATGGCCCAGGACCATGACAGATTCATTTTAATTGGGATGTTGCCCCATTCAAAGAGCGAAGTAATTATTTTTACTTCCAATCATTTACATGAGCTCTTGTATTCTGCAAAAACTTGAAATTATTTCAGTTAACCTTATCAGACTTATTTCCATCCTTCTATGTGAAATGAACTTGTTAATTCCCATTGTGGACTGATGGGTTATTGTTTCCAGAGGAATAAAAAAAATCCTTTTCTCATTGTAGCATACCTGTACCCTTAGTTTGGAACCAAATATGGAACTACCCTACCCATTGGAGATGCAATATTTCATATAAGCAATGTTGTGCATTACTTATATATTTAAAAAGATGCTTTAATTGACACTAATGAGAACAAGAAGTCTGCCTGCTTTTGCACGCTAATACAATTTATATGCCAGGTCTTTAGCTTACAAGTCTTTAATGTCCACTGCACTGTGAATGAAACTATTTTGTAGTGTGCTGTCACAAACCAAAAAGTAAATGTTTTTATTACAACTTAGCAGCAATGGCAGAGAATTCAAAGATCATTTCACTTTCTTTTTTTTTTTTTCTTTTTTTTTTTTTTGACTGAACACATTCTAATCAGTGATTACAACAAGAACCTACAGGAATTTGGGCCATAATGATTCACTATTGCAAGATCAGCAGTTCTTTATCTCAGTCCCAGGGGCCTGGTACTCTTTTATATCCAGCCAGGTGGCTAATGCACTTAATTAAGTTAAGTGGAAATCATTAAGTGGGAAACAGGACAAATGTACCCTCAAAGAAATACAAAACTACACAGTGACACAGTATAATTAATTGGAATAGCAGAGATATGGCATTGGAATTAAATTTGATTGTTTTCTGCAATAGTGTGGTTTTGAATGATGTTCTACAGACTGTGCACAAGTCAAAGAAGTGGCTTTCTATAGCTGACTGTAGTCTGAATTGAAGCTCTTGGTCAACCGCTGTAACCCCACTTACTACAAGGTCCACAATGTAGACACTACGTCTTGTGTTGTACTGTTGCTTTGAATACTGAGAATTCTTGACTTTCCTTGTCTGGTAACCTCGAGATGAATCACAGAGATTCCCTTTGAAGCCTAAAGACTTTAATCCAGTAGTCTGGGGATCATTACTAGAAGACTGGGGACTATTATTAGTTTATATTTTTAATTACTTTTTTAATTTGGTTTTTAATCACTCATTGGCTTTAGGAAAAGGACGCTGTTTAGGTTAAAATGGACACTTTTACAATGTTTACGACATGAGAAGCTTTGTCTCCATATTCTGGTTTGAAAGGGTGAAGAATATTTGATCAGTTCCCTGAACAAATAATTCTATGACAGGAAGAAAATACATGATGAATAAGGTATATGATAAAATATCGATTTTCAAATTTTTGCATAATAATTTTCATATTTTCATGTTTTTGCATAATTTCCCTGCTTAGCGTTTGCGTTAACATAATGTGATTCATATTTGTCATACAAACGTAATAAAACAATTAAACCGAATGTGTTTTTAGATACATAATAACTGCCCTAATAAATCAAAATTCTTTAAATGTATAACAGCTGGTCAATATGTATTTAAAGAAAACTTCAACGACAATCAACTCTACAAACTTCAAGTTGCATAGGGGATACTCATAAGATTGTAAACAGGTGTCATCAAGGCAGTGAAGTGTGGAGACTTAGTCACATGGTACACTGCACTTATACAGTATTAGCTAAAATAAGGAGTCCTAAAGAAATGTTTTTAAACCATTTTCTTTCTGAAAAAGAAGCATTACGACACTATGGCAAATTTTAACTAAGCATTTATTCTGCATAAAAAAAAAGTTTCCAGTTAGTGTTATAAGCATTAGTATTGTTAGTGCAGATGGTTGAGCTCAATTTAAATACTTAAAATTTGTGTTCTGGGGGCCTCTGGATGTCTGGAGTTTTGATCTCCTCCATACCCGCTTCACACCCTGGAGGACAGGGCTGTGGCCCCCCCACACTCCCTAGCAGATCATTACATGGAGAAACCTTTGGAATGCAAGCATGCTGATCCACACGGGTATGCACACATGGGTATTCACAGACGCGGACTAAAGCTTTCTTGGCTGCTGCCTCAAAGCACACTGTGCGCTGTCTATCTTGCGTGCTGCACAATATCGTTTATTACTTAGTAAATACTGATATCTATGACTAGCTAGTTTATTGTGATGGTGCTTTGTTTTCTCTATTATTATGTTGCTCTTTGTTGTTTGCTGTCTCCTCTGTTTGTTTTTGTTTGTTTGTTTTTTTTTTTTTTTTTTCTCCATACAGGTGACCCAGGAGTTTGTTTTTTTTTTTCTCTCTCTTCCCCCCCCTTCTCACCGTCTCTTCTCCCCTTTGGTTTTCTTTCTTTCTCTCCCCCTCTCTCTCTCATTCATTCCCCCTGTCCTATTTATTAAAAAAAAAAAAAAAAAAAAAAAAAAAAAAAATGACAAAGGATGAACTGAAGCTCTGCCATCACGTAATGTCGCATACTGCTGTTTCTGATGTCATTTAGAGAAAAAAAAAAAAAAAAAAAAAAAAACTTAAAATTTTGTTTAATCTACAGTAATGCATTATATTCTATAAAATCACATTCTTACAGCGTGTGGAAAGAGCTAAGAAAAACAGGCTTACACCTTGAAAAGGGGCAAGGGTACCTAGACCCGGGGCTTAGAGTACGCTTGGGGAGTGTGATCGTGTGTACAGCGTCTCTTTATGTCTGTCTCCACGTTGGTTGAGTGTGGAGTAAGTGTATATGAGAGCATGAGGGTGGGAATGGATGTTTGTATATGTGTGTGCCTGTATTTCTGTGTCTATATGTCAGGTTGGGTGTCAGGCGCCACCTCTCTGGGGACATCTTAGGCCCTCCAAGGTATGGAGGCCTATCTCCCCCTACCACCACTTCCCCTGCCAGTGGCGGACTCCCTCAGACGTCGGTGCGTTGGTGGTTCTTTGTGTCCGGGGATGGGCGTCCAAGTACACACCGGCTCACTCCTTGGCGGCCGCTTATCGGGGCCTGGAGCCTGGGGCTTGCTCGGGCCACTTCGGAGGTGGGGTGCCCCCGGCCTCTCGGCCTGGGGCTCGGTCACTCAGGCACGGCTGGCTGCCGGCGGAGCTCACGGGCGCGTCACTGCAACTCCCCCTGGCTTCTGCTCGAGCCCTCATCTGGGACTCTCCTCAGCTCTTTCTGGGACAGTGGCGCGGCTGCCCCTCTGTTGGTCTTCCTTGGTCTCTTCTGTTCTGGGGGCCTCTGGATGTCTGGAGTTTTGATCTCCTCCATACCTGCTTCATGCCCTGGAGGACGGGGCTGTGGCCCCCCCACACCCTCTAGCAGATCATTACATGAAGGAACCTTTTAAAAAACAAAAAACAAGCGCGTCCATGCTCACAGGTGTACACACGGGTGATCACACCCACAAACTACACCCTTTTTGGCTCCTACCTCAAAGCACACTGTGTTCTGTTGATCTTATGTGCTGCACAATAATGTTTAATATTTAGTATTTACTGTCATATTCCCATATATCATTGTGATGTTGTTTATTCTATTACTCTTGTTCTCTTCTGCTTGTTTTCTTTTTTCTTTCTCAGCAGGTGACCCAGGTGATTGATATATGCATTTTTTTTTTCTTTTTTTCTTCTTTTTCTGCTCATTCTGTTGGTTTTTGGTTTTTGCCCTTCTCCCCCGTCCCTCTCCTCAGCTGTTTCTCTTTCCCTCTTTCTTTCTCCCCTTCTTTCCCCCAGTCAAGTCTGTCCCATGTTCAGTAAGTGAAAATAAAATAAACAATAAAAGGTGAATCAAATGGACCATTATGGCAAGGCTGGGATGGTCAATTTGGTAAAGTAAATCCGTTGGGCATCTTTCTTTGCCTTTAGACAACAATTCTGATGGCAAAAGAGCCAAACGGGACAGGCAAAAAAAAAAAAAAGAAAAAAAAAGAAAAAAAAGAAAAAAGAAAAGGGATAACAATACTTATCTGTTAAGTTGATAAATCACAGTTATTTACTTGTTTACTTGCTGGTGTCCCTGTTTTTACACACATATCTGGGCATGTGTGTAATAATACACAGATTGTAAGTGATCTCAGAAAAGAGTGGGGAGTATCTCGTCTAGCACAACAATAGACAACTGCCACCACAAGATATCAGTATAGTTTATGTTATGTTAAACAACATTATCCAAATAGATGGAATTATTATACCATGTGGCTGGGGCCTTTGTGTGTAGTTTTTGCATGTTCTACCTTTCTCCCACAGTCTAAAGGCATGCTGTTAGTGGGGTTAGGTTAACTGGTGATTCTAAATTACGGTGTGCATGTGAGAGTGAATGGTTGATTGTCTCTCTGTGTTAACCTTGTGACAAACTGGTGGCCTGTCCAAACTGGTGTACCCCACTTCTCACTCACTCTATGGCAGCTGGGATAGTGCTCCAGACCACCCGTGACCCTGAATTGGAGAAGCAGAAGAAAATGGAGGGATTCTTCTTCTTTTTTCTTTTCAGTTTTGACAGAAATAACTGCAATATGTCAACAATATGACAGGATGTTGGCAATCGTGTCATGGTTAATGTGAAAATGACAATAGAAATATATTGCAACCAGATAAGGAGCACCCACTGATGCAAACAGGCAAAATGGTCAATTCAGCTGTCTAGTAAAGGCTACGCCTCATAGTCAGCAGTGACATGACATTTATAAAAATACATAATAGCAAACAATTTCATGTAGCTTATATGGCTTGAAAATGCAATATTTTTTCCCCTTTTGTCAAGAGATAGCAGAATCAAGGGGACTCAAAGATCAACAAATGGCAGGATTCACCCACATGAAGTCTGGACAGTGTAGCTGGGTCATCTATTTGGGCCAAAGGGACGGTGCGCTGAGGAATCAAAATTGCTCTTTTGTGATGGAATGCTGTGAAAATAGTCCACTTGTCTCTTGATTTGAGCATGACTAAAATTCTACTTTGAGTTGCAAGCATCATCATGTGGACTATGCAGTCAGAATTACGCAGCTGAAGGCTTGAGAGCTGTTGGCACTGTGCTAAATGTAACGTGGTTTCCCATAATTTGTGTGCTGTCCTGTAGATGCTTCATAGAAGGTGTCCCTTCGAAAGGCTTTCTGGTCACGTTTAGTCCTTAAATAACCTTATTTACAACACAAAGCACTTTTGTTCATGTTTGTTTTTGACACCTCCTCTCATTCCATTGCCGATTGCCATTCCATTAAGAGCTTATTTTGTTGTTCCATGGTTCACCTCACCATAAGCGACCCAGAAAATCTGTGACAGACCTTTAAAAGCAGATTCGATGTCTGGAATTAATTACAAATAATTAAATTCTCTTTGGTGTTTATCTATTTGGTGATGCCCCAAGGGAGAACCTCATTTGCCTATGCTCCAAATCACCTTTAATTTGAAGTTAACAGAAAGAATGAATGGTAAATGGCCAATATTTGTATAGCGCTTTTACTAGTCCCTAAGGACCCCAAAGCGCTTTACACATCCAGTCATCCACCCATTCACACACTGGTGATGGCAAGCTACATTGTAGCCACAGCCACCCTGGGGCGCACTGACAGAGGCGAGGCTGCCGGACACTGGCGCCACCGGGCCCTCTGACCACCACCAGTAGGCAACGGGTGAAGTGTCTTGCCCAAGGACACAACGACCGAGACTGTCCAAGCCAGCAAAGAGGCACAGAAAAGAAATTGAAGAGAATGGCAAACTCAACATCGAAGTTCATCGGAAGCCCACACACACGGACCAGTACCTCCTGTTCGACTCCCATTACCCTCTGGAACACAAACTTGGAGTAATTAGGACCAAACACCACCGGGCAGAACATGTTCCCTCTAAGCCTGAAGGAAAAAAGAAGGAACACACACATGTAAAGGAAGCACTCAAAACGTGCGGCTATCCTAAATGGGCGTTCTTAAAGTCAGCAAAGAGGCACAGAAAAGAAGATCAAACACCAGCGAGGGAGGATAAGAAAGACAGACGCAACAACATTGTCATCCCCTATGTAGCCGGTGTATCAGAAAAACTCAGGAGAGTTTTCTCCAAGCATGACATCCCAGTGTATTTCAGACCCAGCAACACGCTCAGACAAAAACTGGTTCACCCGAAAGACAAAACGCCAAAACACAGACTTAACAATGTGGTGTATGCTGTACAGTGAAGCGAGGAATGCTCAGACCTCTACATTGGAGAGACCAAACAGCCACTTCACAAGCGCATGGCACAACACAGAAGAGCCACCTCCACAGGACAAGACTCAGCAGTCCATCTGCATCTTAAGGATAAAGGACACTCTTTCGAGGATGCCAATGTTCACATTTTGGACAGAGAGGACAGATGGTTTGAAAGAGGAGTGAAAGAAACCATCTATGTCCACTGTGAGCGACCATCTTTGAACAGAGGCGGCCTCTGCCATCTATAATCCAGTTTTGAGATCCCTTCCCAGACGCCTTAACGCCCACTCACATCCTGGGCCACCTGATCTCAGGAATTCGCATGATAAGGTGGGGCCAGGTTTCACAATGAACTCACCCGGAACTCTGGCTGATTGGGACCCACACCCAGTTTCACACCTTGGCTCAGGTGATTAGAGGATCACCAGGGGGTCCTTTTGTCCCTCTGTGGGGGGATACTCCCACTAGGTTTATATCTGGGACTCTCCACCATTTGACCTTAGAACTGAAGAAGCTTCTCGGATGAGAGGTGAAACGTCTTCAAGTAACTTAAAGAAGTCCAGACGCTTTTCTTTGCAAGCTCCTTTGACCATAAAGTCAATGCATTTAGGCATGCAGACATGTCCAAGGAAACTTGCTAAGTTGAAAGCATCAGGATGGCAAAGAAAGGTGATTCAGAGGACTTTAAACATGACTTGGTTGTTGGTGCCAGACGGGCTGAGTCTGAGTCTTTCAGAAACTGCTGACCTACTGCAATCTTCCTGCAAATCCATCTGCAGGGGGTTACAGAGGATGGTCTGAAAAAGATGAAATATTGTTAAAACCTATCTTATCAGAATCAGAATCAGAAACTTTATTGTCATTGTCACAGGTACAAAGAAATTAAGAATGTTCCCCGATCATTGCATCATCCCTAGCAATATCAAAATATAAATAAATCAATAAAATTCAATAAATAAAATAGAATACTTAAAATACTAATAAGACGTAACAGTAAAACATTCACATACATTCCCACATACATGCTTCAGACCGTGCATAGATTAACACAAGAGTGGCGTGATGGGCATTTTTTTTGTAGCATTCAGATGTGTTATTGCAGTTGGATAACAGCTGTGTTTGAGTCTATTAGTCCTTGCACTGATTGCCCTGTACCGTCTGCCTGAGGGCAACAGTTCAAACAGGGAGTGGCCAGGATGTGAGGTGTCTTTTATGATGTTTTGGGCCTTTTTAAGACAGTGGATGTTGTGTAGAACTTCCAGTGTGGGGAGAGGGCAGCCAGTGATCTTTTGGGCGGTGTTAATGATCCCTTGGAGTGCTTTCCTCTGAGCCCCTGTGCAGCTAGTGTACCAAATACATATGCAGTAGGTTAGAACACTCTCAATGGTGGCTCTGTAGAAGGACACCAGCAGTCTCTGTGTGATGTTATTCCTCCTGAGAATTCTCAGGAAGTACAGTCTCTGTTGGGCCTTTTTCAGCAGCTCGGAGGTGTTCACACTCCAGGAAAGGTTCTCCTCTATATTGACTCCCAGGAAGCGGAAGCTTGCCACCTTTTCTACACAGTCCCCATTAATGATTAGTGGTTGAATCTCTGCCTTTTTCCTTCTGAAGTCTATTATGAGTTCTTTGGTTTTTGAAGTGTTGAGGAGGAGGTTATTGGCCTTACACCATGATGTCAGCTGCTCCACCTCGTCTCTGTACGTAGACTCGTCTCCCTTGGAAATGAGCCCCACCACTGTGGTGTCGTCTGCAAATTTCACAAAGATGTTGCTGTGGTGGCGAGGAGTGCAGTCGTGTGTGTAGAGAGAGTAGAGCAGTGGACTGAGCACACAGCCCTGGGGTGAGCCAGTGCTGAGACTCAGGGCTGAGGATGTGTGATGGCCAACTCTGACTCTCTGTCTACGGCCCGAGAGGAAGCTATTGATCCATATGCAGGTGCTGTATGGAAGCCCCAGGTCTTGTAGCTTGGCCACCAGTTTGTGTGGAAGGATGGTGTTAAAAGCTGAGCAGCAATCCACGAAGAGCATCCGCACATAGCTACCATGCTCTTCCAGGTGTGTTAATGCAGCATGGAATGGCTGTGGCTACAGCGTCTTCCGTGGACCGGTTTGCTCTGTAGGCAAACTGGTGTGGATCCAGGCTGCGGGGGAAGGGCTGCTGTGATGTGTCTGCGGACCAGCTTCTCAAAGCATTTCATTACCACTGGGTGAGTGCCACCGGTCTGTAGTCATTCAGGCCGGTGATGTGGGGCTTCTTAGGCAAGGGGACTATGGTGGAGGACTTCAGGCAGAGTGGGACAGTCGTCTGTGCGAGGGATTTGTTGAAGATCCTGGTGAAGATTCCAGACAGCTGTTCTGCACAATCCCTCAATATTTGACCTGGCACACCATCAGGACCCGCCGCCTTCCTCGGGTTAACAGCCTGCAGCATGCGCTTCACCTCGTGCTCTTCCAGGGTGAGGGTGGTACTGCTATGGGTGGCGTGTTGCTGCTGTGGCTCCAATACCTCCGGTACCCTGGTCTCAAAGCGGGCGAAGAAGATATTCAGCTCCTCTGCCAGCTCCAGGTTACCGTCCGCAGCTCCGAGATTGATCTTATTGTTGGTTAGGTGCTGGATGCCTTGCCACACCTGCCAGGTGGTGTTACTCTTCAGATGGTCCTCAATCCTCCTCCTATAGTCCCCCTTCGCCTCTCTGATGCATCTCTTCAGGTTGGATCAGGCTGCGGTGTAGTGATCCCTGTTGCCACCCATATGGAAAAGATATATATAAATCTTATAAAGTTTGTATCTGTCTTGTGTGAAACTTGTATGAAAAGCATATAAGAGTGAACACAGATATAAGATCCCTTGAAAAATTATATAATGAAACTTGTATGTTTTGGATACTTACTAAAACAATATATGAAAGTAATGAGAAAGTGGCCACTTTCATGAGTAAATCATGTAAGCCTTATATGATTTACTCATGAAAGTGGCCACTTTCATGAGTAATTACATATAAGTTTTTACTATTTCTTTTCCATATGGACAGACCTGAACGCAATGTTCCTCTCCTTCAGCAGCTGCCTGACCTCCCGGGTCATCCAGGGCTTTTGGTTGGGATAAGCCCTGGATGTAAATGTATTATGGGTACATTATGTAAATGTACCCATAGTTAAACTGGAAAGCACTGGCTAAGGGATAATGTAAACCACCTTCATGTGACCGCTTAGTAACTTACCCCAAAACATGCATGTGCCCGATGGTATATATCAGGGTTCTCAGGGGAAAAAAATCACACTGATAATGTAGAAGTCTCAGGAACCCATGCATCACATATGAAACAACTGGTGTCACAGGATTCATCTTATAGGAAGGCAACAGTAATTCAAATAAGCATTCAGTACAACCAAAGTATGTAGACGAGCATCTCTGAATGCACCACATGCCAAACCTTCAAACAGATGGACAAAAAGGAGATAAAATTGTAAAAATTGTTGTCTGGTCTGATGCGTCAGTTTTGACCATCCAAATGTTAGATGGGAGAGTAGAATTTGGTGTAAACAACATGAAAGCATGGATCCATCCTGCCTTCTATCATTGTTCAGGCTGCTGCTGCTGGTGGTGTAATGGTGTGGGGGATATTTTCTTGGCTGAATACAGACTGAGCATCATTTAAACAGCACAGCCTACCTGAGTGCTATTGCTGACCATGTCCATCTCTTTATGACCACATAAAGGGGTGGACATAGCTGAGTGCTGCTTCTAGCAGAATAAAAAACACAATAAGATACTTTAAAAAAATGAAATGTCATATTCATGTTCTTCTTGAGTATGTCCAAATAGATTCCAGCAAAATTGTACTAGAACCGTTTCTTTTGGACCTCTTTACTACAGTGAATGTGGTTTAGATCACACTTTGACAGTGATGTCTGCATACATTAACATATACTGCACACATATTGTTTTCTACTTAGTTTAGCCATGAATAAATGAGAAATATAGTGACATAACATCATAGGATTCTAACTGAGATTTCTGTTTAATGTTTTATGTATGGAGAACTCACCTTGAAATGATATACTGCACATGCACACATTTTGATTAGCAAAATGAAACACCTTGAGCCCAGGAAAATAATTTCATGTACTGTTTCCTTGCTTGGAATTTAACAAGAAGCCCCTTTTTTCCCTAACAGAAGCAAATACATTAATGACAGTAATTTTTAAATCATCTTTAGGGTTTCCTTTACCACTGTCCCCTGCTGGGACATAATCTGAGAGTGTCTTGCAAAGTTACGTCCCACCATATGTGTTTGTTATTATTTCTCTCATTAAATCTGGGTTGGGAGCAGAAGCCCGCAGTATCTCATGTTTTATTTATGGCGAAGATGTGTCGGCTCCGCACGTCTTCGGCTCAGGCTTTTTGATCTTCTTTCATTAGAGGATGTTCAATATTTATCACTGCTGTTTCCCATTATTCTGCCCATGGATAGGTCCAGCTCTTTTACCACTTCAGAGTCCTGCAACTATCATCGCTTTCTTACAACACACATTTGTTAAGGAAATGAAACAGTTATCCATCTGAAAAGCTCACTTTCTGTTGAGAAAGAGCGTTTCATGTACCTCGCAAGCATTTGACTGGAGTGCTTTACTACAAAGCAGGCTGATGAGCTTAATGAGATTACTTCAGGTTTAACCCTCAAGTTGTCAGGGTAACAAAGGTGGCATCATTGTCATGGTTATTTATGCCGCACACCAGGTTAAGTACAACCCATCAGTTACTGTTGACCTCAGATAATAAGATCTACTGTTTAGAGACAGCCTATTGATCCTGATATTTGTCTTATCAGGATCAATAAGAAGTATAAACTATAAACTATAATTCAACTTTTGAGGCACAATTTTCATTAATTCTTTGTTCTAAAAACCCTTAATATGGCATAATCCTAAAACAGGGTTCCTATGGCTTCTGGCCTACTTGTTGATTATTTTTTAAATTTCCAGAACAGCCTTTTTACCGATTTGAATTCTGGCTCTTGGATAAACCAACATCACCAGACATGCATATTGAAGAAGATCACGATCACGATCAGCACTGAAGGAATGCTGTGAAGCAATGATACTAAAACACTTTCATAGAAACTAGTCTATGTATTTTAATGCCTGCAAATCCAGTTGTTGCTTCTGGACTGGACCGTTCTTCAGTTGATCTATAATTCTGCAGCGAGAGTACTAAAGTGACTAGAAAGAGATTATATCTATCCTGTATTAGCCTTCATTAAACTGTTAAATATAACATCCAGAAGTGACTTTAATATCTTTCTCTAACATACAAACTCTTGATTAATCATGCCCCATCATATCTAATAGAACTCATAGATTTGTATTATGGCAGTAGCCCAGGCTGGTGGAGCTTCAGCTTTCACACTCCTCTCCTGTGGAAATAGCACCCCGTTTGGGTTTAGTAGACAGATTCCCTCTCTATTTTTAAGATCTGGCTTAGGTCTCAGGCCTCTGACCCCATAGCACTTAATAATTCTCTTCTACACCCATCTTTTCATACCCACTGCATTTATAAGCCCCTATAGCATGTCATTAACTTTTGGCTGTTCTCTCTAGTATTTTGTGTTTTGTCTGGCTTGCTGTCAGTGATCGCTTTCTGCTTCTCTCTGGTCTTGTCAAGTGCTTGCTCTTAGAGAGAACACCAGCGATCAGATAATCCCCAAGACTTTAGGTCTTTATGGTACAAAGTCCATTGAAATGATGGTTGCTGTGAACTGGTGCTATGGAAATTAAACTGAACTGAAACAAGTTAGTGAATGCATGCTATAGAGTCACATTCCAGCAATAACATAGCTTGTAGACTGTATTTTTCTAACCTCTTGGTACTTTTTAATGCACCCTTCTATCTGTTTTTTTTTTTTTTACTTTAAAGTCCATATTTAAGCCATTTTTGCCACTTGCTACAAAAACCAAAAACCAACCCTTTTTACCTCTTCATAGGAGATTATATATTTTTTAGCTTGCGGATATGCATGTCGTCATCCTGTCTGCCAACACGACAGCTCAAATAGTTTTGAATGAATTCTGATAAAACTGTAGGGGTATAGAGTGGGGTCATGTTAACAGTCCATTAAAATTTGGCTTACATCCCCCAAGGTCTTCAAGGTCACCTTGAAGATCTATTGGCTGAAAACTGACAAAAACCATTAGAACTTAGAAACTATGATTCTGACAAGTGGTGGTGTATTACCAGCATATAGAAAGTACTGTATAAAGATTTAAGGTATCACGTTTTATTTGACCTCTGAAATCTCTTAAAAGGTCAACAGATTGATCTAATAGTCAAAATGATAAAAATGCTATATAGAACTATTTATTAAAACCATGTTTCTTACTGTCATTGTTTGTGCATATGGGGATATAGATATAATATAGATGATATATGGGAATTCTAAACAGCACTTTAACATGTCATTGTTATGTACATTGCAGGAACAAGTTTTAACTCTCTAAATATGAATGTTACACATTCTGTCAAGTATATCAAAATGGTTTCACCTGCTTGTTTGTACTGTCAACTTGTTTTTACGGCAGTACAAACTTCTTAAGGTAGTTTTATAAAGAACAAAGAAAGCAAAATTAATATGCATAAAATATAATCCCTTAAAAGTGCATGCTGCCATCCACTGGTTTGTGCTCTTGGAGTTCTTCTTGTATGTACATGTACACGTAGACTGGAAAGCCCCGAGTGGTGTATTGATGATAATGACCACCTTCACATGACCGATGTTTTAGGATAAGTTAAGATAGAAAAAGATTCTGGTTATGTTCACAGTAAACACCCAGATGCCTTTTGCATTATTCAGGAATTGTTGTCTTTTGAGTTAAGTACACATTTTAAATGACTGCATATTAGACCCAGAAAATGCATCTTTAAAAATTTAAGGTCATTAAGTTTTTAGCCATTTCTAAAATAACCATTTGTCACATGCCTACCTACATTACTAATTTTACATTCATGTTACTAGTTGGTTGTATTCTGTGGATTCTTACATTTGACATGTTTACCCTTTTAGTTAAGATACCAATCGAATAGATAATCCTTTTAATGCCTGGCACACCTGTTATCCCAACATCAGTAACAGGAGTCCAGCTTGTCTCCTCTAACTGCACTACATCAGAACCCTTGTTCTCCTGGGGCTGCCTACACCTCTGTTTTGTTTTTGTGATGCTATAAGGTCACCTCTCATTGGTACGAGCTGCTTCTAGTCAGGCTGCCATGTTAACAGTCACATCCCGCTTGCCAGCCTGACAGCATAAACCCAGCTGAACTCAAGCCTTTTAGCATGTCACTGTGGGTCGAATGTGAAACTGCAACCCCATGGAGGGATGTGAAGAGTGTAGTATTTTCTCTGCTTTTTGTTTGACATGAATAAGTGACCTGTACGGAAGGCCAAACAAGTACTTGTCATTCTGTCTGGCTGTCTGAACAGACAAAAAAGAATCCACACATAAAATGACATCATGGGAGTGTTTTGAAATGAAAAGAGCAAAATTTGGGAACCTTTTTTCCTTAAGGCCTCTTTTGTACTGTCAATAATATCCATAAAGCTAGTGTAGGTTGTCACAGTGAAAAACAGGTGATCGTTTTGATCTTGGAGTAGAAAAAAAAAGCTTCCAACAGCATTTTCACTGTTCATGCTGGGGACACAGTGTGTCCTAAATTCACAATGAAGTGGTAGTTGTAGCACTTTTAGCTTCTGTAATGTGACACATTTTTGAGTCAAATGGAAAAGGCCAGTGGGGTATGAGTGGGACTTCCAATTTGAATTGTACAGTATAATAGAGCAGAACTACAAACGAGGAGTGCTGGCCACCACCACTTTCTCTCACACATACACACAAAACACCAGAGAAGAGAAAGTAAAATCCCAAATCTAAAAAAACAATCTACAGCAGATGAACAGTATTTGAACGTTTCTGGACATTGGACCTAAGAGATGCATCTGTCCCTTTGCTGTTTACTGAAGCCTCATCAGACATCTCAGTCGCAGGGTGGCTGTCAAAAGCCACTTAATGCAGGGAAATGGGGAGAAAAGGCTAAGAAAACGCCAAAGTGCACAAGAACTGGACTGAAAATCAGTGGCAACAGGTCTGATGGAGTGATAACTCTAAATGTGAAATTTCTGAGTCAAATAGTTGTCAGTATGTGCAGAGGAAGTCAGAACCCCAACCTATGCCATACCATCTGAAAAACATCTGGCAGTGTCTTCGCTTTTCAACATGACTGTGATCCCAAATACATATTCGCACATTCAGAAAGAAAACACAACTGAACACTATCAGTCATGGATTGACCTCCCCAGAACCTAAACCTCATGTAACTACATGGAAGCAATGTGGAATTATCTCGAGAGAAAAAGTAGCAAAAGGCAGTTCTCTGGAGTGTGCTTCAAGGAACTTGGAGGACTATTCCTGAAGACTACTCAAAGAAATTATGAGAAAGCTGCCTAAGAGACGTCAGACTATGTTGAAGAGTAACGGTGGCCTTGTGAAATTTTCAGGTTTATTACAACTGTACAAACTATGTTGTATTCCATACATGTTTGAATGTTTCTGTAAATTGCTGCAACTATTTTCCATTTTCCTAACAAAATATAAATAAATAAGGGTTGGTTTGAGACTTTCGCACAATACTGCATGTCTATCTTTCTTTCTTACTTACTTACTTTATGTTTTCAATACACCAACCCACACAGGACTTGTTTAACATTGCACTACAATGTCATTAACCTTTGGTGATCCAGTGCCATAAACAACTGAAAATTCCATTAAGGGCTTCTTTATAGTTACCTTCTTATATTAAATTTCCTTTTGCCATTTACTTGCCACATCAGCATGTGTAAGAAAATGACGCACTGGCCTGACAAATATTTCACTCCAACATATGAAGGGTCTGTGACATTCATTGCAAAGCTCACTGCATGGAGTTAAAAGTTTCAGTCTTACATAATTCCAAATATGAGCCTTTTGGAGAGAAAATGGAGCACCCCAGCAGCTTCTGTCAGACTCTAAAGGCTTACAATAACAACTTGACAAGGTACTGTGTGTAGGTGGCTACAACAAAGGGCTCTGATGATTTGCTATATTATGTTGAAAAAATTCTAAGGCCAGTTTTTAAATGTTTTAAACAGCCGCAGAGTAGATGAAGGTACTTGTGCGCAAATGTCAAAAATACTGTTTGTTTGTAGAGTTAAACAGTCATAAATAGGATTTATGAAGACATAGGAGTATTCATTTCATTTTTGCTCTCAGTAACATACTGTACCAGCTAAGTGGGAGATCAGCAGACAAACTGAAAAAGCTTTTTTTTTTTCTTTTTACATTTTAAAGAAAAGAGAAAAAAGGGCCTTGCCAGAGGACTTAAATCTGCCTCTCTCATTCATCCCCTGCTTTCAAAAGTTGAAAAGGAGGGGTAGCAGTACAAAGGGAAGCTAGTCAGAAAAATAGATCCAACTCTTTGCAGTAGGTCTCTGATGTCTTGAAAGACTTCTTTTGGATGCTCTCACAGTAACTCCTTTCCTTTATAGCTAAATAGATTTGTTTATTACCCCCAGAGACACAATTTTCCACCACACAGATTTTCTTCTGTCATATTGAACATTTCAGCTACTTTTTATTGCAAGAATATTTTCACATCTGCTCCATGTGCCTCTGATTTGTTCTGGGAAAATAGGTGTCAATTATTAAGAAGTGAGAAGCCAAGTCTTTTTTATTAATCTAATTAACAGTGTACACTGAAGCCTAATCTACAATTCAACAGCAATTTAAACATTTTTGCACAAATTACTTTTATGAAGACAACTGTACAAATTTAAATTGTCTAGTCTCTGAAAACTTCCATTTCCTGCTTCATTTATTTGTGAATATTGAAAATAAATTAACACGTACTCATTGTATGGTGTGTTTGTTTGATAATTAAAGTTAAAGTTTCCTTGCGTTTTGTGTATAAGTGGGCAATCGTCATTTTTGGTTATTGTGTCATATTCTCATTGTTCTCACTGATCCGACTGGCTCAGGCATCAGCAGTGGGGGGATGGTAGTGAAGCAGGAAGTGGATTTAATGGCTCTCTCTTGTTGCAGATTTTAAATCAGTCAATATAGGTGCAGCTCTATTTTGAGACTTTTTAAAAAAATATATTTTTGACATTCATCAATATTCTACTGAGAAGAGGAAATCAGGTTATTTAGCTTTTTAGAGGTCCTAGTATTTTAATTGTCCTTATAACAATTCATATATCGTATCTTCATACGAGTTGCAAAGGTTACATGACGTAGACAGGGCTAGGACTTGACAAGCTTTGCTTCCTCTCGCTCCTTTTCAAACAGGAAATTGTCAGCATTTTGTTTTTGTTTAGTTTTTTTCCTTGTGAATAAGAAAGCATTCAGTGGTTTTGTGTTTATTTTTTTTTATCTCTAGCAACACCATTTTTGAAATACAGATTTGATTGATTGACATATATATTCCATATCATATAAGATGTCACTGTTTTGTTTTCCATCACTGCAACTAGTGAGGCGTATTAAGGATATCTGGACCTCTGATTTGTCGGAGTCAGACACTGCATTAATTTTACATTTTGTTTTCACATTACTTGAGCTTGAAGGGCCCTTCCAGGGCTTTTTATGAAGTCTAGTACATCACCTTAGTGGCTCCTGATATAATCACAGTGCTGATTGTTCAATAAGTCTTAAGATCAGCTGATTTTTAGGCTATCTTGTAGGCTTAATAATACACATAAACATATTATGTGTGTGCACATAAAGTGTCCAATAACAGCTGTCCGGAGTAACATATGAGTGCCTCTATGAGCATGCATCCTCAAATCCAATCACATCAGCCAGGTCTCATTGGCTAACAGGGAAATTGCATAATCATGTGTAGACATTCAGTTATTGTAGCCTTCTCTGGCTTAAATTGAATTTTTGGTATCAAGACTCAATTTGTCATATGAAATTGCTGTTTCATTAGATTCCAACTGACCCCTCTTTTCCTTGCCGGATGGACGAGAGGCAATACTGAAAACAATTCAGATTTTGTGTGTCTGTGTGGATGTTTGCAGATGGGGCCAGAGACTGGCTCTTTCTTTGCTGAATTGTTTATTTATCAGAAGAGCTGCTAATTTATGAAGCATTTTCCTCTAAACCAAGAGTTCAATTACAAACTCATAAAACATCAGGCAAACAACTTAATTTGGTTCCCTGCCTCATGAAACCCAAGCTGCAGAAAATGAAAGAACTAAACAGATGTCTAAAAAATGAACGTTATGCAAAGTATAAACAAAGGTAGGTTTATGTTTGCTCCAGAGTTCCTTGCTTCAGTGCCTTTTCTGCTCCCAACATCATCAGTAGGCAACAATAGGTTGTTTAGAATGAGAGACCTCTAATATCAGTTTATTATCAGCTCAAAGCATAATTAAATTGTCCGCATTAGCCGGTAAGCTAACGTTGGCTAGCATTAGCCAGAAGAAAGCCATTTTTATGTAATGAGACTTTGGTCATTTTGCAAACTTGCACGTTTCAGATCATCAAACAAATTTTAATAGTAGACAAAGATAACCTGACTAAATACAAAATTCCCTTTTCAAATGACGATTTCATTCATTAAGGTAAATGAAGCCACCCAAACTCTGTATAAAAGTTATTTTGCTATGACGTTACCAGCTGACATTACAAACAGACCATTTCTCCAATTGTGCAATGCTGGCGAGTTACAGCTAACTTGATTTTGTTACCACTAGCAAAATCATCCCTGCTAGATGACAACCTTGTTGATGTATAATGCCAAAAGTATAGCCATCAATAAATCATATAAAGGAAAGGAGTGTCTATGTCCCACTAGTGTTTGAGCGCCAATGTAGTTCTTTTATTTAACACTTTAATTAATAACAAGTTTTTTTTAGGTTCTGTATATCCTATAAATATCCTATTGTAGGAATTTAGAAATAGTCAAATAGTGCAAGCATAGTAACCGACCTCATTAACAATATGTTACATATATTAAATATGAAATACATAGATTGTTTTCTGGAGCAGGACTTTGTATTTATTCATTTTAAAGGTCAACCCCCACAATTTCACAAAGGTAGAAATTATAAGTGAGCAATACATTTTGTAGAGTGGTGTAATGATTCAACATATCATTACATGTATGAATAACTGCTTCTAGGTTTGATCCATTAGTGTAGTCAATATGTTATTTCCATGTTAACTTCTAATCACTCACACGTCTTTTTGATTTCCAATAAATGCTAGTTTACTATTTTTAATATACAATTCATAATATATTTATGGTGATACATGTTGGTGTTTCAGTTTATGTCTTTGCCAATGTTTCAACTTGTGAAGACTAAATTGGCTAAAATTGCATGCAGTGTATCACTTTCATCCTTTTTCTATCCTATTTCTGGACAAATGGCAGCGCATGTTCCCATAAAGCTGTAAAGCAGAGTGTATCAAATTATGACTGATGTCAGTCATCATATATGAAAATGTGCAGAAAACGCTCAGAGTGACTGTAAATCCATGAGTGCTTCCTATTTGGGTAATGTGGCTTCTTTATCCCTCACTTGCACGTCTCATATCTTGGCTCTCCCCAGCTGGAGTGCAAGAGAGAAATCTGAGACGAGAAGAACTGTATTCACCAAAACCCACCAAATCTTTATTGAAAAAACTGTCAAAACAACCTTTGTACAGTTAAACTGCTGGAAAAAGAAGAAGAAGAAGACAACAACATTTATATATACACTTGTGTGTGTGTACATATATATATATATATATATATATGTATATACAACACCAGCACGCCCCTGCGGGCGGTTTATCCTTCAAGCTCGGGTCCTCTACCAGAGGCCTGGGAGCTTGAGGGTCCTGCGCAGTATCTTAGCTGTTCCCAGGACTGCGCTCTTCTGGACAGAGATCTCCGATGTTATTCCCGGGATCTGCTGGAGCCACTCGCCTAGCTTGGGAGTCACCGCACCTAGTGCTCCGATTACCACGGGGACCACCGTTACCTTCACCCTCCACATCTTCTCGAGCTCTTCTCTGAGCCCTTGGTATTTCTCCAGCTTCTCGTGTTCCTTCTTCCTGATATTGTTGTCATTCGGAACCGCTACATCGATCACTACGGCCGTCTTCTTCTGTTTGTCTACCACCACTATGTCCGGTTGGTTAGCCACCACCATTTTGTCCGTCTGTATCTGGAAGTCCCACAGGATCTTAGCTCGGTCATTCTCCATCACCCTTGGGGGCATCTCCCATTTTGACCTCGGGACTTCCAGGTTATACTCGGCACAGATGTTCCTGTACACTACAGTGGGGCAAAAAAGTATTTAGTCAGCCACTGATTGTGCAAGTTCCCCCACCTAAAATGATGACAGAGGTCAGTAATTTGCACCAGAGGTACACTTCAACTGTGAGAGACAGAATGTGAAAAAAAAAAATCCATGAATCCACATGGTAGGATTTTTAAAGAATTTATTCGTAAATCAGGGTGGAAAATAAGTATTTGGTCAATAACAAAAATACAACTCAATACTTTGTAACATAACCTTTGTTGGCAATAACAGAGGTCAAACTTTTACTATAGGTCTTTACCAGGTTTGCACACACAGTAGCTGGTATTTTGGCCCATTCCTCCATGCAGATCTTCTCGAGAGCAGTGATGTTTTGGGGCTGTCGCCGAGCAACACGGACTTTCAACTCCCGCCACAGATTTTCTATGGGGTTGAGGTCTGGAGACTGGCTAGGCCACTCCAGGACTTTCAAATGCTTCTTACGGAGCCACTCCTTTGTTGCCCGGGCGGTGTGTTTTGGATCATTGTCATGTTGGAAGACCCAGCCTCGTTTCATCTTCAAAGTTCTCACTGATGGAAGGAGGTTTTGGCTCAAAATCTCACGATACATGGCCCCATTCATTCTGTCCTTAACACGGATCAGTCGTCCTGTCCCCTTGGCAGAAAAACAGCCCCATAGCATGATGTTTCCACCCCCATGCTTCACAGTAGGTATGGTGTTCTTGGGATGCAACTCAGTATTCTTCTTCCTCCAAACACGACGAGTTGAGTTTATACCAAAAAGTTCTACTTTGGTTTCATCTGACCACATGACATTCTCCCAATCCTCTGCTGTATCATCCATATGCTCTCTGGCAAACTTCAGACGGGCCTGGACATGCACTGGCTTCAGCAGCGGAACACGTCTGGCACTGCGGGATTTGATTCCCTGCCGTTGTAGTGTGTTACTGATGGTGACCTTTGTTACTTTGGTCCCAGCTCTCTGCAGGTCATTCACCAGGTCCCCCCGTGTGGTTCTGGGATCTTTGCTCACCGTTCTCATGATCATTTTGACCCCATGGGATAAGAACAACTGGTGCAACAGTGCGAACGTTGTTCCTCTCACACGCTCCTGCACACCAAATCTGGAACTACTGTCCATCATGTGTCGTCCTTTTTATCTACCTCGGGAATTTACATCGGTCATTGTAAGTGCCGTTTATATTCCACCACAAGCGGACACGGTCACCGCCTTATGCGAGCTGCATGAGGCACTCACACAGCACCAGACACAACACCGGGACGCTGCGCTTATTGTGACGGGGGACTTTAATAGCGCCAACCTCAAACGCGCAGTGCCGAACTTTTATCAACACATCACCTGCCCCACCAGGGGTGAAAGGACACTGGACCACTGCTACACTACGGTCAAGGACGGCTACAAGGCACAATCCCGCCCCCCGTTTGGCAAATCTGATCACGCCGCCATCTTCCTCATGCCAAAATACAAACAAAGGCTGAAACAGGAAGTTCCGGTTCAGAGGAAGGTCGCGCGCTGGACGGATCAATCGGTGGCCGCGTTACAGGACGCACTCGATGACGCAGACTGGGGCATGTTCAGAAACAGCTCCGACGATGACGTCAACGTGTTTACGGAAGCGGTTGTGGGATTCATCGGGAAACTAGCGGATGATACCGTGGAGACAAAGACTATCACAACGTTTCCCAACCAGAAGCCGTGGGTGGATAAAACCATCCGCGACGCTCTGAGATCCCGCACCGCTGCCTACAACACGGGACTCATGACGGGGGACATGGACCCGTACAAAGCCGCGTCATATAACGTGCGGAGGGCGGTGAAAGAGGCGAAGCAGCGCTACGGGAGGAAACTAGAGTCACAACTCCAACAGAGTGACTCTAGGAGCCTGTGGCGGGGACTAAGGACAATAACGGACTATAAAGCACCAACAACCGGTATGACGAACGCGGCCGTGACTCTGGCAGACGAGCTGAACACTTTCTATGCTCGCTTCGAGGCTGCAGCTAAGGTCTCCAACAATGCTAGTGTTAGCGGCGCTAACGGCTGCAGACAGGAAGATACTGCCAGCACCGGAAACGTGCTCGTCATCTCCGAGCATGAAGTAAGGAGAGCCTTCAAGAGAGTGAACACCAGGAAAGCAGCAGGACCAGACGGCATCCCAGGTCGTATCCTCAGAGACTGCGCATACCAGCTAGCTCCTGTGTTCACTGAGATATTCAACATCTCTTTATCTCAGTCGGTGATCCCCACATGCTTCAAAGAGTCCATCATTGTTCCTGTCCCGAAGAAACCCCACCCTGCTTCTCTCAATGACTATCGCCTTGTAGCCCTCACCTCAGTAGTGATGAAGTGCTTTGAACGCCTGGTCAGAGACTTCATCATTTCTTCACTACCAGACACACTGGACCCACTACAGTTCGCTTACCGTCCAAATCGTTCCACAGACGATGCCATCTCTCATCTCCTCCAGACATCACTCACTCACTTGGACACTAGAAGGGGGAATTATGTTAAAATGCTCTTCATAGACTACAGCTCTGCATTTAACACCATAATTCCCTCCACACTCACCACCAAGCTGGAGCATCTGGGACTCAGCTCATCTATGTGTCAGTGGATCTCCAACTTCCTAACTGGCAGACCACAGGCAGTAAGGATGGGCGGACATGTCTCAGCCTCCACCACTCTCAGCACTGGAGCCCCCCAGGGGTGTGTTCTGAGCCCCCTGCTGTACTCTTTGTACACATATGACTGTGTGGCCACTACCAGCTCCACCACCATCATCAAGTTTGCTGACGACACCGTCGTGGTGGGCCTGATCTCTGATAACAACAAGACGGCCTACCTGAAGGAGATTAGGAATCTGGAGAACTGGTGCCAGAGGAACAACCTCCTTCTAAACGTCAGTAAGACAAAGGAGCTGATAGTGGACTTCAGCACTAAGCAGGAGAGGAACTACCAGACCCCCGTCATCAACGAGTGCCCAGTGGAGAGAGTGGACAGCTTCAAATACCTCGGAGTTCACATCACGCAGGACCTGTCATGGTCCTGTCACATCAACACTGTGGTGAAAAAGGCCCGACAGCGTCTCTACCACCTCAGACGCTTGAGAGACTTCCAACTGCCCTCCAAGGTGCTCAGGAACTTTTACTCGTGCACCATAGAGAGCATCCTGGCGGGAAACATCTTAACCTGGTTCGGGAACAGCACCATGCAGGACAGACGAGCTCTACAGAGGGTTGTGCGGTCAGCTGAGCGCACCATCCGCTCCGAGCTCCCTGACCTGCACTCAATCTACAGCAGGCGGTGCTGGACCAAGGCCAGGAAGATCGTGAAAGACCTCAGCCATCCCAACAACAGACTGTTCTCTCTGTTGAGGTCAGGAAAGCGATTCCGCTCCCTGAAGACCAACACAGAGAGACTGAGGAGGAGCTTCTTCCCGCAGGCGATACGGTCTCTCAATCACACCACCACACAGTACTGACCCACACATACAGTTCTTAAGATAAGATAAGATAAGATAACCTTTATTAGTCCCACACGTGGGAAATTTGTTTTGTCACAGCAGGAAGTGGACAGTGCAAAAGTTATGAGGCAAAAATTAGAATACAATAAGAATAAATACAGTACACAACTGTACAGAATAGAATAAAATAAAATACTATATACAGTAGAATAAAATAAAATAAATATACAATAAGATAAAAATAGAATACAAATACAAATACTATATACAACTGAGTAAAAATACAACGATGACAGAAAGGATTATTGCACTTAGTATTATTGCATATGTATGGATGTGTGTGCTTGATCAGTTAAAGTCTTTATTATGGAGTCTGACAGCAGTGGGGAGGAAAGACCTGCGAAATCTCTCCGTCCCACACCGTGGGTGCCGCAGTCTCCCACTGAAGGAGCTGCTCAGTGCTGTCACAGTCTGCTGCATGGGGTGGGAGATGTTGTCCATCAGGGATGACAGCTTAGCCGCCGTTCTCCTGTCACTCACCACCTCTACTGGGTCCAGAGGGCATCCTAGAACAGAGCTGGCCCTTCGGATCACCCTGTTCAGTCTCTTCCTGTCCCCAGCAGAGATGCTGCCGCCCCAGCAGACCACGCCATAAAAGATAGCAGAAGCCACAACAGAGTCATAGAATTTCTTCAGGAGTGGGCCCTCCACTCCAAACGACCTGAGTCTCCGCAGCAGGTACAGCCTGCTCTGCCCTTTCCTGTAGAGAGCGTCTGAGTTATGAGTCCAGTCCAGTCTGTTGTTCAGATGAACACCAAGGTACCTGTAGCTGTCCACAGCCTCAATGTCCATACCTTGGATGTTCAGTAGTTGCAGTGTAGAATGCTTGTGCCTGCGGAAGTCTACCACCAGTTCCTTGGTTTTACTGGCGTTGATCTGGAGGTAGTTCAGCTGGCACCAGTCCACAAAGTCTTGAGTCAGACCTCTGTACTCCTTGTCGTCCCCATCAGTGATGAGGCCGACTATTGCAGAGTCATCAGAGAACTTCTGCAGGAAGCACTGGGTGGAATTGTGGGAGAAGTCTGCAGTGTAGATGGTGAAGAGGAACGGAGCCAGAACCGTTCCCTGTGGCCCCCCCCCGTACTGCAGACGACCCTGTCCGACACACAGCCCTGAGTCCTCACATACTGTGGTCGGTCGGTGAGGTAGTCCAGGATCCAGGTAGTGAGGTGATGGTCCACTCCAGAGTTCACCAGCTTGTCCTTTAGAACCGAGGGAAGAATGGTGTTGAAGGCACTGGAGAAATCAAAGAACATGATTCTCACAGTGCTTCCAGCGGTCTCCAGGTGAGCGAGGGAACGATGTAGGAGGTGAATGACGGCATCATCCGCTCCAATGCCAGGCTGGTAGGCAAACTGAAGTGGGTCCAGTGATGAGCTTATTAGGCGCCGAAGCTGAGCCAGGACCAACCGCTCCAGGGTCTTCATCAGGTGGGATGTCAGAGCCACCGGCCTGTAGCTGTTGAGGTCCTTGGGGCGTGAAGTCTTTGGCACTGGTACAACACAGGAGGTTTTCCAGAGCTGTGGGACTCTTCCCAACCTCAGGCTCAGGTTGAAGAGGTGCTCCATCACCCCACACAGTTGGTCCGCGCAGGACCTGACGACCCTCGAGCTGATGCCATCTGGACCCGCTGCCTTCTTGCCATTAATCCTCCTCAGTTCCCTCCTAACCTGGGTGGTTGAGAGAGACAGGCTGGAGCCTTGTGTTGAGTGTGTATTGGATGCTGTTGTTGGGGGTGGGGGGGAGTGAGCAGGGTGAATAGAGGAGGTGTGAAGTGTCTGAGGTGGAACAGCAGCAGTGGGGGTGGGTGAGTCTGCAGCCGATGTTGCAGACTGCCTCATGGCTGAGTCAAATCTGTTGAAGAAATGATTCAGTTCATTTGCCCAGCTGCCCTTACACACACACTGGACTTTCTGGACTTTGGTTTTGCACAACACTGGTCACTATATTCTTCATTTCCGGTTAATACTTGTACAGCTGCTGTTATTGTGTATATATTTATTTATATTTAGATTTCTTCATACATTCTTATATAGTTCTATATTGTGTATTTTGTTGTACAGTTATTTTATTTTCAACTTTAATTTATATATTTTATCTTATTCTTCCCAGTTAAATTTACCCTTCATTCTAATTTGTGTTGTACAGTTATTTCATTTTTAACCTTAATTTATATTTTATTCCTTCCTAGTTAAATTTACCCTTTTTAATTTTTCATATTTATTTCCTATCTTATTCATAGCCTTTTCCTTTTTTGTTCTCTTTAGGTCACGAGCAGTTGTCCAAGCATTTCACTACATATTGTACTGTGTATGACTGTGTACGTGACAAATAAAAATTTGAATTTGAATTTGAATTTGAATTTGATCTTGCGTGGAGCCCCAGATCGAGGGAGATTATCAGTGGTCTTGTATGTCTTCCATTTTCTGATGATTGCTCCCACAGTTGATTTTTTCACACCAAGCTTCTTGCCTATTGTAGATTCACTCTTCCCAGTCTGGTGCAGGTCTACAATACTTTTCCTGGTGTCCTTCGAAAGCTCTTTGGTCTTGGCCATGGCGGAGTTTGGAGTCTGACTGTTTGAGGCTGTGGACAGGTGTCTTTTATACAGATGATGAGTTCAAACAGGTGCCATTCATACAGGTAACGAGTGAGGGACAGAAAAGCGTCTTTTTGAAGACGTTACAGGTCTGTGAGAGCCAGAGATTTTCCTTGTTTGAGGTGACCAAATACTTATTTTCCACCCTAATTTACGAATAAATGCTTTACAAATCCTACCATGTGAATTCATGGATTTTCTTTTCACATTCTGTCTCTTACAGTTGAAGTGTACCTCTGGTGCAAATTACTGACCTCTGTCATCATTTTAAGTGGGGGAACTTGCACAATCGGTGGCTGACTAAATACTTTTTTGCCCCACTGTATATAAGTGCAATTAACAATTAAAATGTTTAATCAGATTCATCACAGGGTCACTGTGGATTCATTTTGATTAATCACAATTTAATATCATTTGCTTTTATTCTATAGTAATCGCATTTCATTTTGCATGAGCAAACAGACTCGAGAAAAAAGGGAAAATATACACACTTAACATGTTTATTGAACATCTTGAACATTCATGTTAACAAAAAACTCTTTAAACATTCATATATATATATATATATATATATATATATATATATATATATATATATATAAAACTGTCCTCTATGTCCTCTATATATATATATATATATATATATATATATATATATATACACTGAACAAAAATATAAACGCAACACTTTTGTTTTTGCTCCCATTCCCCATGGGATGGACGTAGAGACCTAAAATTCATTCCAGATACACAATATAACCATCCCTCCCAAACAGTGGTCACAAATCAGTCCAAATGTGTGGTAGTGGGCACATCTGCTATATTGAGATAATCCATCCCACCTCACAGGTGTGCCACATCAGGATGCTGATCTGACAGGTGTACCTCAGACTGCCCACAACAAAAGGCCACCCTGGAATGTGCAGTTTTTTGCGCTATTGGGGGTCTGGGGACCCAGAACCGGTCAGTATCTGGTGTGACCACCATTTGCCTCATGCAGTGCAACACATCGTCGCATGGAGTCTATCAGATTGTCAATTGTGGCCTGTGGAATGTTGGTCCACTCCACTTCAATGGCTGTGCGAGGTTGTTGGATATTCGTGGGAACTGGTACACGCTGTCGTATACGCCGGTCAAGCACATCCCGAACATGCTCAATGGGTGACATGTCCGGTGAGTATGCTGGCCATGCAAGAACTGGGACATTCTCAGCTGCCATCTGCCCTGAACAATGTGAACCATGATTCATCCGTGAAGCGCACACCTCTCCAACGTGCCAGATGCCATCGAATGTGAGCATTTGCCCACACAAGTCTGTTACGGCGACGAGCTGGAGTCAGGTCAAGACCCCGATGAGGACGACGGGCATGCAGTTGAGCGTCCCTGAGACGGTTTCTGACAGTTTGTGCAGAAATTGTTTGGTTGTGCAAACCAATTGTTCCAGCAGCTGTCTGGGTGGCTGGTCTCAGACGATCTTGGAGGTGAACCTGCTGGATGTGGAGGTCCTGGGCTGGTGTGGTTACACGAGGTCTGCGGTTGTGAGGCCGGTTGGATGTGCTGCCATATTCTCTGAAACGCCCGTGGAGACGGCTTATGGTTGAGAAATGAACATTCAATGCACGGGCGACAGATCTGGTTGACATTCCTGCTGTCAGCATGCCAATTGCACGCTCCCTCATTGCTTGTGGCATCTGTGGCATTTTGCTGTGAGACAAAACTGCACATTCCAGGGTGGCCTTTTGTTGTGGGCAGTCTGAGGTACACCTGTGCACTACTCATGATGTCAGATCAGCATCCTGATGTGGCACACCTGTGAGGTGGGATGGATTATCTCAATATAGCAGATGTGCCCACTACCACACATTTGGACTGATTTGTGACCACTGTTTGGGAGGGATGGTTATATTGTGTATCTGGAATGAATTTTAGGTCTCTACGTCCATCCCATGGGGAATGGGAGCAAAAACAAAAGTATTGCGTTTATATTTTTGTTCAGTGTATATATATATATATATAGCAGGATCATGACATCCCTGATACACTAAACATACAAGATGTTTCTTACCTAAGGAACTGAGTAATAAGACGAAGCTGCATGGATGTTTTATGCTGTCTGTGCATGGGAAATGATGTTATAAACAAAATGTATATATGTATTAACAACTGCAACAATTGCAATATTATTAACAGTTTAGGACATCGGTTTCCACAACAGCTTTCCAAAGCTTGATTCAGATAAGCACCCCGATCTACTCTTGATGATTTTGAGCTTTAAAGCAAACCGTCAAGCCTATCTAAAGGAAGAAGTATAATCAGAATGGAAACAGCCCTGTATTATATTTAAATTTATAATTTTAACTGTGAGAAAACCTATCCACAGTGTATTAATTGTATCATATAGCATTTAGCCATTGATATCAAGCTGTTTCAAAAAGCTAAATCACCTCTCAAGCACTTTAATTGACCCAGTAGCTTAGAAAGATGCTTTATGTTTTCTATTATCTTTAATTTGTCACCTGTCTGTACGAAGACACAGCTGTGCTCTGTGATGCTTTATTGATATTCCAAGGTCACACGTCAGATACTCGGTGCCCTCCTTGGGGACACTTTTTAGTATAAATCCCTGCTGAAACTGTGGCTTGAGTCTGCTCCAGCATACATTAGGAGGAAGTCATCCTCAGCACTCACACTTGTCCCCACAGCTTCCAATCAATCTGACTTTGAAATTTAGGAAGGAGTCCAGGGAGAGCAATCAAATTCCCCACAGAAAGAGCCACAGATGGCGTTGGTTCCTGTGAGGTGACTGTGCTAACCACTGAGCCGCCACCTGCTGTAAAAGAGTCAAATAACTTCTAAATCCTTTTGGCTTGAACACCTGAAGACTTCAACTATTCTTTCTATTTATTTATTTTTTAACTGAGCCAGCAGACAAGCAATCAAACAGTCATTCAGTACTTTGAGTTTGTGAAGGGGTCTCACCTCTGCGCAGAAGGATCCCTGCACATTTGAAAGCACTTTAAAGAAACGGTGCACTGCCCGACCTCCACCTCCACAATTAGTTTTGCCTGATGCAGCTCTCTGTCGTATTGATCCGGCCTCTCTTGCGCAAGCTGAGTCTGAGTGGATGAATGGCTTTGCTGCGCTTCCTTGTTCGGATCCAAGTAACCATGTTTGGCCCATGTTTGTCAATAGAAATAACATCTTTCCTGAATTTCCCCCTATTTTAATGCATCAGCAGCAAACTACATGCATTTTCCATACTGCAGAGCCCCAAGCAGCTCCGGCCTCGGGCTACTCTGTTATGTGATGCTCATTCTTTTTCCCGGCTTTAACTGCGCGATGCACAACAGTACACACCACTTTTTTTTTTTATCTTCTCTCATCGTCATTTTCTCCATTCCGTTGGATTGCATATTTTATCCAGCAATTCTCTTAGTTTTTACCACAGCACAGTGCTGGCACAGCACAAATATGTCTCTTTTTTTCCTTTCTTTTTTTTTTTTACTTCAGCCTTCCACCCCAGCACCTATAAAGTACTAATGCTTTTGTTGTAATGTAGCCAAGCAAACAGTGCATTAAGTGAGTGCAGCATTGGAGGATTTTTTTTTTCTCTTGGCCGATAGAAGATACAGATCCCGACATGGAAAAAAAGCTGGACTTAACCATTCACATTCAATTTAAATCCAAAGTTTTCAAAGTTGTTTGAAACCTTTCAAAGTAGCCTCATGGGCCTCAAGAACCTTTTGTGTGGCCTGCAACCAGTGTTGGGAGCAATGACTTCCAAAGTTTTTAGTACTGAATGCCAGTTCTTGCAGGATATCTTTTGTACTTAGTTACTTAGATACTTACTTTGAATCTATTGAGCAAAAGGATAATTAGACTGCAAAAAAACACAAAAACAACATCAGTGTTTCCCAATGACCTGCAAACATGCTACACAATCAGTGATGCTAACACAAAGCTAACAGCGAGGAATACCCAGAGGGTATGGAAACCCCAACAAAGCAGTCAAAATATGTTTGTTAGCAGGTAGTAAAAGCAGGAATGAACAGACTTGTAGAATGACACATTTGTACCTACACCTGTGTTATGACTCTGATGTGCCCCCCTAACACAGGTCGGTCAGGTTAGAAATGTAATAGATTCTCGGCTGGTTCTGTTGTGCTACCAGAGAAGCCTTCTGGAAGCTTCATGTTTACTAAATAAATGATTGATTTTGAAATCATTTAGTTTATTTGTTTAATTTTTTACTGTGCTTTTCTGGATCATATTCTAAGCTTTGAAACCACTAATTCAAAGGACAATATTGTGGGATGCTGACTATTATGACATTTAATTTTTTTAAATAAAAAAAATTAAGGGACCAGACAAAGAGCGATTCATAAGACCCTTATGAAAAGGACACCGAGGGAACAGTTTACCCTGCCCGGGATAGGGTTACCGGGGCCCCGCCCTGGAGCCAGGCCCGGGGAGGGTGCCCGCATCTGGTGGCCGGGCCTTAGTCCATGGGGTCCGGCCGGGCACAGCCCGAAGAGGAGACATGGGCCCATCCTCCCGCAGGCCCACCACCCGCAGGAGGCGCCATAGGGGTCGGGTGCATTGTGTGCCGGGTGGCGGCCAGGAGCGGAGGCCCTGGCGGACTGACCCCCGGCTGCCAAGACTGGCAATAGGGACATGGAATGTCACCTCTCTGGTGGGGAAGGAGCCTGAGTTAGTGCGTGAGGTTGAGAGGTACCGGCTAGATATAGTCGGGCTCACCTCTACACATGGCTTGGGCTCTGGAACCAGTCTCCTGGAGAGGGGCTGGACTCTGTCTCAGTCTGGAGTTGCCCCTGGTGAGAGGCGGCGGGCTGGGGTGGGTATCCTAATATCCCCTCGGCTTGCTGCCGGTACGTTGGGGTTTTTCCCGGTGGACGAGAGGGTTTGTTCCCTGCGCCTTAGGGTCGGGGAACGGGTCCTGACTGTCATCTGCGCTTATGCGCCGAGTGGCAGTTCAGAGTACCCAGTCTTCTTAGAGTCCCTGGGGGGGGGGGGGTGCTGGAGGGTGCTCCACCTGGAGACTCTGTTGTCCTGCTGGGAGACTTCAATGCTCACGTGGGTAACGACAGCGAGACCTGGAGGGGCGTGATTGGGAGGAACGGCCTCCCTGATCTGAACCCGAGCGGTGCTCTGTTATTGGACTTCTGTGCTAACCACAGTTTGGCCATAACGAACACCCTGTTCGAACATAAGAGTGTCCATAAGTGCACGTGGCACCAGGACGCTCTAGGCCGTAGGTCGATGATCGATTTTGTAATCGTATCAGCAGACCTGCGACCATATGTTCTGGACACTCGGGTAAAGAGAGGGGCTGAGCTGTCAACTGATCACCACCTGGTGGTGAGTTGGATCAGGTGGCGGGGGAGGACGCTGGACAGACCTGGTGCACCTAAACGCGTAGTGAGGGTGTGCTGGGAACGTCTAGCAGAGGCCCCAGTCCGCGAGATCTTCAACGCACACCTCCGGCAGAGCTTCGACAGCATTCCGAGGGAGACTGGGGACATTGAGTCCGAATGGACCATGTTCAGAGTCTCCATTGCCGAAGCTGCTGCATTGAGCTGCGGCCGCAAGGTGGTGGGTGCCTGCCGTGGTGGTAATCCCCGAACCAAATGGTGGACACCAGAGGTGAAGGGAGCCACCAGGCTGAAGAAGGAGTCCTATCGGGCTTGGTTAGCCTGTGGGACTCCGGAGGCAGCCGACAGGTATCGACAGGCCAAGCGGAATGCGGCTCGGGCAGTGGCTGAAGCAAAAACTCGGGTGTGGGAGGAGTTCGGAGAGGCCATGGAAAAAGACTTTCGGACTGCCTCGAAGAGATTCTGGCAAACCGTCAGACGTCTCAGGAGGGGAAAGCGGTGCGCTACCTGCACTGTGTATAGTGCTGGCGGAGCGCTGTTGACGTCGACTGAGAAAATTGTCAGGCGGTGGAAAGAATACTTCGAGGACCTCCTTAATCCCACTGACACGTCTTACGAGGAGGAAGCAGAGTCTGGGGATGAGGGGAATGACCCGCCAATTTCCGGGGGCGAGGTCACTGAGGCAGTTAAACAACTCCTTGGTGGCAGAGCCCCTGGTGTTGATGAGGTCCGCCCCGAGTTCCTGAAGGCTCTGGACGTTGTAGGGCTGTCCTGGTTGACACGCCTCTGCAATGTTGCGTGGAGATCAGGGGCAGTACCTGTGGACTGGCAGACCGGGGTGGTGGTCCCCATCTTTAAGAAAGGGGACCGGAGGGTGTGTTCCAACTACACACTCCTCAGCCTCCCTGGGAAAGTCTATGCCAGGGTGCTGGAAAGGAGAGTTCGTCCGTTAGTCGAACCTCGGATACAGGAGGAACAATGCGGTTTTCGTCCTGGTCGCGGAACACTGGACCAGCTCTTTATCCTCTCCAGGATACTTGAGGGTGCATGGGAGTTTGCCCAACCAGTCTACATGTGTTTTGTGGACTTGGAGAAGGCATTCGACCGTGTCCCTCGGGGTGTCCTGTGGGAGGTGTTGCGGGAATATGGGGTGTCTGGCCCATTGCTACGGGCCATTCGATCCCTATACAACCGTTGCAAGAGCTTGGTTCGCATTGCCGGCAATAAGTCGGACTCGTTCCCGGTGGGTGATGGGCTTCGCCAGGGCTGCCCTTTGTCTCCGGTTCTGTTCATAATTTTTATGGACAGGATTTCTAGGCGCAGCCAAGTGGCGGAGGGCTTTCGCTTTGGTGGCCTCAGAATCTCATCTCTGATTTTTGCAGATGATGTGGTTCTGTTGGCTTCATCGGGTGAAGGCCTCCAGCTCGCACTGGAACGGTTCGCAGCCGAGTGTGAAGCAGCGGGAATGAGGATCAGCACCTCCAAATCTGAGGCCATGGTTCTCAGCCGGAAAAGGGTGGAGTGCCCACTCCAGGTCGGGGATGAGTTCCTGCCACAAGTGGAGGAGTTCAAGTATCTCGGGGTCTTGTTCGCGAGTGATGGGAGAAGGGAGCCGGAGATCGACAGACGGATTGGGGCTGCAGCTGCAGTAATGCGGACGCTGCACCGGTCCGTCGTGGTGAAGAGGGAGCTGAGTGTAAAAGCGAAGCTCTCAATTTACCGGTCGATCTACGTCCCTACCCTCACCTATGGCCACGAGCTGTGGGTAGTGACCAAAAGAACGAGATCGCGGATACAAGCGGCAGAAATGAGCTTCCTCCGAAGGGTGGCTGGCCTCTCCCTTAGAGATAGGGTGAGAAGTTCGGCCATCCGGGAGGGGCTCAGAGTAGAGCAGCTGCTGCTCCACATCGAAAGGAGCCAGCTGAGGTGGTTCGGGCATCTGACAAGGATGCCCCCTGGGCGCCTCCTGGGTGAGGTGTTCCAGGCATGTCCCACCGGGAGGAGGCCCCGGGGCAGACCCAGGACACGCTGGAGAGATTATATCTCTCGGCTGGCCTGGGAACGCCTTGGTATTCCCCCGGATAAGCTGGAGGAGGTGGCTGGGGAGAGGGAGGTCTGGGCCTCTTTGCTTAGGCTGCTGCCCCCGCGACCCGGCCCCGGACAAAGCGGATGAAGATGGATGGATGGAAAAAAAATTAAATGTCTTCTGTATGAGTCACACTAAAAAATCAAAACAAGAAACAAAAAAAAAAAACCTATTGTTTTGTTCATGCAATTATTCCTAATTTCTCGATATTTTTTTTAAATTGAATGTGTTCAGTTATTGTTAGATGGACAATAAATTTGACCAATTTTAATAACTTCAGCTATTTATTTTCATTTATGACATTTTTTTAAATGACAACAAAAAACTGAACATTTCATATTTTTTCTGCTCATCTGCAGAGTGAGGAACTACCACTAACTGCTGAAGGAGGCTGATGGGCTTTTTAAAAATGTGTATTAATTTAACCGATTCTTGTAAAACAAGTGTTCCATAAGAATCTTATGCACAGGATGGTGGCATATAGATTTTTGGGCAAATCGATGTGTTTCCATTGTCTTGCCTAGAACACTGAATACTTCTGCTGCATTTGATACATGAATGAAACATCAACCTTATTTTGCCTGAATGGTAATTTTAGATTTGAGCCAGTGATTATAAAAGTACCGGAATGATGACAAAAGCCCTCCAGTGCAATAATAACCTATGATGAGAGGACATCTGTAGATGGCCTTGAGAGCAGCGCGATTTCTCTTTATCCATTTTACCCCATGAAAGTCAGAATATGAGTGAATGTTCTAAAGGGCACTTTAGATTTACTGTGGGTTGTGAGATGATGCATTCCAACTATAAAACAAACAAACAAACAAACAAACAAACAAAAAAGAAATACTGGACATCTGCCTTTCTTTGCATTGCCAGATGGAGTTTGAACAGTCTTCCCTCTTCAGTGTTTTTTAGCCAATAATACAGTCTAATTTGACATCAACAGCTGGACTTGCATGCAATTTTAAATGTTATTCAAAACTAGAAAGAACATTTTAGGTAATAAAAGTATTTCAGTGATTAAACTTCAGTTAAGTGATGTAGCACAGTTGAACCACACAAAGGAAGGAAAAAGAAAAGAACCTTGGCATTTAGATGTTGGTAATATCAATGAAGAAGAGAGATGTCTGCTTTGTCTGCTGCCCCTGCGTCCTGAACCCGGATAAGCATGAAAAAAAATGGATGGATGGATATTTAGTAAAAAAGCCAGAGTGGTATATATTTTCTGAGGCAGCTGAGATCTTTAAACATGTGTCAGTAATGTTGTGGGGATGGCACTGGACTCCCTTCATGTGGTGTTGGAGAGGTGGATGTTGTCCAAGATAAGGACAATACCTCCCACCCACTCCATGGCGTGCTGGCCAGTCATTCTGATATTGTAATATTTGTGTCTTGAAACTGGACATGACAAATGAGGGTTGAGTCTGGCTGTCTGTCCTGTACACTTGTTGTCTAACAACTTGTGCAAGAAATGTGATTTGTCAATGAATCTTGTGCATCTTCCTTTCTAACTCTAATAATAATAAAAACAATAATAATAACCTCAGTTGTTATCAATTAACTTCATATTCTGATCAACATGATCAGAATCTAGTAACAATTGACTTTTGAACACATTTGGAAAAACACTGGGAAAGTTTCCTGATTTTGGTGGCAAGAATCCACCAACCTTGTTATTGCAAACCAACTCATGTGGTCAGATCCTCCCACTCTACCTAAACTAAGGAGCAGAATCCTAAAATTGGTCAAAGACGGTTTGTTGACAATGGAATTAGAAGTGGTGATCAACAGATGAGGACAAAGTTTTCAATGAAGCTCCTGGGCATGGTAGATGCCCCTGACAGAGACGGAAGAGTTTAAACTCCTGAACTTTAGAGAAATTATGTTCAAGTAATTGTACCATGAACCAGCATAAGACATCTAGTTGTGGAAAAGGCATCTTGAGGATGGTTCAGTGTCTTATTAGAAAGTGGCACCATGAAATTAATTTGCTCATCCACTTGAAAAAGAGGTGATGGGGTAATTTTCAGATGTCCCTAGGAAAATAATGCTGAAGAAATGAGACAAAAAACTAATTAAGTCATCAATCATGTATTCTTTTGCAGTGTTTTGGGGACAGCAAACTCATCAACATTCGCTAACCAGTCTCTGATCCGACCTGATCAAGGTCTGTTTTAATCCAAACATTGCTTGAGCTATTTCTGACTGTATTATGGGATAAAAATGAAGTTTAAATCAAGAAACAGGGTGTCTCAAAGCTCCAGCTGCTTCCTACTGCATCTGGAAGCATATATGCTGACAGACCCCCAACAAGAGAAAAACACAGATGCTCAGCAAATTGCATCTCCTCTTCTCTGTTATAAAAATCAGCAACATGCCCAAATTGCTGCTTTAGGTGGTGATTTTCTGATGGGAAGTATGGATAGGGAAGAAATTATATGTGTTTGGGTGGTTGTTACAGCACATCATAACCAGCAGCATCAAGTTAAAAGTCTGTTAAGCCAAGTGGGTACACTCTGAAAGTTTGCTGTGCTGCAATTTATGTGAAGTAGGGGTTAATACCTATATTTGGCAGAGCAAAAGGAGTCTTTCAGTAGACATGGAACAGAAGAAAACTGTTCTTTGTTTCTCAGGGTATTATCTGTTTTTGTTGGATACAGTCAAACTGCAGCTCAGGGTGTCCTGATTCTGCTATGGCATTTTTGGACTTGTAATTATTTTGGAATTGAAATCATATTTTTCATTTTGCTTGTGAAAAAACAACTGGGAACAATGGAAATAAAAGTCCAGTTGATTGGCATTGAGAGTGATACCTCATTTTAGTCATGACAACTGTATTGTAAGCAAGTGGGAGAAGCACAGCAGCCACAATGGATGTGGCATTTCGTTGCTATGCGTCTTTTTAGCTCGCCTCTCAGTTTGTGTCAGAAAAACAAATACAGTCAACCAGGCAGTGATATGTGGTGAACGCGGCACATCTGATAGCATCCTCATAGCTTACTCGTACAAGGTTTACTTAAACCTAATGGCACCTGCTGCTCTATAATCAGCGCTCAGGATTAAGACTAATTTAACCATCAGCTAAAGGTATAATCTGATTAGAGGTGCTGTGCCTGGTCAGTAGGAAACAGTCACAATTCAAACACTTAATTTTCCCTTCTGCATGACACCAGAAGAGCATACTCAAACCTTAACAACTTGAAAAGACCTTTCAATTTCTGACTGTGATGAAAGCGTGCTAATCATAGTGCTTCACCACAACAGAAATTAATAATTTTGTCCTAAATCCATTTTTAAAATAAATAATCATTACGTTTTGATGATTTCGCCACATGAAAGCTTTATAGTTTTTTTTTCCTTTTAACACATTGATTGGTGCCTGTATTGACATCTAATACATCTCCCGGTTAAAAACACTCGAGGCTACTTTTCAGATTCTGAAGACAAGCCGTGGTTCTCCAGCTGTGTGTTGAAATCCTAAGTGGAGCAGAGAGGAATCCAGCAAGGATGAGAGAAGGCTGTAAAAAGAGCAAAGAGAAGCGGAGAAGCGGAGGTGAAGTGTGAAATCGCTATAATTATGCTTTGATATTAAATTACCATGTATAATTGAAATAAAGTTAGAACCGCAGTCTTTATCCTTAATGGTAGCTACACTGCTCAGCTCTGTTAAATAACCTGCTAGTTATTGCCTGTCCTGTATGGAATTGGAAGTTGAACCATCATTGCGAAACCCATCTACCCATCACATTTTATATTAGATCCAGGCTTCACACACAATATGGTTTTAATTACAGCCAAGTACTTAATTCTTCCTCTGTGTACACTTATGTGCAGCAAATAATTCAGTTAGCAGCAGATCTGCATTAGCCATGAATGGAAATGACTCCGACTTTATTAACTGAATATAATTGACACTAACAAAAATCTGCATTATAAAGGTGGGGAATGGCAAGCTGGCTAATTAGCTAGCTTATTAGCTGGCTTATGTAGTGAAGTGCTAATATATATGACCAAAGCTTAGCCAACAGCAGCTTGCCTTAAACATGTTGCTCTCCCGTCAGTTTGCCCTCAAAGACCAGAGGTTTAGCCACAATATACATGCGCAAACCCCCACAAACATTAGTTCGATTCCTATGAAACGGAATTATTTGCAGCTTTCAGTGACAATGGCCAGCTGTGGCCACAAGATGGCAGTAATGTCAAGTATGGATGCACATAATAATCAACAGGCGAGGAGCTTTTTGAAAGCGCTGTCTGAGATGAAAGGAGAGTGATCACTTCACTATTTATTTTATGTCTTATTTTTGTCCTGAAGGAATGCTGCTGAATTCATGTTCACATCATCTCTACATGCTGAAATGCAATAAGTTGCTGTCATGAGATTAAGACTATTTAGACCAACCAATGTTTTTCCACTGACCTCCTACATCAATAAGGAACTTTTGCCCACTAAGTGTATATTGTCCCATTATCTGTAAACTGAAAGTAAAATCACAGTAGATCCCAGGAGATCAGCAGCTTTTGGTATACAAACTGAAGCATCTGGCACCAAGAACCATGTCACATTCAAGATGACTAAATGACCTTTCTCAACCATTCTCATGATCAGTTTGAACTTCAGCAGGCTATCTTGACCATGTCTACATGCCTAAATGCACTAAGTTGTTGTCATGATATTGGCTAGATCTGGTTGACTGAGATGTCTTAGCAACAATAGAACAGATGAAAAAGTGGCCAGGGAGTGTACAGCTACCTGCTAATTTCAGAAAGGAAGCTTCAGAAGAGCTGTCAGTGACAATGTTCATTCATGTTCGCACCTTAATGTCAGCAAGACATTGTGTGCATCTTTGGTTTTCTTTTGTTGTTGCTGACTATAAATGCTATCAGCCTCCCAGGGACTGCAGTGGCCTTCATGTGCAAATCTGGCTCAATGATAAAAGGAGAGAAGTTAAAAAAAATATTTAGTAAAACATCAGTGGCAATATGAGTTAGATGCAATAACCTGATATCATATTGATTTACACAGAGTTCAAATATCTATCCGAGTGGCAGATTTGCATTAAAGAGTATCTGTGTCATCCTTTTAAGCATAAAAAACAATAAGGAAGCAACTTTTACTGTTTTTTAAAATCTGTCATTTTTATCATGACACTCAGCAAATGTGAATAATTTTGCATGTATTTTCATCCTGCAGTTGCTTCATAATACAGTGGCCTGAATTTTCGCAACAGCTATAAAGGAAAAAAGAAAACGCTTACATTAACAAGTTTTCCTCTACTCTTTAAGAATCTAAGTGAATATGACCTGAAATATGTAGCCAGATAGCGGCTTTAAATTAGAAGCAATCTTGCGGCTGTGGGGTTGGGGGATAATTTCACACAAAAAGGAAACTGCTTGCATGCTGTAAAAAAATGTGCTTATGGCTATAAAGCACAGTCTCTGCAATGCACAGCGTGCAGCTGGCCAGGCAGCTTCTATAAATGACTTTGCACTCTGGACAAATGTATAGAGCTCTGCGTATGTGTAGGCTGTTCTCATTTACACCATATGTTTTAAGTGTGCGTGTGTATATTTAATGTTTATGGAAGCATGAATAATTACTACAAGACAGGGTTCCTGCTGCCGTCCTGAAGATGACGCCACGTGTGAAAGCCGGATCGCACAGAGACAGACAAGTTCATGCAAGTTGAAATGCAGCGCTGCGAAGTCAGAATCTTTGAACCATTCTGAGGTTATGGAGACTTTAACAGCTTTATTGTGTAACACAAGCGGCCAAAACAAGTGGATCAAAAGTGAAAGGGAACCTTTATAGTAATGCATCAAATTCTCACACCTACAAGCAAAGGACATAAAATCTGTCATAAGGGCTGGTTTTATCTAAGTAGACGACCTGCTGTTGCACAGAAGACACTGCTTTTTTTAAACTCTAGTGCTACATCATGCATGGGGTCTCATCTGCTGCCCTTAAGAAGCCTACATCAATGTCTGCCTGTTTCTCTACCAATAACATGATGTCTGTAAATTTTTTAATATGTTTGCTTGATGCTTGAGTATGACGATTTTGGTTTTGTTCTTTGGATAGTTTCTGCCTTTGTAACAACTCTGAGTGACTTGCTAATTACTTTTTTTAAAGTGTTTATATGATAACTGGTTGGCAATAGTTGGTGGGAGTCGTTGGCATGAAACTGGTTAAAAACCTCTTTGTGAGCGTTTGCAGACCAGTCAGTATCTTCCATGGTAACTTTTGGGGATCACAGCAACCTGCTAGCAACAGAAGCGATCACCAAATATTGATTAAGTGGGAGTGAAAAGAGTGTGGCTCAATCCAGAAACAGAGACTGTTCACCTTCAAATTAAAAGTTGCAGCGTTTGAAAAGTGCTGCAGCGTCAAGGCACAGCTCTTATTTTGAAGGTGAATGATCTCCATTTATGGTTTGTGTCACGCAGCGAGGAGGTTTGTGGTGCAGCATCCTCTTTGCTCTACTGGTAACAGCCAGCAAATTATAGCAACCACTCATCAGCTGATTTGGAAATACACATTTTTTACTTGTGTTTGGAGGTTGCTAGGGGGTTGCCAACCAGTCTCTAACCTTGTGCTACTTAGGCCTAAGGCTTAAAGGTAGCAGTGTGGGCTCTTTGACTGACAGTAACCTTTACCGGACCTCTTCACTACGTTTGGATTGGCGCTTTGGTTTTGGTGAGTGAAGTACTTCATTAGCTTATTACTTACAATTTATGGATGCAGCTTGCTGACCTAGCTTGCTAGGCTTACCTAATAACTTTAGGCACTCCAGTCTCTTGTCTAAATATGGTTTTAAAACAAACAAACAATTAAAAAAAAAAACAATGTGGCACAAAACACCGAGGATTGAAAATGTCCACTCCAGAACAAATGGGTTATGTCACATCACCATGACCATCTTTTATATACAGTGTGTGAAAATGTGTAATGGATTTCACTGTTGTTGTAGTCGTAGTAGCAGCAATAGTGTTACTTTAAAATCAGGATTCAGTTTCTTGGTGGGATTTTTTGTATATTTTCACCTGGTTTATTTTTTTTGTAGATAAATATTGTAACTCTTTCTTAATGATGCTCATTATGCAAAGAAAAATGATTTTAGGTGGTCATCAAAAACGAACACCAGTCTCTGCAAGATCTTCATGTAACGATGACTCAGTGAGTTGATTGATCAGTAGTTGTTGGGATTGTAGCTCAAACACAAGCTTCATTGGAGCAGGTTAGTCCTGCAGCATAAGTTTTGTGCCCCAATAAGAGGTGAATTATATTCTGAAAACTAAAAAACCCAGGGTTAGTATAGTTACCTTCCTAAGCTCACAATCCTGCTTTGTAGTACAACCCTCTGATCTTTGTCCTAACGACCTTAAGCTTAATAAGTCTAAAGTAGTAAGTGTGAGAAAAACTCAGGGAGCATTAATGGAGAGAGAAGGAGAGATTCCTTCATTTATTAGTGTGATATACATTTTTTAATGCGCCTAGAGCCAACAGAATACATAAAAAATAGAGATCTAGTCTTGCTGATGCCATGTATTTCTCAATTAGAGGGCTTAAAACATCTACGATGTGTGCATTTTTGTAAAGTGTAAAATAAAAAGTTCCTATAAATGACACTGTTTCTGCTTTGTAATGGAAGTTGGACTATATTTGGGGTTTTCTGTGTGTGCGTGTGTGTGTGTGTGTGTGCGCGTGTGTGTGCTTGTGTCAGTGTGTTTTTATCGAAAGCTGGGGTTGGAATACTAGCAGCTGAGTGATAAATGAGAACAGACAAGGATTTGCTTTTCAGGTTTGAGCGTATAAGATGAGACAGATGTAGTTTATTAGGACATCAGTGTCACTGAGTGGGATGCATTGGTACTATGTCCATTGGGGAACCTGTATGAACCAGGGCTGACATGAACTACGAGTCCAGGTTATGCTAATTGGCAGAAGGGCTGATTGTTGGAAGCGTGCACATGTGCTCTGGCATCATTTGGCCCACTTTTTTGATGTTAAACTATCCTCAGCTAAGCTAGGATAGCTTTAAATTATCAATTAACCCTGCGTGTAGCCAGTGACATCAGAAGTTGTCAGATTTGTTTTAGTCAATGTCATGGTTCTGATTCATATTATTAATGCAAAAATTGTCTTCAAGGAATTCTACTCTTTATTTTAACCCGCAATTGGAATATCTGCACTGAAGAAATGCATAAGTAAGTCACTCCAGGTAAACTTTTTTTTCCAGTGGTTTCTTGTGTGAGATCTACCCGCTCCCCGTGATGCCAGAGGAACAATTCCCATGGTGCAGTGCAATCCGGGACTGCATCAGGTCGAACTATGCCGGGCCTGTTTTGTTTGCAGGCCTGGCAGCGGAAGCAGCATCAACCCAAAGACTGAAAGCTCAAAACAAATTATATAAAAATTCAAAGCATCCATCCATTTCTGCTCTAACATTTTTTCAAGTCTAGTTTTAAGTTTAGATTTAGTAATCTGTAATGACCTTGGTCTGGGTCACAGGAGCAGCAGTCAATGCAGAGAAACCCAGACTTCCTTTTTCTCAGTCACCTCTTACTGCTCGTCCGAGGTACATCAAGGTGTTCCCTAACCACAAACAAGATACAATCTCTGCAACCTGTCCTGAGTCTGCTTCAGGGCCTAGTCTCAGTAGGACTTGCCTAAAACACCTCAACTGCCTCCTTTTGATGTTGAGAACTAGAAGGTTTAACCTAGGGGAGAGCCCACCTGCCTTTGAAGGAAGCTCATTTCTACTGTTTGTAGCCGTGATCTCTTTCTTTCGGTCACTACTAAGCACTTGTGACCATCGGTGAAGGTAGAAACATTTTTGTTTTGTTTTCTCCCTCTGTCTATTCCAACTTTTTATTTCATTGATGGTGATGAAAAGAGCAAAGTGAATTAAAACGATGGTGAGTAGATAAATATATGAGTACTTTAAAAAATGACAAGTAAACCTGAGGACCATAATAATCACACAACAATAAAGATTAAGGATAAACAATTTTCTAGGTTTGCTTTGCTACCTATTAATTTAATGGCGCTCTGTTATACTATATATACAGCTACATACTTCATTCTTGGACTATACTACAGTAGCTTTGGCCTTGGTGCAACTCCTCATTTCATCCACTTCCTAAAGCAAACCATTTTAGGTCCCTTCCCCTTACAATTAAGCAAGCTTTCTTCTTACTGGCTGCCACTCATCAACAGAACGTGGGTGGGGCTTCTGACCTCATAGGTAAAATGTGCCTGAGATGACCATATTGGGAGCATCCTCTCCCAGTATAATCAAACCAAAGTAGAAAGTAGAAAGACTGACAAAAACCAAGTGTTTAGTGCACTCTCACGCCTACGCTTTTGGATCACATGGATTAATTATACATATATTGAATATGACCTACACTTCAAATAATAATATCAGTATGGGTGTCTCCCAGTGTAAAACTATATATGTAACAGAAATAGGTCCACTTTTTAATTCATAAAATGTGAAGGTATACACAAATCTCATTGGCTGTTGCATGAAAAAGTGAAATGGCATAAAAACTGTGCTAAATCAAACATACAGAGCGACCTGCTGTGGCAACACAAAGTAAATAAGGATGCAGTCAAACATAACTGAAAGTAAGAAAAAATTAAGTAGTTCTACCAAGTACCATATCATACATGGTCTACATTTTATTTTTCCAACCTCATTTCCACTTTTCCTTATGTTTATTCCTGAACTGCCCTGAAGTAGCTTTCCAGGATTCATAGTTCAAAGTTCAAAATAATCTTAAATGTTGCATGCTTATGCGCTCAGTTCATCCACTGTAAATGAAAATCTTGCATTTGCTTACTTTATTTTCTCAAAATCTCAGTTATGTTGTATCTGTTGTATAAATCATTAGATTCCTGCATTCTGACAGACACACTGTTATGCTACTCACTGGAGATAACTGTTTACTTACCTGGTATTCTTCAACTGATTCCTGGCATCTTAAATAAAATTTCCATCCATATAGAATTTTTTTCCCCCCTTACCTTCCCATTTAAAGCCAAACCACTTCAGTCAAGCGCTGTCTCCAATGACAGATAGACTGACATGCCGTGGTGTCAATCATGCCTGCAGGTGACGCTGTTTGCAGGAAGTAACAATAACAAATTAGCATCTGTCAGAGGTTGTCAGACAGAGTGCCACAGAGCTGGGTCAACAGCTGCTGGGGATGTGATTAAAGTGGCTGCCAAGTTAGCGAAAAAAAAAAAAGCCAGAGAAAATAGTGTGACTTAATTAGAAAAGCATTACCAGCGGATCACTTCCATCCTAGATGGTGACAAAACATTTCGTAGCCCAGTGACAGAATAATTATTTATTCTGTTTGAGCTACAGTGTTTGCTACAATTGCTCCATATCTGAAGAACAAAACCTAGATTTTCTACTGGGTTTCAAAGTACGCATAATCACTACTTTTATTTTTGTAAATGTTGCTCTTTTAAAAAAGAAGCTGCCTGAATCTAACTTTGTGATGAAACGTTGGACAATAGCGATGTTCCTATAACAAGTAGATGGTACCTTCCTCAATACTACACCCTTGCTTGCAAGAATACAACCTTGTCATAAATCCTTGCACTGAACTCCATACGTTCTGATAGAAAGCATACTCCATGACTTATCAGGGTCTTTGTTGAAGGTGAGGTTTATGATGACTGATGTTAGAGACCCACGCTTCGTTGGTGACTCTAAGAACCTTCTGTCTGCCTGTCACTGTGTATCTGCTCACAATCGTCTCCTTCCTTTTTTTTAGCGCCTGTGATTGGAGGTCATCAGTGGAACTGTCAGCATGCAATTTCACACAGAAAAATTGCCATTTGCACTTTGCAGACAGACAAGCAAATGGAGTGTCCTGCCATTAAATCGAGTGAGACGTTTTAGGCATGTAACTGGTAAGGGCGGCTGTTAAATGAACGTGTTTCGATTTTCACGGATCACTTTGTTTTCTCTTGAATTTTTACATGTTGAGTCTATGATTGTGTGCATGCTTTTTAGTTCAAGCTCATGGTTCATAGTTTTCATGCTGCAACATTTTTGTCACGGTTTGCGGGGCAAGCCGTGTGGATTTGTAGTAAGGACCCAAAAGGCGGCAGCTCTGGTGCAGGTGAGTGTTTATTTACAGCAGTGGGTACAAACAGCAACGGGGTGTGAACATGAAACCGAAACCTAAACTGGGTAAACTAACAACACAAACCAGGAATGACGGTGCAGGGAGGTCCGGGGAAATACATACAGGGAGACCGAGGGGAAACAACACAGACGAACCAGCGATTACTAAGACAGAAAATACAACTTAAATACACTCAGAACACAGGGAGATTACACACAGGTGGGAGACACAGCTGGGAGTGATTAACATGACGAGACCAGGGAGGCAAACTGAAAACACTCACATAAGACGCAGACCTTCACAATAAAACAGGAACACACGGGGGGAACAGGGTAAACACCAATTAGAGAACAGAACCAAAATCGCGAAGAGAAAACACAAAACGCTGGGTCAAAAGGACCCAGGATCATGACAGTACCCCCCCCCCTCAAAGGCTGGCTCCAGACAGCCCAACAAGAAACAAAACAGCCAGAAAAAACAGAAAACAACCCGACCAGGGCGGGCGGCGGGGGCCCAGGAAGGAGGGCCCGAAGCAAAACAAAACCGGAGCACCAGAAGGCCAAAAGACAAAAACAAAAAACGAGCCCAAAACCAAAAGAAACGAAGCACACCAGAACACAGGAAAAAACTGAGTCCAAAACAGAAGAGTTCAGGGGGCCGACAGCACAGGAGTCCAAAACAGTTCAGGGGGCCGGCCAGGGGGCCGACAGCAGAGGAGTCCAAACAGTTCAGGGGGCCGACCGTGCGGACGGCAACGGCAGCGACGTGGACACAGTTCGGGGGGCCGACCGTGCGGACGGCAACGGCGGCGACGCGGACACAGTTCGGGGGACCGACCGTGGGGACGGCAACGGCGGCGACGCGGACACAGTTCGGGAGATGGCGGTCCGGGGGCCGGCCGTGCGGAAGGCAACGGCAGCCACTCAGGCGATGGTGGTCCGGACCAGGCAAGGCTGCAGAGGCTGGACCAGGCGAGGATGAAGACTCGGATGAGGCTGGACCAGGCGAGGATGAAGACTCGGATGAAGCCGGACCAGGCGAGGCTGAAGGCTCTGAGGCTGGACCAGACGAGGCTGCAGCCGGCGAGGATGATGACGGTGCTGCAGCCGGTGAGGATGATGATGATGCTGCAGCCGGCGAGGATGATGATGATGCTGCAGCCGGCGAGGATGATGATGAAGCTGCAGCAGGTGGCTGGACGGGCTCCTCGGGCCCTCCAGCTGAGACAGGTGGCTGAACGGGCTCCTCGGGCCCCCCAGCGGAGACTGGAGACAACGGCCGGAGCGGTCCCTCGGACCCTCCAGCGGAAACAGGAAACAAAGGCCGGAGCGGTCCCTCGGACCCTCCAGCGGAGACACGAGACGAAGGCTGGACGGGCCCCTTGGACCCTCCAGCAGAAGCCATCACAAAGCCAGCAGGCATGGAGTCCTCTGGCAGACATGAAGGCAATGGGTGCTGTGCTGAGCACTGGCCCTGCTCAGACAGCACTGACACGGAGTTGTTCTCTGAGGGCTGCTTAATCTTCCGTTGTCCAGAATCAGCTGGGGACTGAGACCTAGCCTCTGGGGAAGCCCTGGAGTGCAGAACGGTGCCTGAAGCAGCTAAAGCGCGAGAAACTCCCTGACTGGACCTTAAATTTTCTCCCTGCATGGAGTGAATGAGTGGAACCGGTACTGCTGGAGCCAGAGCTACGGGTAGCGGGGGCACTGGAGCTACTGGGGCCTGCGCTACAGGCGGCACTGGAGCTACTGGGGCCTGCGCTACAGGCGGCACTGGAGACTGAACTGAGGGTGGCACTGGAGACTGAACTGAGGGTGGCACTGGAGACTGAACTGAGGGTGGCACTGGAGACTGAACTGAAGGGGACACTGGAGACTGAACTGAAGGGGACACAGGAGACTGAGCTGAAGGGGGCACAGGAGACTGAGCTGAAGGAGGCACAGGAGACTGAGCTGAGAGGAGCACTGGCTGCGGGGGAGCTAACTGAGCTGAGAGTGGCTGCGGGGGAGCTAACTGAGCTGAGAGTGGCTGCGGGGGAGCTAACTGAGCTGAGAGTGGCTGCGGGGGAGCTAACCGAGCTGAGAGTGGCTGCGGGGGAGCTAACTGAGCTGCCGGTAGCTGCACAGGCGATAAGCAGCTTGCGTTGACATCCGCCACACAAAACGCAGCCCCTGAATGAACAGTCATGCAGTCTGAAAATGAAAAAGAGTCCTCACTCACCACAGCCGGCGATTTAGAAGCCCGAACGTCCGGCTGTGGGGTGGCGCGCTTGCGGCGCGATCGGCGTTTCCTCCCCGCAGACGGCTCCGACGGGCCGGGCAAGATCACATCCGGCGAGTCGGGCAGTGAGGCAGGAGTGGCTGAGAGAAGGTGAGGTGTGTGCCGGAGAAAAGCCTGTATGGTCGGAGGAAGTGAATTCAGTATCCATGGCAGGCCGGAAAAGAGACGTTGTAGCCGACCTTCCACGGCGCGGCGAAGCTCGTACGGAGGATTCTCCAGCCACAGCCCGAGGAGGATCTCCACATTGTAGCCGATGTCATCCTGGAGCTCCTCGGACGGATTGACTGCCGCTGGGTCCATGGTGGCTGGTTCGTTCTGTCACGGTTTGCGGGGCAAGCCGTGTGGATTTGTAGTAAGGACCCAAAAGGCGGCAGCTCTGGTGCAGGTGAGTGTTTATTTACAGCAGTGGGTACAAACAGCAACGGGGTGTGAACATGAAACCGAAACCTAAACTGGGTAAACTAACAACACAAACCAGGAATGACGGTGCAGGGAGGTCCGGGGAAATACATACAGGGAGACCGAGGGGAAACAACACAGACGAACCAGCGATTACTAAGACAGAAAATACAACTTAAATACACTCAGAACACAGGGAGATTACACACAGGTGGGAGACACAGCTGGGAGTGATTAACATGACGAGACCAGGGAGGCAAACTGAAAACACTCACATAAGACGCAGACCTTCACAATAAAACAGGAACACACGGGGGGAACAGGGCAAACACCAATTAGAGAACAGAACCAAAATCGCGAAGAGAAAACACAAAACGCTGGGTCAAAAGGACCCAGGATCATGACAATTTTACAAATAATGAGATGTAAGGAGAATAACTGAGATATAAAGTTGTCTTTCTGGCCCTAATGAATGTGTGATCAATAATGCCAAGGGTTGATTTTTAAGATTGTGTGTTTTTTTTCAGGCATGGAACTATTAATTGGTTGATAAATTACTTACAGTGGTCCATTGTGGTCAGATTTGAATATTAAGGGATGCCTTGAAAACACTGCTTGGTTGCCTACCACGATGTGGTCAAAGGTCAGTTACAGAGCAGCTTTCTTTCTCTATCAAAAATATTGTTTTTACAATATCACACACATTTTGACAATTAAGAAAACAGACGTGTTCATTACAAGCTAACAAAAGCCAATTCATATATTTTATTGGCAGAATAAGCAGTAAATCCCAAGTATTTTGTTCATGGCAGATTGCTGCCCCTCCATAAGCCTGGTTCTGCCAGAGGTTTCTTCCTGTTAAAATGGAGTTCAAAGAGGGTAATTCGATTGTTGGGGTTTCTCTCTGTTATTGTAGGGTGTGTACCTTAAATTTAAAGCACCTTGAGGTGACTGCTGCTGTGATTTGTCCCTGGATAAATAAAACTCAATTGAATCCTTCATCAACAATGCATAGGATGAGGATAACGGTAAAGCTAACAATGAAGCAAAACTCAAGTTTGCACTCTGAGACCTACAAGACTTAAAGTACTATACTCAGCAAAGTATACCACACTGCTTATTTGATATTGCTAAACAAAAATCTTTAAGTTTGAACCTTTCCTAAATATCCTGGATAACAAAATTTTTAAACTCTTTTCCCTGCAATTACATGGGAGCATTCAATTCAAACTTTCAGTCAAATATTCTGAATCTACAATAACTTTCATTATTGATGAAAAATCCCAGTTTCAGGAAAATGGTAATTACAGAGGGCAACTTAGTAGTGTTTTAGTTTTAGTGGGTTTTTTCCCCATTGTGCTCATTGGTCACCTGTTTGATTTAAAAGGCTAGTCATAGCTCGATAATCTGGGTTTAAATAATTAAATGCAAGGTAGATAAAGTGAACTGATATCACAGTGACTCCACTGAAGGATATGGCATGATTGTTTCCAAGATGGCACTGCATATGGATGCCCTGGTACTTCAGTGCGTTGCTTCTGTTTTGTTTTTGTGCATAATTTGTGTGTCTGAACATTCTTCTGAATATTCTTACACCAGAGAAGAGCTTCTTAACTACAGGATTGCTACACCTGTGGATTTATTTTCCAGTATTTATCGCATCTGCGACGGATTTACTACAGACTTTGATCAGGAAAGTGAGACGCCGAAGGAGAGGAAAGAGAACTGGCGCACTCGTGCGTCCAAGGAGGCGCGGACTACGAACTGCTCTTCCTGGGATCTTCCTTTCCAATGTACGCCTGTGCAAATGAGCCGGCCCCAGTTTTTTCTGGCATTTTCAACTCCTCACTGCAAGCATGTCATGTGCCTGCCTTCCTGCTTCAAGTCCTCCACCATAGTCCCTGTCCCCAAGAAGCCAAGGATCACTGGACTAAGTGACTACAGACCTGTGGTTCTGACATCTGTGGTCACTAAGTCATTGGAAACACCTGGTCCTCTCCTACCTTAAGACCCCCATGCCCCCCCTCCTGGACCGCCTGCAGTTTGCATAGAGAGCCAACAGGTCTGTAGACAATGCTATAAACATGGCTCTACATTTCATCCTGCCGCATCTGGACTCCCCAGGAACCTACGCCAGGATCCTGTTTGTAGACTTCAGCTGTGCCTTCAACACCATCCTTCCAGACCATCTCCGAGGCAAGCTTTCCCAGATGAATGTGCCTGATCCCATCTGCCGGTGGATCACTGACTTCCTGACGGACAGGAAGCAGCACGTGAGACTAGGAAAGAATGTCTCGGACTCCCGGACCATCAGCACCGGCTCGCCCCAAGGCTTTGTTCTTTCTCTTCTCCCTGTACACTAACTGCTGCACCTCCACCCACCAGTCTGTCAAGCTAATCAAGTTTGCAGATGACACCACCGTTATCGGACTCATCTCGGATGGGGATGAGTCTGCCTACTGGAGGGAGGTTGAACGTCTGGTGTCCTGGTGTAGCCACAACAACCTGGTGCTGAACGCTCAAAAGACAGTGGAGATTAGGGGTGGAGCCGAACCTGAATATGGTATTCGGAAAGGCACAAATAACGTGTTTTTTACGAATATTTATTTTTAAAAATATTTGTATTCGGGAACAAGGAAAAACTTTATATCAAAACGCTGAGTTTCTTTATGAGACCGCAGAACATGACTGGATGAGTGAGTGACATGTGAAGGAGGCGACTGACACGGGCTGCTCCACACATCAACAGAGACAGTTGGGCTGAGCAAAAAAAGAGTGAACTGCATCACTATTTTTGTTGAAATGATTTTTTTGTACCTTAACTGGATTACGGTTTATAACTTTCGCAAAGATCGGGAGATTATTCCATTGCGCTGCATTGTTGACGTCTGCAGTCAGCTGCTCTCATGTTCATTCTGTTTACGTAGCTCTGTTAGCTCGGTAATTTAGACAATAGGCTGTTGACAGAGTAACATTAACGTTCAGTTAAAAAAGGTTAAAACCATGCTTGTGTAGTTGTCACTCATTAACTTAGCTGAAACTCCCCACATGGATTTGGGGAACCAAATAGAAGAGTGTTGCTGCTGCTTCACTTCAGTTCAAATTGGGCTACATGAAACCCACAATTCAAAATGACCTTGACAGCCCTCCGTTAACAATTATACCTCGAAGAGCCAACATCAAGCTGTGTGTTTAAATGTGTGTAATGGGAAAAATAGCCTTGGTTTTTACCTTTTGTATATTTTTCAATTGAGTGATTGAGCCCAGACAAAGCAGGCTTTATGCTGACTTGTACTTTAGTGCTCTCAACAAATACAAGGATAAAACGTAAGGAAAAAAAATCAGAAAACTGGCCAGACGTATTCTCTCAGATAAGCTGAATAAGATACTTAACTGATATATCAGGGCCAGTAATGATAACACAAAGTTGGAGAAAGCCAGGCTTTGTGTTAGAGAGAAACAAACAATAAATAAAGGCATCACACTTACCTTTCCTGGTTATGCTAAGAATATGTGCACTGCTCTGCAGTGATACATAAGCACATATGTTTTAATGCTTTATGGTGAATTAACAAAAAAGTGCATTAGCCAGTATTCATTATGCAAGGCAATGACTCAGAAGTAATGTGCAAAATTACTTGGACTTTGCAATCCATTATTCTGTCAGATTTTCACACTAGAAAAGTGTAGAATGAAATAGAATAAGGAATAAGATGAGACTAGACTAGGCTTGTATTTAGCATGAACGTGAAAAGACACATGCACCTTGAAGCTATGTTTCTATGAAACTCTCTTTTTTTCAGCAAAACATGTCACGTCATGTCACTTTTCTGCAAAATATGTCCTTCCATTTTGTGTGATCTGATGTGGCTTGTGTGTCCATGCAATTACTGGATGTGAGTTTTTGTCTGCCTATCTGTGTGTCTCAATGCGATTGATTCAACTTTCACATTTGTTCGCTGTCATTTATTAGCAGAACCAGACTGCAGCTTCAACCTGCTGGAGGCAATGTGAGCTATTTAAAGAAATCAGAGCCACACCAAGTCTCTAAATGAAGAAGGGGCGAATGAGGGCGAGACAGAGAGGGAAGGAGGGAGGGAGGAGCAATGGGAACAGAAAGAGTGGTGCAGAGGAAAAGAAAATGACAAGGCGAGGTGGGAAAAAGCGGGGTGGGTGGATTGGGGAAGTCAGAAGTGAGATGCTCAGAGATCAGGGGAGGAGGGGCTGGTGTTGCTAAGGCTAGGTGTGGAGGTCACAGAGGGTAAGAAATGGAAATGTGGAAAGGCAAAAAACCGGAGTGGGTGAGCGAGATGTGAAGGAAATAAGGAAGACATGGAAATGAAATACAAAAAATTAGACTTCTAGAAAAGGGTTCAAGGTTCAAGGTTCTTTATTTGTCACATGCATAGTTATACAAGTATAACACACAGTGAAATGTAGCCTGACACGCTCTTCGACATGTGCAAAAAAATGGGGGGGGGGGGGGGGGGGTGTAGAGGAATTATATATATATATATATATATATATATATATATATATTGGGTGAATGTGCAGTAGTAGCAGCAAGCAGGTGAATTCTGTACATTAATATGAATAGACATCTGACTATTTTACAGGATAGACAATATAAACATATTTAAAATTAAAGGAATTGAAATGTACATTGTGCCTTGGTTTAGTGTCTGGAAGAGTCCTGTCTCAGTCAATTATAGATGATGTGAGAGGGCGGGTGTGTGTGTTTAGGGCACGGATGGTTTGGGGATAGAAGCTCCTCTTGAGTCTCTCTGTCCTTGCCCGGAAGATGCGGAACCTTCTACCAGATTGCAGAAGTTGGAACAGTTTGTTGCCAGGATGGGACGGGTCCTTCAGTATCTGTGCTGCTCTAGTCCGGCATCTCCTGGTGTAGGTGTCCTGAAGCGGGGGGAGAGCAATCCTGCAGCAGCGTTCTGCTGTACGGATCACTCTCTGGAGAGCGTTTTGGGAAGGAGCTACTTAAGTAATGCATACTATCAAGAAAGATCTTCAATTCAGAGACTACTGCAAATAAGAAAAAAAGTTTAAACGTTCTGGTTTATTGACCATCCATCCATTCTACAGGGAGGAGGTGGATCGTCTGGCTGAGTGGTGCGACAGAAACAACCTGCTGCTTAACACCGAGAAGACCAAGGAGCTCATCGTGGACTACAGGAGGAATGCTGACCCACATCCACCCATCCACATTAAGGGGACGGCTGTGGAGCGTGTGAGCAGCTTCAAGTTCCTGGGAGTCCACATCTCCGAGGATCTCACCTGGACGACCAACTGCTCCAAGCTGGTCAAGAAGGCTCACCAGCGCCTCTTCTTCTTGAGGACTCTGAGGAAGAACCACCTGTCCTCAGACATCCTGGTGAACTTCTATCGCTGCACCATCGAGAGCATCCTGACCAACTGTATAACAGTCTGGTACGGGAACTGCTCTGCCTCGGACCGGAAGGCGTTGCAGAGGGTCGTGAAAACTGCCCAGCGCATCGCCGGAGCACCACTTCCTGCCATTAAAGACATCTACAGGAAGCGGTGTCTGAAAAGGGCTGGGAAAATCATCAAAGACCCCAGTCACCCATCACATGGACTCTTCACCCTCCTGCCCTCTGGGAGGCGCCACAGGAGCCTCCGGACTAAGACCACCAGGTACCGGAACAGCTTCTTCCCCACAGCTGTCAGACTCCTGAACTCTGCCTCCTGACATCTGACCCACGTTAAACTCATGGACTGAACATACACACACCCACAATGGACAACTGTACCCTCAAACACAATAATAATATGGACTGAACCACCACTCACAACCACTAGCACTTTATATAGCCTCTGTAGAAACTATCTACACCCTCACTTATCTTAACTGCACTACTGTATAGCTCTGTGTAAATAATCATTCTGTACATTCGATAATCTTTAATCCTACAACTGTTTACAACTTGCATAGTTCCCATTTCTGTATAGCTGTATATCCCAGATTCTGTAAAGTTATTTATTTCATATTCTGTATAGTTTTTCATATTTATATCCTGTTCATATCCTGTACATAGCTTGTACTCACTACAGTCTGTACATACTTATAGTTATAGAATATTCACAACATACTTCATACCGTGTACATTATAACATACCATAATAGACCCATTTCTGTAATATACTCACATATCTATATTATTGCTAATATATATTGTAATATATCTATATCACTAAAGCACTTCTGGATGGATGCAAACTGCATTTCGTTGCCCTGTACCTGTGCATGTGCAATGACAATAAAGTTGAATTCTATTCTATTCTCTTCTGCTTATCCTTCTCAGGGTCTCTGGAGACTATCCCAGGTGTCTTAGGGCAAGAGGCAGACACACCCTGGACAGGTCACCAGTCTGTTGCAGGGCTGACACATAGAGACAGACAACTATTCACACCTATTACCAATTAACCTAATGGAGGAAGCCAGAGTACCCGGAGAGAACCCACACAAACACGGGAGAACATACAAACTCTACACAGAAAGGTCCCAGCCAGGTGGTGGACTTAAACTCAGGACCTTCTTACGGTGAGGCAAAAGTGGCAATCACTATGGCACCATGCTGCCCATTATTTGAATTACATGTATTATTTTAAACACACATTTTAAGGCGTCATTGCTAGTCTTATGTTTGCCAGTGTTGACAGTTCTATTACTAAGTTATCACTCCACCCTCTTGAGTAGGAGGAGCTTGGTTTTGCAAGCTTGCTAACCTTGCTTGGATAGCAAGCTTCATCTATAAATTTTATAAACACTCAGTAACAGAGTAGTAATACTAGCAAAAACATCTTAGAATCCCTGTAAGACACAACAAGCCATTGTATTTGTCAGAGAATTATTATTTTTGAAATTTCTTTAACCCTTGTGTGGTGTTCAAATTTTTGTTACTCAGCCAGTGTTCATGGGTCTGGTGGACCCGCTAGAGTTTTGGCTTTCCAAATTAACACTATCAAACAATTTTATGTTAAATTACTCAACAGATATTTACTTCATCCCAATTACAAGCCATATGAACAGCAAACATGGTTAATTTTTTTCCTTTACCTTTGTTAGATCACATTTATGAATTAATGTGCTTCTCGTTTTTTGTTTTTATAAAATGTTATAAAAAAAAAAATCAGTTATAATCAAGTGGAGTGAGTGGAAAGACACAACACATTTACACGTGAAGCAACATGTTTCACAACTAAATGGGATCAGCTGCTCATCAATGGTGACATTGGGCCCAGGGTTGTAAAACAGGGGGAGGTGGTGCACACACTTATCCCACACTGTCCTGATGGCAGCTAGCTTGTCTCACTGCCGTCGAGCTGGTCTGTCGTCTCGATTATCAAAACGGATAATCCTGGAAATTTTGTGGAAGTTTTCCAGAGACATTGATGCACGGAAAGGTTCTTGCCGGTTTCTGCATCCCACAGGGATTCTGTGGATTCCCCTTTGGACCTGAAAACTCCTGCAAGGATAAGAACCCCAAAGTAGGCCTTTGGGGTTCTTAGATCAATTTGGTCCATCTCCTTCCACCTCTCTCCAAAAACACACCTTCCTTCTAGATATATCCTAGACTTAGTCGAGGAAATAAGGTCGCTACGTAACCAGAATGCAGAGAAGGAGAAACGGATCGTCTATCTGGAGAGCAGGGTCGCGGACCTGGAGCAATATACCAGAATGAACGACGTGATCATCACAGGGCTGTACATAAAACCCCGGTCATATGCTCGGGCTGTGACTGCTGGCAGTAAAGAGGAGCAAGGAGATCTGGATGGGAGCTCTGCGGAGCAACAAGTAGCTGGTTTCTTGCAGTCGAAAGGGATCGACCTGGACTGTAATAACATCGAGGCATGCCACCCCTTGCCCAGGAGAAATGCTAGTGATAAACCAGCTATCATCATAAGATTTGTAAACAGGAAACACAAGAATGCACTGCTGAAGCAGGGGAGGAAACTAAAAGGATCGAACGTCTACATGAATGACCATCTAACCAAATCCAATGCTGACATAGCGAAGAAAGCACGATACCTAAAGAAACTGGGTAAAATTCAGAACACCTGGACTGCAAACTGTAAAATATTTATAAAGCTCAACGGTACACCGGAGGAAGCCAAGGTGCTGGTCATCAAATGCATCCAGGATCTGGAAAAATATTAACAGGTCACTTGACTACAAAGGCAAGGAGCGGGACAAACAATCTACAGTCATCAAAGCAGGTAATAGAAGACAACAACGGAAGCTAAAGCGTAACGTATTCAAGGATGAAACAATCAATTAATTCATTATCTGGGAATTATACATTGCTACCACAAAGGATTGCTAATCAGGAGATAAATTCACCAGTAAACACGGAATACAAAACACACTTCACAGAGCAGGACATTGATCCAGAACTGAACTTTTTTAACATCAAAAATACCTGCTACTATCATAATCCACCCACTGTTATCATCTCCAATGCCCTGTACCAACACAGAGCAAAGCAGCTATCTGAACGCTACCCCAACAGAGGTCGATTATCTTGTTAATAATTTCACCTCCTCACTACGTACGACTCTGGATACTGTAGCTCCTGTGAAAACTAAGGCCTCAAATCAGAAGTACCTGACTCCGTGGTATAATTCTCAAACACGTACCCTAAAGCAGATGACTCGTAATCTGGAGAGGAAATGGCGTGTCACAAATCTAGAGGATCATCATTTAGCCTGGAGAAATAGTTTGCTGCTTTATAACAAAGCCCTCCGCAAAGCCAGAACATCTTACTATTCATCACTGATTGAAGAAAATAAGAACAACCCCAGGTTTCTCTTCAGCACTGTAGCCAGGCTGACAAAAAGTCAGAGCTCTTTTGAGCCAACCATCCCTTTAACGTTAACTAGTAATGACTTCATGAACTTCTTCACAAATAAAATTTTTATCATTAGAGAAAAAATTACCAATAATCATCCCACAGATGTAATATTATCTACAGCTACTCTTAGTACCATTGATATTAAGTTAGACTCTTTTTCTCCAATTGATCTTTCTGAGTTAACTTCAATAATTACTTCCTCCAAACCCTCAACGTGTCTTTTAGACCCCATTCCTACAAAACTGCTCAAAGAAGTCCTGCCATTAATTAATTCTTCGATCTTAAATATGATCAACCTATCTCTAATAATCGGCTATGTACCACAGGCCTTCAAGCTGGCTGTAGTTAAACCTTTACTCAAAAAGCCATCTCTAGACCCAGCAGTCTTAGCTAATTATAGGCCAATCTCCAACCTTCCTTTCATATCAAAAATCCTTGAAAGAGTAGTTGTCAAACAGCTAACAGATCATCTGCAGAGGAATGGTTTATTTGAAGAGTTTCAGTCAGGTTTCAGAGCTCAGCACAGCACAGAAACAGCTTTAGTGAAGGTTACAAATGATCTTCTTATGGCCTCTGACAGTGGACTCATCTCTGTGCTTGTCCTGCTAGACCTCAGTGCAGCGTTCGATACTGTTGATCATAATATCCTATTAGAGCGATTAGAACATGCTGTAGGTATTACAAGTACTGCACTGCAGTGGTTTGTATCATATCTATCTAATAGACTCCAATTCGTGCATGTAAATGGAAAGTCCTCTTCACACACTGAGGTTAATTATGGAGTTCCACAGGGTTCAGTGCTAGGACCAATTCTGTTTACATTATACATGCTTCCCTTAGGCAGTATCATTAGAAGACATAGCATACATTTTCACTGCTATGCAGATGACACCCAGCTCTATCTGTCCATGAAGCCAGATAACACACACCAATTAGTTAAACTGCAGGAATGTCTTAAAGACATAAAGACCTGGATGGCCGCTAACTTTCTGCTTCTTAATTCAGATAAAACTGAGGTTATTGTACTCGGCCCTGAAAATCTTAGAAATATGGTATCTAATCAGATTCTTACTCTGGATGGCATTACCTTGGCCTCCAGTAACGCGGTGAGGAACCTTGGAGTCATTTTTGACCAGGACATGTCCTTCAATGCACATATTAAACAAATATGTAAGACTGCGTTCTTCCATTTGCGCAACATCTCTAAAATTAGAAATATCCTGTCTCAGAGTGACGCTGAAAAACTAGTTCATGCATTTATTACTTCCAGGCTGGACTACTGTAATTCATTATTATCAGGATGTCCAAAAAACTCACTGAAAAGCCTTCAGCTAATCCAAAATGCTGCAGCAAGAGTCCTGACAGGGACTAGAAAGAGAGAGCATATTTCTCCTGTTTTGGCTTCCCTTCATTGGCTTCCTGTTAAATCCAGAATTGAATTCAAAATCCTGCTCCTCACATACAAGGTCTTAAATAATCAGGCCCCATCTTATCTTAATGACCTTGTAGTACCATATCACCCTATTAGAGCGCTCCGCTCTCGCTCTGCAGGCCTACTTGTTGTTCCTAGAGTATTTAAAAGTAGAATGGGAGGGAGAGCCTTCAGTTTTCAGGCCCCTCTTCTGTGGAACCAGCTTCCAGTTTGGATTCGGGAGACAGACACTATCTCTACTTTTAAGATTAGGCTTAAAACTTTCCTTTTTTCTAAAGCATATAGTTAGGGCTGGACCAGGTGACCCTGAATCCTCCCTTTGTTATGCTGCAATAGATGTAGGCTGCCGGGGGATTCCCATGATGCATTGAGTTTTTCCTTTCCAGTCACCTTTCTCACTCACTATGTATTAATAGACCTCTCTGCATTGAATCATATCTGTTATTAACCTCTGTCTCTCTTCCACAGCATGTCTTTATCCTGTCTTCCTTCTCTCACCCCAACCGGTCGCAGCAGATGGCCGCCCCTCCCTGAGCCTGGTTCTGCCGGAGGTTTCTTCCTGTTAAAAGGGAGTTTTTCCTTCCCACTGTCGCCAAAGTGCTTGCTCATAGGGGGTCATATGATTGTTGGGTTTTTCTCTGTATCTATGAAGCGCCTTGAGGCGACTTTTGTTGTGATTTGGCGCTATATAAATAAAATTGAATTGAATTGAATACTGAAGAACAATTCAACAAAACTGTCAAGGTCGACGGCAAAATATCTATAATCCACTTTAATAGTAGAAGTTTATATGCAAATTTTCACAAAATAAGGGAATATTTAAGCAAATTTACACATCCATTCAGTGTGATTGCAGTATCTGAAACATGGATTAATAAACAGAAAGGAGAGGACTTTGTAATAGATGGATATGAATTAAATCTTACAAATAGAAAGAATAAGAATGGCGGTGGTGTGGCCTTGTTTGTGGATAAAAATTTAAAATACAAGATGGTAGAAAAAATGACGATGGCGGTAGATAATATATTAGAGTGTGTAACAATAGAAATTAGTATGGGAAAAGAGAAAAATGTCATTGTAAGCTGTATATATAGAACACCAGGTTCTAATATTGAAATTTTTAAGGAGTGGGTAGATAAAACATTCATTAGGACAAATCAAAAAGTCATGTTCATTTGTGGGGATTTTAACATAGATCTACTAAATCCAAACAAGCAGAGAGCGACAGAGGAATTTATTAATACAATGTATAGCTTGGGACTTTTTCCAGTGATCACTAAGCCCAGCAGGATTACAGCACAGTCGGCAACCCTAATAGACAATATATTTACTAATGAAATAGAAAATAGAACCATAAGTGGTCTCCTAATTAATGACATCAGTGATCATCTACCTGTTTTTATAGTGTATAACAGCAATTACAGGAAGGTTAAACAGCAAAACACAATAAAATACAAACGAGTGAGAACAGAAGAGTCAATAAACGCATTCAAAAGTGATTTACTCAAGCAAGAATGGGAGATGCTGTATAAGGAAAAAAATATTGATAAAGCTTATGAGATTTTTTTAGGAAAATTTAAACTGTTATATAATATTCATTGCCCAGTAAAGAAATATAGTAAAAAAACAAAAATATGCAGAGTGCCCATGGATTACAAAAGGATTGCAAAATGCATGTAAGAAGAAAAATACCTTATACAGAGAATTTATAATGAACAGAAGTACAGAAGCTGAAAATAAATACAAGAAATATAAAAATAAATTAACGAGTATTTTAAGGTCATGTAAAAAGGAATACTATGAAAAATTACTGATTATGAATAAAAATAATATTAAAGGGATCTGGAAAACATTAAATACCATCATCAAAAAGGGCTCGGGGCAGGCAGACTATCCTTCGTATTTCACAAATAATGATAGAAATATTACTAATATGAGAGATGTGGTAAATGAGTTCAATAAATTCTTTGTAAGTGTTGGGCCAGACTTGGCTGAAACAATTCCTGATATAACAGATTCTGTAGAGAAAGAAACTATACTCATTGACCGCAATCCTCATTCAATGTTCTCAACGGTGGTGGAAGAAATGGAAATCATTGATATTGTTGGGAAATCACAAACAAAAAACTCTACAGACTCTGACGACATTGATATGGAAATCGTTAAGAGAGTGATAGAGGGCATTTCCAAACCCTTAACACACATTTGCAATTTGTCCTTACAAACTGGTACATTCCCAAAACAAATGAAAACAGCTAAAGTAACACCACTGTTTAAAAATGGTGACAGACACCAATTCACAAATTATAGGCCTGTCTCTCTACTTTCTCAATTTTCAAAAATACTGGAAAAAGTCTTTAGTAATAGACTTGACAAATTTATAGATAAACACAAAATAATAATGGATAGTCAGTATGGTTTCAGATCAAATAGATCAACATCATTGGCATTAATGGCACTGATCGAAAATATCACCAACAATATAGATAAAAGACAATGTATAGTTAGTGTATTCATTGACCTAAAAAAAGCTTTTGACACAATTAATCATGACATATTACTTGATAAACTGGAGTACTACGGCATTAGAGGAGTGGTGTTAGAATGGGTAAAGAGTTATTTGAGAGACAGGCAGCAATTTGTGAAAATTGGGGAATATCAATCAGAGTGTATGGACATTGTTTGTGGAGTTCCGCAGGGGTCAGTATTGGGACCAAAGCTGTTTATCCTCTATATCAATGATATATGCAGAACATCAGATATACTACAGTTTATTCTATTTGCAGATGATACAAATATTTTTTGTGCTGGAGAGAATTTACAGCAGCTTTTGGAAATTGTCACAAAAGAAATGATTAAACTGAAAACATGGTTTGATAGAAATAAGCTATCATTAAATTTGGAAAAAAACTACATTTATGTTATTCGGAAATTGTAAAAAAGATGCAGGAGCAAAATTATTAGTAAACAATGTTGAAATAGAGCAAGTTTCGGATACAAAATTTCTGGGTGTGATAATAGATAACAAAATCTGCTGGAAACCTCACATAAAGCATATACAAGCCAAACTGTCAAGAAGCATCTCCGTACTAAGTAAAGTTAAATATTTTTTGCCTTCCAAATCACTCCGGGTACTTTATTGTTCACTTATATTGCCATATTTGGAATACTGTGTGGAAATTTGGGGAAACACATATAAAACTGCACTTCAACCAATATGTAAAATTTTAAAAAAAGCAATCAGGATAATTAGTAAAGCTGGATATAGAGACCATACTAACACCATGTTTTTGAAATTAAAAATACTGAAGTTTATGGATCTTATAAAATATAAAACTGCAAAAATTATGTACAAGGCCAGATACAATATGTTACCAGGAAATATACAGAGGATGTTCTATGACAGAGAAGGAGACTATGAATTGAGGGGGAAATTGAATCTAAGGATTCTTAAAGCACGGTCAAAGGTTAAAACCTTTTGTGTCACTATTTATGGGGTAAAACTGTGGAATAGTTTTACTATAGATCTACAGCAATGCTCAGGAATTAGTAAGTTCATGAAAATACTTCGAAAACTGATTTTGGAAGAATATGATACCGATAAAGATGATCACCCATTGTATGTATAAAAATATCAAATTATATCCAAATTATATCAATCACGGTAGCCAAGTTTATATAGGTTCTCCTCGTGTATCGTGTGGAGTATGTGATGATGGGAATTAGGTGAATTATGTGGGATCAATAAGATGTTGAGCAGGGGTAGGAATTAATAAGTATGTTCATACTTCTTCCTACTCCTTTTCAGACCAAACATTGTTACATTATGTCAGACGATTTTGTTTTATTTCATTATATATTTTTTGTTTATCTGAACACATACGTGTGTGTGTGTATATCTACATATATATTCGTATCTGTAAATGAAAATATATGTAGTGTGTATATATTGTTTTTTGTTTTATATGTCTGAAACAAATAAAGATACAATACAATACAATACAAAGATTACTGCAATCCAGAATAATTTTCTGGATGGAATCTGGGATGAAAAGCTCAAATGAAGACTTGATGTCCTGCACATGAGTAACTGTCAGCCGTGTTGGCCCTGGCTTATCACAGTAGCAGCTCTGCAGGGTGGCTCATTTCTTGAGCAAGAAGACCATTCAATGTCACCAGTTATTGACGTCCATATTTCTTCACTTGCTGTCTGGTGGGCTTGTTCTGGTCCTGGAGCTGGCTGCAGATGGGGTACTCGTCTTCGTTTTGTTACTAAATGGTGCTCGACCTCATCCTCTTCTTCAAAGTCACTGTCAGACTCTGAATTTTCAGAAATGTGAAATATTCTGAAACCTCTTTGTCAACATCATCATCCGAAGCCCCTCTCTCTTCCAAAATCAATTGGATGGCCCTCGCAGCAGATAATCTTTTGCCATCTTGATCAGTTGTGATAAAGAACCACACTGGCAAAGTCTTATTTATAGTATTATGCCCCTAATTTGCAGGTGGGACAGGGTATGAGAACATAAAATTTGGATCCCTCAAGAAAGAGGGTAAAATGTGTGGGAATGTAAGAGCAGACGGTGTTGATAGTTGAATTTTCAACAATGTTGCAACTTTGTGCGGGAGCAGGAGGGGAAGAAAACACTATCAGCAGCACCAGAAAGGAGGAAGACAGAGTGTGGGAACACAGGACCTGCACTTTCAACACTTTTATTAGACCTGGGTCCAGTGGACCCGAACACCTTGTATGTAATGTCAAATCAAAATCAAATCACTTTTTATTGTCACATCACATGTGCAGGCACACTGGCACAGCACATGCGAGTGAAATTCTTGTGTGCGAGCCCCACAAGCAACAGAGATGTGCAAACACAACAACACAAACGAGCAAAATACAAGAATGGCCAACCTGAAACTAATAAATATATGTACAATATATAATAGTGTATGCATTTCTGGATGTGTATACTAAATATTTTCCTATGTGTGTGTGTGTGTGTGTGTGTGTGTGTGTGTGTGTGTGTGTGTGTGTGTGTGTGTGTGTGTGTGTGTATACACATTTTTACAAATTAAATAGTAAAAAAATAAAATAAAATAATAATAATAATAATAATAATAATAATAATAATAAAATATATAAAATATACAGAGTTGAAAATGCGTGGGGGGAGGTACAGTATGAGGTCATTGAAAATTAGTTCGGATTTATGTTCTTCGCAGAAAATAAGCCAAAGCCAATGGTTGAAAAAATAATTAATTGTTTAATTTTTCTTTTGAAAAAAACTGAAAACGGGTCTCACAGGCCCGAACACCATACAAGGGTTAAAGAGGCTCAGTTCAGTGTTGTTGATTAGCACAGTGAAGCCTAGCCGAGAGTTATTACAGTTGAAGCCAAAATTATTAGCCATCCATGAATTATGGAACATTTTCCTACACTTCTTCATAATTTTTGCAGGATTGATTAAACTTGATATAATCAAACATTCATCAGTGCTATTTAGTAGCTTTTGGTACATTTTGTTATATAAAATACACTTTTAGGTTTGCTTTATTTCAAATATAGTAAAAAATGGTGTGTTCAAAAATATTAGCCCCATGTGAATGTTTGCTTTTAAAACACACCTACAGTGATTAACCAATCAGCTTTGAACCACACCTGTGCAGTCAATTGGCTTCCTAACAACATTCATTTAGCATTAAAGACTCCAAGGAACAGGGCACTTGAACACATGAGAGGGACTACTGTTACTTACCATGCCAAAGACAAAGGAAGTCAGTCTGGAGCTCAGAAAGAAGATAGTAGAGCCTCATGATAAGGGGCAAGGCTATGCTGCCATTTCCAAGCAATTCACAGTGTCTAGAACTGCTGTACATTGCATCATTGGCAAGTACAAGAAGACAAATTGTATAAGAAACAAACCTGGCAGTGGTCGTAAGTTCAAGAATTCAAGAACTCTGGAGAGGAAAATGGTCAAGAGATGTCATCAAGGAACCACGGACATCTGCCAAGATGATTGTTGCTGACCTGGCCTCTTCTGGAGTTGATGTTTCAAGAAACACAGTTGTGAGCGCTCTTAACTGTGGTGGGCTTCAGAGGCATCGTCCCAGAAGAAGCCCCTTACTCAAAGAGTGGCACATCGTAGCCCGACTGGGGTTTCCCCATGAACTTTTGAAATGTAAAGATGATTTTTGAAAGTCTGTACTTTGGTCTGATGAGACTAAACTGGAACTGTTTGGGCACATAGATATTGGTTATGTTTGGTAAAGAAAGGGAGAGGCCCTCAACCCTAGTAACACTGTTCCCACAGTTAAACATGGTGGTGGGAGCATCATGCTGTGGGGCTGTTTTGCAGCCTTGGGCACAGGGAGCCCTGTCCAGGTGCATGGCATCATGAAAAAAGAAAATTATGTTGACATTTTGAGTAAGAAGATGCAGAAATCTGCTTGTAGTCTAGACTTAGGTTGTTGCTGAGTCTTCCAACAAGACAATGACCCAGAGCATACATCGAAACTAGTCCAACAGTTCCTCAAGGATACTAAAACCAAGATCCTGGAGTGGCACACACAAAGTGCAGACCTCAATAGTATTGAGAATCTGTGGCGAGTGATCAAAGTGAATGTCCATCCTCGAAAACTGTGTAATTAGGACCAGCTAGAACAATTTCCAATGGAGGAATGGGCCAAAATCCCTCAGGAGACCTGTGCCAGCCTAGTAAAGACCTATCCTAAGCAATTGTTGTCAGTTGTGGCTCAGAAAGGGTGCGGTATTGACTATTAATGGCCATGGGGCTAATAATTTTGGATGGATCATTTTTGCCCTTTCTTGTTTCAACTTGGTGCATCAATAAATATCCTAATTAAACGTAGTGGACATTGTTACTTTGTTTTTTAAAGTGTATCTGTTTCCAAACACTTGTTGTTAATGGACATTTTCATATTGAAATCAAGAGTGTTGTCTAATTTCATAAGGAGGGCTATTAATTTTGGCCTCAACTTTATCTGCAGCAGTCTTCATTCTTGTACACTTCACCCATGCAACACTTATGCAAAGTGTTCCAGGCATTTCTTTGTAAAAAAGTAAATAAAAAAATAAAAAAATAAATAACTTAAAAGTTTGAAAGCATAACACAATTTCTGAAGATCATCTTATACAGGATATGACACTTAATTAGTGATTTTTTAAAATAGTGAATCCACAACAATAAAAAGTGCTACGTAAGCTGTTATGTAAACTCTAACAATTATACATAACAATTAATCAATACATGGAGGTATTTCACTGTATGTTTAGAGATATTTCACCGTCCAGTTTCTATAGAGATCACAGGAAAAGGAAGTATTAATATCTAACCATACAGTGCTTTGAATTTCAAAGCATTTTACAGAAAATCAGTAAGGAGTTGCTGAGTTATTTCAACCAAAGTGAGCAGCTATCAGCTCATCTTTCTTCAGTTGTTAGGTAACTGAACAAAGAGGTTCGAGTTATCTGAGCTTGCTGTGAACCCTGTGAAACAAAATTACTCAAAGCGCCATAAAAATGCAGTGAATTTTACTTTTTTCCTCTCTTCAGGGTATTTTCCTATTTGCTTGCCACTGTGATAGCTGTTGTCAGCAACAAATAGGACTCTAAGCTACAAAAGAAACAGGGTAGTTTCATTAACTTTTTTAAATTTATTTTTTATTTTTTGCAGCTAAAGCTCCAATTAAGCCGCATCTGCCAGTTTTTAAGGGGGATTCAAATGACGTCGTGCCTCATTGCCTGCAGATATAATGCCATTTAACTGGCTTTATTCTTTTGTGAGGTGATATAGCCACACTGTTGCCCCACAGTTCCTGCTAGAAATATTTCACTGAAAGTTGCAGAAAACTCTCAAGGTTTTTGAGGAACTGAAAGGAAGGTGGATAGACTTTTCAGTCAGCATTATTCATGTATATTTCAATTCTGCCTCAGTCTATAGGAGCATTCTTAGCACAGTCTAGTACTGCAGCTCAGACTAATTAAGCAGTCATTAAGATAACAAGCCAATATACTGAGATTAATGAGAAAATGGTTTTAACAATGCTGCTGAGTAGCTAGGGGATGCAACTGGAGGGGGACACTCTTCATTTTTAGCCACATTGTGAAGATTTATGTATATTTTGAGATGATTGCAGGACCTTTGCTGACCGTGACGAAAGAGTAGAGTAGACTGTACATGAGCACAACAGGGATGAAATACTGTATGGGTTTCACACTATTTCATGGTCTGACTAGAGAAAATTAGAATTACTGACCCATGTCTTTAACAGCATACAAACAATTTTACATTTGATTTGTCATTGTAGAGAAGCGTGATAAAAATTCATCAGTAAAATGAGTCACGTACTGGTGGAAAAGTAGGTTTTTAAAATGTATTTCTTTAGTTGTTGAAAAATGACATTTAACACAGAACATTTTGCCATTTTTATTGTACCAGTAGCTATTACAGACTCTTATAGATTAAAGAGGGATGAGATGCAGTGATGTATTAACTGTAATTAACTGGACATGCTTCATTAGATTGCACACAATAGAGTGGCCTCACAACACATTCAATGGTAGTCAACAGTGATATGGGGAACACAGAGAAGAACAAGTGTGTGTACAAAATATGAGTAATTCAGGCAGGGAGAATTTCCAAGTTAAGACTCTGAGCCAGGGAAAATCAATATTCCCAAGGAGGGTCAAGAGATTAGTGAAGGGCCACTGACACAGTCCTGGGAAAACACCTTTAAATGATTAAGAAAATGAGAGAGAAGTTGCAAAAGTGAACAAAAAAAGAAGCGATAAATAGAAGTCTTGCCAAGCTGAAGTTCCCCTGACAATGAAAGACATGCTGAGGGTGGTGATCCAGTCCTGGGTTTTGATAACTGTGTTCTATTTTGTTGTAAGCTACAGTGTTGTGAAAAAAATATTTGCCTCCTATCCTGATTTCTGTCATTTCTTTTGGCATAGTTTTCACTGTATGGAATACAAAGCCGCTTCTAAATCTTTTGGACTGCAGCACACCACATTGAGAGCCATTATCCACAAATAGAGAAAACAGAACAGTATAGTTGTCAGCCTACCAAAATTACTCCAAGAGTGCACTGACAACTCATCCGGGAGGTCACAAAAGAACCCAGAACAACATCTAAAGAGCATCTAAGGAATTTGCCTCAGTTAAGGTCAGCTGAGTTAAAACTGCAACTGTATGGGAAATCCAGGGCAATGCTGTAAATGCTGTCTAAATTGCAACAAAATTAGATTTACATTCAAGACCACAAGAAATAGTTTGGAATTTTGGGTGAATGTTTTACAAAATAGGGTGCTTAGGTTGGGCTAATCCTTGTATTGGGGTTAAATAACTTAATCTTGACTCTGATTGAACACAACATGTAAACTATAATAGTTTTTATAAATTTTGCATACATAATATGCAATAACGCATATTACATTAAGATAGTATTGGTATCTTTGAAATCACTGTTGAACAGCTTTGACTGGTTCTCAGAACTGAATACTATGCTCGTCAAAATCAAGTTATGAGCATTTAAGTGTTGGGCAGGAAGAGAAAATGCACACACATACTTAGATACACACAAACAACCTTTAACAAATCCAACAATCCCCGCCAAACAAGCAGCCATAATAGGACAGGATAGGAGGATTAGAGGGACAATCCTGAAAAGGCTTTTTAAATGGGACCCATGGGGCTGGCCAAGTGAGAGTCACAAAAGGATTATAGGAGTCTACTAGATTTGTCTAAAATGGATGACTTGCATGGAGGTTTACAATGACACTGTTAACACAAGCCTGTGGTTTTCTTTTATTGTGTCTGAGTATTTCTGTTAGATTTAAATGTCACCAAGTAAGCCAGTGCCTGAAAGCTTTGATTTTAATTTTACAGATTTAAATAATGACTTAAACTGCAAAACTGAAAAGTCAAATTAACAGCAAATTAAGCTATTTTAAATAGTTAACTATCATTACTAATGCTAAAATTTATGTTTATTTGCCATTAAATAGTGTGAGAAAAATATTGTAGGAGTAAGATAACGACATGTGTTTATGTATACTGCTAGTTGGTCGATGTGAAAGCACAGATACCTGTACTCCTCCACTGCCAAGACCCTGTGTTAATCATGCAGCTGCTCTCTTTTTTCTTCACAACCTCTGTGGTTTTAGCTCCATTTAGAAGCAGCTGATATCCTCCAGATCATTCCCTTTTTACTATCATGTCATCATCACGCTCCCTTTAGGCCAACACAGAGAAAATGAGGAGGAACTTCTTGTACATGCACTTAATAAGAATAATGTACTTCAATAATATACCTCATAATTGTTATTGACTGTTCACTGTCAATCCACACACTGCTGATTTGCACACCTTTTTTAATCTTAATTTTTAACTTTAATTTTATGCTTGATTTTTAATTTTAGTTGTATTCTTGTATCTGGTTGGGAATAACACAGCAATAAGCATTTCACTGCATGTCGTACTGTGTGTGATCATGAAAAGTCCCCTGTGGAGCTCAGACACTCAGCCCGTCACAGTGTCATAGTCCCCCTGTCTCTGAGGTAGTCAATAAACCATTGATTCGTTAATTTCATTTTGGAATGTGTATTGTATCATGGCTAATAAGAGATAATAACACTTACATTCTCGTGACATGAGCAATTAGGCATTTACAAAAAACTTAATAAATATCACTAGAAACTTTATAGTACAATACACACATAGGTGCACACACTTAATTATTCACCAGAGAAAATATTTTGCTACAGTATTTGTCACATTAGTTTCAGATTACTCCATAAATGGCCGTAAAAGTATTGTCACATAATTGTTACTTAGCAATACAAACCTACAGTCTACAGTCCCCCACAACACACATACCCATCCTCACGAGGACACAGATGTGGTCTTTCTTTCTTTATATATAAACACAATGTTGAAAACAAAAAGCAAAAAGAAAAACCATCCCAAAGAGACTTTGCCCACACAGATTCAACTATAGAAATATAAACAGGTAGAAGTGGAGGCATCAGTGCTGTAAGCCTGACTGTTCACCACTTCCTTTGTTACCTGGTGAAGTTCAGGCTCTGGCTGCTGGACTGGGATCAGCATTATCATCACTCAGGGTTTTTGGCAAGCTTTGTATGCTGTGTGTGCCGGTACTTGCAAAAAGTTCAGCTTCTGTTAGCAGTATAATATGGTTGTTTCAGTCCTGGATTCACTTTACTGTACCAGGGCACGCTTGTCCTTATGTTGTATAAAATATAAGTAATCTGTCCATTTGATAGCATTCTAGTGTTAGCACTTTAACATCCACAGTTTCCAAGGTGATCAAATTTGGTGTTATTGTAGAGACTAATACCAGCTTGAGACGATTTAATAATTTAAATAATTGTGCCAAGGTCGCACCAAATGTAAAAGTCTTTTAAGTAAAAACTTTAAAACTACAGGGTGGGCCATTTATATGGACACACCGTAATAAAATGGGAATGGTTGGTGATATTAAAGTCCTGTTTGTGGCACATTATTATATGTGAGGGGGCAAACTCCTCAAGATGGGTGGTGACCATGGTGGCCATTTAGAAGTCGGCCATCTTGCATACAACTTTTGTTTTTTTCAATAGGAAGAGGGCTATGTGACACATCAAACTTATTGGTAATGTCACAAGAAAAACAATGGTGTGGTTGGTTTCAACGTAACTTTATTCTTTCATGAGTTATTTACAAGTTTCTCTTTGTTCACAGCCATTGACACATCGAAGACGTTAACACATGAGGAGCGGATCGAAATTGTGTTGATATCTGGTGAACGCAGTAACCGGGTCATTGCAGCAGATTTCAATGCAAGACACCCTACGAGACCACCCATCTCCCATGCTACAGTTAGCAAACTGCTTGCTAAGTTTCGTGAAACTGGTTCAGTGTTGGATTTGCCAAAATGCGGATGCAAGAAAACTGTCACTAATGAAGAAACGTCAGTGGCTGTCCTAGCTTCATTCAGCAAGAGCCCACAGCGTAGCACTTGCCGCATGTCACTGGAGAGTGGCATTAGTCGAACATCCCTTCGGTGGATATTAGCTACTCACAAATGGCACCCTTACAAACTCCAGCTACTGCAGCATCTCAACGAGGATGACCCAGATCGGCGCACAGAATTTGCAGAATGGGCAAAACAAAAATTGGAACAGGACCCTCAGTTTACGCAGAAGATTTTGTTCAGTGATGAGGCTTCACTTTTATGTAAATGGTGAAGTTAACAAACAAAACCACCGCTATTGGTCTGACACTAACCCACATTGAATGGATCCCTCCAAGACTGTTGGAACAACAGAAGTGATGGTTTTGGTGTGGTATATGGGGTACAATGATAGTGGGTCCATTCTTCATCAATGGAAACCTCAAGGCCACTGGATATTTGAAATTGCTACATGATGATGGGTTTCCCTCTTTATGCACTGAAGCTGGCACGTTCCATGAGTTTTTCCAGCAAGATGGTGCACCACCACATTATGGGTGCCAGGTCCGAGCATTCCTAGATGAACAGTTTCCTGGAAAGTGGATTGGTCGTCGTGGGCCAGTTGAATGGCCCCCAAGGTCTCCTGATATGACCCACTTAGACTTTTATCTTTGGGGTCATCTGAAGGCAATTGTCTATGGTGTGAAGATACGAGATGTGCAGCACCTGGAACTATGGAACTGGATGCCTGTGCTGGCATTTCTCCTGCAGTGTTGCTATTAGTGTGTGAAGAGTGGGAGAAGAGGGTTGCATTGACAATCCAACACAATGGGCAGCACATTGAACACATTTTATAAGTGGTCAGAAACTTGTAAATAACCCATGAAAGAATAAAGTTACGTTGAAACCAAGCACACCATTGTTTTTCTTGTGACATTACCAATAAGTTTGATGTGTCACATGGCCCTCTTCCTATTGAAAAAACAAAAGTTGTATCCAAGATGGCCGACTTCTAAATGGCCACCATGGTCACCGCCTATCTTGAGGAGTTTGCCCCCTCACATTTACTAATGTGCCACAAACAGGACTTTAATATCACCAACCATTCCCATGTTATTACGGTATAGCCATATAAATGGCCCACCCTGTATATTACTCACAATAATATACATAAGGACATGAGTACCATTTGACCTTGACCTTTATTGTTAGCACCCATGGTTAAAGTCAACCTTAGAAAAGCTTTGCAACTAACCATATAAGTATCATGTAAAAGGACATGAGGAGAGCTGTAAAACACACCTTTTATTCTCCAGTACAATGCCTCATGATGTCACAATGACACCATAAAATTTCACAAAATCACACACTGCATGAATGTATTTTTAAATCTTGAGTACAAACATTTTTGCAGATTATAGACACACAGATTTCATTCAATTCTGCTCCAATCATGTGGGTAAAGATAATAAACACACGTATGCAAACATCTGTCTATGCGTGTAGTTATAATTTTACCATTGTTGTACCTTAACTTACTTACTGGCATGCCTCATTTTTCTGATTCTTAATAAACCTTTATGTCATATGCTGCCACAGTAATTAAACTGTACCCTCCAGTCATCAGCTCACATCCTGCTTCATTCCAGCTGCTGCTGCTTCTCTGGCACCTGACATTACCAGGTGTTTTGCTCTCATATTGTGACACAATTTTGTGTTGCTCGGTGTTATTTCCACTCGTCTTTAAAAATGTATTTTCATGCATATATGCGCTGAAATCCAATTTCTCGTTCTCTCGCCAGACTGTCATTAATATCACAATCCCTTGTAATATTCACACACTTTGCAGCTGATGAAGAATATTTCAGGCAAAGCTTTTTCAATACACCTCAGTGTATTATAATAGCTGTCACAGAAATATATATATTTCTTTATTTCTTATTTTTTCCATTTGCATTTCTCTGTAAGAAATTGATGCATCGTTGACATCCTTGAGAGGTGGATAAGGAAATTACACACCAAAAGATTTTGGGACCTTCTCTGTCTAAACACTTACTATGAAGCAGGAGGAGTAAGATTTTTAGGTTGCGTTAGCTCTAACTCAACTCAGATGCTCAGATTTAATGGAAAGGAAGTGAAGACTATACAATGATGATTACGTCGTTAACATAAAATTGCGCTTGACTGCCTTCATTTTGCTTTCTGGTGAGTTCCGTTATAAAAATATCATAAGATAAGGTTTTCTTCCTGCTGAAATAATCTCTCATGAGATGAAGTATAAAATACAGATTATGCAAATATTTAATATAAAGAAGAGACATGAACACACATGTTACAGCAGGTATGGTCATCTGTGCTCTGTGAGTTTATCCTTTCACATAGGGATGTCTTTATACATGCACCTGAATTCCATCTTCCCTCCAGATAACAGACCACAGTAAGGTTCTGCATACTCTTATACAAAACAGCAAGCAGCCGGGCTGTCCTTAAGAGCCTCCACAGAGGCAAAACAGAAAACAGCCAGAAAGGATCTTTTTTAATGTGTCACCAAATTACTGAGACTTCATGAAATCTATATGTATACATATTTTGGGCGGTGGATCCATAATACCGGGTTATACCTGAGCAAAGAAATGCCACTATGCTGATAAAATCAAGACACTTGCCAACAAACAAATTATTGCATTGTTGATGTCAACTTACTGATTTAGTTGTTGAAGACTAACAAAACACCTTATTATAAACTGTGTTGTCAATATATAGAAAGTACAATAAAAAGATGTAAAATATATTACATAGATATTTAAAATGTTTCAACTGAGACAAAACTTTCTAAAAAGCATTTTATCTTTTAATCAATGAATTTCAGTGCCCTAAAGTAGAATTTAGAAATGATACTGGTATATAGGTACAGTGGTCCCTCGTTTATCGCGGGAGTTACGTTCTAAAAATAACCTGCGATAGGTGAAATCTGCAAAGTAGCCAACTTTATTTTTTTTAAGTTATTATACATGTTTTAAGGCTCACTACACACTTTATACAAGAGAGAAAAGTGTGAAAACACTCTCAAAGTTGAAACCTTCATAGAAAAATAAGTCCAGTAAACCAAAGGCACCCGCAGTTGCCTTTGATGGTGCAAAAGGTCTCATCGACATTGTTTTGTTTATTGGGGAGAAAACTTACAAACAAACATACAGTACAGCGCTTCAGAGTCACACTGCTAGCGATCGAATATTTATGTAAATTTGACAAGCTGAACACATTCTGTACTGTACAGGAGACACAGCACAAGATTGATTGACAATGGTCTACAGCAGATCAGGACACAGAACACAATGCGCTGTAAAAAAAATAAAAAAATTACAAAAGCATACAAAATTGCACAAAAAAAATCCACGAAAGTCCTCGAAAGGTGAACCATGATATAGTGAGGGACCGCTGTATTCTAAAAATCAGATTATAGTTTCCATTCAAGTACACTGTATCGCCAAAAGTCTCGCTCATCTGTTTTCGCACATATATAAATTTCAGTGACATTTAATTTTTTATCTATAGGGTTTTATGTGATGTCAGCCCACCTATCGCATCTATAACAGCAGAAACTCTTCTGGGAAGGTTTTGTGTTTATAGGAATTTTTGACCATTCTTCCAAAGCACATTTGTGAAATCAGACACTGATGTTGGATGAAAAGGCCTGGCTCGCAGTTTTCACTCTAATTTATTCCAAAAGTGTTCTTTCAGGTTGAGGTCTGGACTCTGTGCTGGGAAGTCAAGTTCTTCAACACCAGACTCACTCATCCATGTCTTTATAGACCTTGCTTTGTGCTCTGGTGCGTAGTCATGTTGGTAGAGGAAAGGGCCATCCCCAAACTGTTTGCGCAAAGTTAAGAGCATGAAATTGTCCAAAATGTCTTATGTCACAATATTGCCCCTGTCATCAAACTTTACAGTCGGCACAACGCAGTGAGACACGAACTGTTCTCCTGGGAACCGCCAAACCCAGACTAGCCATTTGGATTGGCAGATGGAGAAATGTGATTCATGACTCCTGAGAACACGTCTCCACAGCTCTAGAGTTGAGTGCCAGTGTGCTTTACACAAATGCATCTGACTCTTAGTGTTGTAACGCTTGGATACAGCTGCTCATGGAAATACATTTCATGAAGCTCTCTAAACACTGTTCTTGAGCTAATCTGAAGGCCGCATGAAGGTTGGAGGTCTGTAGGGACTGAATCATTAGAAAGTTGTTGATCTTTATGCACTATGTGCCTTTGAGCATCCGCTGACTCTGCTTATTGATTTTACATGACATATGACTTCATAACTGACTTTCTGTTGTTCCCAATCGCTTCCACTTTGTTGTAATTAGGGATGGGTATCGTTTAGGTTTTATCCGATACCAGTGCCAAACCGGTACATTTGAAACGGTGCTGGTGCTTAAACAGTGCTTGAACCGGTGCTTAAAGAATGGAGAACACAAACGTTGTCCAAAAACCTCTCATGTTTAGCTGTTTTTTTTGTAAAAAGATAACAATGTTAGCCTTTTCTGCAGCTATAGGGCATATATGGTATCACTCTTGGCTGGAAGCAGTGCTTAAACAATGGAAAAAACACAAGCTTTGTCCAAAAACCTCTCATGTTTAGCTGTTTTCCAATTTTTCTTTGGTCATTTTAGCCTTTTGGCCAGGGTGAAGGGAGTATCTGCCATCAAACAAGAAGACAGGTGCATGTAACTACGAAGGTGTTTGCTAGTTCACCTTACATGCATTAATGTAAAAACGTGGTAAGCGTACTCAACGTAAATTACACACAAACAACATTAAGCTACTCACGCAGAGAAGAACGGCTGCTGCTGCCATCATCATCCGTCATCATTTCTGCTACACTGGCAGGGCTAGGGGCCAAGACTCTACTCCTCGGGTTCTTGGGGGATGTTGCTAACTCTGGGTCCGATAACAGGAACCACACCCGTAGTAGGTACAGTGCATTTTTTGGCTTTGAAAAAAAGCGCTATGCGTTGCCAGGTGTTTCATCAGATTCAAGGAGTTACCTCCTTTGCACAGTATCACCTTAAAGCACTTGTTGCAGGCTGCTGAGTTTGCATCTTTTGCTGTGAAGTACAGCCAGACTTTTGACTGCTTTGTCTTGGGCCTTATTAATCTGTAGCTCTTCTCTAAAAGAATGTATGTACCTGGGCCCGCCTACTATCCTTGGAAACGTAAAATGATTGGGTAGAATCTGAAGTGCATCACATCTCAGGAAAAAAAAGCACCAAAATAAAGCACCGAAATGTGCGTTGCTTTTTGGTCTGGTTACTACCGTTTATGTCAGATACCAGTACCCATCCCTAGTTATAATACCAATAACAGCTGACTGTGGAATATTTAGTAGTGAAGAAATTTCACAACTGGACTTGTTGCATCGGTGATACTATCACAGGTACTTCAATGAGCTCCTGAGAGCGACCCATCTCACCTTTACCATTTATATGTATCTTTCTTTCAAGCTGACCAATACAGCATTTTTACTACACTACAAACTTCTTAGAGTGTATAATACACATTGTAAAATACAAATTTACCAAAATACTGCCCAGAGAGTGAGGTGCCTTGGTTTTTGCTCTCTGAGAACTTCTTGTCTTATTTAGAGACTGCACATCCACCTTTGAACAGGTACACTAACACCCTAGCATTTATCTGTAAATTTGTAAATAAAAAAAAAAAGGTTGCAGGGGAGTAAAAGGTCCTCTTAACTACTAAGGTATTTTCTGGATTGGTGTAGAAGGAAAAAAAACTTACATTAAACAAATTTTTCATCTAAAAATAGCAAAATCCATTAAAAGGGAGTTGCAAGATGAATAAAGACAAGATGAACGACTGTACTCCTAATGGGGTATGACAAAGTCATGAATAACCTTCTGTGTCCTGGAATGACACATTGAAGCTGATCTTAGCGATATCCCTGTGATGAAAGAAGCTTGGAAGAAGCAGTTTAGTAATGTGCTGATTGAAATGCAAAGACGAATCGAAATACAAATTTCTTGGATACCGGCGTGACAAGATGGGGAGCTCAGGGATTGGGACAGATGATTAAAATTTCTCTCTTATCAGTGTTCAACTGGAATAAAATATCAGTATTATTTGTGCATGCCGTTTTCTAAGGCATCTTCTAAATTTTACCCTAGATTTTCATGTGTCTGTTGAATACACCACAGAATTAAACTGAGCATTTAATAAGCACCATGGGGTTCGCTTTATTTCTTTTTTTTTTTGCCTTCTCAAGGACAACCCAAAAAATTGATGGTATTATTCGTAACGCAAAACTCCATATGTGTAAAACCCTCCACCTTTCTGCTATGCAAACACTTGGGGCAGTCCCATGGGGGAAATTAGTCTTGAAACATAAGGGTAAGCATGCCAAGGACAGCATTTAGCTGTGTTGTCTTACATCGCGTGAAAAGCTGCTTTAATTGACGAAGGCGAGCACACTGTTCTTTTCTATTTGAATAATACATAAAGCGAGGCTGCCACTAAATGAGGACATTACTAAATTAGTGTATAGGTGCTCCACGTTTTAGCTTATTAACTTGAAAAATGGAATTAAAGAAAAGACTACAATACGATCCAAAAGACACGTTTTACTGCTAACAACAGCTAAAATAATAAACATCATTATGTGCTGTTTTCATATTTCTTCCCTTTACTTGTTCCCTGGCTGGGTTCACTACTGCATCACTATCATTAAATAATAGATTACTGCTAATAGACCCATGTGTGATTAATAACTAGTGCATTAGCTGACAAAAATCCATGTCTATTTATTACAATATGTGACCAACTACACAGGCCCCAACACAGTATCTACTATTTTCTTTTTTAGAGTCATGTTCTAAGCACCACTAACTCTAATTACAGAAAAGCAACTCCATAGCTTAATTGGAGCCGTGCACTCTAAGCATGTTGCTGGTAGCTAAAGCACTTTGCACTGAAATCCAATCAGTGTCAGCCACATATTATAAAGCTGGAGTGAACGTTTGAAGTGCCAACAGATTTCCCATCAGTTTGGGAGCCCTGGACTCTTAATGACAGGGTGGTGCTGATGAACCTGCAGCTGTGAAGCCACTGATCAAGAGCATTATCAAAAAAACAAAAAAACAAAACTGAATGTGCTAAATGTGCCTCCCAGTAGGCCCTCCCTACAGACGCTTTGCAGACTGACAAATATTAGGAATATTGTCGGATTTGCCTGCAGTTTTAGTGCAAGCTGCAGTATTTATGCCTTTTGCTGAGACTCCCTCCTTGTTTATTCCAGTTAGTCTAAAATATGGAAATATTCATTATGCATATGACCATTATTTAAATAGTCTAAATATGATTTATAATTAGTACAACTTGCAAACTTGGATTTAATGCAAAGTGTGACATTTGAATTTATAATTTTGCCAGAATGTTTCATAATCGCCGTCTTGTTGCAAGACAAATAAAATGCACTCGGGAGAAATTTGTTTTGGACAGTGTGTTGCAAATAAAAAGCAACACATTTGAATGCCTAAACAATTTACAGAATGATATTTCCTCTCCGCTTTGCTTGCCGAGTAAATGTTTAACCATGCATTGCAAATACAAGCAAAGCTTGTTTTTACTAATGAAACGTTGCTGTGGAACATTGTAAAGCCTAAGCCGACAGTGCCTCACAGAAGCTGTTTCCATTCATCGGAGGAGGATTCAGGACTCAGTGAAGCGCTGTGTGATGCCACTGTTTCACAAAACAAGTCATTTCAGAAACGAATGACTGAAATGACTGATGAGATTTTTTTTTTCTAATAAGTGAAATATACATTTTCTCCTTCTGTTCGACAAGATGTGCTCCAAATGCAGAAAAGCTGCTGAAGCATCCTGCTACTCGCTTAAAACTGCACTACATCTATGACTTTTACACGCTTTTTTAATTTTTTTTTTAAGGATTTAGTATCAACTCTATAACTGGCGTTCTGTGCTAGTGTCATGCCTGTCTATGGTCATTACTCTGAGGTCTAATAGCAAAAAATGTCTCAATTTTTCACATCAACAACACAGTGAAGTAAAAAAATAAAGATGTAAAAGGAAAGCTTACATCACTCCAAAAGTTAGCCTGCAGCACAAGAAAAGCATTGTGTACTTACAATGTAAAACAAGGAATACTGTTTTACCAGGTAATTACATACTACTTGCAGTATAGTGTGTGTTTCCTTTCCTGTTAAATAGACAGCAGACTAAACTACATAACCAGGAAATCTTAAATCAGTACTTAGAATTACTTACACACTAGTTAAATGTACTTACAGTAAACCTGAAATCTTTCCCCCTTATTGTAATGTTTATGTTTTTTTATGCAAATTTAATTACATTTTAATTTCTAATTAAATTAGTTCAAATAAATCAAATCACACCGTCAGGCGTGGAATGTATTACGTATAAAGTGTTATCAATAATTTCAAGGTGGTGGGATTAAAACTGATACTCATAAGCAGCAGAAATAAACTTCCACCAAAGGCCGGCTGGCCTCAGCCTTAGAGATATGAGTAAAGAGCCAAAGGAAAGGAGCCAAATGAGGTGGTTTGGGCATCTGACTAGGATGCCTCATGGGCACCATTTTAAGTGAGGTGATCTGGGCATGTCCTACTGGGAGGAGGCCCCAGGGCAGGCCGACGACATGCTGGAGAGAGTATATCTCCTCACCTCACGTAGACTGCTAACATATCTAATGTAAACATTTAATTAATGTGTATCCAGAGTCAGCTTAAGAATAATAAATACAGTCTACAACAAAACAGCTCAACAGGTGTAGAAGAGAATAATAAATACATTATAGTGAGAAACAATTCATATTTGATCACAGATAAAGTCTACTGACTCTGAGAAAGAATAATATAAAGTAAAAATATAAAGAAGCTAACTAAATAAGAATCTAAATATATAACAGAAGAAAACATATACTAGAACTAATAAACACCATACCAATCTTAGCCTATCCCAGGGTGATGTGCATTCTGGGAAGGTGGTCAGGTTTTGTTAGCATGAGGTGATTCCCACATCACCTTCATTAGGCTATGGGACAGATCGGACCTGGGCTGAATATATTCACTTATAGTCCAGTGGAATGGACAATTCGGAGATAGCACTACAGGTAGCAAGAAGGAATGTGAATATCTGGAAATAGGAAAGAATCTGCAATGAATGTGTGCTGAAGTCATTCATTTAATTTTAGAGCATTTCAGGTTGTTCCGAAATACCAGCAAGGGTTAGTCGGAAAGGTCTGGCTATGATGAGTTCTGCAGCACTGTCCGTATTTATATGATTTCTTTTTTCACAAATCACAGGTGTGCGAGTGCTGGTTGGCTGTGAGTCTGTGATTGTCATTTTTTTGTATCTAATAATTATTATAAGAGCAAAAGAGTGCACTCAGTGAACTGCGATTGATTTTAACCAGTCTCTTGAATTGATTAGCTGAAGAGCAGGGAGAATTATAGCTGACCAATATTTTCTTTGGTACAGAGTGTGTGAATCTGTGAACAGAGTAGTTCTGAAAGCAAAGGAAAATGGCTGTAGAAAACTAAACTCACAAAACCTGATGGATTTCCAGTAGAGCTCTGCAAATGTGAGTGTTGGTTCTGCTGGAAACACGCAACCTTCACTAGATATATTTTTAAGAGAAAATGGCTTCAGTTGAATGCAACATCCTCCCAGCAAACTGAATTACGCGCTGCCTACAGTGTCCTCGACCTACAGTACACAACGCCCGGGGACATATATCCTTTCGTGATCGAATGATGTGTTTCAGGCAGCGTCATTCATGCTCACTTCAGGTTTTCTGCCATTATTAGAGACGGTTGACGGTTGACCTTTTCATTACAGATGAAAATCCGGAATGCTGGCAGGGATGGTGCACACTGGCCATTAGTCAGCTGCAGCGCGAGCCTCCAGGAAAACACAAAAACACCCGTTTCACCTGTGCAACCTTTTGAGAACTGAATTCTGAACACATCCAGAAATATATTCCAAAGAACATTACATACCCTCTGCCTATGACAGCTGACATAACAGAGCATTGTAACACTTATTAAAGAGTGCTGATCCTTTGCCACTTCTTGGAGTAGGTCATCAACCATGAAATGCCAGCTGCATCATGTCCTTTCCTCTTGGAGCGTTTTTACCTTTCACATTTAAAGTCTAGTCAGGTTGAGTTCAGCATGATGACACAACCAGAGAGAGAACGGCAAAAATAAATAAATAAATAAAAATAAAAAATCTATAAAAATCTAATTTAGATAAACTGACAGATAAGCCTTCCCTTCCAGACACCATTGTGGAGTGCGTAGCATGCATTTCTGAATGTCACATGCATCTTTACATTCAATATCTGATGAGTAACGATGCTCGAGTAGTGTAAGCCAACTGCAGGCAGAGGAAAGTGATGAAAATTCTCTGCTATTATATCACCTAATAAATCATTTGACTGTGTTGCCGGTCGGTGCACATTTAAATCTCTTTAAATAACTGCCGAAGTAATTTTGGATTGTTAATCACACATAGTAATTACACATTGTTATTTTGTTTGGTAAAACGGTTCTGGTTATTTGGTCCAGTAAAGTTACTAAATTATTTCATTTCTAATCCTATTTCATAAGTGTTAGATTGTAATTATTGATGTTGCAGTGTAATAACATGGGCTGTAAAGCTTTACCATGTGTGATACTATAAGAAAATTTGACTGCGGTCCGTGATTATTGCTTTGAGGTGATCCAAGTAAAGTTCACTGGTGTGAGTAGAGGTGTCACAATCTTGGATTTTCACAGCAATTATCATGACCAAATTAATGAGTGATATCTGAAATATTGCAAGATCTATAGACACAAAAAAAGCACACTATCTTTGCTGTTCCTAGGATTCTCTTCTGTACAGATCTCAGATGCCATTCCTAGAATCAGCTGGACTCACTCTCCCAGTTTGGGGGTCACAGCACCAAGAGTTACAATTACCACACAGTGCTTGGTATTTATTGGGCTTCTCATATTCATTTTTCCTGATGTTGCTTTTACTCAGTATTGCTACATCAATCCCTATAGCCAGGGGTGCACATAAGTGGTCCGCAGGTGCGCATTCGCTGTCAAAATAAAAGACGTGCACCATATAAGAAGTAACTCGGCCGTCTGCTCCTTGCTATCTAAAATATAACAGGACACTGGCGTAAATTCTCGACCGTCTCATACTTCTGTTTAATCAGTTTTCTGTTTGACTTTTATTCAGCTGTGTAAAAATCCCAGAGGAACTCACCCGATGGATTAATAAAGTTTTATTTAATCTAATAACTTTGATCTTAGCCAAACCAATTTACTCTGGAACAAATAAAACACAGAAAAAAGCCAAACAATTACATTTTTAAGTTATCCGAGTGACTTATATATCATGTTTAACCTGAGTAGCGAAAGACAGCGGGGGTCTGAAAACGATGAAGCCGGGAGTCCGCTGCTCTCGCCGGCTCGAGTGACCATTGAACCCCCCGGCTAGCTATCGAGCGGGTGGGTAACAGACGTCTCCGAAAACGTCGGCGCACTTTTGCAAATATGCGATGTCTTGATAAACCAAGCAGATATTATGAAGTTTACACAGGTACTTTCTCGCCTGAAAATATGTTAAAAGTTTATTTTGTGATCCAGAAAGATTAATAAGAGTAATTTTAAAACTTAGTAGCGGCCGCCATTGTTGGAAACTGAAATTGGTTGGGCCATGCTATGAATTCTGGGATATGGTGGGCCACGAAGGACACACCCGACCCATCCTTCAAATTTGGGGAAATGATGGACGCATTTGTCCGCCGCATTTGAAGGAGTCGACAAATTGGGACAGCCTTCGTCACCTGGCTGTGACATAATCATCTTCAAATGTGGCCTCCGAAGGATGCAGCCGACGTTTTGGGACACAGCTAGTGTGTGACGCAAATGTAACCAATACGTCTACTCACCAAAGAATGAGTGAAGCAATATGGATAACAGCAGAGGACAATTTATTTAGGGTCTGATGGCAATTTACCATCGGTGTCCAACACTTTAAAGGATTGATGGACTGGAGCACATCTGTCCTTAACATACCCTCTTAAACATCAGCTTGACACTGATATATCAAAGGAAACTTAACCGACTTTAAGTGCAAATGTTTCAACCTGAACAACTTAAAACTTCTCTGGGATACAATGTAGACAAAGACAAGAAGAAGAAAAATATTTCCATCAATAGTCACTTTTCCTAACCAGGAGACAAGTGAATATATTATGTAAAGAGTCCTTTTTCTCAGTCCTGGGGTTGTAACACCACAACCTCCTCAGTCCGTAATCAGAGAGTGTCTATTTGACAATAACCAAAATGTCTTTGGATAGTCTTTGTGAATGCAAACAAAACAAAACAAAAAAAACAAATGATATTAGCTGGCCAGCAAAATAAAGAGAGTGTATGGCACTGAATGCGGGCGTGTGTGTGAGTACTTCGGTCCAAATAATCAAGGTCCGGATGGATGAAGGGATGGCGGCCGCTTGTCCTTTAATGGCACCAGTAAGGCAGCACAGTCGTAAGGCAGCACAGTAGTAAGGCAGCACAGCAGTAAGGCAGCACAGCAGCGAAGCGTCTGGCAGGAGAACGAACAATAGTCCTTTTCAAGGCTACTGCAGAAGGCGATATTCCCCGCTAGCTCACCCCAGCTTGCTCTCTGGCACAGCTACAAGCCACGTGAGCTCATAGCCCCTTAGTGACATACGAACTTGGCTACCAACGTCCGCTTAGCATGGCGGCTAATTGTCGAGCTTGCTAGCTTAGCCTCGATTAGCGATTAGCACCTTAATAACCATTACTACACATCACATCATAGCAAACACATGATAACACATGGAATAGTATAATATACATACGAAACAGATTTTTACCTGGCAGGAGAACGAACAATAGTCCTTTTCAAGGCTACTGCAGAAGGCGATATTCCCCGCTAGCTCACCCCAGCTTGCTCTCTGGCACAGCTACAAGCCACGTGAGCTCATAGCCCCTCCCGCTAGGATGTACTACCACAGTCGACTGTCGTAAAGCAGCCGCAAACCAATAGCAATAAAAAAAAACTCAAAATCATTGAAGAACATTTTATAACACCCAATATAGGTATATACATATATACTGAATATCACACAATATCAGATAACCAAATTAACACTGGGTTACACAAACTTGAGTGCATGCATGCTCTAGCTTACGGCGGCTCTTAAAGGGACAGTATACCCCCAAAACCGCGAGGTCTTGTCATCACCATGACAACCCTACAACAGACCTCTGGTAGACAGGCAACCAGTCAAAAACACAATCCCCTCTTTTTAAACACTTTCCATGCGTAGTATTAGTTCACTTGGCTACATTTACCTACTTTGATTTTCTTAGTTTGTGTGCTTTTTAAAAACAGAAGGTAGAAAGTTTTTGGCTCTGTCAGTCTTTTATACTGTGTACAGTCTAGCAATACAAATTTTAGACACACCTTTGAACCACAGGACAATACAAAGCTAACATTAGCTCACAAAGTTAATAAACATGAATACTGTTAGCAGTAGTCTTCTTAATTTAGTCAGCCATGTGTACAGATAAGCTACAGTTCAATTCAATTCAATTCAGTTTTATTTATATTAGAGATGGACTGATCCGATATTACCAGAGGTGTGGACTCGAGTCACATGACATGAAAATTAATGACTCGAGTCAGACTCGAGTCATTAATTTTGTGACTTTAGACTTGACTTGAAAAAATGTTCTAAGACTTGTGACTTGACTTGGACTTTTACACCAATGACCTGGGACTTGAATTGGACTTGAACCGGTTTACTTGAAAAGACTTGATATTTCACCCCAAATATAAAATTTAACATGCATATTATATAGAGATTGAAAATGTGACGTCATTCAGGGGTAAAACCGCAAAGGATTCTGGGAACTCGTGGCAAGAGGTACTAGCGCACGCAGGCTTTCAATTAAAATCAGTTACACAGCGATAAAAAGAAATACAAAAATGTCAAGAAGCTGTTGTATTATTAACTGCAATAGCCGGTCGCATGACAGCCACGGGAAGCCGACGGGTAAAGAGATCGGTTGTTATCGGATTACGTCGTTGAAGAGAAATTGTTCGAGCCATGTTTCCGAAGTAACAAAGAGGCGACGGATGGCCTGGATTGCAGCCATTCAAAGATCAAATATAACGTCCCAGAACACTCCACCTCACAGGTTAGTCTGCTCCAAGCATTTCCACAAAGGCCAGTCTTCTGTTGTAGTTAATACGTCATTTTTCTTAACATAATTGGTGATATAGGTTACAAGCAAGTCTGGCCCTGAACAGAAATTGTCGCGCTATGCTCCTTTGTTTATTGTGCATAAATAGTGAATTGTCCTGACACAATATTGCGTTTCGCTTCTGTTATTATGGTACATTGACAAAAACATAAACTTTTATTCACAGGGTAAAACAGTTGTTTTGTATCACTAATTGCCCAGTGCGATTACAGCATGTATTATTGTCACTGCTACATTTCTGTGATGCGAACCAGAAATTATTTCCACTACTAATTAATTACCATTGAGCTCAAAGGTCCTATTAATAAACGGTTAACGAATGTGTATTTATGACAACGATTTTTGAGACTGGTAAACTTATGATACGTACAATGGTCTTTACTTTCTACACGGTGCATTTCAAGGTCCTGCACAAAAAGGGGAAAAAAAGGGGAAAAGGGGGCACAAAGACTTACTTTTCTTTCTTATTCTCATTTAAAATGTCTAGCTTTTAATAAATAATTATCTGACACCCAAAGTTTTAATTTGATGTAAAATGAATAGAAGTCAATTACTGTATATAGTAACTATTATACCCTAGTAAGCTATAGTACTTTTTCCTTTGGGAAGGTACCATCTGTGCAGTCTGCAATTTTGTTGAAGAAAGATGTTGAATCTATTTAATATTTCTTGAAAAAGAATTGATTTCTGTGCATTTTTTTTCACACTGCATCAAATTAAGGTTGATTACGTCGATTAAGCATCATGAGGTGGCGCGTGAGGGGTGGTTCCCCATTTTTTATTTATTTATTTTTGTTGTTGCTGGGAGTTGGAACCCTATTAGTTAGGTTGCTTAATATTTACGCTAAGTACTCTTTAAAATACCAGAATAGGGAGGATGGTGTAGGTTTAAGTTTATTAGATTGATCAGTATTGCTGAACTATGAAATATTTTTTTTTGCATACAGGTATAACAGAATAGCTTTAGTGTAGTTGTTGTTTTAAACTTGAGTATGAACTTATACAAAATGCAGCAAGATATTTAAAAAACAGTTTTGTTGATTAAAAAACACTATATCGGATTCATATCGGTATTGGCAGATATCCAAATTTATGATATCGGTATCGGACATAAAAAAGTGGTATCGACCCATCTCTAATTTATATAGCACCAAATCACAACAACAGTCGCCTCAAGGCGCTTTATATTGTAAGGTAGACCCAGTCACAGTTACAGTTAAATTAGTTACCAAAAGAGATGGAAGCCTTACTGGTCCTGCATCGTTTACGGTATGTATCTGTCTTTTATATCAATTATTAATTTTTATCATCAGTAATGTTCTGTGTTCATCATATATATGCATACTTTTGTATATAGGCTCAGAGTTTGAGTTTGCTATGTGCTCATTGTGGTCTCTGACAACACTGCCATGGATCTTTGAGGCTGGACGCTGAGACTGAGATTAGGGTCCATCTGTGTGCTTCCAGCTATGTTTAGGGGCCTAAGCCCAGGATCCCAAGAAAATGTGTTCATATTGGACAATTGTGCAACATTCAGTATTCCCTTTATGTAGCAGAGCTGAAAGGGTTAGAACCCACATGGTCAATATGCAGACTGCATGTCATCTTTAGGCAGCTAATGGCAGCATCTGATCAGAGATGTGTTCAGAAAGCAGGCATGTGCTGAATTAGCATTAGAATTCAAATTAGAAATACAAAGAAAGCCATACAGATTTAAAAATACTTACTTTACTAAAGACTACTTTGTCTCCATATAAAGGGTGTGGAATTTTGCTTTTTCTGGTGTCATTGCAACAAACATGACTGTTTGGACTCACTGTCCTAGAAATATGAAGGTAAGAACCAGAAAAGAACTGATACTGTGTAGCCCAGCATCACATGAATTTATTTAAAAAAAAACTGTCCGGTTCACAGTTTGCTTCGCCAAGGAATAATCAGTCTTTCTCAAAGAACTTGCATGTCAGATCCCCTCCTTTAACTTGATCTGGAAATTAAATTTGTAGGACAAATCATTAATGCTTCTGGCTTTTTACCTTTTAGTGGTAACGCACTGTTGTACAAACCCTAATCATTTCTTTCTATGATATAGTGACCTGCTAGCGAAATTTGCATGATCCTGGACTATCTGGAGGGGCCAAGACTGGGGTTGGAACCATCAACCATCACACCCCACATGTATAGGCACATGTTGCAGATTTAAAGTAATGTTCAGAAAGTTATATACATTTTGTGCTATGGCATGCTCTTCAATGCTTTTATCATTAGTTGTTGTTAATCTCTGGCTCTCTTCCACAGTGTATCTTTGGTTCTGTCTCTCTCCCCTCACTTCCACTGGCCACAGCAGATGGCTGCCTCTCCCTGAGCCTGGTTCTACCATAGGTTTCTTTCTCTTAAAAGAGAGTTTTTCATTCCTATTGTCACCAAGTGCTTTGTCACAGGGGTTATATGATTGTTGGGGTTTTCTTTATGTTATTGTCGGCGGTTTGCCTTATAATATAAAATGCCTTGAGTTGGTTGCAGTTGTGATCTCGTTCTATATAAATAAACTTAAATTGCATTGAACTGAAAATGTTTTAACAGGTCTATAATACTTTGGTATGCAGGGTTGATTTTTGTTACGCAACCAGTAAACAAGGACAAAATGGTGAGGCTTGATTAATTAAGGTTTGATTAAGGTTTGATTACTTCGAAACTCATTGGAAGCAAACTCTCTAATGAACCCTGGTTTGAAAACTCAGAAAACATCGGAATATTATTTAAAGAATGTTCATCATGATTTCTTCTAGTTCAAGGAGACACCATCAGTAGTTAATTAAAATAGATAAACTCTGTAAAAATGTGGATTTTTTTGATGACCTAGAGAGGAAATCTTGTCAGAATGTTTTGTTTTGGATGATTACTGGCCTAAAGTAGAAGGCCAGGGCCAGGTGGCAGTGCCTGAATGATGAGCATCTAACTGATCATCCATCACATTTTTTCTAAGCATGGTTTGCTTAAAACATCTAGATGAGCAAAATGGTGTGGCCTTGACCTTGGCCGTTACCTTTTGATGAGAGTTGCGCTCTCTGAGTGCTCTTGTTTTAAAAGTCTTTGTTAGATAGATAGATGAACTCTTTACATTCTTTCGGTCCTATTTTCATTCCTAGGATATTTTAGAATACAGTCTTCTCAAAGCTACTGGTGTGTCTCAGTGACACACAAGGTTTCCTTTGATGGAAATGTATGACACACTGGTTTTTGCCACTGGTATGATAGGGCTGCCAAAATATATTTCAATGTGCAGGTTACTTTAACCTGTGTCATCATCTATCCAGAAGTCTAATCAAGTAGATTTTAGTGCCAAACCTAACAAGTAAGTGGAAGTGAAAGTGGAAAAAAGAGAAACAAAAAAGCACAAGGGCCCAAATGGGACTCAAACTACAGTGATGCCTTTGCCAGCCCTTGAAACTGTGATGGCCAACACTGCAACAGCCGGTCTTTTACATCGCAGATCCCAAAACCCACCTTGTGCTTCTTGGAGGTGTCCTGGGATGAGAATGTCTTGGCAAGACAAGGGTTAGCAATATCAATGCATAGAAACACCCTGTCTGGAGTTAGGCTCGTTCTGTCTGATTCAACATTTTTCAAATTCACAGTACTTTTGGAATATCAGAAATGTTATGTTTTTTCTTTTTGAGTATTTTGTAAAAGTTGCTGTTTCTTAGTCTCTTAAACAATCTGCTTTTGCATTAGTATGGCTTTGATAAGATGCAATTCTCTGACAAACAGTTATGTAGATTTTCCATTTGATCAAGTTAAGGAGTCCATTCAATTGTCCTATTTTAGATCTAGTAGATAAACAGCTATTTGTATACCAAAAACAAAACACAATTGCTTGTCTTTTTTCCATCAAGTTAATAAATATCCCCTGTTCTCTTGTCAAGCTGACGCCATACTAAGAATTTCTCTGCGTGAAAAGAATAAGATAATTAGAGACCTTCAGTCTCAGTAGAGATCTTCTTTTTTTCTCCCCATAACCTCTAGTGACAGAACAATTTAGACTGAAGCATTGAACACAACCAGGACCAAATTATAGCAACAGCATGAGAAACCAATAACCAGTTTTCAGCTTGTAATGTTGCAGCTTTGTTCTCAAACTCATCAAATGGTAATTAAGCTTTCCCCGCTGGGGTTCACAGCTTAGTTTGAGCCAGCCAGACAACAGAGCACACAAGTGCAAAGGACTTCACGAAGCAGAAAATATATGCAAAAATCTAGAAAACAGTTATTCAGGGTTTTTTTCTCTATTTCACTAGTCTCAGTTTTCCCCTGACCCTCTCTGTAAAAGTAGTTTAACTTTCCTTTTGGAAAAAGCTCACTCAGCTGTAACATTAAGTTTCCCAAGTTTCTATTACTCCACCTTGTAAGTACTTCAAGTAAAGGGACATGATACAATCCAGTGACAGACACTGTCAGAGATTCACAAAGACTTTCAATCTTTAGATATCAAGCTCTGGCAGGGAGCGAGACTTGATAAATGAAAAGAAGTAGAACAAAAGTGTGAAAAGCATTTCAGAGGGTAGCTCCTCGGAGTCCTTTTGACATGTCGACAGCTGATACTCAGACAGTAATGGGGGTTTGACATCGGGCTGATGGGCACCTAGTCTGGCAAGACGGAGGTGAAAGCCTGTCCTATTTGCCTACTTTAGATGTGGCAGGCACCTCTTCTACCAGAGTGGAAGTGTTCACTCCAAGAAACTGCCGAAGGGAATCAGGTTGGATGTAAAATACTCTGGACATTTTCAGATCTCAGAAAAAAAAACACAACTCAGTAAATTTCAGGAGGAATGATTGGATTCTATAAATTGCCTCTAAATGTTTCACCTCAAAACATGTTCCAAACACCGCAAAATTACATAGTGTTTACATTGTGTTTGATTGCAATATTAGGGATTGACTGATGTGTGCATTTCGGGGCAGATGGTGATTATTATTGACCAAAAAGATTTATAACCAATACTTGGAAGTGTTATAGACAAATGATTTAATATTGGTGTCAAAATTCTGGTTAAAATTAAAATCATTGAAACATTTGTTATTATATATTAAGAATGTTATGACAAGAACAACATGTAAATTAATCAGAACAATAGCTATATTGAAATGTATTGATTTTTTTTTGTATAGTATTTTTTTTTCCTCTCTTATTTTCTTTTCTAAATGTACCTGTATATTGTTTACATGTTAGAAATAAATTACCAATCAATCAATCAGTCAGGAAAGCTCTTTTAGAAAATATGTTCAGTTACACACATTGTGTATTGCCATTCTTACCATGCAGGAGCAGTAAAATAGCTTAAATTTGTTTCCTCTTTGGAGGTTGTAGCTCTATACCACCGCAGACCAGCTTATTGCAGTTCTCGCACTGGTCCTTTAATAACATCAAAGCAGTCTGACGTTATCCCAAGAAAATCTGTCTGATCCTCTAGGATCAGACATTTGAGCAGCTCTATGATGAAAAGACTAGAAACTGACAAAGACTGCTTGTTGATATGACACAGGTTTTTTTGTATTTTGTCAGAATGCACAGAACAAGAGAACTTAACCAACCATCATATCTGCTGCTGAAATTCCAACTTTCCTTTCAGTATGCTACTTTTGCCCTCTGGGCATATCATCTTTAGCTTAATGTATGAAACTTTGAACTGTCTCTGGGATCATTTCTTTCATCTCCTTGCGCGTTTGCAAATATGCCGAGGCACAATTAGGCAGACAAGCACTAATTTATACTCAGTGGTGACAAATGGTCAGTGAATCGTAAAACGATATAATTACCTTTCAAAAAATATGGTGGACCTCATTTAACTGACATTAATTAGTCAAACTGTTTGAAACTACAGCTGAAAACCTTCCAACTATGAAGGGCCATACAAGTCCTACTTATAATTAGGCTCTCTACTTCTGCAGATATTATCTTTAGGTCCTACATGTTGATAGGACCATTTTCTAGGGACTTGCTCCCACTTTTTAAGTATGTGCATAGATTCCTGTGAACATCTTAAAATATGCATCACCATATCCATACTGCATGTCCTAGTTTAGAACATTGATTTGTTTTGTTTCCTTTCACTTTTTATTTATTTATTTTTTTAATCAATTTGCTGAATAAGTAATTTTTTAAAATAAACACACTGAAAAAATGTACTCTTACAGTCACCCTAAAACTACACTTTTTGCCACCTATAGGATATGACAAAGCAAAAAGTAATAGTTGGGACAGTTTGTTAATGTATCAGTTGCATTGTACCTACTATTTCATTGGGTTTTGTCGAGTGTTGAAGATTTGGTTCTTGTTTTTATTCAATTAACGTCTTCCTTTTGTCTTTTAGTGTTCAGCTTTTTTCCTTGAGGATCAATGGTTGAAATACCTTCAACTGCTCCAATTTGGCCTATTCTACATCCTTCCACAGCAGAGGTAATGCACGATTAATTAAATCTAGTGAATGAATTCCATTCATCCATCCATTTTTTATTACTTATCTGGGTCACAGGGGCAGTAATCTAGAGACCCCCAGTCCACCTTGTCTACAGTCATCTCCTCTGGCTCATCCAAGGGGACTCTATGATGTTCCCAAATCAGCAAAAGAAGTATCTCTCCAGTGTGGCCAATTAGTGAGTTGTCAACATAAGTATGCAAGTTGTCACTCATGTAAATGTTCTTAAAGTAATTAATAATAACTGTGTTTATACTTCACTGGGTAAAACACATCAGATAATAATAGTGAGAAAAATTATGCTGCATTTTGGGAATTTTAGTGTAACCATCCAGGAAGCACTGGAGGGATTTTATCTCTAGGCTGGCATGGGAACGCCTTGGTGTTCCCTCAGACATCCTAGAGGAGGTGGTCGGGTAGAGGGATGTCTGGGCTTCTCTGATTAGGCTGCTGCCCCCGCAACCTAGCCCCAGATAAGCGGAAGAAGATGGATGGATGGTTACACTAAATTTTCCAAAATGCAGCATAGTTCTTCCCTCCAGCGCTTCCTGGGTCTGCCCCAAGGCCTCCTCCTGGTGGGATATGCCCAGAACACCTCACCCAATAGGCACCAAGGAGGCATCCTTGTCAGATGCCCGAACCACCTCAACTGGCTCCTTTCAGTATGGAGGAGCAGTGGCTCTACTCTGAGCCCCTCCCAGATGGCCAAACTCCTCACCCTATTTCTAAGGGAGAGGCCAGCCACCCGTCAGAGGAAGCCCATTTCCACTGCCTGTATGGCATTCTTTCAGTCACTACCACAGGTCGTGACCACAGGTAAATGGCCTGTATTTGTATAGCGCTTTACTTAGTCCCAAAGTGCTTTACACTACATTCAGTCATCCACCCATTCACACACTGGTGATGGCAAGCTACATTGGGGCGCACTGACAGAGGCGAGGCTGCCAGACACTGGTGCCACCGGGCCCTCTGACCACTACCAGTAGGCAACGGGTGAAGTGTCTTGCCCAAGGACACAACAACCGAGACTGTCGGAGCTGGGACTTGAACCAGCAACCTTCCAATTACAAGACGAACCGCCAACTCTTGAGCGACGATTGACCCAGGTGAGGGTAGGGACGTAGATCCACCGGTAAATTGAGAGCTTCTCTTTGGGAACAGGGCACACTCAGCTCTCTCTTCACCACGACAGACTGGGACAGCGTCCACATCACTGTAGCTGCAGCACAACTGCAGCCGCAGCGCCACTTTAGTGTAGTGTAAGTTGAGCAAAGTAGGCAGGCACGGTACATCAGCTAAACCCACATGAGTTGACAAATTCGGTAAGTCCTGTTGCAATTCTCATACTGGTCAAACTATTTAAACTTCTCCAGCCTGCCTAAAGTTTCTCCTGCTCTGCAAACCACTTTGCAACCCACCCCCATTAAAGCCCCATCTCTATTTCTGACCTAGTCTTGTCTTTTATTTTTATTGTCTTTTCAGTTCTTTGAGGTGGAGTGTTTTCCTTTCCTTAAGGCATTGCAGGAATACCTGGTGAAGTGCGGGGAGCTCCCAGAACAGAGAAATAATTTCAAATATAAATTAACGCTAATGCAATAAGTTGGTTTCTGGTTGTATCCAAAATCATTCATTCATTCACCACTCCCCTACTCTCCATATAAGTAGCACAAAAACCCCCCCAAAAAACCCCACTTTCGAACACTAAACAGATAATGGTCTCAGTACTGTTAATTATGCCATTGCATATCACATATAATAAATCAGATCAATGTTGACTAGATAAGCTTGCCAATTTATTTAGGTGTACCCATTTCACTGCTTGTTAATGCAAATACCTACAACAGCAATCCAATTTAGGCATGTAGACATAATAATAATAATGCATTTATATAGCGCTTTTCGGGACCCCTCAAAGCGTTTTACAATACCACTATTCATTCACTCTCACATTCATACACTGGTGAAGGCAAGCTACAGTTGTAGCCACAGCTGCCCTGGGGGAGACTGACAGAGGCGAGGCTGCCATATTGCACCATCGGCCCCTCTGGCCATCACCAGTAGGTGAAGTGTCTTGCCCAAGGACACAACGACCGACACAACACAACACTCGAACCGGCAACCTTCCGATTACAAGACGAACACCCAACTTTTGAGTCACGATCGCCCCGATCGACATGATCAAGAGTCCCCTCATTCATTTGGGTGTCATGGTCCGGGTGAGCACGGGGTTTTTCCACTCCGCTGGGTTCTACCTTCAGGCAGAGACTCCAATCAGCTTCCACACCTGGTTCCAATCAAGTCACCTGCATATAAGACCAGCATTCACAACAGACCTCTGCCAGATCTTCTGCTAACCCATGTCAGTGCTAGGCTGCGAACCCCTTGTGAGAACCCTCAACTACTGCTTTTCCCTCACCGTGTTTTTCTTTGTCATAGGACCCACCTGGCAGTCACGTTTCCCGAACTACTCTCATCTCCGCCTGGACGCTGGTTCTGTCATCTGGTTTCTTCCTCTCCACCATCGGACTACACCTGCCTGCCTCCCTGCCAAGTCCCTCACTCCACGCATATTCTGGATCCTCTCTGGACACTCCTCACCCGGAACCCCCTGGACACCCCTTCCTCGCATGACACTTTAAACCTGCAACGCGTAAGCCCTAACCTCCATAGCCTAATCCTGCAGCTGTGATTCACTGGACTGCCACTGACTACTTGTCTCTTCTCATTATAGTGACTGCGTACCTCCATCCAAGCCGCTGCCCCTTTTTTCCATCCGTGAAATCCAGCACCTAGCCATAGCACTCAGTTTCATGTTCACAGTTTGGCCTCACAGTTCACAGTTCATAGCATTTCATAATTCATAGCATTCATAGTCTCCTGTTGTGTAATTTCACTAGACACTTGTAAATAAAGCACTGTGTTCACGCCCGTTTGCCTCCCTCTGTGTCTGCATTTGAGTCCACACCCACAGCCGGGCCCTCTCGGCCGTAACATTGGGTTCACAAATAATTGGGATGTAGAAGATGGGATGGAACACCTCCGCAGTCACCAGATTTTAGTCCAATAGAATTTCTTAGATTGTGCCGGAATGGGAGATTCGCATTATAGATGTGTGTTAAGAGATATATTCTAAACCACTTCTTCAGTAGAGAATCAGAGAAGAGAAACACACAGATTTTCTTGCTAGCAAGGGCAGCCTCCTGAGCTCACACTCCAAGAGTGAGGCTCAGAGACTAAGCCCTGAGGACTGCCCTGGTCTTTATTTATATGCTTCAGTGAGCGTTTGTTCCATACATTGAAATGTGGAGGTGTAAATGTGTGTGTGTGTGTGTGTGTGTGTGTGTGTGTGTGTGTCCCCATAAATGACTTCCCTGTTCATCTAAACAAAAAGCACTTAGACTAAAACAGATATAGCTACGTTAATCCTACCGTAAAACAATAAGAAAACGTACGACCTCTCCCATACTTCTAGGATGTGGGGGTGAACGCCAGAACACCCTGGAATGTTACAGACCTCCTAGGATGAGACATTCTTTCAATATGTCACCAACTATATACTTCTAAACACAAATGATTACATGCAGTATTCTACCATATTCAAACTTATATCACTAAAAGATTATACTGACTACTAAGTACAATTTTCCATTGACAATGTGCAACTGATAAATCTGCAGGAACTGTGTGATACTATCATGTCAATGTGGACTAAAATCTCAGAGGAATGTTTCTAGGACTTCATTAAATCTATGCCATGAAGAATCAAGGTAGTTGAAGACAAAATGGGATCCAACCCAGCAGCATTTTTCATCTGTCTGTGATGACAAATGACAACATTCAATCATCTCCCCTGTACCCTCAATGACAATTAATTTACACCTCAGCATATGACAGTAAAGATGTGGTTTGATGACCATTAGAATATCTTCCATATTTTTCCAAAGTTAGCTGTGTAGGTAGAGATCATCCTCATAAACGTTTAATGCATACACAAATATTTTGTTCTGTAAACAGCCCTTAAATATAATACTTAAAAAACAGTAATAACTACTTTTAAAACATTAAATTCCACCCTGGGATTTTTTATTTTAAACAGAGACGAATCTTGACTTTTTACACAGGAGTTTGCATATTTCATATTCTCACAGTACTGATGGAACTAATTTCAGAGTCTAGTATGATTACCCCTCAGTCAGCATCCATTACAAGGTGCACGGCTCTCATCCCGAGCCAAGTTGTCCTGTCCTTATATCCAGGCCCCCATATTACAGAGGCCACCAAAATCCATTCCCTACTCGTAGTTAAATCACAAGCTGCACCAAAATCCATCAGCTACATCTGCAGCTGCTAAGCTCGCTATTTTTTTCCCTTCTTTTTTTATTTCCATTTTTGCTTACTCTGTACACAAATGTGTGTAAATACCACAGAGGGAGCTAATGAATCAATGGTCCAAGATATCTAAATGAATGTGTCCCTTTAATAACTCTACTCCACTAATGTAGAGGCCATTAAACTGTTCATCCAGTCCCTTCTTCTATCTATCAGAGATGGGGCTCAGACAAGTTAAAGCACTGGGCTGGCACTAAAAACCTTAAAAGAGTTGGTCAGATTTAGGAAATAGATGCAGGGAAGGTTGCTGAGGAAAGAGTTTGGAACTACCTTTTTTTTTTTTTTTTTTTTTTTTTTGATTTGATTTGATTTGATTGATTAGCATTCAAATTCAAATCTCAGTGAAAACAGTGAGAAAAAAAAACAGTGAAAACAGAACAAAAATCTACCATAAAGAAAGAAAGCATGAGACAAGGCTAATCAAAAGGTATTGGCTGAAGCATTTGCTTATTACGCCAACCCTTTTCACAAAATATCTTTTTGTATGCAGCTCCTGTACACAGGGCTTGAAGAAAATAATAAAACAAAGCAAAAACCAAACAAAACAAACAAACAAACAAACAAAACAAAGAAAAAAAAACTTTCCACCTTAGATAAGTAACTACATCAAAGTAAAGAATCAAGAGGTTGTTGTTTTTTTTCTCCTTTTTGTTCTTTTCATTCTTGATATATATATTTTTCTAATACTCTATTTTTAAACATGTTTTTAAACAAGGAAAATGAACTACACCTTTTTAAATCACTGTCATAACTATTCCACAGGTTAACTCCTCTAACAGAAACACATCTCTGCTTTATATTTGTCCTCATCTTGTTTTTCTTAAAGAAATCTGTTCCCCTTAAGTCATATTGACTCTCTCTGACTTTGAACAGCTTCTGAGTACTGGGGCAAAGCAAGTTATTTTGTGCTTTATACATTATCTGTGCCATTTTATATTCAACTAAATCATAAAATTTCAGGGTATTCAGATTAATAAACAAAATGTTAGTTGGTTCTATATAGTTTGATTGGTTTATAATTCTTATAGCTCTTTTTTGTAACTTGAAAATATGAAGAGTGTTCGTTTTATATGCATTACCCCATATCTCCAGACAGTAAGTCATATATGGAAGCAACAGAGAACAATAAAGTGTGTATAATGATTACCTTAAGCATAGTAACAAAAAAGAATCAAATAAAAAACAAAACAAAAAAACAAACACTTTCATGAATTACAGCAATGAAAATCTCAGTTTGTAGAGTGAAGGGAAATTGGAAAAAAAAAACAAGTCTTACTCTTTAATCCCACTTTATGTACATCAAAACGGAGTAAATGTGCATTTTCTCAGTGTAAGTGTGCCACAGCAGGCAAGTTAACTCGCTTGTACAACTTTGTCCAAGTTGGTTATTTATGAGCATTGTGGCAGTGAAATGGTTCAAATTTACTCCAATCAATGCCCCGTCACAGAAATGTCTTGCTGGAGCCGTCGTGCTGAGAATAATTTTCCCTTCTGCTTTACATAAATGTCGCGGCTTTTTAGCGAGAGCTGGCTCAGACCTTGAAGCAATTTAGACAATTTTAGATTACTTTGTTTGCTTCTTGCTTTTTGTTGGTGGGTGCGTATTTGGATGTGTGCATAACACAAATGGACACACCAAAAAAAAAAAAACTGGAGATGGAAAATAAATGTGTGACACATTTGAAACCTCGCATCAATTGCCTTCTTTGTTTTTTTGTTTGTGTATTGGGTCTTTGAAGAGGTTGCGACAAAGAAAAAATAATAATGATGAGTAAGTGAAATGCTCTCAGATGAATTCCTGATTGCTGTTTAGTGATTTTCTTTTTGACATATTTGCCCATGTGTGCCTGTCACGACTGCTGAACGTATGCTGACACTCAAAATGACAAAGTCTATAGAAGCAAACGTAGCAAAATACCGATGATTGTCAAAAAAGCAGCTCTACTGGCCTTTGACCTAAATGTCCAGCACCTACAACTAAGAGGCTGGGTGACTGGATTACTCCATCAACCATCTGCTATTGGCCGAGTCCATCAGTCGTTGTTTATTTGTTCAGTCTTTGTTGTTTTATTTGGCAAATTCAGTACTTTTAATTCTAGCGCAAAACTGAATAGGACCACAAGGTGGTTACTAACTATTTTGATGTGTGTTGAACTAAAGTTCAAATTTGTACCAAGACATTAATGGAGGGTCATTCAAGAAGGCCAGGAGCCCATGGTCAATAAGCAAGCCAAATGCTGCCATGTCTCTTTTTTTTAGATCAGTAACACCACACAATAATCCGCCGCTCCCCCCCAAAAAAGATTATTTGCACTCACAAATACAAAACAATAATTTTAAGTAAAATGCAGCTGAAATATATAAAATTACAGGTTTATTTATTTAACATTTTACACTGATATATCTGAGTGTAGGTGTAGGTTAAGAGTTGGGGTTAGATTAACATCTACCCATTTATAAGGCTATCTGTTCCATTATACCCAAATGTAAATATTGCACAATAACTTTTTATAATTCAGAGGCTGCAAGGCGTCCCTCATTTGACTGGTTCTTTCATGTATTGAGAAAGTGTATGCACATTGAATGAGGAGCTGATACTGAAGTCGACAGTCACAGGATAGTGCTGAATAGATCAAGATCAACAGTCGTACTCACAGTGTATTGACATACACGCAGCACCAACAACTCTGTGGGCTATATTGGGACTTGATGATTGTGTAAATATATCAGCTACTGTCAAGTGTCCGAGTTCATCAGCATATGTTTCATTGAATTACTGTTATTTCTTTATGTTTCTAATTTAGCAGTCCTGTCTTTAAAATTGTATTCCTGTGAAGCACAGTTGCTGATTCGTGCTACAGGTTTTTGTGGTTTTTATTGGTGACTCCATCATTTTTGCTGTTATATTTGAGTTTTTCTCAGACTGGTAGGAAGATGTCTGTTCTGGTACTTTGTTGAATAAGCCATACTTCTGAGCTAACAACCTGCCCCGGGGCCAGGTAAGCTACCCACTTGTTGCTAGTTTTTCACTGACACCCTCACACCTCACATTAAAGATTCTAGTATTTCCTATCCACAGTTAATTGTTCGTGTAGGGCCTAACTTATCATAATAACCCTAACACTTACCCCCCAAATGTTGATTCTGTTCATCTGGACGTAGCGTTTTCAGTGAGAGACAAAATGTTTCTCCTACTGAAAGCGGTACGTCCAGGTGAACAGAATCAACTTTTTGGGGGGTGTTCTTACCTGGATGATTGAGCATGCATCAAGACATCCAACACTTACCCATATCTTGAACCAAGGCCAAAAAAAATGTATCAAACACAGAGAGACAGATAACTATTTGCACCCCTATTCACATCTATGGCCAATTTAGAATCACCAATTAACCTAACCCCACTAACTGCATGTCTTTAGACTGTGGGAGAAAGCCGGAGTACCCGGAGAGAACCCATGCAAGGATGTGGTGTGGGGTCAGGGTCATCACAAATCTTGACACAAACCTCAGATGTTGGCTGCAAGTCGTCCTTCAAATGATTGGTTCATTAGTGTTCCTCAGCTTGCCAAGTCTTCCCAACACACAAGTTGATTGCAAAGAATCTGCCAATGTATTATGAGCCAGTGTCTCTTATAGCTTCTGTTCAAAAGAAGAGAAAAAACATGTCTGCTAACATACACTGAGGCAAGAACTTCTGTATGTGATACAATCCAATTATCTATTAGATTCAATTCTCTATGTTATAGCTAGTGAATAGCACTGCATAAATCTAGTACAGCTGATTAAACTAAATTGCTGAGTCTAAAAACATTAACAACTTTCCTGCAGAAAACACAACTTTTTTTTTCTTTTTAACAAGTGTGTACATATTGAGTGGGTGGTAAACACTGGGTTGGGAAATATGTTCAGTTTTAACACTTAATAGATTTAAATGTCCAAAGAGCAGCATTTTGGCTCTTTGCCTGAGCACACAGCACCGAAAACTCTGCAGATCTGTAATTGTGTCAGAAATGTCATTCAGCACCACGGCGTCAGGGGAACAGACTGCAGGTCTCCAAGGGCATTGCAGAATCATCGAAGACACCGGCGGCATGAAAGCAGAAATGCTCCAAATGCTGAGTGGGGACAACACGGCCGAGAATGAAAAGACAATATGCTCCCAGCTTGTTCATCACTCTGAGATAATTGTTCTTCTAAGAAAGCCTGCTGTACAGGTTGCAAAACAGATTTGTGTTATAATTGCACAAACAACAGACAAGCAAGCACTCTATCTTGGGCTCACATACATGCTTTCAAAAGGTACCCTTGGTGGATGGAAAATAAATAATAATAAATAAAAAAAACAATCTCCAAGCGTGTCCATGGTAACAGAGTGGTTGGGGCCAGCCTACAGCTTTTCTCTTGTTTTCCAAGGAAGTCTAATCCTTCAGAAAATTGTCTAAATTGGTTTGAGGTCTTGGATTCTCACTGAGAGGGAGAGTATTTATTTGTCAAACAAAAAAGCTAATAATTTCTGCGCGGCAGCTGCAATGAAACATTTCTGACGGTCCTGATTGAAGGAGCCAAACAGACACAAACAGCTGAGATGGATCCCCCGACAAATCAGTCACATACTGTATGCGTGTTTCTCAACTAGCATTTCAGCTGTTCTCTGTCACCTTAGTTCTGTGTGTGTCCAGCGGCCCATGAAGGGGATTAAAGGACCGGTGAGAGGGAAATAGGACAGGCAGAATAAAAATATTTTCCATGTATTTATTTCTTTTTTTTGCCCAGTTCTGCCTTTCTTCTCACCTGTCTGTGAACGGTGGAACTAAAACCTTAAACCTAAAACCTAATACCACTGGTAGAGATATTTGGTATTTCATTTATTTTGTAAACCAGACTTTCTTTATCAGGGTCTGTGTACTCCCGCAAAAGGGTTAAAGGTGTCTTTTGTCAAAAACCTAAGTAGAAAACAGAGCATCTACAGACCTTATGTTTCACTGCTGCTGAGGCTGATGTCTCTCAGATCTTCTAGGTCAACCAATATCAAGTCAGGTATAGAGTCAACGACTACCCCTGGTCCAGAGCCATTTGGCACTACTCTGCTCTAAAATCTTATTCTTTTTTTCAGGTAATTTCCGAGTGCTGCCCTGTATTTTTTTGTTGTTGTCAGGTAGCCGTACCATCGTACCACGCACCTGTGCCGCTACACCTGATTGTCTTTTCCTCAGACTATTGGCCTTACGGACTCTTCCCCGCTCTCTGGCACTATTATTCTATGTTGTCTTCCCAAAAGGTTCTTGAATGTACCCTGGTTTCTGGTGTGTGTATTTGGTTGGTGTACTTCCCTCACCCTGTTTACTGGCCTTTAAAAAAAACAAAGAAAAAACTTTGCTTCTTTATGTCCCTGTGCTAAGTCCTCTGGATTTAGATTTAAATTCCTAGAGAAGGTTTTCCTTTTTGTTCAAATTTTGTTGTACTCTTCCTGCATTTTCACCTGCAGTGCTTTTTTGTCAAATGTTTCCTCTGGAAGATAAATACAGTTATTACTTGGAAACTGTCTGTGTGCTTTCTTTGTGTCCTCCTGCATATGTAACGCCATGTAGCAGCCCTGCAGCATATACAGAGTATGTAAAGAGAGAAGTGTTAATCTGGTAAATGTGTAAGTTCACATCTGCTGCACTGCCAATACTGGTGTTTTACTTCTAAAATAACAGCTGCACATGAGCAACACTGGACTTCTTGAACTTTCTGGTCTTGATTTGTTATGCACCCTCTCAAGTCCCTGAGCTGTAGCTCAGACTGTCCTTGACTGGCACGCAGGTCAAAAATGAGCTCATATTGTATGTACAATTTGTGTTTGTTTCCATGCATTTTCTGACCAAATACCAAAACGCCATTATTGACCTTTGCTTTTCATTTGATGCTGGCCATGTGGAAAGTCTTTACCGTGTCTTCAGGTCATGCATCATGAGCTTGGCATTAAAGTGTGAATCGTCACAAGGAATGTCATGCACCCTTGTGGAATTATGTATTTGAAGCTCACTTTGATGTTTATTCTTTGTAGAGCCGCTCATGTGCTTCGTCAGGGAGAGGAATACCAGCAAAATAAAATTACTAAGTTCACTTGTGTCCTCACATCTTGGTGAGGAGATAAAATGCTAATGTTTATATTTGATTTAGCTATTTTTTGCTAAATAAATTAACCTAATGAATAAAATATGGGCAATTGGTTGGGACTTGAATGATAACCAGGAGGCACCACGTTATATACTTCAAGTTGTCATATAATACTAGTAGTTAATTCTGCACTTTGTCCCACATGATTTTGGTATTTTGATTAATTATAATTCTGTTTACAGGAATGTGAAAGATTGAATACTCAGGTAGCATAATTTTAATTTCGCTTAACCCTCTATAACCCAATAGAATTCTATTAGAATGTTCCAGACTCCTCAGAAATCTCAAAGAAAGAGAAACTCTAAACAACTCTTTAGGTGCTTTGAATGTTCAAAGGCTGTAAAATCTTTAAAACTATGTTAAATGATCATTTAAAATGTACGCATTTCATCATCTATTTCTCATTATCTCTTTCTTATTATTTCATTTTCCCGTTCTTTTTCTTTATCTACCTCCTCCACTTCTTTTTCTCCTCCCTCATCCCCACCACATCCTCTTCTTCCTGACCTCATCTCCTGAACGGAAGTCACAGCTGTAAAACAAAAGCTTACATGAAGAGGCTCATTTATTTCTGATATTGTCCCAATTACTAAAGCTAAGCATTCACTGCTCGATTTTTTTTAGTCGCGTTATTCAGCGACTGCTCAAATTGTACGATTGAATCGCAGGGGTTAGAAGTTTGTAGGTCACAATGCATGCTCTGATGCGACCTGAGTGCTTACACTGTGCGTCCATAACATGAAGTAACAACATGAAGCTTATAACACAAAATCTGTCTCTCGCTCTCCCTCTCTCGCCGTCTTTCACTCACACAGACACACACACACACACCACCACCATCAACTTTGCTAAATTGCTAATGAATTGACCAGGCAGCTGCAATTGAGCAGCAATGTCCATCTCTTCTCACAGTTGTTGCGATTGTGATATTTTTTTGAGGCCACATCTAAAAGGCTCGGGTAAGCTTGTCAAAAGTTCTACAAGTTGTGCCTCCGTCACTTGTTTCCAGATCACACGCTGGACTGCCGTGCTACTCCGTCCTTTTGCTACTTCTCTGTTCGCGCGTGCGCAGTGTGAGAGGTTGCGTTGATACCCTCACGAGGTCCGACAGGATTTCAAACAGGTTTGATTTTCTTGCGACCATACAATTGCTGATTGGGAGCTGATCGTGAGGTGTTAATCGCTTCTCGTTACCCCATGTATACTACATGATGCACGACATACGATTAAGGTGAAACTCGGGCCCGATCCTTTTTCCACGACTGAAAAAAAGTCTGAAAATGGGCCAAAAATCGCACAGTGTATGCCCAGCTTTACAGGCAGAAGCTTAGACATGTGATCATCCTGTCTCAGCCGATAAGAGAGCTAGCTAGCTAAATAACAGCTAGTTATAAGCTAACATTATGCTAGTTTAGGTTACGTTCAAGAGGCCCAAAAAAAAATTTTCTGATCAACAACTACGTTTCATTTTCAACTCAACTGTATTAGTTTATCCACTAAGTATCACAGCTGTTTCACTTCAAAGAAAGTCGCTAAAAGTGACAAATAACAGCAGCACTTACAGATGGAAAAGTTCTGGAAATCCTCAACAATTCACCCAATTATCATTGTCATCAGACCGAAGAGAGGTTCACTGACTCATCGACCTATATCAGACTCCTTTCACAAAGTTTTACAGCATCTTCCAGAGTAAATAGTTGAGAATCCTCCACACCTAGCTCTATGTAGTAAACAGTGAGTGTTTGAGATGACTCAACGGTAAAAATGAAAAATATTCAAAATATTTAAATGTCACATATCTGTTATTTATTCCTGATTTATTAAGTGTTGATAGTGGAATAGTTATCATTATGACAAAAAGTTGAAATATAGACAGGTGATGGTGATTATGGGGTAAAAAAAACAGACTAAATTTCTAGTCTTAAGGCTCAGCCATAAACAGGATGCATGTTTTAAAATCCATGTCTAGTATTAAAAAAGTTGTCTTGAATTAGGCTGATACTTTGTTACATAGTACATGCCCTCAATTGATGTATTTAAATTACTAAAGATAATACCTAGTATCAACAGAAAAATTATGCACAGTCCAATAATCAGTTGATCTACAAGGATCGTTCTGCTTCGGGGATATCCAGCTCTTTCAAACCAGTGACCTAAAGTATTTGTTTCTAGGTATACATGTACAGTGGGGCAAAAAAGTATTTAGTCAGCCACCGATTGTGCAAGTTCCCCCACCTAAAATGATGACAGAGGTCAGTAATTTGCACCAGAGGTACACTTCGAATGTGAAAAAAAAATCCATGAATTCACATGGTAGGATTTGTAAAGAATTTATTCGTAAATCAGGGTGGAAAATAAGTATTTGGTCACCTCAAACAAGGAAAATCTCTGGCTCTCACAGACCTGTAACGTCTTCTGTAAGAAGCTTTTCTGTCCCCCACTCGTTACCTGTATGAATGGCACCTGTTTGAACTCATCATCTGTATAAAAGACACCTGTCCACAGCCTCAAACAGTCAGACTCCAAACTCCGCCATGGCCAAGACCAAAGAGCTTTCGAAGGACACCAGGAAAAGTATTGTAGACCTGCACCAGACTGGGAAGAGTGAATCTACAATAGGCAAGCAGCTTGGTGTGAAAAAATCAACTGTGGGAGCAATCATCAGAAAATGGAAGACATACAAGACCACTGATAATCTCCCTCGATCTGGGGCTCCACGCAAGATCTCATCCTGTGGGGTCAAAATGATCATGAGAATGGTGAGCAAAGATCCCAGAACCACACGGGGGGACCTGGTGAATGACCTGCAGAGAGCTGGGACCAAAGTAACAAAGGTCACCATCAGTAACACACTACAACGGCAGGGAATCAAATCCCGCAGTGCCAGACGTGTCCCGCTGCTGAAGCCAGTGCATGTCCAGGCCCGTCTGAAGTTTGCCAGAGAGCACATGGATGATACAGCAGAGGATTGGGAGAATGTCATGTGGTCAGATGAAACCAAAGTAGAACTTTTTGGTATAAACTCAACTCGTCGTGTTTGGAGGAAGAAGAATACTGAGTTGCATCCCAAGAACACCATACCTACTGTGAAGCATGGGGGTGGAAACATCATGCTATGGGGCTGTTTTTCTGCCAAGGGGACAGGACGACTGATCCGTGTTAAGGACAGAATGAATGGGGCCCTGTATCGTGAGATTTTGAGCCAAAACCTCCTTCCATCAGTGAGAACTTTGAAGATGAAACGAGGCTGGGTCTTCCAACATGACAATGATCCAAAACACACCGCCCGGGCAACAAAGGAGTGGCTCCGTAAGAAGCATTTGAAAGTCCTGGAGTGGCCTAGCCAGTCTCCAGACCTCAACCTCATAGAAAATCTGTGGTGGGAGTTGAAAGTCCGTGTTGCTCGGCGACAGCCCCAAAACATCACTGCTCTCGAGAAGATCTGCATGGAGGAATGGGCCAAAATACCAGCTACTGTGTGTGCAAACCTGGTAAAGACCTATAGTAAACGTTTGACCTCTGTTATTGCCAACAAAGGTTATGTTACAAAGTATTGAGTTGTATTTTTGTTATTGACCAAATACTTATTTTCCACCCTGATTTACGAATAAATTCTTTACAAATCCTACCATGTGGATTCATGGATTTTTTTTTTCACATTCTGTCTCTCACAGTTGAAGTGTACCTCTGGTGCAAATTACTGACCTCTGTCATCATTTTAAGTGGGGGAACTTGCACAATCGGTGGCTGACTAAATACTTTTTTGCCCCACTGTATATATCACTATATAGGGGTTTAATGACATGTTCTTCCTTTTTTCTCCAATACATGAATCTTACAAATGTAGCTATTGTTAACTTTTGAAATTATACAGACAGAACATACATTATTCCATGCAGTGCAGTCCAAAAGGAAATCAACTACTTCCAAAGTTTTTGCTCTCTTTGTGCTGGTTAGTTCTTTCCTCTCCCATCAATCATCTCAAGACTACTTAGATTTGTCTTTTGACCCTTGTGAGGACACTGGCCCCTAGGCTAGAAACCACTGGTCTAAAATATAAATGACTTTATATAAAGTAGCTCTTTCTCCAACCTCTGCAACAGTAAAATTATGCTAGAGGCTAGACACTACAGGCAAAACTTTTTTTTCTTCCCCATGCACTGGTAAACATGGGCTTACTTTGCTTCTATAAAAATGTGCACATTTAGATTAATGGTAAGAAACTGTCAGTTGCAAAGTGTAAAAAAAGCTTTATCTATAGAAAACCTTTGCAAATTAGTGCACATTCAATGAAACAGTGAATATATATATATATATGGCATGATAGAAATACAAATAACTGTTTTAATCTAGGCAATTAAGTGCCATTTTGTCAAGTTCTACTCGTAACTTGTATCTGTAATTACCACTTTTAATAATGCTATATGTTGTTAGGCATTTTTAATGAGTGCTTTTTAAAAACAAAAACATTGTTTTGATCATATTCTGATCAAAACTTGAAATAATTGTTTTTCATCATGATTTTCTCACACATTTCTCACATCATTGTGGAGGAATTTTGGCCCATTGTTCTTTACAACAATGCTTCAGTTCACTAAGGTTTGCTACTATTGATTTATGCACAACTGCTTTAATATCCTGCCACTGCATTTCAATCAGGCTGAGATCTGATCTTTTGCTGGGATATTTTAACACCTTGATTCTTTTTCTTTTTAGTCATTCTGTTGTAAATGTGATTCAGATCATTAGCCAGTTATCATTATCCAAGTCAGAGAGATGGCTTCACATTTGAATTTAGAATACTTTGGTGTGCTAAATTAACCTTACCTAACCTTAAACCCAGTTGCACTCATGACTGCAAGTTTCCCAGGCTTTGTGACTGCAAAACAAGCCCAAACCACAACCCCCCTACTACTGTTCTTGACAGTTGGTACAGTATGAGGTGTTAGTGCTAAAACCCAACTATGGTTTTCCATGAAAAGGCTATGGCCCGATATCTCTACTTTGGTATTACCTATGCAAAGGACAGTGTTCCAGATGTCCTGAGATTTGTTGAGATGCAACTTTGCAAACTTAAGCAGTGCAAACATGTTTTTTTTATAGAGAGAAGAGGCTTTCTCTTGGCAACACTTCCATACAAACCATGCTTATTAAGTCATTTTCTAATTGTACTGTCATGAACTTTAACAGGTTTTTTCTGGGGAATTTCTCTGAGCATTGCAGGGTCTGACCTTGGGTTGAATTTGCTAATAAATGGACTGGTTCTTATATAGTGCTTTTCTACTCAGTCTGAGCACTCAAAGCGCTTGGTAAAGAGTCCTTCGCACAAGCACTTTTTATTGTGCTCTTTCTATCTAACACTTATACTCCAATGGATGCATCAGAGAGCAGCTTGGGGTTAGTATCTTGCCCAGACAATACAGTAGAGGTGAAGTATGTGCCCCTGGAGAAGACAGGGGATTGAACGATTAACCTTCAAGTAACCACCAAGTAATAACCTTTAATTATTATATGTACTGGTAAATTATTTTACCCAATTTACCTTTACTGTATTGCAATGCCATGTCTTAAAGCAAGGCAATAGCCTGGAATGTCTCCTTTTTAGATCATAACATATATAGATGCATTCTTACTGCTCATATTTCTTCTTATATCAGTAGGCAGCAGCATGATATTTCAGTTTTTTGCTTCATATACACTGAATTGACCATGGTTATGTTGCTTCAGGCACCAGAGAGGTAAATATACAGCCAGTAAGGCTCATTTGAATAATTGACCGAAGACTGTGAAGGTTAATCAGATGCAAAAAACTTTCATGTAAAAGTCCTTCTACAAAGTATGACTTCTTAAACTTTTGAAAGCAGCAATAATTTTTTATCTCCTGTCCTGACAGTCACAAACGAGCTGTGTAACGGTATAATTACCTAATTAATGTTACAAAGAAATCTTCCAGGAATCTGTGCATCAACAGCCAGGCGTTGGCGATTGATGTTCTAATGTGTTGTGGCTTTTTTTTCCTCCTTTTAATTTATTATTATTATTATTATTATTATTAATGTTGTGGGTTGTCTTATCTGAACACAGCGTTGTTCGGTATTGAGCTGCCTCTGTGAACAAAAAAAAAAACAGTGTCATTGCTGTCTTTGTATTTGGCAAGACCCAGAAGGAATGAAAAATCTCAAATGCATTCAAAACATCCCAAGTTTGCACGTCCAACAGTAACATAAATCTTTGGTACACTACATTCAATTTATTCTTGGCAGAAGCAGCTTCCTCTTTCTGCAGGCGGTACACAAACCTGCAGCACAGAACAGCTCAAAATAAGCACAAATTATAACTGCACTCATAAATATAAGCTTAATGCAGCTGCATATGTTTGCATTGCTCGAGGCTTGTTTAGCTTCAGCGTTTACTGGCTGGTTTTTTGTCAACAAATGAAATGCCATTTAAGGATTAGACCACAATTAAGTCGTATTCAGCGTGACAAACTTGACTTATATTTGCTAAGCTGCTAATTTCCTGTCTTTCCTGCTGCTGATAAGGCCTGAATGCTGTGATTAAATTTCCTCTCACGAGAGACCACTGGACATACAATTGAAGCCCTACTATTTTTTGGGGTGTAAATTAAATGAATTCACAACTGATCCAGGGCTTTGATTCATTCACAGTCAGACCTCTGCAATCTGCAATTACACACTTGCAGTGGAGGATTAGACGACATCTAGCACTGTGTCCTCTGCAGTAGTGTGGTGCACGTTTGTATATTGCCAGCATTCTGCGTGTCCTTCCCCGAGCAAATTGAAAGTGCCTGCTCCCCCAGAGAACGTGTGCATCTTCCTCTATTTCATTACAAAGTGAATCTTAAATAATACACACACACATTACAAAAACAAAGAAACAAAAAACTTGATCACCCCTTCACTGAAAATAACAAGGGATGAGCCACCTGATTTCCTGGGGCCTGCCCGACATCAATCACATTCACTGAAGGTACAAAAGGACCTTTTTAAATCTTCTGAACTTTGCTGCAGCACAGGCTGTTACCTTCTCCTCAGTGCCCTGTCACAATGAATTGGGTTGCGCTTTAGTAAACATATTTCCTGCCCCTACTTTGAACACTAGCCTCTTCTTCTGGTGTGGGGTTTTTTTTTGTATGCGTGTGTCTTGTGCATTTTGCATTTCATGAAAGAATGAAAAAAATAAGATGAACCTGATTATTTTCTGTTCCTCTTTGAAAAATGGATCCAACCCCAGTAACAAATTATTAACCGAGATTTTTACCGACTCATGCCTCTTACCATTATATTTGTACTGTATGTGCAATTCTTTCCTGATGAATGTAGATAAGTAAATATAGCTTACTTAAAGATGTGGTAATGTATACAGTATCTGTGTTCATATCACGTTGTAGTATATATGCCTCCTAATTTTCATTGGCTCTATTAGAGGAATGAGGCTGTGGGCGAGTGAGATAGACCTTGTTAGGTTGGAAGAATGAGAGAGAGAGAAAGAGAGAAGAAAGTGGAGAAGGATAGAGGCAGAGCGAGGTGGTTCTCCTGACATGGCAGAGGGCCAGAGTCGGTGACGGCTGACTAATGACTTTCACTGAGGGTGTCAGCCTCAGATTTATGTTCCCCCCCCTTGCCCGAATCCACTCTCACTATCTTAAAGCAAGAGTTATTCATGAACTATAGGGGCACGTACACAGAGGCAAGAGGCAAAAAAAAGAAAGAAGAAGAAATAAATAAATTAAAAAAAGGAGCACGCACCCCTCTGAGATTTAGAGCTCAGGCTGTTTGCCAAAGCGGATGTGCACATACGAGCAGTGATGTAGCAGTAAATAAAATGTGGGGTGAGCTACAAGCTCCACATGCCGATTATTGTAAGGCATCAAGACCACAAATATAAACAAATGTCAATGACAGATTTCGGGAAACATTCATTTGTGCCTTGAGTGTCGGAGAAATTGCCCTGACCTTTAAGTGATGAAAATATAGACGCAGTCTTATCCACGGGGTATGCTGTTTGGACTGCTATAAAACCATTATCTAAAGGGAGAACCTAAAACCTCAGTGAGGTTTAACACAAGGCATAAGTCTGATTTTGACAGCTAAGATACGATATAGTCTCAGTCTGCATGCAAACCAGGGTTGTGTTATTTTAGTACCAATTTTAACAGACTAGAGTTAGACACACTAGTGCTTTGAGCTAAATGACAGCATTAATATGCTAACACGCCTGCAATGACAAGTATAGCAGTGCAGAGGGAGTTTCCAGCATTCATCACGTTCCACCAAATAATCTTTGACTTCCTAAATTTGAACTCAAGTACAATTGTTGTTTGCCATGTTTGTGTTAAGTTGGGCTAAGACGCCACGGATATGGCACCACTGAGGTGTCGTGCCATACTTGAAAAAAGTAGGAAAGCTATGATTACCAGGCTTGATACAGAATTTTCATTTTTGTCATTGACACTTTAAACCACAATAAATAGCTGTGAGATGCAAACTTGGTAGGTTGTATCACATTATCTCAAGAAGAATTAATTTAACAAGTGTTAAGTTGTCATGCAGATGGTACACGATTTAATTGCGTTCACAATAGGAACATAAAATTATTTTGTTCAAACTTCAAACTCTTGTAAATCTAATAACCACCCAGTTTCACCTTCTTTGAGTGTACAAACTCAACCCTGGTATCATTATAGCGAATATTGAGTGGCAGTCTGGAGTGTGGAGGTCACTGGGTTTGTGCACCATAACTGTTATAACAGCAGTTAGTGCTGATGTGGAGTTTGATGTGTTTCTAAATTGTGATTTGTTGAGCTTTTTATTTACATGTTGCAACTTGAACAAAATACCTCTTTGGAGACTATAAAGTATAAAGTAAATTAAAATTAAGTACAATTAAAACTACTGATCCATAATATATACTACAGTTATGCAGTCTCTATTGAGAATGCCCATGTTTTATCTTTAACCATTTGTCCAGCAGAAACTTTAATACAGTTCAGGACTGAGACTATGGATCCTGTGAAAGCAAGTACCTAAGGAATCGTATACAACATCTTTAACCTGGCATCTCAGGGATGCACATAAGGTTTACACTTTTCCTGACATTTAGTAGTAGTCAGTGAGTCACTCATGAGTCAAAGTGTGTGAAGAACTTTAAACAAGAATTAATGGAAACTGCATGTCTTTGGACTGTGTGAGTACCCACAGCTTTCAGAGGAAAACCACATGAGGTGAATGTGCCCACTCCACGTCAAAAACTCAAGCCCACAAGGAGATTTGAAATGAGAATCGTTTTGTTCATCTTTTTGTTATCCACTGTACCCCTTTACATCAAGTTAGAATAATCTTTATTTTCTAATTAAGTACGTCTTCTAGTTTGTTATTAAGTTAGTCTAGTTGTCAGTCAGTTATGCTTATTGTACATCTTTGCGGATTTTCTTATTTCAGTGCCAGTGTCTTTCTTTTTCATTTGCTTTGAACATCCAATTAACAAGATGTAGGACAGTGTATGTTGCTGAGAAAAACAGTACAGTTCGGTTCACAGTTCAGTTTTATTTATACAGCATCTAATCACAACAACAGATGCCTCAAGGCGCTATATATTGTAAGGTAAAGATCCTACAGTAATAGAGAGAAGCCCCAATAATCAGTTAGCTCTCAATGAGCAAGCACTTGGAGACTGAAAAAGAAAAAAAACTCACTTTGAATAGAAAGAAATCTCCAGCAGAACCAGGCTCAGGGAGGCTAGCTATCTGCCATGATCAGTTGGGGCTGACGGGAGGGAGACAGGAAAAAAATGTGGAATAGAGTCCAACAATAAAAGTGATGTATAAACACATAATGAGTGAAAAGAGGTGAGTGAAGAAAAAGAACTCAGTGCAACATGGGAAGCCTAGGCCTATTGCAGCATAACAAAGGGATGGCTCAAGGTCATCTCATCCTGTCCTAACTCAAGCTTTATCGAAAAGGAAAGTTTTTCGATAAAGCTCTCTACTTAAAAGTAGAGAGCATGTCTGTCTCCTGAATCCAAACTGGGAGTTGGTTCCACAGAAGAGGGCCCTGGAAGCTGAAGGCTCTGCCTCCCATTCTACTTTTAAATATCCTAGGAAGTAAAGCAGCACTCTGTCAGGAGTGAGGGAAGTGCTCTGTTGGGGTGATATTTTACAGTGAGTTCTTTAAGATAAGAAGGGGCCCATTATGAATTGGATTCAGTAAGATTTACAGTAGTTACTTGTGCATTACTTGGCCAAGCTATTCATAGACAAGCTAGCTAATCAAGTAGGGTTTGGGTCCCAACCCATCATTGCATCTGCACTAGATCTGACTATGATCTTATCCAACTGACTGGATTGAAATATACAATATGATCCACACTAATAACCCTAACTTGACATAAGGAATGAGTAAGACCATGTCTACACTAATATGTTTTCGTTTGAATATGCATCTTTTTCTCTCCGTTTTGGCCTTCCATCCAACACTGAGACGGCGTTTTCGGTCAAGGAAAACAGAGCGTTTTGAAAACGCTCTGCAAAGTGGATACATTTGAAAATGCCATTTTCACATCACAGTGTGGACAGCGAACCTGGAATCTTTACGAAAACAATGACACATTTTAGTCATGTGATGCAGTCATGTGACCAATTAAACTAAGATAGCTGAGGGCATTACACAGCAGTTGTTTTGTTCGCGCTCAATTTTGACAGCCCTATTAAAGATTAATATCAGTTTCTACATGCTCCAGATAACTTTTCTTTGAATTCTTTAATTCTCACTCGCTTTTGCAACTTTTAAACTTGTGCAGAGACCGAATACCAACTTATGTGTCAAACTAACCTGACTTTTAAGTGGAGGATCATCAATGTTGATACCAAACAAAAGTTTTCAGTGGAAGAACCTGCTGCTATTAAACCTGAAGGCAGTAGAGCGGGTGACAAGCATGACCAAGACGATACATCCTTCTCACATGGTGTCTGTTCTTCAAAATTAAATTAAAGTTGAAGGGACATTTTTTTTGCACAGTGGAGAAGATTATATGGTATAAGGGACATCCATGGAGTGTTCTAAAAACTAGAGTGTGTGTGTATAGTGTCAAAAATTGGTTTAAATTTTCACCAGCTAGACAGATGTAAATTGTAATTGTTAGCATAAAATCATTAGGTAGAGTATGTGAAAACTTGTTTACCTTCCGCTACCCACACGAAGCTGATAAGTATCCCTAGCCTATGGTACATACAGAAGCATATAATAATAGTTTTTTAAAAAAACAAACTAACATAAAACACAGAAATGATGTTTCTGTGACGGTGAAATAATCACTTGATTTGCATATAGCTACTGTGTGAGTCAAACAGCTCGTGCTGCTTGATAGCTACATGCAGAGGTGCCTTTGAGCATAAATAGTGTGCAAGACAGAGAAAGGGAATTTCACACGTCACACATGGTGGATGCTTTTAATCCAAATAGTCCTGAGTGCATAACAGTGCAGAGAGTGTGAATTAGTGGGGTGGGGGGTGGGGGGGTACTGAGAAAAGACGGGGGTGTTGGCACAGGCATGATGAGTCAATTATGTGAAATGTGTGTATGGGTGTGTGTGTATATGAATGTACCAAGTGTCTAGTTCTCCGAGCTTTCTCTTGCTGATGGCCCCTGTTATCCGTGCAGGTTAAATGCCAAAACAGTAATCAAGGTGGAATGGTCTCATCGCCAGCTTAATCCAGACTGGCACCAAGAAGCAGGCAATCTAAATGTTTTCACTCGGTGATCATCAATCGCACAGAGAGCCTCACAAAGACACGCGCACGCGCACACACGCACTCACATATTTGCACAGACAGAGACATTCATGGCAGAAGATTAACTCTGATATGCGCACATACAAACACGAACCCAGACAGATTTGTGAACATTTCCACCGAGTGATTATCAAGCGCATAAGGACATTTGAGAGTAGGGAGCTGGAGAGTCCAGCCGGTTAGTGAGTATTTGGCAAGCAAGGTAGGGAAACCGTGATTACAGTCTGAGTGCTATTTCTCCATCGACCCCCAGATGGCTAATTGAGACAGGTTTTATGCCACCATCATTTGCAAAGAAAAAAAGAGAAAACATAACCTTCTAGGTATGACACAAAAAAGATAGCATGTGCTAGTTTTGATTAGCGTCACTTAGATGGCATGTTATTGTATTTTGTATTCGGAGCAGAATACAGAGCATTACAGGTCTGCATTAATTAAAAAATCACACATTATGAAGTAAATGCCAGCTACAGGCTTTCTTTCAGTCTTTCATGATCATGTGTCAAATAGTTTTGTTTGTTTTTGGGTTTTTTTACAATTTTTCAGATGAACTTAATGTTTAGCTAATAATTTCAGCTTTGTTAATGGGAATGAATTGTTTCATTTGACTGATTTATATTTGTATGTTTGTTTTTTTCCTTTAACAGGGACATTAGATGTTTATGGACATCAAACTATTTCCTACTGAAAGACATGTCACAATATAAAATAACCAGATAACTTCAACAATACATCCTGTATAGATCATCTGTCTGATTAAAAATGTAAAAATAACTACGACACAGTGCCTATAAGCTTTACATTTTCAATTTTCAAGCTATCATTTGCTGAGTAATCTTTACCCTTTGAAAACATCCCTCATCTTTTTCCTCCATCCTCTCTTTCTTACTTGTTTGTTGATCTGTGACTGTGAAGTTAATGCTGCCAATATACCCTCCGCAGTGGTTGGTTTGCTCACAACCCGCACTGCCGTGCCATCACCACACAGATGCAGTCATTTATACACGGTGTTAAAGTGCAGGAAGCCGCTGTAGTATTCTCCTAAAACATACAGTAGGTGTCACCACTCAGACAATATCCCATAATGTGCGCTGATGAGGAGGAGAAAAAGCCAAAACTGGAAGCCAAGACTTGGTTGAGGGTTTTTTTTTGCAAAGTTCTTTCCACAGTTGCTACTTCCCCCTCTGTGTGTTTGTATGTCTCTGAGCTTTTGTGCGGCAATGTCACTAGAATGGCGGTAAAAACCGGCACAATCATAAACCCTTCATGTCTTCAACCCAGCTGTCATGGCCGGGCTCAACCGTGCCAAGTTAAAAAAATCAAGAGGTCACAACCAGCTAACGCACCACAAAGATTGTGTCTCGCAACACAGGATGTGATGTGAAAAATAGATTGAGATTTGGCAATATCTGTTGATCTATTTGAAGGTTACCTTCAATGTTCCCTCTAAACTGCGCACGTGTGCAATTGCGCACTGTTGGCATGGTCTCTGCGCAGAGAAAATCTGCGTTGCGCACACAAATAAAAAATCTAACCTGAATTGAAATTAAAGTAAATATGTGCCGACACCGGTGTTTTAGCTAGCAAAGCGACGCGGCTGATGTGGACGTTAATGACAACGTGTACAACCATTGGAGATGTGAGCAGGACAGACGGTGTTCAACTGATGGAAAAAGTGTGGACATTATACCAGTTTTGAAATTGGGTTGATAGGCCACGTAAAACCAGAGTTATGATAAAAACATAAAAACAATGTTTGGTTTTATTCCTGAATACTATCGTTGTTTATGTTTACTGCGGGAAGAAACGGTAAAAACTGCGTTTTATAAGGAAAACGCTCAAAAGCACTCTCCGCCTGTGAGCAAAGACAGAACCAAAACACCCCACTCTTTCCCATTGGTCGGAAAAAAATGTACCCTGTCGACCAATCAAAACATGGCATTTAGTTGTTAAGAAACGGGAGGAAGTTTTAGGAGTGACGTCGGTGTTTTGAGATGTGAGAGATTTGCAACGTTTAGCGCAAATCTTGTGTAGTTAGTGTGTAGTGTAGTCAATAGTTTTGTTGTGTGTGTCAGAACAATGAGGCAACTGCTGAATGTTACAGGTGTTACAGGAGTGATACATCTCCTGTTGTCAGGCCTGCAGGTATCAGGCTTGTGATGTTCTCCTTTATCTCATAGTGGACAGAAATTATTTTTTTGGAGTGGCACAAATAATTTGTGTGGCATCAAATTTGATGCAGAACAGCTGATTGTTCTGTAAATATTTTGAAATGTTTGTTTAAAAAACACCTTGGCTGCATTTTTAGGTAAAGAGCTGCAAAAAACATTGATGTTTGCAAAACTCAGTAACTTTTTTGAAGAAGTAACTATATAATTAATTGCCCAACATTGGTCATTATATGGTGTATTTTGCAGACAGAGAGTTACAGGACTCTCTCCCAGATCACAGACTCATAATACAAGTCAGAATTTTATTTTTTAAAAAAAGAAAAAAAAAGTGTTTTCAAAATTGGAGTTCAAGTTATTTTCACTTCCAATAGTGTGAACATACTACACAGGTCATGAACAAGATTTTTTTAAAATTTTTATTGTAAGTGGGCTAAGGCACTTAATTAAAAGTAGTCTAACCTAAATGTAAATGCTGTAACTTTATTATTTTAATAAACCATGTAACTTGGATGGATTCGACGCTGGCGTGACCACAGTGCACGTGTCTAATGTCGCTCACAGTGGTCCACGAGATCGCTCAGGGAGTTTGTGTGTTTGCTCAGACACATGAAAAATTAGAGGGAACATTTGTTACCATTCATCGACCTGGTTTTCAAAAAACTGTTGTAATAAAAAAAACAAAATGTTGTAAAATTTTGTCTCCTACTGTAGTGCTAGGTAGATTGCTCAATGCCTAGATGGCAATGACAGTATTCAAGTTAAAGTAATCTATATTAACCCTTTAAGACCTACCATAGAACCAAGTCCGCCAGAGCTTATATTATATTTTTACATGCTGTGGAGCCATTTTTGGGAACATTTCAAGTTGATATACATCAATAGAACCATTATAGCCCAGATTTTAATAATATGTATTCATTAAGTGCATAGTAATTACATAAATTGCAAAAAAGTGCAATAAACTACAAAAAAATTGAAAATCGTTTTTGCTTTTTTAACATATATTTGTAGTTAGAGAAATTTAAGAGGCTCATCCCTCAAAACTGTAAATACAAAAAAGGTGCACAAAATAGTTTCCCACCACAGGAAATTTATTTTGAGTGTCTTCATAGTTTTTATTTTTGAAATACACCAATTTTTATACACTGCAGGAAAAACGAAAATAAATATTATACTGCAAATTTGCAAAAAAGCAGCATATGCATCAAAATAAACTATTTCCAGCAGTGCAATATGAGTCCTAAGCATCCCAGAAATGACACAGAAAGTCATAAAGTCAAAGATAGCTTTTAAAAAGACCAGTATAGGCCCTGAGGCCCTGATGGTAAAAAAGACTACATTCCCGCGAAAATGACGTCACTTCCAGTTTCGGGCAGGTAATGGCGGAAATGCAAAAGTTCACGCTGACGTCTATTCCAACGTAGGAAGTGTTATGAACAGCTGATCGGATCGGCAAAGCGTGTTTCTGGAATATTATGTTTTTGTTGCTGCAAGCGCTTTTTATGCAGTTTTTGCAAAGCTTTATGTGGAAGGAAACCGTGACCTAGGACAAGCTGATGGCATAAGATGTAAGTACAACTCCTCCGGTTTCATATGCAAAAGAAATTTTTGCGCTAGCTTACGTGGTTGCAGTGCTACCGGGATTTAAAAATAGTTACGCAAAACAGAGCGTGCCCGCTCCGATCGGCTCTAAAGGGTTAAAGTTGTAAGTTTAGTTAACCAGAAATTTTTTTTTGAATCACAAAATTATACCAAAAACTCAAATAGATTTTAGAGATATAACTATAAGGCCATTACACAACTGCTAATTTATGCCAGTTGTTTTTAATATATATGGGTTAGCCCACCATTCAGCATTTGGACTGTTATACAGTGTCCTCCGAAATCCTACAGTGGAATTAGAAAAAATACAGCCCATTGCACAGATTTTGTTTCACAAAACACTTGCACACAATAATGCACCACAGTTATAATTGCCCAAATGACCATTGCATAATTGAATGTGCTTAACCTTAGCTCACCAGGTCTATTTTTTAGGGAGTCGTGAATAAGTGAAAAAGAGAGCGGATCATTATACTTGACATATGAATGTGGACAGCAACATATTCATCCACCCACGAACAGCAGAAGTCCCCCCCCCCCCGATATGCCAGTACCTCATTGTGCTCCCTCACTTGAGGTCAATGGCCAGGAGTTGAGACTTAGAGTTACTTGGACTGGTAAATAACTTTTTGCTTCCTGCTGTTTTTCATGAGCAACTTTTCATGTTACCTTAAGGCTTTTCTTAGATCTTTCAAAGATTCAGTGGCAGGAACTCCAACATAGGACCAAATGAAAAGGCATAGCAAGTCATTGAGGCCTCTGGGCTTCTGTTCTGTAACGCTCAGTGTCACATTTTTTTTCCTTTCTGCTTTTTCCCAGATGGCGTGATAGCAGCCAACATCACACAGCTGCAGCTAATAATGACTCACACAGAATAGTTTTTTATTTATAGGGGAATGGAAAATAAGGTTATGTGAAAAGTAATAAATATTGCAGAAAGTGTGAATACTGATGTCCAAAGATCAAACGAGGTGAAATTATTTGTAGCATCTTAACCTTTTTCTGAGGTGTCCTGTTGGTTTGGAAAATTCAAAAGATATGAAAGGTGATCTAGTAATCATGTTTCGTGGTAATTACCCAAAAAGACCCAGTTGAACTTTGTGCTAAGGTTTGCTTATTCCACTTTAAGCATCTACTTCAATGATTCCAGTTTGGATGAGCTACCTTTTGCAACATGTCTATTGGACTAGGGCCAGGGCTTTGACCTGCCTATCTTAAAACATTAATTTAATAGTTTTTTTTTTTTTTTTTTGAGAATTCTTTGGAAGAACTTCCAATTAGGGCAGGGTATCGATTCACAAGGTCCCCAATCGATTCGATCCACGATTCGATTCAAATCGATTTGATTCAATTCATTTCATTTGAATCTGGGAAATTTTGCATCAAACGTGTAAGCATCACAGCAGATGCCTTTGTGTCAAAGTAGCTGAAGATAAAACACAGAAAACATGAAGGTGATTTTCCTGGACTGGGATTTTATAAAAATATCCTGCAGTACATCAAAAACAAAAGAAAACCATTAATCAACCTATGAACATTACCTCTGAAGTTACAGCGGTTTTATTAGAGACACGGCTAAGCGTTTTGCATTTTGCATAATTTTAAAAAGTTTAAATTTGTTCAGAAGCTTATTGAACGGCAGAAATTAGGTTTTCTTTTCAGAAATAAGTAAAAGGAAAAAAAAAAACAGCGGCTGACAGCCTATGAACAACGGTAGACTTGTGCATAACAAGCAAAAGAATAATGCAGAAAACAGACTTTTAGACGGGAAACTGTTCTTGAAGTATACAGAGAGAGCAAGAGAGAGAGGTTTGCATGAAGTGTGGTTTTATTGTGGTGGAAGCAAAACAGCAAAAGTAAGAGGGAATTAATGTCGATGTTTATGTGAAGCGTAGTTTGGATCTTCTTTTGCTGCTGGTTCGGTCAATATTGTTTGGAGAGAGATAAAACTAACAGCCGGGTCCTGCTCTCATTTACTGTTTTAGCTGTTTGGTGGTTGTTGAAGTTTTGTGAGGTTTAACCTGAGATTCTGGCGTTTTGGGCAAAATAAATTTATATTAAAAAATCGATTTAGGATTTTAATGAATCGATATCACGTTATCCAAGCCAGAATCCATTTTAATCGATAAATCGATTATCAGAACCCACCCCTACTTCTAATGTACTTGTTTCATGACTGACTTGATTTTGAGATTAGGCTCACAGAAAGACATTTCAAATTCAGGTGTATACATCAGAATTAATTTATGACACTACCATATTTCAAGATTGGAAAAGTTCCCTACGCTGCAATACAGTGTTTGTTTGTTTTTTCTTAAGAGAGAGGTTTCTGTTTAATCTGTCCAAAAACAACCTTCTGGCTTGTCCATGTGATTTTCAGCAAACTGTAGACAGGCAGCAGTGTCCTTTTCAGAGAGCAGCAGGGTTCTTGGATCCCACCCGTTCATACCATTGTTGTCTGGTGTGCTCCTGATGGTGGACCATTAAGCAATAACACTAGGCAATGTGAGAGAGGTCTTTAGTTGCTTATAAGTAACACTGACCTCCTTCTTTGTGCACTCCCAGACTGTTACATGCCTCTCTCTTTGAGCAATCTTTATGGGTTGACCTCTTTGGAGGACGATAACTGTGCTCTTAAATATCCTCCGCCTGTACACAGTCTGTCCAACTGTGTATCTGCGGAATCCAAACTTCAACAGTGAAGTCCAAATCTTTAAAGATGGTGCTATAATCTTTTTCAGCCCGATAAGCTTGAACAACTTTTATTCTCTGAAGTCCCCAGAAATCCCATGTGTCCACACCACGATTGATTTCCTCAAATGTGCTGTCAGGGTAACACTGTGATAGATTCCTGTTCTTAGGAGAAAGGAAAAGTTCTTGCTCACACATCATTGTCATCCCAGTTACTCTGAACACTCAACTCTAATTACTCTAATTAGTAGGGTTGCAACAATACTCGTATCGATATTGAACCGTTCGATACAGTGCTTTCGGTTCGGTATGAGCAATACAAATTTTTTATTTATTTTATCAACTTTTCTTCTGACGATGCTGTCTGTGTTGAGCGCTCAGTGGATCTGTGTTCGACTACTCCGCCTAGGCTGCACTGTCAAGTGCAGATCCACTGAGCACAGCGCAAGCTAGCAAGACAGACACGGGGCGATCCATGGTAACTCATTAACGGAGATTTGCCGTGTTGTGGCGTTAATGTCATTTTAACGAGATTAATGCTGACAGCACTAGTGGGAACACAACGAATATGACTGCACATTTACGCCGACATCATCCTAGTGCAAAGACAAGTAGAAGCAGACAAAAACAACAAGTGCGCATGCTACAAACTTTAGCCGAGTCATTTAGACAGCCGTTATCACATGATTCTCCTTATGGGGACCTGATATGTTTAATATGCTGCTGAGAGTATACCCCAGAAGAAGCTATAGCTTTTATTTTGGAAAGAGACATTTCTCTGTAATAAACTCTTTTTCAAAGATTAGTGATTTCTCCATCAGATAGATTTATTTATTTTTTATTATTTTGTTGTTTCAGCAACATTAAATCTAAAAACTGTACTTTTGAGTTAAAATATCTATTTATAATTTTAATAAATGACAAATTTAAAAAAGCATGAACATTTTTTTGTATCGAAAAAATATCGAACCCTCACACCAAAGTATCGTTACACCCCTACGAATTAGGTAATTTTCTTGGTAGCGTTTGCAAAAGATTTTTCTTATTAATTCTGATGAAACTTTGTAGCAGTGTAGGGTGTGGTCGTGTTAACAGTCCATTAAAATTTGGCTTACATCCACTAAAGTCTTTAACCCTTTAAGACCTACCATAGAACCAAGTCCACAAGAGCTTATATTATATCTTTTCATGCTGTAGTGCCATTTTTGGGAGCATTTCAAGTTGATATAGATCAATACAACCATTATAGCCCAAATTTTAATAATATGTCTGCATTAAGTGCATAGTAATTACATAAATTGCAAAAAAGTGCAAAAAACTACAAAAAAAAATTAAAATCGTTTTTGTTTTTTTAACATATATTTCTAGTTAGAGAAATTTAAGAGGCTTATCCCTCAAAACTGTAAATACAAAAAAGTTGCACAAAATAGTTTCCCACCACAGGAAATTTATTTTGAGTGTCTTCATAGTTTTATTTTTGAAATACACCAATTTTTATATACTGCAGGAAAAACGAAAATAAATATTATACTGCAAATTTGCAAAAAACAGCATGTGCATCAAAATAAACTATTTCTAGCAGTGCAATATGAGTCCTAAGCATCCCAGAAACGACACAGAAAGTCATAAAGTCAAACATAACTTTTAAAAACACCAGTATAGGCTCATAAGTCTCTGATGGTACAAAAGTGACATTTCCGCAAAATGACGTCACTTCCGGTTTCGGGCAGGACATGGCGGACATGCAATAGTTCACGCTGATGGACGTAGGAAGTGTTACAAACAGCTGATCGGATCGGCAAAGCGTGTTTCTGGAATATTATGTTTTTGTTCCTGCAAGTGCTTTTTATGTAGTTTTTGCCAAACTATATGTGGAAGGAAACTGTGACTTAGGACAAGCTGATGGCATAAGATGTAAGTACAACTCTGCAGTGCTACCGGGATTAAGTCGGAGCGTGCCCGCTCCGACCGGCTTTAAAGGGTTAAGGTCAGCTTAATGGTTTTTTGGTCAAAAATGGAAAAAGAGCCTTAAAACTTTGAAACTATGATTCTTACAAAGTTGCTGTGTATTGTCAACATTTAAAAAGCACTGTATAAAGATTAAAAATATCATGTCAATTAAAAGTTTATTAAAACTTTTTCTTACTGCCATTGTTTGTATTGACAACATAAAGGGATATAGGAAATGATATACAGGGATTTTAAATGCCACATTATTTTTTAATACTGATTTTGACATCACTGTAACATTACAGTGATGTCCTGTTTAAATGCATAACAATTTATTTTTGTTAACAAAATATTTTTTTTTTCATTTCATAGTTATTACTAAACATTTAAACTAATGTCATTAAACAATAAAATAAATACCACACATGTACTATATTCACATAAATAAAAAATACTAAAAATAATTTTGAACTAAAATTATGTCAATTACATTATATTAAAAAGGGTTTCAACAGGACTGACGGTGACAGCATGTATTTGTTTTTACTGCACTAAAAATTTACTGAAGTACGTTCAATAAGAACAAAGAAAACAAAATGAATATAAAAAAATGCAATAATATTAGCTTAAAAGTAAATACTTCCTAGAAAGTGAGTTGTTTTGTGAAGGCTTGCGTTCTTGGATTGCTTCTTGTTTGACCTTTAAATTTGCTGCTAATCATTTGCAGATATGTAAAACTGAGATATATTTTTCTTATTTATTTATTAATAAATAAATAAGAAAATATTTATTTAAATTTTATTTAATTATTTCTCTTCATCAACTTTTAGGATTTTAGGATTTCAGGACTTAAAAGCTGATTTTTACCTCATATTTATGTCAAATAAGATTCTGATTCTGTCTAGCTTTTTATTGCATCTGTAAATAGCATGTTGCCCTCCTTATGAGACTTCTTCAACCAACCCTTTAAACAGTGCTGTTCTGGGTCAAGGACAATCTCAGTGCTTGCTGTTTTTGTTACACCAGTACAAAAGCGAGAACAAGAAAATATATAAAGCGGTGTCAAAAATTAATAGTCAAATTTCTTACTCTTCCATTCATTGTTTAATGTCTTGTGGCTTCACATGGGTTTCACTTCCATCAAGATGACTATGTAAAAACAAACTCTCATACCATACATAAAGGATACGGAAAGCATCTTTCCAAAATGAGTACAGCAGCTTTCTGCCAGTTGCCTGCAAATGTTTTGACAGGGCTTTGTCGATCTGTCTTACTCGCAGTGTTTCAAAATATGTCCATCAACTGCATATAAAAATAACCTCTTCAAATGCTGAGTGAAACTAGTGCTCTGAGCTGGCTGCGAGCATGCAAAGATCTTTGCCAGAAGGTGTTTAAATAAGAAACACTGGCTATGATTACACTATTTAACTTGGCCGAGCCAAAGTCTTGAAGAACTGTTGAAAACTCATTCAGTGCCCACTAACATGTCCAGAGAACAAGCATTTTCTTCCAAACTCACTCATCATATGCACAGTGCTTTTTTTTCAGTACCTGAACTCCTTGCAGGGAGAAAGTGACTTTGATGGAGGGCCAAATTGGTCTGAATGACCTATTTCTCTTTCCATTTTTATACTTTGAAAGAGCGAGAGTGAGCACACAGTGAACACGATTCACTAGGTCAGAAAAGACTCCATCTGTATTTTCTGTATTGCGACTGTAAATCCTTGTTCCTTTCTTTGACCAGCTCTCTAGGTCTGACAAATGGTTTCTTTCTTTCTAAAAGTTAGTGTTAATCAGATGACTTGCATTTGGCAGCTGTGGACTGACACTGAGGAAATACATTAAATTTGTCACTACAGGATGGTCTACCACCCAATGAAGCAGAAGAGCTGCCAGTCGGTTTAGTTGATTAGTAGCGGCAATCGGTAGGATAGGATGTTGAGATGCTCCTGTTGCCAGAAGGTGCGTGGGCTGGGGCTTTGCAGCCATCATGTCTGCAATTTGAGAACGAGACATGGCAGATTGATTCGGGTCAAGGGCAGAACCAAAGTACCTTTACTGTGCCAACTCTGTTCTTGCCCCAGGCCCCAACCAACACTTGGTTATATCAACACACATCCTCGGATGCACTTGTGCAGTAATGTGCGGGTGCACGCGCAGGTGGCACGGGCGCACACTCCAAATAACTGTGCACCCTGCTGCGAGCCTTCATGGCTCAACTCTTTCCGCAAGTTCTGTCAGTTTGGTTTGTCGAAGTGTTGCTGCAGGAAGCATGAAAGGGGAATCACCAGTTGTCTTGCAGTAAATGTGACAGAACTGTACACAAACACACGCACACACACACATATAGGCATGCAGCCGCACAGCAAAGCTCACACTCAGCTGTAAGAGAGAGATGACACATTATTAAACCCTTGCGGTGGTGTACTGAGCCTCAGCATCATGTACAGCTTGCATTGTTCCAGTTCCTACTCTGTGGATCAGTGCACTGGTTAGCCAGGGGGATTACAGATGGAAAAAACTGCTATATGTTCTATATGTTAATTCAGCAGAACATTTGCTCAAGCTGGATGTATGGAATGGATGTTGCTTCTGGATATGAAGTCAATATACGAGTGCCCTAAACATGTGTTATTTTTTAAGGCCAGCAACAGGTTGCTACTCTTATTTCAAAAAGCAATACAGCTGCATAGCAATCCATAGACTTTCTTCTCTTTGAGGAGAACGCTGAACATCAAAGGTCATTGAGAACTCCCACTCTCTCTAGACTTCCAGTTACATAGGAAACACACACAACTTGGCCAAGAATGAATGACACGCTATGTGAAATGCAAATTTTGTGGAATAAACATTGGTTTTATTTATTTATTTATTTAGTAGGGGGGATAAATTTTTATCCAATTTTTGATAGAGGACAAAAGGCAATAGATCACGGACACCTCCAGTCACCTTCAGCCACTGCAACAATCTTAGGATTTACAACTGGAAGCTTTTGTTGTGGTTTAACCACGCGTTTCATTTGGAAACAGGTGATCTTCTTAGCTGACCAATCAGCACGTAGTAGCAAATTCTAAGTGTTTTATGCACAAAGATGTCCTCCCTGTAAGAAAACTGTGCACCATGCAAAACACATTTTTAGACGTAGTATCAATGCATAAACTACACCTTTTTTTGGAAGCAACATAAAATAATTATTTTATATCGTTAGGTCCATATCCACTGGAATTCTAGGAGATATTTATATAGGCATATTGATAGGAACTGAAATATCTTCCATTGATTCATCAGAAACAGATTTGTTGAGCTGATTTAGAATTTTACTGACTATAATATGATGTTCATTTTGTGGACAAGATAAGGGAGAGTACAGCTTTTTTGGTTGGTCAGCAGAGTGACGGACAAGCCCCTACCTTATGAGCTTGCACTTCTTGCATTCTCATTTTCTTAGTGAGCTCCACCCCTCTAACATCATGTCTGGTTGCAGAACAGGAAGTGCAAGGAGATTAAGGGGGTGTCCAAATTCATAAGCTGCATCCTCCTGAGTCTGCATTTGTAGGCCGATTACGTTACGTGACAAAGGCTGTCCAAATTTGTAGACTCCTCCAAATGCGGCCGACAAATGCGCCCTCCCTTTCCCCAGATTATAACGATGGGTCGGGTGTATCCTTCGTGGCCCACCATGTCCCAGTATTCATAGCGCGGCCCAGCCGATTCCAGTTTCCAACAATGGTGGCAGCTACTTAGCCCTAATATTACTCTTATTACTTTTTCTGGGTCACAAAATAAACTTTTAAGATATTTTCAAGAAGGAATGTTGGTGTGTAAACTTCAAATATCTGCTTGGTTTATCAAGACATCACATATTTACAAACGTGCTCCAACATTTTCGGAGACGTGTGTTACCCACCAGCTCGATAGCTAGCCGGGGTGAGAACAGTGAACTCCCGGCACATCATTTTCAAACCCCCTGTGGTCTTTCGCTACTCAGGTTAAACATGATATATAAGTCACTTAGATAACTAAAAAATGTTTTTGTTTGGCTTTTTTCAGTGTTTTATTTGTTCCTGAGTAAATCGGTTTGGCTGAGATTACAGTTGAATAAACATCAAACAGAAACCTGATTAAATAGAAGTGTGAGATGATTGAAAATTTACGCCAGTGTTCTGTTATATTTTACATAGCAAGGAGCTGAATGGCTGAATTTATTAAACTCCACAGAGACAGCTGCTGACACAAATCTGAAGGCTAGACCATCCAATTTCAGAGCCGCTCACTTCAGGTCTACCCTGCCTTCGGAGGACCTGGCCCACGTAAACTGTGAAGGCCGGGTCCTCAGGAGGATGCAGCCCATGAATCTGGTCACCCCTTATGTTTTTAGGTTTTCTGGATAGTCTATTTAGTCATGCTGCAATAGGCATGAACTGCTGGGGGCTTCCTATGATGCAATGAGGGTTTCCTTGTCACTACGTGTTTATACAACATTTTTGCATTAAATCATTAGCTACTATTAATCTCTGGCTCTTTTTCACAGTGTGTCTTTTGTCCTGTCTCCCTACACCTTCCATCCAACCAGTTGTGGCAGATGGCAGCCCGTCCTTGAGCATGGTTCTGCAAGATGTTTCTTCCTGTTAAAGTTGTTCCTTCCCACTGTAAATAGTATTTGTGTAGCACTTTACTAGTCCCTAAGGACCCCAAAGCACTTTACACATCCAGTCACGCACCCATTCACACACTGGTAAGCTACATTGTAGCCACAGCCACCCTGGGGCGCATTGACAGAGGCGAGGTTTCCTGGCGCCATTGGGCCCTCTGACCACCACCAGTAGGCAACGGGTCAAGTGTCTTGCCCAAGGACACAACGATCGAGACTGTCGGAGCTGGGGCTAGAACCGGCAACCTTCCAAATACAAGGCGAACTCCCAACTCTTGAGCCACGATTGCCCCACTGTCACCAAGTACTTAGTCACAAAGGGTATCTCTAATGTTGTAGGTTCTTTACTTTACAATATAAAGAACCTTGATTTGATCTTTGTTGTGATTTTCTTGGAATTTCATTTTTGCTTCATGCAGATGTTATCGTACTGTTAGTTCTGGGGGAATGAGGGGATGAATTGCTGCCTCAAGAAGTTGTGGAGTTCAAGTACCTCTGGGACTTGTTATAAAGTGTGGGGAGAATTAAAATGTGGATTGGATTGTTATGGTGAAATGAGAACTGAGTTGTCAATTCAGTGGTTTACCTGATCGATGGCAATAGATTTTTTTTTTTTTTGTTTCAAACAAAGGTTTCCAGTTGCTTGGACTGGAAATGTTTATCAGATATAAATGACCTTTCACAGAATGCAAACAGGTACACCTACAGTTCCTAAGGTCCCCGCAGCTTTGCTCCAGCAATGATTTGAGTTTATCTCAATCATCTATACTGTTACTGATTGCATCTTTTATCAGCCACTGTTATTAATGTTCCAGCTATTAAAGCTTTAAGATAGGAAAATTGAGCTGATATCATTAAATGAATATTTATTTATTAAATTTTCTCCAGGTACTCTGGCTTCTTCCCACATTCCAAAGACTTGCAGTTAGTGAGGATAGGTTAATTGGTAACTCTAAATTGCCTGTGGTTGTGAATGGTCATCTGTCTCTATGTGTTAGCCCTGCGAGACTGATGACCTGTCCAGGGTGTACCCTGCCTCTTGCCCTAAGGCAGCTGGGATTGGCTCCAGCGACCCTGACAAGAGGAAGAGAATGAATGGATGGACAGTTATATATATAGTAATGAGGACCACTTCATGGTCTATGGATGTTTTTTAGAACTTAATTATTGTTATTTCTCACATCTCACATACTTGTCTTGTCTTTCTGAAAAAAAGCATTGTAAGTATATCCTCACTACCCTCACTTTTGATGTTATGTCCTCAAGTGTCAAAATCTTTTGGACATAGTACAAACCGGCGTCACTTGTACATGTCAGATTGAGTGAGCTCTTCTTACGTGTCCTCGTCCGTCCTTCTACTCACAAACTAGTTCCAAAGTGTCCCCGGGCTTTGAGAGTCTTGACAGAGATTAATCTGTGTTGTGTGTGTGTCTACTGAAGTTAACGCTGTCTGTCTCCAAAAAAACCTCTGGTCCCATGAGTAACCACAATGACACACAAAAGCGTACACTCATCGTCCCACTGCCACACACACGAAGATTCTTAAGGCATGAGTAACTAGGGTAGGAAGCATCAGGGGGACGACCTTGCGTCTGGAACTCAATGCCCCTCTTCACAAAGCATTTGTGTCCAAAAGCCACTCTTGTCCTCCCTTACACCCATAACTCATCTACAGGCTTCTTTAAGAGGACTCAACTGTTATTTCAATCTTGTTGTGTGGCTGGAAAACTAAAGTGTCTGCAGTGAAATGTATACGGTGGCATAGTTTGTCTCCTTCTCTTTAAATGTGGGTAATAATAAATAAATGATGAATTATAATGGCGAAGTACTTGGCCTCAGTACTGAAGATGGGCTGATGTAATCTTGCATTATACTCTTTTATTTTTTGCCTTACAAGATTCTCATTCAGATCAAGGTTTCATTTCATTTTTGAACACATTTTGAAAAAAGATGGTAGTAAATCTATCTATCTATTGTAGTGTTCAGTGGCAAACAATAAAAAAATATTCATCTGAAAACAGAATGGATGTCTACACATAAGAGACAACTAGGCAAAAAAAACAATTTCAAATTTTATCTTTAGATGCTTAGACATTAGCAGGGTGTTGAAAAACAATTTTTCTAGATTACTTTATTAAATATGTCAACAATAACACAGTTCGACAGGCATAAAATAGTATTTTTCCACAAACAAGCTTCTATCAGATGAAAACTAGCCATGGTGTGCAATGTGTCCTTAAAAATTGGGAAAAATGGACAAGGGAGGACAACTGTAGTGGCAGGCCTAAAAGCTATCTACAGCAGTATCTGAACATCATCTCCTTAAGTAATAAAATAAAATAATAAAATGTCCAACAAAGACCTGACACAGAACCTGAGAGATGTATCTGATGATTCATTGGATCCATGTACTGCTCATGAAACCTCATCAGAAATAGTCTCAAAGGAAGGCTGTCTGTCAAGAAGCTGTTCTTAATGAAGGGGTGGAAAGTACATTTTAACCTCCCCGTTCATATTCGCACTGCCGAGTCTATCCAGTCTTTTAAATTACGTCTTAAAACTTATTTTTTTATTTTGGCTTTTGATTCTGTCTAGTTGGCTGTTTTAGCTTGTTGCGTTGTTACCTATTGTTTGTTGTCCTCTTTTATTGTTTGTTTTAACTGTCTCATGTTCAAGAACTGGACTGATAATCAGTTGCAGCAGGTCTTGGAATGATTCATTCAGTTTTGAAATGTGAAGTCATCAGTAAAGAGGAGGTAAGAAGAGAAGGGCAGAGTCTACACAGCAAACCCCAGGTGAGGACTCCTAAGTCAAATTCTTCAGTATTAAGCAATTTTTCTTTAGATAAAACTTTTGTTGTTGTTTTATTCTCAACAAATTGTACAGCAATAAAATCAGCATTTTTTTCTTTTTAATTTTTCAGGTCCATAAAAATTTGGACACTGTCCCATAATTTTGTACAATTTTGTACGTATCAAGCTGTCACGGACCCGGTTCCGGGGACTCGGGGTCCGTGAACAGTGTGGACCTTTATTATCATTATTATTGTTATTATTGGATGTATGTTTGCTGCACTGTGCTCTTGTGTTCCATGCTGGTGTGTGTACGTGTGTGTTTGGCTGGAGGATGAAGGACAGCCACCTGCAGGCCTGATGGGTGTGGCCCTGCCAGCTGCTGGTCACGCCTAGGTTCCCACACACCTGCTTCTGATCAGGCTCGTCGGGGGAGCTACTTAACAGAGCGATGGAGTTTCCTCTGGCGCAGGATTGTTGAGTTAGACTCCATGTTAGTGTTTAAAGTGCTGTTCAGTGTATGCCTGCTGGAGTTGGTGCCATAACGGCTGTGTCTGTTGTTTTTCCTCAGGAGGACAGCGGAACACAGGACTGCAAGACACACCGGGTGTGTGAAGGCACAGGGGCAGAGAGCACGAAATACCAGCACTTAGGAGAAGACACGTCACGGGAGTCGAGGGAGCACTTTGGAGATTTATTGTGTGGTGTACATTTACCTCACTGTAAATAAACCCACTGCTCATTCCACTAAGTCCAGAGTTTGGGTCCTTTTCTCCAACATCCCCCACGGTCTGCCAGCCAGACCGTGACACAAGCTTTAAAGATGCAATTGAACTGAGGACTTTCAACATTAAACCCAGCTGTTAAACCCCTTGAATTAAAGTGTTGTTATATATTTAGGATTTAAATTAATTTAATAATTTTCAGTCATTTTTCATTCATTTTAATATGATAAAAAATCCATCTAAAAATCCAGAATGAATCTATATGTTTGATTAAAACGTGAACTTAATTTTTTTTATTTCTACGATGCCTCTGTCTTTGTTTTACCAACTTCCTCTGCTACCTGACGTTAGCTTTGTTGACCTCACTAGAAAAATACTAACCTGCAAAGTCAAGTGGGCTGAAAAAGCAAATGACCCTTTATCTGTAATACAATATTACTACTCAGTACTGTGCTGTATTTGATTAGCCCTGCCCCCACTCCTCTTATGCTAGCAAAATAAAAGTTTCCCAACATTACACTAAACCCAATCTCCAAGTTCCTAGGTATAGTGTCTCTAACTGGACATAACGAAAGTGAATATGAATGAGTGAACACGTGAGAAGAAGATATGTTGGTGTTACAGGTGTGATATATGCATCCAGAACGCTGTCATTGGTGCGTCCCTTGTACAATCAGCATAACACTCACTCTTAAATCGAAACATGTGGAGCTACCCTTTGTGGCGACCATTTGTGATGAGAACACAGTCCAAAGTAACTTCTTTTTAAATGGCACTTGTGTTTTGATCTGAGAATTTTATTTGTCTGTGCACATACAGTCCCATGCTAATATCCAGCTGGTGCTATGCCTCGCTACCCTTTAGCTGGTCAAATAAATCCTTTCATTCGTGACACACTCCGGCACTTGAGCACAATGTGCACAGACATCACTCAGCAGATATCATTGATCAAGTGCTTTAGAGACACTGATCTAAATATCTTCAGTGCCGGCGGGAGGTTGCAAATTCTCTGCCTTTTTTTAGTTTTATTTTTTCCTTCTAGTCAGTGCGAGGCATCAGAAAACTCTTTATTTTTGAGTAATCAGTTGCCACTACATTAAATAATGGAGTGGTTCTAGAACACAAGCCTTTCTAAACCAGATTTAATTTAATTCCAGAAGGCACAGACACTCTCTTTAATACACTTTCATCATATTATCAACTTAAGTCAAAAAGGGGGACTGCAGCCTCACTAATATAATGTAGTATTGACCTCACCTGTTGAAGTCAGTATAAATTGCTGGAGAGACTATTTTCTGATATATAATCTGATATATAATCTAGTTTTCTTAAAAGCACAGTTTAAATTCTATCACCAACTCCACTTAAAAAAAGTGCTCCATTTCATCCTTTCATGCAAAATAATCACACTTCAGCATCTGCTTTTTACGGATCAGCTCATCACATCATTCTGTGGCAGCATCATTCTGTGTGTTTGGATTATATAAATCCTTAAAGAACTAGTATCTAAGGATAGTGTCATGCCGTAGCAGATCTAGAAAATTCTACATGGGGAGCAAAGGAGGGGCAAGAGGTTTAGGCAGGGTGGCACATACCTCTTCAGTAAAGTATGTATAAACCCCCTATAATTAATGGAGTCAACGAAATATCCACAAAACACTTTAAAACTATTTATTGTATCATTATCTATTGACTACTGTAATTCATTAACCCTTTAAGACCTACCATAGAACCAAGTCCGCCAGAGCTTATATTATATTTTTACATGGTGTGGTGCCATTTTTGGGAGCATTTCAAGTTGCTACATCAATACAACAATTATAGCCCAGATTTTAATAATATGTATTCATTAAGTGCATAGTAATTACATAAATTGCAAAAAAGTGCAATAAACTACAAAAAAATTGAAAATCGTTTTTGCTTTTTTAACATATATTTGTAGTTAGAGAAATTTAAGAGGCTTATCCCTCAAAACTGTAAATACAAAAAAGTTGCACAAAATAGTTTCCTACCACAGGAAATTTATTTTGAGTGTTTTCATAGTTTTATTTTTGAAATACAACAATTTTTATATACTGCAGGAAAAACAAAAATAAATATTATACTGCAAATTTGCAAAAAAGCAGCATATGCATCAAAATAAACTATTTCCAGCAGTGCAATATGAGTCCTAAGCATCCCAGAAAAGACACAGAAAGTCATAAAGTCAAAGATAGCTTTTAAAAACACCAGTATAGGCCCTGAGGCCCTGATGGTAAAAAAAACTACATTTCCGCGAAAATGATGTCACTTCCGGTTTCAGGCAGGTAATGGCGGACATGCAAAAGTTCGCGCTGACGTCTATTCCAACATAGGAAGTGTTATGAACAGCTGATCGGATCGGCAAAGCGTGTTTCTGGAATATTATGTTTTTGTTGCTGCAAGTGCTTTTTATGAAGTTTTTGCAAAGCTATATGTGGAAGGAAACTGGGACCTAGGACAAACTGATGGCATAAGATGTAAGTACAACTCCTCCGGTTTCATATGCAAAAAAAATTATTGCGCTAGCTTATGTGGTTGCAGTGCTACCGGGATTTAAAAATAGTTACGCAAAACAGAGCGTGCCCGCTCCAACCGGCTCTAAAGGGTTAATATCAGGATGTCCTAAAAACTCCAGTTAACTCCAGTTAATCCAAAATGCTGCAGAAAGAGTACTAAACCTGCTATCACACTCCATCTGGAACCTCTGGATCTCAGATCTCTGTTTCTCCTCCTGCAAGTAAGAATAGCTATACAAATTGCTCACCACTTCAGTTCTGCGTTCCCCCTAGCCACGTTACCCAGGCCACACCAAATCAAGCTCTACGTGTTATTGCTTTTTATCCTTGCTACTTTTCCCCCTCCGCAAAGCACCTGGTGGCCGGGCCTTAGTCCATGGGGCCTGGCCGGGCACAGCCCGGAAAAGGGACATGGGCCCATCTTCCTGCAGTCTCACCACCTGCAGGAGGCACCGTAGGGGTCGGGTGCAATGTCAGTCGGGCGGCAGCCAGGAGCAGAGGTCCTGGCAGACCGATTCCCAGCTACCAAGGCTGGCAATTGGGACATGGAATGTCACCTCTCTGGTGGGAAAGGGTGCTGTGGTGGGTATTTTGGTATCCCCTTGGCTTGCTGCTGGTATGTTGGGGTTTCTCCCAGTGAACGAGAGGGTTTGTTCCCTTTGCCTTCGGGTCAGGGAACGGGTCCTGACTGCCATCTGTGCTTATGCGCCGAGTGGCAGTTCAGAGTACCCAGCCTTCATGGAGTCCCTGTGTGGGGCGCTGGAGGGTGCCCCCCCTGCGGATTCTGCTGTCCTACTCGGAGACTTCAATGCTCACATGGGCAACGACAGTGAGACCTGGAAAGGCGTGATGGGGAGGAACGGATTCTCTGATCTGAACCTGAGCGGTGTTTTGTTACTGGACCTCTGTGCAAACCACAGTTTGGCCATAATAAACACCATGTTTGAACATAAGAGTGTCCATAAGTGCACGTGGCACCAGGACACTCTAGGCCACAGGTCAATGATTGATTTTGTAATCGTATCACCAGACCTGAGGCCATATGTTTTGGACACTCGGATAAAGAGAGGGGCTGAGCTGTCAACGGGTCACCACCTGGTGGTCAGTTGGATCAGGTGGCGATGGAGGACGCTGGACAGATCTGGCGTGCCCAAACGTACAGTGAGGGTGTGCTCGGAACGCCTAGCAGAGGCCCCAGTCCGCGAGATCTTCAACTCACACCTCCGGCAGAGCTTCAACAGCATTCCGAGGGAGACTGGGGACATTGAGTCTGAATGGACCATGTTCAGCACCTCGATTGCCAAAGCCACTGCACTGAGCTGCGGCCGCAAGGTAGTTGGTGCCTGTCGTGGTGGTAATCCTCGAACCAAATGGTGGACACCAGAGGTGAGGGGAGCCACCATGCTGAAGGAGTCCTACTGGGCTTGGTTAGCCTGTGGGACTCCGGAGGCAGATGATAGATACCGACAGGCCAAGGGGAATGCGGCTCGGGCGATGGCGGAAGCAAAAACTCGGGTGTGGGAGGAGTTCGGAGAGGCCATGGAAAAAGACTTTCGGACCGCTTCGAAGAGATTCTGATAAACCATCAGGCGACTCAGGAGGGGAAAGTGGTGTTCTACCTGCACTGTGTATAGTGCTGGTGGAGTGCTGCTGACTTCGAATGAGAAAATTGTCAGGCGGTGGAAGGAATACTTCGAGGATCTCCTTAATCCCACTGGCACGTATTCCGTGGCGGAAGCAGTCTGGGGATGAAGGGGATGACCCACCAATCTCTGGAGGCGAGGTCAATGAGGCAGTTAAACAACTCCCTGGTGGCAGAGCCCCTGGGGTGGACAAGTCCCTGAAGGCTCTGGATGTTGTAGGGCTGTCTTAGTTGACATGCCTCTGCAATGTTGGGTGGAGATCAGGGGCAGTACCCCTGGACTGGCAAACCGGGGTGGTGGTCATCTTTAACAAAGGGAGACCGGAGGGTGTGTTCCAACTACAGGGGAATCACACTCCTCAGCCTCCCTGGGAAAGTCTATGCCAGGGTGCTGGAGAGGAGAGTACATCCGTTAGTCGAACCTCGGATACAGGAGGAACAATGCGGTTTTCGTCCTGGTTGCAGAACACTGGACCAGCTCTTTATCCTCTTGAGGATACTTGAGGGCGCATGGGATTTTAACCAACCAGTCTACATGTGTTTTGTGGACTTGGAGAAGGCATTCGACCGTGTCCCTCGGGGGGGTCCTGTGGGGGGTGCTCCGAGAGTATGGGGTGTCTGGCCCATTGCTACGGGCCATTCAGTCCTTATACGACCATTGCAAGAGCTTGGTCTGCATAGCTGGCAATAAGTCGGACTTGTTCCTGGTGAGTGATGGGCTCCACCAGGGCTGCCCTTTGTCACAGATTCTGTTCATAATTTTTATGGAAGGAATTTCTAGGCGTAGCGAAGTGGCGTAAGGCTTTCACTTCGGTGGTCTCAGGATCTCATCTCTGCTTTTTGCAGATGATGTGGTCCTGTTGGCTTCATCAGGTGATGGCCTCCAGCTCGCCTTGGAACGGTTCGCAGCTGAGCATGAAGCGGTGGGAATGAGAATCAGCACCTCCAAATTCAGTGATGGGAATAACTGCATTACAGGAAACGGTGTTACTAACGGCATTACGTTTTTCAGTAACGAGCAATCTAACTATTTACTATTTCTATCGTTAGAACGCCGTTACCGTTACAAACAACAAAATGCGGTGCGGTCGCGTTACTATTTTTCAACAAACAGACGGTTGAAGCTGTGTTCAGCTTACTGCATCTTATATCAGTTGCATGGAAGTAGCTGTCTATCTAGGTAATCTGGGCGCTACAGCTTGCGGAAGGCTATCACTTTCTGGCAAACGATCACTTTTTGGCACAATACCTGTTGCTAAGGGGGCAAAACAATCACATGAGTGCTGCTGTTTGACTGAGAAAGAATAAAGTAGCCATTGTAAGCCAATCACATGACCACTTTAACATGACTGGCCGTGATATTCTCCTTTATAGTGGACAGAAATTATTTTTATCTGAGTGGCACAAATGATTTGTGTGCCATCTTATTAAATGAACACCTGATTGTTGTGTAAGCAGTTTGAAATGGCTATAAAAAGGGGTAAAAGGTAAATGGCTGCAAATAACTTTGTTGTTTGCAAAACTTAAACATGTTTGTGTTTGTTACAGTAAAAATATACCCTTTTCTACTCGGATTTTATGTTTTTTGTCTGATTTTAGATCAATTGTGTTAATACAGTATGTCAAAATGAAAACATATCTGTACATTTAGACACGCGAGGTTGTGCTGAAAAGAATGACACCAAACAAGGCAAACTAAATAGTTTTTAAAGGTGTAATGTTGAGGTAAAATCTAAAGTAGTTGAAAATGGCCAATTATACCGTGGACCCCAGAGGGTTAAAGATTTTTTTTTTTTTTAAGTAACGCAATAGTTACTTTTCAAGTAATTAATTGCTTTTAGTATCTTGTAACTCAGTTACTAACTCAGTTACTTTTTTGAAGAAGTAACTAGTAACTATAATTAATTACTTGTTCAAAGTAACTTGCCCAACATTGTCCAAATCTGAGGCCATGGTCCTCAGCTGGAAAAGGGTGGAGTGCCCATTCCGGGTCAGGGAGTATCTCGGAGTCTTGTTCACAAGTGATGGGAGAAGGGAGCCGGAGATCGACAGACAGATTGATGCAGCGGCTGCAGTGATGCAAACACTGTACTGGTCTGTTGTGGTGAAGAGAGAGCTGAGTGTAAAAGTGAAGCTCTCAATTTACCGGTTGATCTACGGCCCTACCCTCATCGAACGAGATCGCGAATCCAAGTGGTGGAAATGGGCTTCCTCCGAAGGGTGGCTGGCCTCTCCCTTAGAGATAGGGTGAGGAGTTCGGCCATTTGGGAGGGGCTCAGAGTAGAGCCGCTGCTCCTCCACATCAAAAGGAGCCAGTTGAGGTGGTTTGGGCATCTGACAAGGATGCCCCCTGTGCGCCTCCTGGGTGAGGTTTTCCGGGCATTTCCCACCGGGAGGAGGCCCCGGGGCAGACACAGGACCCGCTGGAGAGATTATATCTCTCTTCTGGCCTGGGAATGTCTTGGTGTTCCCCTGGATAAGCTGGAGGAGGTGGCTGGGGAAAGGGAGGTCTGGGCTTCTCTGCTTGGGCTCCTGCCCCCGCGACCCGGCCCCGGATAAGCGGATGAAAATGGATGGATGGATACTTTTCCAAAGTCTAAGTTTAACCAATAAAACATTGGCCTCAGGCACAGAAACCCAGAACAGAGACAGCAGGCGGTTTAACAGTTTCGGTACAGACCACTCGGTCCCATGACACACCTATTGAAGCATACGATAATAGACCTCTCTGCATTGAATCATATTTGTTATTGATCTCTGGCTCTCTTCCTTCTCTCACCCAACCCGGCACAGCAGATGGCCACCCCTCCCTGAGCCTGGTTCTGCCGCAGGTTTCTTCCTGTTAAAAGGGAGTTTTTGCTTCCCCCTGTCGCCAAAGTGCTTGCTCATAGGTGGTCATATGATTGTCGGGTTTTCTCTGTATTATTATAGGACCTACTTTATAATATAAAGTGCCTTGAGGCGACTGTTGTTGTGATTTTGATGCTGTACAAATTAAATGGAATTAAATTGAATATCTTGTAAGGAAACAATTTTCAGGTATAAATAAGACAAAAGTTCCCCAAAATAAATACAAAATACATACAGAAATAAAGCTTAACTTAAGCTCTCCTAAAAGTGATAGCTGATTGAATGAAAAGTATAACCAGAGTGAGAAACAAACAAAGCAGCGTTTCAGTGATGCATTCATTAGAAATGTTGCCTAATAGTAATCGTTTCAGTTTTGCAGTCTAGTAGAGTGCTATGAAGCATTTACATACACTGCAAAAAAAATTTTTTAAGGGAACACTTGAACATTACTGTGTAGCGGATTACAATCCTTGGTATGCTTGTCCACATAAGAGGACGTATTCAAGACTGCACTCTAGGGTCCTTCTCAAAGAAAGACTCAGAAATAAGAATCAAAATAATAAGAAAAATCTAAAATGTAATAGAAAATGGTTGTTTCCAGGGATACACAAAACCCGGTATCACAGTTCAGATCAGTTGCTGCTAGAATTTACGATCGGGGCACGCTGTTTCACATTAAAGATTCAATGGAAAGCTACTTTGACAGCTGGAACAGTTACAGGAGAATGTTTCCTCCCCCTTTTGTGTGCTCTGCACCTGAGTGCACGCCACTGTACATACTGGTGGGACAATCAGAAGAAAAAGAAAAGGGGAACCAGGGCCAGTGTTCAGGTGAGACTGAGAAGGTACCGAAGGTTAGGTTCTTGGCTGTAGGGAGATTCCCGGTGCCTGCGACCAGTTCATCTATTGCCATCTGGTAGGGACGCTACCCTTCAGTCTGCAGCCCGGGATCCACGGCTAAATTGCAGCATGCTTACCCTATGTCCTTCATCTGTCCGCCGTTTTACCTGCAGTAGCGATGTACCATCATGGATACTAGCATCGACTAGCTTCGGAGTCACCGCCCGGCGCAGTGTACAGGTATGCACAGGTGCTTAATTCAAGTACCATTGCAGTCAGATGTTGAGTGCACCAACCAAACGTCATCAATACGGTTTGCCCTGCTTAACGGTCGCTCAATTACAAACAAATCATTTATTTTAAATCTCTTCATGGAGGAATCCCTAAACTTAAGGTGTTTAACCGAGACATGGCAGCAAAGAAGATTTCCTTCAACTGAATATAATCCACGCTGTCAGGTTTATATTGTTGATTGTCATTTATGCTTAGAAATATCTACTCATATATGCTTAGGGTTAGGATTAGGTCACACTCTGAACCCTCTGAACCCCCTCCTCCCCCCCCCCCCCCCCCCCACACACATATATACCTATATGAAACGTTATATGTTAATGAACCTATGCATATTCATGTAACCACAATAAAAGGAGTGCTATGGGGAACCTGGCTGAGAGTCTGATGGAGGTCAAGTGGGTGGAACGACACTTGGTTCCAGGCAGGTCTCCCTCATGCATGAGTAACACAAAGAACTTTGCCTATTTGTGTCTTGCTTTTTTGCTGTGTAGTAAATTGTCTTGAACGTTCCAGCGAATAGGTTTATGCTACAAACCTATCATTAATTGGTCCTTCAACGCTGGATCCCTGGATTCGCCAAGGGGAGAAGAGACATGTTGAAAGACTGACGTCAGCCAGGAAGTTCCTGTAGTAAAGTCCCGAGACGTGAGAATTTGTCATCGGGCCGGCGGATTAGCTGTCTGTTTTCTCTCCTCGATGAATGAAGATTGGCGGGATTCGAGTCTAATATTACATGCTAAGCAACGCCGAGTAAGTTGAGAGAGGTTCAGATGAGGCTTTGATGGCCTATAAGTGAAGTTCACTGAACTAAAGACAAATATGGTTTGATGATTATTGACATGCTTTCCAAATAGAAGTTTTTCCTCCTAGCAAGGAAATACAGGTGCAGCAGTCAGAGTATTGCTGAAAGGAATCTCCTGAGAAATCTTCAGAGGCCCAGTGAGAAACAAGAACCATTCCAGGCATAACTGACAGCCCAGGCAGTGGTTGAGGTCAAAAGTCGAGCTGTTTGGGGCCCATCATGAGATCAGATTGCCACAACAATAACCATGAAGCTGCGTTGGAATGAGATCTGTGCCAAGGGGGCTTTCCAGAGGCCAACAGAGGAGATTGTGGACAACAGACGGGCACCTGAAGGATGAGGGGAGCGTGCCACGCTCCATCGACAGCGCAGAGGGAGCCCAAGGATGGCATCATGATTCTGTGAAAAGCACAGGAACCAGAAGCTAAGGTGGTTTCCTATGAACTTCACCTAATGCTGTGTCACTGTACTATACATACAATGACACTCTGAAGACTGCTGGGATCATAACAGCAGTAAGACAACTGGATCCAACACCCTTTCCACAGAGGGTTTTTTCTGCAGAGGATGGACAGTAGAGGAGTCATAAATATCCCTCGCAGGACAGAGGCCTGAAGTGAGGTGATGGGGGTAGATAGAGGCCATAAAACAGGAGTGCTGACAGGCCTGCAGCTTTGAAGATAGCTGAGACCCATGTTGACAAACAACAAAACCACCTGGTATGTTTGAATTTCTATTCTATGTACATTTGGATTCTGGTCCTATGTACAGTGATGGAAACAACTGGAAGAGACATTCATGACGCCCTGCAGAACTTAAACTACTCTGTAGAGACAGGTGTGATTTACATGTCTAGAGGAGGAGCACCACCAAGCTGGGATGTTTTTGAAAATGTAAATTTTTTATTTTGACGGTTAACAATTCATTTGTTCACTTGCTGGATGCAGTTTACCGTTGGATGAGATCAATGAGGAATAGGATAACTGCTAATACATTAGTCAAACTGTGTACGTTTACAGTAATTTAGGGTGATTGACATTTGCTGAGTATAAAAATGTTTGCATTGAAACTGTCAGACATGAGGTGATCATAACTGGGAACTTTTCTAGCATAAATGTCAAACGGGCAGAAATGTCAGGTTTATATTGTTGATTGTCATTTATGCTTAGAAATATCTACTCATATATGCTTAGAGTTTATAATCAATGTCATTTTGGTAGAGGTTTGAGTCTGCAAAGACTTTGTGTGCATTCCAGAGTGTTCTGGCATTCACACCCACATCCTGGGAGCATGGGAGAGGTCGTACCTTCTCTTATTGTTTTATGGTAGGATAAACGTAGCTATATGTGTTTTAGTCTAAGTGCCTTTTGTTTAGATGAACTGCTGGACTTCCAGACCAGCAGGTTTAGGGAAGTCTTTATGGGCTCACACTCTAAAAGTACTGCCCTATGTTTGAAATCTCCTCCTTGGATAAATTAAAACATTCGTAATTTTAGGAGATACTGTTGCAAGCTAGAACGTTTGTGGAAGACTTCCAAGCTCGAGGTTCACAGATTACATCTTAAAGAATCCATTTTCGTACTAAATGACATGGGGAAAAATGCCAGAACAGAGTATTTTGCACACCTTATAGCGTCAAAAAAGAAAAATCCTAAATTCTTGTTTAATAAAATTAAGACTATTGTTTCTCCTGATGCTCCTCATGCACCCGTTTACTCAACATCTGAATGTAATGAGTTTTTGAATTATTTCACAAATAAGGTCACTGCCATTAGGTCAAATATCTCTCCATCATCTTCTCAGTATCAAGCTTACAATTTACTCACCTCTGATACTTGGTCTTCCTTTACTCCAGTTACATTACAGGACATCAGGGCTTTGCTTGGTCATATGAAACCAACTTCAAGCCCCCTTGATGTCCTTCCTGCCTTTTTTTTCATGAATGTGTTTGACTCTATTGGCCCCTGTATTGTGGAAATGATAAATATTTCTCGTTGTTCTGGTTCAGTTCCCAGCTTCTTTAAACAAGCTGTTGTTAAGCCGATATTAAAGAAACTTCATTTGGACCCATCCCCTTCAAACAGTTAGTGCCTTTTGTATCAAAGATTTTGGAAAAAACTGTAGCAGAACAACTGAACTGTTTCCTGGAGAAAAATATCATGGACATTTTCCAGTCTGAATTTCGCAAATTGCACTCTACGGAAATGGCTTACCTTAGAGTGTCTAGTGACATCCTGATGGCCGCAGACTCCGGAGAATACACAGTTCTGGTTCTGTTGGATCTCAGCTCTGCTTTTGATATTGTGGATCACAGTATCATTGTAAACAGGCTTATTTGGGATTACTGGTGTTGTTTTAAAAATGGTTCATGTCATATTTATCTGAAATGAAATGGGCGACCGTGGCTCAGGGGGTTGGGAACCGCATCTGTAACCGGAAGGTCGCCGGTTCGATCCCTGGGCTCTCTGTCCTGGTCGTTGTGTCCCTGGGCAAGACACTTTACCCTCCTTGCCTACTGGTGTTGGCCAGAGGGGCCGATGGCACGATATGGCAGCCTCGCTTCTGTCAGTCTGCCTCAGGGCAGCTGTGGCTACAACCGTAGCTTGCCTCCACCAGTGTGTGAGAGTGAATGAATAGTGGCATTGTAAAGCGCTTTGGGTGCCTTGAAAAGCGCTATATAAATCCAATCATTTATTATTATTAAATAACTTTGTATGAATCAAGTGATGTCCAAATCAAGAGTGCTATCTTGTGGGGTACCTCAGGCATCTGTCTTGGGTCCAATTCTCTTTTTACTCTATATATTAGGCCAAATTATTAGGCGCTAAAATGATATCTATTCCGATGACATTCAGTTATACTGTTCTTTTAAAGTCTCTGATTTTATAAATTGTTTAGTTTAAGTAATTGCCTGACAGAAATTAAGCAATGGTTAAACGGCAACTTCTTCCAGTTAAACTCTGATTTAACAGAAACTTTAATTATTGCTCCTGACCATATGATTCCAGAAATTAGGCAGCATGTCAGCTTCTTAGACCCTTATATAAAATCGAGCCTCAGAAACCTCGGTGTCATATTTGACAGCTCGATGTCGCTTTAGCAACATTCCAAACAGGTGGTCCAGAACTGTTTTTATCATTTAAGAAATATTTCAAAACTCAGACTAATGGTGTCAAAGCCTGAAATTGAGATGATTATTCATGCGTTTATTTCTTCACGTTTAGACTACTGCAATGGTATTTTTACTTGTTTTAACAAATCAGCTTTAAATCGTCTCAAACTGTGCAGAATGCTGCAGCAAGACTCTTAACAGGCACCAAGAGAAGATCTCATATCACTCCAGTTTTGGCCTCCCTTCACTGGTTGCCTGTAAGTTTTAGGTTTTATTTTAAAATTTTACCTTTAACCATTAGGGCCCTACATGGTCAAGCTCCCCAGTACATATCTGACCTGCTGAAACTGCATTCCTCTTCCCGAGCTCTAAGGTCATCAGGTCAGAGACTGTTGGTGGCCCCACGCACTCGATTTAAAACTCGTGGTGATCGGGCCTTTCAGGTAGTGGCACCAAGGTTGTGGAATTCTCTCCCACTGGTTTTACGCTATTTAGACTCCACTGATTCTTTTAAAAAGCAGCTGAAGACATTTTTTATATAGGCAAGCTTTTAATTAATTTGTTGTTTTTATGTTGTATTTTACTGTTTTACATTGTTTTTTGTTGTATTTCCATTCTTTTCATTTTTAATTTTCTTTGTTGTAAAGCACTTTGTGATTTTTATCTGCAAAAAGCGCTATATAAATACATTTTACTTACTTAAGCTGCATCTACACGTACACGGGCATTTTTAAAATCTGTTTATCTCCATCCACATGATAATCCAAAAACTGGTCTTAAGGTCTGCCAAAAGGATACCAAAGCACCAGTTCACAACTGTAACTGTAAAGAAATGTTGGGCAATCAGAAAAGTATGTAAACTTGTATATCTTTGATTTTTTGCGCGACAAATGTGAGGAGAAATGGCTAAAATGCAAAGAAAAAGTTATATTACTTTTTTTGTCAATACTGGTGACATGAGATACTCCTTGCAATTCGGTCAAATTGCACATGTAGTCCAGAATGTCACATCCCTACGTGCAGTCTCAAGAAGGCTTGCTGCATCTTCCATGCACAGTCTCCTGGAGGAGATCACAGGAGACTGTGACCAAGGCAGTAGAAAGTCATCAACCCAGCAGCAGGGCTAGTATGTACTCTTTTATGTGAGGAAGAACAGGACGAACACTGCCAGAGCCCTACAAAACATTCAGAGGACTACTCATGTGCACTTCTGTGACAAAACAGTCAGAAACATTCTTCGTGTAGATACCATGACGGTCCAGTGTCCTTGTGTGGGACACTGTGCAGCTCAGACCACTGTTCTTTTCACAGACAAGAGCAGGCTCACACCGAGGACATGTGATGGACATGAAAGCATGTGGACATGCTGTGGTGAACGGTATACTGCCTGCAACTTCATCCAGCATTCAGCAGTGGGTCAGTGATGGCCTGGAGAGGCATGTCACTGGTGATGTGTAGAATGCAATGTACAGTTGGACTTCCATCACAAATGTTGTTCGATTCAGTCCTGCTAGGGCGTTAATTAAGCACTATTGCTGTATAACACCACATTTTGTATTTGCTAATTTTATTTGTGAATAACGGTTAATGGTAATACTACCATGCACTAGCTTGGCAGTTATAGCATCTTCTATGACAAATGATCTGCCTCCATCTTACAAACTTTGTATACAAAGTGAGCACTCCTGCACGTTATACTTTGCTGAAACTTCTTCAAGAGTGGCTACAGTGATCATTTTATTGTAGTTGAAAGAATTTGGATATTTTTAACCATCATTGGTGCCTCTTTGCTTGTTTAGTCATGGGAAATGAAAGGGCAGTAAAACTAATAATGACTAACAACATCAGACTTAACAAGCACGTACTGCGGAATCCTTTTCAAAATGGGCACTGGGGAAATATACACAAAACACTTATATTTTATTGTCTATCAAGATCAAACGAAATGGAGCGATATCAATAATTCTAAATCTATATTTTTTCTAAACAGAGCTGAGTGAGGATGGCAAGAATAATGCTCATAATGCTCCTTTGTTGTGTTTGCATTGTGCTACCCCAGCCTAAAAAACGAGCAGTCTGGATTCTATTAAACTGGATTAAATGGGCCGTAATAACGTTTGTGTGACATATGTTTTAATATTGATAAAAGGAGGTTATGATGGATGACCACCGCAGAAGTGCTCACACTGGATTAATGTGATGCACTGAAATGTCTCACAGACTCAAAAGCATGAAGCCTATTCCTTACATTTCCCAGTGGGACTAGAAAATGGGAGCTTTTTAAAACACACAGAAGTCTATTCACAATCATAATTCATTTGAAATTGAACCTGAAACAGATCTCAAAAGTGTTCATCATTTAGAGAAAGCACACTGTGACACACATGGAAGTATATTTATCCCCCACTGATATTACGCCCAGTCTGGAATAAAGATGCTTTATTCAGGTGTGCTCTCTGTGCTCTTGTCAGGCCTAATTTGTTCTCTTGCAATGGATCTGTGCATACCAGAGTGACATTACAACCTCTGCCAGCCGGAGATAAAGTCATAATTGAGACGTGAAATGAGTGCGTCCACAAGAGTGAATAGGTGGGGGAATCACCTGACATACTGTGATGTGTACGTGCATGTTTTCTTTTATGTGATAGCTTAAATTTATTGTAGTCGTCTGAAATGCACAAGGCTTTCTGATAAAATAAAACAGAATTTATAGCATTCTTTTCCTTTTATGTCTTAATGTAACTTCCCAGGTCACAACAAACCTGGCGTATAGGGGGATTGCAAAGCTTTTACAATTCTGGTAAGATGTGGTAATTGAAATGATGGCTATATTATTCATGATTAGTTTATTTTAAAAAAATTTTTGCTTGATTAAAGTGTTGTATCTCTTCCTGCCTAAGAATGTGACTATAGTTGTCTCTGAAATTGCAGCTTGGTTTGCAGAATATAAGATAAGTCTCAGTTTTATTAAATGTGCACTGCGAGGTATGGCAATGGACAGATGTATAGGGTCCGCTGCTGAGCAAAGGGTTAATAAAAAAAATCCTGTCTTCATTGATTTGCAGAGTATTTTCTCAAGCATGATGCCTGCTGCTCTAAAGGTCAGATGAGAAAAAAAATGCAACCTGGAACATCTCCCCAACTCAAAGCTAGACAGGGAATTATTGATTAGAGGTACGAAGAGCTGAGAATGCGAGTGAACGCAAGTCTGGATCATAATCTAGTGAAGACCTTTAATGTTCACACATTCACATTTTCAGCCAATTTAATTTAGTGTTATTATTATCAATTAGGATGAGATTTGGGGGGGGGGGGGGGGGGGGGGGGGTTGTTTTGTTTTTTACATAGACTCATTTCAAGTGTTTTTCTTTTTTTGTTTTTTTTTAGCTTAGTCCGATTTTCAGATTCTCTTAGAGGAAAAAAAAAAATCAATCTTGAGAATCAGCCTTGCTCTTAGTAAAACCTTGAATGCAAAACCAGACATCTCATCAGAATGTTGCTCAGTCTTTATATATTTTAAAGACACAAAAATAGGATCGGGTACCTGCAGTCAAGCTATAGCTGTATATAGCTGAAACTTATGCAATACTATGCAATAGACATTTCGACTTTGAAAATGCTATATCATAGCAGAGTAGACATTCGTAATTCAATCATCATCTCCGATTCCTGTTTAGAGGAATGTGGTATTTTGAGAAGGAGACAAAAATTATTGTTAACTGTCATTTGAAGGCAGTGAAGAAGTACATGGATATTTTTATGGCTTGCTGGGTTAGCAAGTCATCATCAATTGTCATATCCACCACACAGAGAAGATTTAGCATTGGTTTGGAGCTGTATTTTTTTTTAGTTACCTGATTCAAAAAACTGAAATAAAAGAAGTTCTTGTCTTTACTTTCATCCCATACCTAATTAGGTATCACCAATTCTGGCCTTTAAGCAGCTAAAAGTTATGCTGCATTACACTGCTATTTGCTAGCTGCTAATGTTTTTTCTCTCCCTTTAATAACTGGCAGGTACCTCGCAGCATGTAGCAGCTTTGCTGCTGGAAATAAGGAATGATGGAGTCAGACTCAATCAGATCAGTAACGTTGACACCTTTCACCTTTTCACAAATAGGTCATTTCATGTGTGCTAACATGAAAAAAGGATTGGTGAACTTTAATGACAGAAGTGATCAACATCACGCAAACACATCCATCAATGGAGAACAAAGTGCAGTTTAAATACGGTGTTGAAGCTGAGGTCAATGACTCCTTCACAGTCTTCTGGGCTGTGCTGTTACATGATTTCTCTGGAGAAAACTCAGCGAAGAGCATACTGTGCATTTACATTTTGTTTCCATTACAGCTTCATTAAACGGCGCAGCCTATGTGAAAGAGAAATTGAGAAGTAAGTGACATGTCAGGACTTAATTCAACATCTTTCACTGTCCACTCTGCTGTCTGGAGATCAGCTAGCTAATAGGTCCCATAAGAGTGGTCAGTACATAATTAAACTCGTCCACCCCTGTTTTTGTTTTATTCATTTTTTTCCTCTTCCAGCCCTATGAATGCATCTGTGTGACAAGGCAAATGTCACTAAATGCCAAGCCAGGCCAACCATTCCAAAAGTCAAATGTTAGTTCATCTGTTAAGTCAATTTCCACTCAGCCTGACCAGCTGTTGTCTGGGTTGGCTCTCTTTAACCTCAGTGACAGGAATAAACGATTGACCCTTTGGCCTCAGCTGGCTTTACTATATCAGATAAGACCAATAGATGATGGGAAGACAATGCAAAAGGATAGGATAAGACAAAAGCAACAGAAGGTTGTGCATAGAATATAGCACACTGCTAAGAAAGAATTAGAGAACATTTCGTCATCATTGTATAATACCAAGTCAGTTAAACATCAGGGATGTCAACCTGTTCAGTTAGGAAATATAAGCGATTGGTGCAAATGAGAGCAGCAACAAGACAGCAACAAAAGGGGAATGCTTTTAACAGGTGGTGATTACATACCATTGCTCTCTCCTTATTCCCCTCTGACTGATTTTTTTCTAGTTTTGGTTTTGTTACAGTCCTTGTCCCTATTAGTTGCATGAGACAGCACCTCGAGCCCATGAGGTTGCGCAGGTACTCCTGCTCCTGCCGGATGGCATACCTAGAGCGTGAGGGAGAAGTTCTCTAAAAAAGGTGTAATGGATTCACAATGTAATATGCTTTTAAGCTGGACAGATTTTCTAAGCAACTAAATACTGACCTATCAATCATTTGAACATAAATAAGGCACCTAACTGAAGGAATGTCAACACATAACAAACAACTTAGCAAAGAACCAGTTTTAAACTGTATCTTTAGGCACTTTGTTGCTAGCGGTTATAAACACACAATTTGTTACCATTTCTTTAGTTGAGTCTATGAGAAATGATGAAGACAACACAGTTTGACAGGCATAAAATTGCATTTTTGCACCAACACAAGATATTAACAAAAAAGCTGACATGTCTCAGCAAAGTGTGCAATGTGTCCTTGAACAGATGATCCATCTACTGTTCACTAAAGCCTCGTCTGAAATGGTCTGGCTGGAAGGGTGGCTGTCAAGAAGCCATTCTTAAGGTAGGGAAACGGGGAGAAAAAGCTGAGGTATGACACATTACACAAGAACTGGAGTCAAAACCAGCAGAGTGCTGATTCAAGCCATGAAAAGTTTGGTTCAAGCAATGATCAATATCTATACAGGAGAGAGGTACAACAGTGTGTGTCTAAAGCCATCTGTAAAACAGGATGCAGTGTTGGTTGGGGGCTGAATTTCACTGACTGTATTGCAGCCCCCAAACAAATACAATTATGAACATATAAGCACCATCAGAGTTTGATCCACCATACAATACCACTGGGAAAGCATCTTCATTTCCTCAATTTTCAGCATGACAGTGATCCCAAACACACAGCCAAAGCAGTAAAAGCATTGTTAGATAGAAAAACAGACAATGGAACACTATCGGTCATGGATTGGCCTCCCCAGAGCCCCGACTACAATTTAAGCTACTTAAAGTCCTTAGGAGAAAGCTTACTTATGAGAGTTCAGCCTATGATGAAGAATTAAGGTGGCCACTCTACTATATAACAGAAGCACATTAGAATTATGCAAACTGTTTCTGCCTTATATATCGCATTTCCTTTTATATTTGCACAATTTAATGAATGGTACTTTAACATTAGATAAACTTAAAATAAACTTATTTCAGTGCTGCAACTTGAAACAGTCTTATAGTACATAAAATAAAATCATAAATCGGTTTTCACGGTCAATACTGTCACCACTATGACAACACAAACAAGGCACAGATCTATCATTAAATTAAACTGTTTTGTTAGTCTAAGAAATATAAATAAAGACTGTTTATTTATTTATTATTTTTTGTGGTTGACAGCAAACCGTGTTGTTGTGTTTATTTTGTATTATTATTATTTATGATTATTTTATATGAAATCATTGAGTGGCACTCAGTGGTAAGGTTAAGGATTAGGTTGTATTTTTGGCACACGCTAACTAGTACTGATCTTTCAAATGAAGTTTTTTTACTTTACATTTATGCAAACAAATAAAGGAAAAATTCTGTATATAAAAGGGTAGAAGTGACTAACCCTAAAAAGGTAACCAGTCACCTGGTGGATAAAAAGAGATTACCATTTTGTAATGATTGAATCTTTGATTACATTACATAGAAAATAAAGATTCATCCCGATGTCACAACTTCTGCTTATGTTTTCCTTTTTTATATATATTAGCGTTAACTGTCTGCATCTTACTGTCACTCACTTGAACATTTTTTAGAGCCACTCAAGAAAATGAGACAGCCTCTTATTGCTTTTAATGTGCATCCTTTTGTTCATTACTAGGGTGATTCAGTGGATGACATTTAATTTTTTTTTCTTTACAAAGCCTACATAGTTCATCACAGCATATTTAGTTTAATATTTCTTTCTGACAGTTTTCACATCTGTGGTTAAGATAAGATAAGATAAAACTTTATTAATCCCTCGGATGGGTTCCTCTGGGAACAGAAGTTACAGAACGTGAGCAGAATATTATATATATATCCATCCATTCATCCATCCATCCATCTTCATCCGCTTTATCCGAGGCCGGGTCGCGGGGGCAGCAGCCTAAGCAGAGCCACCTCCTGGGCGCCTCTCCCCAGCCACCTCCTCCAGCTTATCCGGGGGAACACCAAGGCGTTCCCAGGCCAGAAGAGAGATATAATCTTTCCAGCGTGTCCTGGGTCTGCCCCGGGGCCTCCTCCCGGTGGGACATGCCCGGAACACCTCACCTAGGAGGCGCCCAGGAGGCATCCTTGTCAGATGCCCGAACCACCTCAGCTGGCTCCTTTCGATGTGGAGCAGCAGCGGCTCTACTCTAAGCCCCTCCCGGATGGCCGAACCTCTCACCCGATCTCTAAGGGAGAGGCCAGCCACCCTTCGGAGGAAGCTCATTTCTGCCGCTTGTATCCGCGATCTCGTTCTTTCGGTCACTACCCACAGCTCGTGGCCATAGGTGAGGGTAGGGACGTAGATCGAGAGCTTCGCTTTTACACTCAGCTCCCTCTTCACCACGACGGACCGGTGCAGCGTCCGCATTACTGCAGCTGCAGCCCCAATCCGTCTGTCGATCTCCAGCTCCCTTCTCCCATCACTCGCGAACAAGACCCAGAGATACATGAACCCCTCCACTTGGTGCAGGAACTCATCCCCGACCCGGATTGGGCACTCCACCCTTTTCTGGCTGAGAACCATGGCCTCAGATTTGGAGGTGCTGATCCTCATTCCCGCTGCTTCACACTCGGCTGTGAACTGTTCCAGTGCGAGCTGGAGGCCCCCACCCGATCAAGCCAACAGAACCACATCATCCGCAAAAAGCAGAGATGAGATTCTGAGGCCACCAAAGCGAAAGCCCTCCGCCACTTGGCTGCGCCTAGAAATCCACAAAAATTATGAACAGAACCGGTGACAAAGGGCAGCCCTGGCGGAGCCCATCACCCACCGGGAACCAGTCCGACTTATTGCCGGCAATGCGAACCAATCTCTTGCAATGGTTGTATAGGAATCGAATGGCCCGTAGCAATGGGCGAGACACCCCATACTCCCGCAAAACCTCCCACAGGACACCCCGAGGGACACGGTCGAATGCCTTCTCCAAGTCCACAAAACACATGTAGACTAGTTGGGCAAACTCCCATGCACCCTCAAGTATCCTCGAGAGGATAAAGAGCTGGTCCAGTGTTCCGCGACCAGGACGAAAACCGCATTGTTCCTCCTGTATCCGAGGTTCGACTAGCGGACGAACTCTCCTTTCCAGCACCCTGGCATAGACTTTCCCAGGGAGGCTGAGGAGTGTGTAGTTGGAACACACCCTCCGGTCTCCCTTCTTAAAGATGGGGACCACCACCCCGGTTTGCCAGTCCAGGGGTACTGCCCCTGATCTCCACGCAACATTGTAGAGGCGTGTCAACCAGGACAGCCCTACAACGTTCAGAGCCTTCAGGAACTCGGGGCGGACCTCATCAACACCAGGGGCTCTGCCACCAGGGAGTTGTTTTACTGCCTCAGTGACCTCGCCCCTGAAATTGGCGGATCATTCCCCTCATCCCCAGACTCTGCTTCCTCCTCGGAAGACGTGTCAGTGGGATTTAGGAGGTCCTCGAAGTATTCCTTCCACCGCCTGACAATGTTTTCAGTCAACGTCAACAGCGCTCCACCAGCACTATACACAGTGCAGTTAGATCACCGCTTTCCCCTCCTGAGATGCCTGACGGTTTGCCAGAATCTCTTCGAGGCAGTCCAAAAGTCTTTTTCCATGGCCTCTCCGAACTCCTGGTTTGGGGATTACCACCACGACAGGCACCAACCACCTTGCGGCCGCAGCTCAATGCAGCAGCTTCGGCAATGGAGACGCTGAACATGGTCCATTCGGACTCAATGTCCCCAGTCTCCCTCGGAATGCTGTTGAAGCTCTGCCGGAGGTGTGCGTTGAAGATCTCGCGGACTGGGGCCTCTGCTAGGCATTCCGAGCACACCCTCACTGTATGTTTAGGTGCACCGGGTCTGTCCAGCGTCCTCCCCCGCCACCTGATCCAACTGACCACCAGGTGGTGATCAGTTGACAGCTCAGCCCCTCTCTTTACCCGAGTGTCCAGAACATATGGTCGCAGGTCTGGTGATACGATCATCGACCTGTGGCCTAGAGTGTCCTGGTGCCACGTGCACTTATGGACACTCTTATGTTCGAACAAGGTGTTCGTTATGGGTAAACTGTGATTAGCACAGAAGTCCAATAACAAAGCACCACTCGGGTTCAGATCAGGGAGGCCGCTCCTCCCAGTCACACCCCTCCAGGTCTCGCTGTCGTTGCCCACGTAAGCATTGAAGTCTCCCAGCAGGACAACAGAGTCTCCAGGTGGAGCACCTTCCAGCACCCCCCCCCCCCCCCCCCGCCCAGAAGGCTCGGCGCATAAGCGCAGATGACAGTCTGGACCCATTTCCCGACCCTAAGGCGCAGGGAACAAACCCTCTCATCCACCAGGAAAAACCCCAACGTACCGGCAGCAAGCCGAGGGGATATTAGAATACCCACCCCCGACCAATATAGCCACCTTTCTTTGCAAGGACACTCAAAAGCCTGCCATCCATGGATTCTGTCAGTGTTTTGATCTGTTCACCATCAACATTGCGTGCAGCAGCAACCACAGCCTCCCAGACACTGTTCAGAGAGGTGTACTGTTTTCCCTCCTTGTAAATCTCACATTTGATGATGGACCACAGGTTCTCAATGGGGTCCAGATCAGGTGAACAAGGAGGCCATGTCATTAGTTTTTCTTCTTTTATACCCTTTCTTACTACTTAGTACTTGGACGCGTGTGATGGAGCATTGTCCTGCATGAAAATCATGTTTTTCTTGAAGGATGCAGACTTCTTCCTGTACCACTGCTTGAAGAAGGTGTCTTCCAGAAACTGGCAGTAGGACTGGGAGTTGAGCTTGACTCCATCCTCAACCCGAAAAGGCCCCACAAGCTCATCTTTGATGATACCCAAACCAGTACTCCACCCCCACCTTGCTGGCGTCTGAGTCGGACTGGAGCTCTCTGCCCTTTACCAATCCAGCCACGGGCCCATCCATCTGGCCCATCAAGACTCACTCTCATTTCATCAGTCCATAAAACCTTAGAAAAATCAGTCTCGAGATATTTCTTGGCCCAGTCTTGACGTTTCAGCTTGTGTGTCTTGTTCAGTGGTGGTCGTCTTTCAGCCTTTCTTACCTTGGCCATGTCTCTGAGTATTGTACACCTTGTGCTCTTGGGCACTCCAGTGATGTTGCAGCTCTGAAATATGGCCAAACTGGTGGCAAGTGGCATCTTGGCAGCTGCACGCTTGACTTTTCTCAGTTCATGAGTAGTTATTTTGTGCCTTGGTTTTTCCACACGCTTCTTGCGACCCTGTTGACTATTTTGAATGAAACACTTGATTGTTCGATGATCACGCTTCAGAAGCTTTGCAATTTTGAGACTGCTGCATCCCTCTGCAAGATATCTCACTATTTTTGACTTTTCTGAGCCTGTCAAGTCCTTCTTTTGACCCATTTTGCCAAAGGAAAGGACGTTGCCTAATAATTATGCACACCTGATATAGGGTGTTGATGTCATTAGACCACACCCCTTCTCATTACAGAGATGCACATCACCTAATATGCTTAATTGGTAGTAGGCTTTCGAGCCTATACAGCTTGGAGTAAGACAACATGCATGGAGAGGATGATATGGACAAAATACTAATTTGCCTAATAATTCTGCACTCCCTGTATATCGAGCCGGTACCTCTCAACCTCATGCACTAACTCAGGCTCCTTCACCACCAGAGAGGTGACATTCCATGTCCCTATTGCCAGTCTTGGCAGCCGGTGATCAGTCTGCCAGGGCCTCCGCTCCTGGCGGCCACCCGGCACACAATGCACCCGACCCCTATGGCGCCTCCTGCGGGTGGTGGGCCTAAGGCCTCCTCCTTCACTTTGCTCCTGAAAGCCTTCTTCTTCATGTTGAGGACAGCTTTGACCTCCTGTGTTACCCACGGTTTGTTATTAGGATAACACCATACCGTCTTAGCAGGGGCGACCGTGTTCACACAAAAGTTGAGGTAGTCTGTCAGACAGTGTGTCGCCCCCTCTATGTCCTCACCATGTGGGCTCAGAAGCACATCCCAGTCTGTGCATCCTCCTTTTCTGGGGTCCATCTCCTGATGGAGCGTGTTGTGACAGGCTGCCTTTGGACGAGGGGTGTGTATTGTGGCTGTAGGTAAACCAGGTTGTGGTCTGACTTCCCTAGTGGGGGGAGGGGGGAGGCTCTGTATGCATCTCTCACATTGGCATACAGTAGGTTGTACAATGAGTAATGGCACGGTGAAGACAATGGGCTTTTTTGCTGTGTTAATTACAATTTTATGAAATGAAGCACATGAAGAATAAGCACTGCCCTAAGCCACAGTCAGGGATGTCGATGGGATAAGAATATTGCTTCCACGTAATTAGCTTTAATATTGTATTGTATAGGAGGGAGTCTGCCACTATGAGAATTCAAATCCACATACAGTGTCACGTTCTGATGTTGAGCCATCTTTTCCAATTGTGTCAGCAAATGTAGGCATTAGACATTTTTAAGTAGTCAAAATAAGGAACCAATTCAAAAGGTGTGGATGTAGACCTGCAAGTTCGACAGATATGCTCAAAGGTAAGATCCACCTTTCTGAACACCAAATATGCAACTGTATCAATGTCCATGTCCATGACCCATGCTGGACATGGGCGTGGCCTTTGCCATTGGGGAATGATTTACCAGCTTAAACCCACGACCACGACCGGTGGAATCTAGAACCAAAACATTGGTTTGTTTTAAGATTATTGGTATTATTCACTTTGCCTATCAGTGGTTTCAGTGTGGTGGCCTATCAGTGTAAATTTTAGCTGTAAACATCTCAACATTATAAATTCATATATTTGTTTTGTTTTGGTTTTTTTTGCTTATTCAGGGTTATGGGGGCGCTGAAGCATATTCCAGCTGTCAAGTGCAAAAGGTGGGCTATACCTTTGACAGGTCCCTAGTGTACCACAGGGCTAACACTTAAAGACAACCATTTACGATCACATTCATGCCTAAAACCAATTTACAATTGTGAAATGCTAAACATGAAAACTTAATTAACACTGATGGATATCAAGAACTCTTGCTTGGAGCAACAGTGCTGACCATCACATCCTTGGGTACCTGTAGCTTAGGGGGCAGAGCAGGTCATCACCTTATCTGTAGATTGATGGTTCAAGCCCTTGCTGCTCTGGTCTCCAGTCAGCATGTATCCTTGAGCAATAAACTAAACCCTGTTGCTCACATCAGAGTACGACTGTGGGTCAGTGTTAGATACAAAGCACTTAGGTGTACAAAAACTAGGTCTGAATTAGTGGGTGTTTTAAGTGCTCGAGTAAAGCCAAAAAACCCTATATGAGAATCAGTCATATTATTGCAATGCATTATACAATTTTATATGCTTAGCACGTAATTAAAACAAGACTCAAACTCCTAACAAATCTAGGGACTGAAGTTAGGGGTTTGGGTTGAGTCAGGTGTGTCCAACTCCAGGTCTTGAGGCCCAGTGTCCTGCAGGTTTTAGATCTCACCCTGGGTCTACACACCTGAATCAAATGATTAGCTCATTACCAGACCTCTGGAGAACTTCAAGAAATGTTGAGTAGGTAATTTAGCCATTTAAATCAGCTGTGTTGGACCAAGGAACAATCTAAAACCTGCAGGACACTGGCCCCTGAGGCCTGGAGTTCGACACCGCTGGGTTAAAGTTAACCACCACCCCTTTTATGACATTATTTTTTTTAAATGTAGTTTTCAAAAAGCTTGTTTTTGCCCAACTCTTCTATTACATCTCATAATTCTAGTACCAGACATTTCCTTTAGGATCAGTCTTACTAGACTGAAAATATTCTGGATCGACATACAGAATAATTAGGCTTGACAGGCTTGCAACAGTAAATGGGGCACGGTGACAATGAAGACGGAAAATGAGGAATCCAAGGGAGGGGCATTTCACTATTGAGTAAAATGCCCATCCCTTTGATTCCTCATTCCTCCTGCAAAAAGCAGGTTGACTATTCTAAGTGCAGACATATCTAGCTGTATTGCATGCCCTGTTAGTTAGCTATGAAGTGAAAATGAGTACACTACTCTGTGGAATTCAGCCTGACAAGTATGTGCAAATGGAGTGAATCCTTTCAACTATACCCCTGGTAACAGTTCCCTCTCCTTTTTTCTTCTCCTTTTTCCTTCTCCCACAGTGACACTCAACATCTGTAGCCACTGTGACACAATCTGCAAGTAATCCATAACCATAAATTCGATGACATCTCATCAGGGTGGTGAGGGAAGGGGAAGGGGGTTTACATCCCTTCCAACACAGGAGTAATATAACCGTCCACCAGCCAAGCATCCCCAGCACCTCCAGAACCTTGAAATTAGAACAACCGCACAGGGGATATCATCTGCACATACTTTTTTTCTTCTTTATCCTCTCTGACACACATTCACAGAAGCATACTGTAGTGGATTAGACATACTGTATGTATCATTTTGTCTGCTAATACATCAAGCTAATTTGTGGGTTTTATTAAAAATCCGATACGGGCTGGTCAATGTCCTTTGTCACTAGTATTATGAAGGTTCTTCCGTGACCAGGCCTTGTGAATATATCACTGTCTACTAAAATCAATTCCGGCATGATGTGGGGGATGTGTTTTATTCAGTCCCTTCAGCATCAGAGGTCACTGTCTTTAATCCTCTAATGAAAAAAAGTCTCATCCTATTTAACATTTGAAAGAAAAAACATGATTTTGACCTTCATCCTTACTTTGGATGGTCAAACCGGTGGATGCAGATGTGACTTAATATTTGCAGACCTCTGATAGATAAACCAGTTTATCAATGCTAGTTTCGCTGATCCAGGGAGTCTCGATGTTTGCCATGTTTTCCACATATGTTTAATGTCAGATAACTGTTTGGGTTCAGATAGAAGTCTGGGAGATAGGAGGTTTCTTCAGGAATCTTTATGTGGGTGGCACTTGATAAAGTGATTGTGCAACTACAGCCTGATTTGATGGGCTGTAGGGTATGGTAGCAACTGCTAGCTGACATGGGGTGGCTGTAGCTCAGGTGGCAGAGCAGGTCACCCACTAATCAGAAGGTCGGTAGTTCGATCCCAGGCTGCCTCCTGGCTGCATGCAAAATATCCTTGGGCAAGATACTAACCCCAAGTTTGCCTACTGGTGGTGGTCAGAGGGCTGGTGGGGCCAGTGTCCGGCAGCCTCGCCTCTGTCAGTGTGCCCCAGGGCAGCTGTGGCTACAATGTAGCTTGCCATCGCCAGTGTGTGAATGTGAGTGTGAATGACTGAATGTAGTGTGAAGCGCTTTGGGGTCCTTAGGGACTAGAAAAGCGCTATACAAATGCAGGCCATTTACCATTAGCAAGCTTTTAGCTACAGTATATAACTGACATTACTAAATCAGATTAAAGATGGAAGATCAGGCTCTTGCTGCTGGCTGAAGTTGGCAGATGCTGAGCTTTAATATCAATCTGGGTTTTTTGTTACCTCTGTGTTAGCATGCTATTGTGTAATGTGGCGTTATGCACTTTGGCACAATGCTTTCACCCTTTTGTGCAAAAAAAATAACAGTAATATCAATATCTCCCCTTCTCAGAAGTTGTAGAACCCTCCAACCTTTCCCTCCACCCTCCACACAAACGGAAATCTGCTAAATCAGCTGATAGTAGCAGAAGTGCTTGTTAAGAAACTTTGAAATACAATTATTGACATGATTGCAACTGTTATGTGATTACTTAATTTAGTATAATAATACGATTGGTTACTGTGTGATGCATTACTTGGTACAGTAACATGTTACACCAAACACTTTAACTGCTTTCTTGTGTTCCCTTTTTTCCTGTTTGTCTTGTCAGAGGTAATCACCCAGAGATAATCGACTTTCTGCTACAAAAGTTTGTACAATAAGGTGTTTGATAGTGTTTTTAAGGATCTTCAGTAGAGTAGTGCAAAGTGCTGTTTAGCCTGTAGACCAGCGGTCCCCAACCCCAGGCCTCGGACCGTTTTTTTTTTTACACAAATATAACGACTAAAACAAACAAACAAAAAAACCCACTTATGATATTGTTGCACTGCAAACAACTTTTTTGATATAACACACTTGCCTCAAATACTGACACGAAGCGCATGAAACGCTCTAGCAATAATGGAAGCTTTAGTTTCATTCAGTTTTCCTGGATTTTGTTTTCTTGTGCAATGTACCTTTAATGTAACCAAGACCACATAACTTGATAATCTATTGATTTTTACATGCAATCAGACATATATCTACATAGATTTAAGTTTTTCAGTGCTAGACACAGTGTACTGTACAACCCATTAATTAAGTTTTAAAAAAAAGCAACATTCTGGCAAGTTTTGAGAGTTCATCCCTGTATAAAACTCCCACTCTTAGATTTCCTTTGTCCGGTAATGTGTTTGAAGTCTTTTATGATATCATCGGGTTCATGGCTGTAGCTTGCTCCAAGAGCTATCTCTATGGTAAATAGCCTGTGATAACCATCCTTATTATGTCTGATGCTGCCAAGTTGTCACCATCTATGAAATAACACCACTATTAGCAGCTAATGGTGAGCTCCACAAAAGACAGATTTCAAGTAAAGACACTATTAATTTTCAGGGGGTCAAAGACAATAAGTGCATGTGTGTGTGTGTCTGTGTATGTGTGTATGTGTGTGTGTGTGTGTGTGTGTGTGGCTGTACAGTATGAGCAAGTATAATGGTGCCATTTAATAACAATTGAGGTCACTGGAGGACTTCTGAGCAACCGAGAGCGCTGTGCTAAAGACATCACATCAGTTCAAAAGATTAGCGTAAGCATAGATGGATGGTTTAGAATGGTGGTGTAATTAGAGCTTGTTATGGCAATTTATGACAGCATAACAACATATCTCAGGGAAGCTGTTGGACTGAGATGGTTAATCTGTCACTGTCAAAGCAGTCGATGATGTGGAAAAGCTTTCAAAAGCTTCGGGTTGGTGAGATATGTTTTAAAAACTGGCAGTGAACGAGTGACTTTTCATATTTGCCCTATATCGAGCTGTGAAGACACTCTCATTAACATCCAATATTTATTTGGAATGCTTAATGCAAAATCTTGGCATATCAGAGTTTTTGTTGGAGAGATATTCTTTTGCTGCAAAGTTGCTCAGGGGGGAAGGCAGGAATTATATTTTTGCTCCAGATAAAACTCTGCTCTGAACATCAAAACTGTTGCACACATACTTTGCTAAGCTTCCTCGGAAGCTCGGCCTATTCACTGGGTAAAGTTCACACCTCATTGCTAGTTTACTGGCATGCTGACAAACCATAAATCATTGCAGAAGTTATGAAGAAATGGAATTACTGACAAAAACATTTCGTGAGTTGCCTTATGCGACCCTGAAAGCTCATTCAGAAGACGTACTGAGTACTGACTAGGAGCTGAATGACGCAAAGCAATTAGTTACCCTAGAGCTCATCGGTTATTGAAAATGAAAAATAATTCAAAGCCATTTTTGATAGCAAAGACGTCAAACATTCTCTCAGCGTCGAAACTGTAAAACATTGATTTCTTTCTTGTTCTTATGTGAATAATTTGGTTTGGTAAATTGGCTCCTTTTCTACAGCACTTTTCTGCTCTTATTGACCACTCAAGGCACTTCACACTACAAGCCACTTTCAACCATACTCACAGACATTTAAAGAGCACTTCTTATGTCATACATACAGCTTTCTCTATTGTACACTCACCACTTATACGTGGGGAGGTGCTTTTCAGGTTTGATGTCTTGCCCAAAGTTACCTGTGCACTGAAGGAGCTAGGCATCAGTCACCTTACCTCCACAGCTTGTTAGGGAAAAACAAGCAATTCAATTTACAATGGAGTTTAGTACCATTAGAGTTTTCAGTTATTTATTCTTACATTTTTGCTTCATTCTTTTTCTTGAATATTGAAGATAAATTACTAGATACTTGAAGCCCCTGGCTATAGAACTGTTAGACTCTGTGTCTACATACAGTTGTTTTTGTTGTGGCACCATCGAGGACTCGATTTTAAGAGCAATTCTTACAAGAGGTGTTGCTAGGCTACAAAACATATTTGTTAATGTCATTAAGTCCTGCCACATATTGATTTTGTTTGATTGATGAGAGGGAAGTAACTGTTGCTGTGTTCCCAAAGTTAAACTTTCTACTTTCCACATCCACTCAAACTGCTGAGCCCTGAGGATGTTTTTGTACCAAAGACTGCGTTCATAGAATTTACATGGGGAAAAAAACCATGAGAGTGAATGCTTACTGCCAACATGCCACATGCCCCATCAGTATGATCAAAAAGTGAGGGTCACCCTGCAGCTAACCTTTAGTGGGGCCTTTTTAGCCACCACAGAGCAGGTAAATTTTAGAGACATATTTGACAGATTAGCTGCCGTATAATTTAGACTGTGCAAACTAAACATTATAAAGCGGCACATGTACAACCCTGCAATTGAAATTTGCCATCAGTCTATCAATTATTGATATTCAAATTATATTCAATTATCAATTATTCAAACTGACAAAACTCTGATCCAGAAAAGATTTATGCAGACATATTCTCCACTCATCTGCTACTTCAATATGGACAGCTCAGTTTTTCAACTGCTAGTTAATGTAAATATCTAATCAGCAAATTACATAACAGCATGTGATTTTGACCCTGTCGACATAGCTAAGATCACATGCTGAAGTTTAAACTGAACGGGGGAGGAAAGGTAATTTAAATGACTTTGAACTTGGCATGGTTGTTGGTGCCAGACAAATTGGTCTGAGTGCTTACAAAACTCCTGATCTACTGAAATGTTCCAACACTAGAGGTCTACAGAGAATGGTCAGAAAAAGAGAAAATATCCATTGAGCGCCAGCTCTCTGGATGAAAGTGATGTGTTGATGTGAGAGGTCATAGGAGAATAGCCCTTCTTCTTCTAACTGATAGGAAGGTAACAGTAACTCAAATAAGCACTCATTATATCTGATGAATACAGAAGAGCATTTCTGACCAGCAGATGGAAGAAGCAGATGGACTGCAGTAGCAGAAGGCCACTTCCATCAGCTAAAAGTAGGAGACATTGCCTAGTCTGATTACTGTCAACTTCTGTTGACGTCAGATGGTAGATTCATCATTTGGAATCAAAAATATGAAACCATGGATCCACCCTGTCTTGTATCAACAACTCAAGCTATTAGTGGTGGTAGTATAATAGCTCTTTTGGTGCACTTTGGCCTCCTTAATACCAACTGAGCCTTATCCCTCACTGACAACACTGGTGACAGATGGCTGCCCCTCTCTGTCAGACGATTCTTCCTGTTAAAAAGGAAGTTTTTACTTCACACTGTTGTTTCCCAGTGCTTGCTCATAGGGATCATCTGAATGTGGGGGGCTTATCTGTATTATTGTAGGGTCATACAGTAAAGAACCTTTAGAATGTTGTTCTGATTTGGCGCTATATAAATAAAACTGGATTGAATTGAATTGAATTAACAAGCACTGAATTTAATTGTTCATCCCTTTATGACCATGGTGTAGGCTACCCATCTTTTGATTTCTGCTTCCAGCAGGATAACGCGCCGCATCTCTAATTAAGAGTAAAGTAATTGGTTCAAAATCTCAATGATAATTGCTGTATTTCTTGGACATGATAAATGGCCGGTGATTCAAAACATCAATTCTCCAAATGTCAACAAAACTCTACAGTTAATTTCTCTGCTTTCATGAAATATTCGTAATTCTTCAAAGTATGGTTCCTCTGTTTGCACAGCCGTTGTTCTTTTCTCTTTGGCTGTAAAGAAATTCCCCGTTATGAATGCAGCTCCATTTTTCATCATGGTGAGTGACCCGTTGTGCCTTCTGCTAATACTGGCTTGTCTAATAACAGATGAATATGGTGGATGCTCTGAATAATGTGGCTCCAAGTGCTGTGCACAAGAAGTGCAAGTAGCTTAGGAGATAAATTGGCTCTTTGTAGACTGCCTTAATGATTGTCCAATTGTTTTATTGAATGAAATGCTTTGACCAGTGATGTATGAACCATAAATATGTATTGAACACATGTATGTTTGATGAATAGGTTGGAAATGTTTAGGCACAGCTGAGTTTTACTCTGCATGGCTTGGTTTCACCAGGGAGGCACAAGAAAAGAGAAACTGGAAAAGAAGAATTAAAAATACGCTAGTATGCATCAATACGCAGTGATGTGGGGCCTCGGGTGTTTTTAATGCGGGGGGGGGGGGGGGGGGGAACAGGTTTGCACTGGTAAAAGCATGTGTCACGTCAGAGAAGATGTTTGATTGTGTTGCCTGCATGCAACATTTCGACTGGCCTGAAATTACCCAACGGACTCAAAATTAGATCAAGCATCCACAAATAAAACATGGTTTTGGTTCAAGCAAACACAGGCAAAGAAATAAATGTTGGACTGGTCTGGCTTTTATCTGTCGGGCTCTTTGGAATGAGACAGCAAAATGTCAAGGCAAATGGGTGCTAAGTTCCAGATTCTGCACAAAAAAATGTTTAACAAGGACAAACAATATTTTATAGGCTGAAGAAAAAAAAACTTTTAAATGCACCTTAGAACACACATGCATCAACACTACAATGAGCGGGTGGAGGGAGGTTTGGAGTCTTCTCTCACCCCCATTCTCTGCGACCTGCTGGAGCGGGGGGGCTAGGAGGAGGAGTTGGCCGTCCGACTGCGGTCTGGAGTGTGGGGCCTCCCTGCTGCTGCGGAGTCGGGGCGGTCTGCCTCCCCCCACCGCAGGGAGAAGGGTAACACCACCTGGGTCTGGGTGCAGTTCCCCCTCCAGGGGCAAGGGTACCTAGACCCGGTTTGTAGAGTACGCTTGGGGAGTGTGATCGTGTGTACAGCGTCTCTTTATGTCTGTCTCCACGTTGGTTGAGTGTGGAGTAAGTGCATATGAGAGCATGAGGGTGGGAATGGATGTTTGTATCTGTGTGTGCCTGTATGTCTGTGTCTATATGTCAGGTTGGGTGTCAGACGCCACCTCTCTGGGGACATCTTAGGCCCTCCAAGGTTTGGAGGCCTATCTCCCCCTACCACCACTTCCCCTGCCAGTGGCGGACTCCCTCAGATATCGGTGCGTTGGTGGTTCTTTGTGTCTGGGGATGGGCGTCCAGGTACACACCGGCTCACTCCTTGGCGGCCGCTTATCGGGGCCTGGAGCCTGGGGCTCGCTCGGGCAACTTCGGAGGTGGGGTGCCCCCGGCCTCTCGGCCTGGGGCTCGGTCACTCAGGCACGGCTGGCTGCCGCGGAGCTCACGGGCGCGTCACTGCAACTCCCCCTGGCTTCTGCTCCGCGGCTGCTGAGTGAGCCCTCATCTGGGACTCTCCTCAGCTCTTTCTGGGACAGTGGCGCGGCTGCCCCTCTGTTGGTCTTCCTTGGTCTCTTGTGTTCTGGGGGCCTCTGGATGTCTGGAGTTTTGATCTCCTCCATACCTGCTTCATGCCCTGGAGGACGGGGCTGTGGCCCCTCCACACCCTCTAGCAGATCATTACATGAAGGAACCTTTTAAAAAAAACAAGCGCGTCCATGCTCACAGGTGTACACACGGGTGATCACACCCACAAACTACACCCTTTTTGGCTCCTACCTCAAAGCACACTGTGTTCTGTTGATCTTATGTGCTGCACAATAATGTTTAATATTTAGTATTTACTGTCATATTCCCATATATCATTGTGATGCTGTTTATTCTATTACTCTTGTTCTCTTCTGCTTTTCTTTTTTCTTTCTCAGCAGGTGATCCAGGTGATTGATATATGCATTTTTTCTTTCTTTTTTTTCTTTTTTTTTCTTTTTTTCTTCTCATTCTGTTGGTTTTTGTCTTTTGCCCTTCTCCCCCGTCCCTCTTCTCAGCTGTTTCTCTTTCCCTCTTTCTTTCTCCCCTTCTTTCCCCCAGTCAAGTCTGTCCCGTATTCAGTAAGTGAAAATAAAATAAACAATACAAGGTGAATCAAATGGACCATTACGGCAAGGCTGGGATGGTCAATTTGGTAAAGTAAATCTGTTGGGCATCTTTCTTTGCCTTTAGACAACAATTCTGATGGCAAAAGAGCCAAACGGGACAGGCAACAAAAAAAAAAAAAAAAACAAGAAAAAAACAAACATGCAAACTGTCACTGGCAATAAACCTTTTTTTTTTTGTTTGTTTGTTTTGTTCTAAATTGCCATCACTGGATTTAAGGAGGAGTCAAAATAAACTTGTGTTTCAGATTAAAAGATAAGATGAAGGAATCGAGAAGAATGAGTTGTCTTTTTAGAAAGATATTTGTTTATATCTGGCAAATGGGCCTGTGTTGCCCTTAAGGCATTTCTCTGAATACATAAGTTCATAGGTTTAAAATAAATAATTCTAAAAATATCTGTCATTAAAAAATTATAAATATGTGTTGTTAAAATGAATAATTCCTGCTTTACACACGTTTTAGCTAAAAGGAAAATATCCCTAAAATGTATTTCCTGTTCTGGCGGCGCACTTCCGGCGGCTCGGTTTTTGCTGAGAAACAAGCTCCACATGCTAAAGGCAGTATGGAAATGGAATCAGATGCCATCTACTCTGAATTATCAGGCTGGAATGCCGTAAGTTTCTTTATATGACAGTTTATACAGCTAGCTTTGGATATTAATGTGTATTTTGCTGACATGAATGTTTTAGTGAGCGTAATGCACTTTATTAATGTAAACATGCTTATACCTGTTGAGATGGAGTTAATTTTATGTCATTTCAGTTTTCACCACATGTTCATGGAGACAAGCTGCAACTAAACTCCAGGGTCTTCATTTGTGGTTTAACTCGGTGTCACCAACATCCTTGTTGAAAACACTACAGGGCCCAATATTTGACTTGTGATTTGAAACTAATGATTTAGTTCATATTGTAAAAAATTTGTCCCACTATCCAAGCATTGCTGCAGACTAGGTACACCCTTTTGTGGAAACAGTATTCCTTGATGGCCATGGCCTCTGTCAGCAGAATAATGCGCCCTGCCACAAAGCAAAGATGGGTCAGGGTGGTTTGAGGAACACCACAATGAGTTCAAGGTGCCTTGATTTGATGTCCAAATTCTCCAGACCTCCATTCTGTCAAAAATCTGTGGGGTGCACTGGACAAATGACTGTTACCCATGGAGGCCTCATTTGCAATTTACAGGACTTAAAGGATGTGTTGCTAACATCTTGGTGCGAGATACAACAGCACACATAGTCTACTGGAAGTCCATGCCTTGATGGTTTATTACTGTTTTGGTAGCAAAAGGGGGTAGAACATAATATGTGTAGTCATATTATGCCTGGCTGGTGTATTACCTTTCTACTCAGTTTGAGCATAATTTCTTTACTTTATACTACAAGTAACATTAATCCAATTACCGGTACACATTTTCATTTTGTATTTTCTAACAGTCACACACACAAACGCTAGGGGTATCTCACTGGGTTTATAACTTGCTCAAAGAAACTACAACTTGTGGACTGAAAGAGCCGCGAACCGATCCACCGAACTTCCAATTGATAGACATCCTGCTCTTCCACCTCTGGCACTGGCCACCCCCCAAAATTTGTTGTACCTCTTTTTAGTTATATCAGTTTTAATCTCAGGAAATTAACTAGGCATGTAATGCAACCCTGTCTTTTTTGCCATATTTTTTTAAGTAACCTATATTTGGCAACAACATAATAAAACTGGGAATTCTGTTTTTCGTTTGCCACCCTAATATTTTTAGTGGCTCCCATATGCCCCCCTGTGGAAAAATTCTCGAGGCACCCCTGTATGAACTGAGTCTCAAGTTTATGGTCTCAGTCACTTGTATTGAATAAAACATTAAATCTGTTTTGTAAATTTTGACAATTCTTTTTTCAGAACAGAAGATTACCGTATTTTTCAGAACATATAGCGCACCGGATTATAAGGCGCGCTGTCAATGAACGGGTCTATTTTCATACATAAGGCGCAACAGATTATAAGGTGCATTAAGCGAAACAAAACAGTGAGATAAGTCAAACTTTACTCAACTCATTCTTCTTGCTTCCTCCACTTCTGTACAATTAATTCATTAATGCTGAATTCTCTCGCAGCTGCTCTATTCCCATGTTGTTGCAGTATATTGATGAATAAGGTCGTATTGTGGATGGATTATCTCAGTTGTTCTCCTGACTGAAGTTTGGCCCGTTTACAGCATCCTGCCATGTGATTGCATTTGTCTCTAACCATCAGGAACCCTCGCGTTAACCTTTATCGAGTGGAAAAAAGTTAGCGTTCATCCTCCAGCTTCACTGTGTTTATGTTATACTAACGTAGCTGTGTCGCTAGCGATCTTGTCGCACATCATTATATACCAGCTAGTCCAACTTCAGCAACCCTACAAAAGTCACTGCTGTTTAGTTTTCTGTCTTCATTTATGTTGGAAGTGATATCAAAGCTGTAAATTTTAATTTTTTCATAAATCTCTCAGACAGAACATTGTATATCATGTTTAGGTGGAAACTAGCAAGCTAATTTCCTGCTAACTTTTAACTCCGTTAAATTTAATAAATTCTGTTTTCATGGATGCCTGGATGTTAAACTTAGCGTTGCTGCTTTACCAGATGCAACAACCGATTATTTTAATAAAGATAAAGAATTTAGACAGTTTTTAACTCCCAGTGATGCTGCAGTGTTCCTTTGACTTTGGGACCTGAAGCAGACGGAGTTTTGGACCCAGATCACTCCACGAGGCTCTGACTACAGTAGCAGTAATGCTCCGACAATCAAGTGGTGCAGCCACCATAGTCATACTAAAACATCTTTTTACAGATTTTTGAGCGCCGTGTACCACATAAAATCAGTTCGAGGTCAGTAAACACAACCAGAATTCATACATAAGGCGCACCGGATTATAAGGCGCACTGTCGATTTTTGAGAAAATTAAAGGATTTTAAGTGTGCCTTATAGTGCAGAAAATACGGTATCCAGAATATGCTTATTCACTACCAACTTGAAAATCAGAAGTCAGTATCCAATAAGCGTGCAGTTTCGCAGTCAGATGAACCTCTCATTGTCACATTAGATTTTAAAACAACAAGATGAGCACTGAGAAAATGCTTATCTTGAGGTTTGGGACTCCACTATCTGTGGGTTCAATGCCTTAATGCACAAGTAAAACTGTTTGCATAATGAAAAAGCAGCAACAGCAACTTCTTTATTCACAAGAGGTCACGACATCAGTTAGCTTCATATACTTGATTTGGCCAGCTCTTATTACAAATGCGCTTCCTGACACAGCACCACAGGTGTTTGTGTCTTCTCCTGGTTTTGAACAAGGTACGTTTCACGTGTTAAAGTGAATGTGTAAACCACTAAAAGTATCATCTTTCCTTTCTGATCTGTCATTGTTTCTAATGACAGAATTCCGATTTAGAGAAACCTATTCACTCACAGACTTGATTACTTTAACTTACTTTGTACTTTCCCTTGCTGTTTAGGTTTAGACATTGAAAAGCTATAAGTAACATTTATGAAAAGGAATTGTTTATGTTACATCCCTTGATATAGAAAAAAATCTGAGTGAAGAGTGACAAATCTGCTAAATTCGTTTTTGACAAAATGGCAAAATGGTCTCAATAAGGCAGCATTTTTATAAATGTTATAAATCTCCCTACATGACCATAGAGTACATTATGCAACTGTTTCTCATACAGATTAGTACTCAAAAAAAGCAAATCTGTTAACTATTTAAAAGTTTCTCTTAAGATGGCCAGCTGACACATACACCAGATTTACAGGCAGCTTAGTTGAGTGGTAAGGTGGCAGAGCATGACTATGGTTACAAATTAGTGTCAGGCACAGGCCAGCATGTGGCTCTCTCAGCTGCAGTGTGCAACAGAAACTGGCAGGCTTGTAAGGCCTGCCACTGGCATTGAAGTCTTATGAAAGAGCGAGAATTATTTAGCTTTGGGATGTCAAATGCTGGACTGGCCTGATTACTTTTTTTCTGATTGCTTAAAGTGCTTTGCACTTCAAACTAAATTTTTCCACATATATTCATACACTTTTTTTTTTCCTGCGTACACCTCCAGTCAATTTAGAATCAGTTAATCTAATACATGTGTATGGGCTAATGGAGCAGTACCTGTAGGGAACTCCAAACAGAAAGCCCCAGACACCAAGAGAACATAATATTTTTGATTCATTGTAGAGCAGTTCTGGGGTGTATTTTTTGTATACTGATAGTGTTTTATCAACACTTTCCAAAACCCATAGCTGTGAATACCTTTCAAATATATTTGGTTGTCTTGACAAGGCACTCTGCGTATGTAGTAGAACTGCTCTGCTCACATATTCTGTTGAGGTATAGATCAATTTGCGGATCCATTCTCTCTCTGATTTGATTTTCCTGATGGCCCATTCCCTCTAAGTAATGTTGTTTTCTTTAGCCCTTTTCAGACATGGCACATGTAACATTGTCTGAACGACAGACAGCCATTACTTATGGCTGTGGGGCTGGCTGTGGCCCAGGTGGTAGAGAGGGTTGTCCGGTTGGTGGACTGATCCCCCAGCTGTAGACTTACAGTATAGTCCATCTGTCAAAACATCCTTGGGCAAGATAGTGAACCCTGAGTTGCCCCTCATATATCTGTCTGAATGTGTCTGTGTGAATGTTACTACCTCCTCAACATGTCTTATAGTTCTCTAGATGCCCGGTAATGAACTAAACTTTTGATTCAGGTGTGTTGACCCAGGGTGATATCTAAAACCTGCAGGACATCGGCCATCAAGGCCTGGAGTTGCCCACCCTTGTTCTCTAGTCAGATCCTGCTTTAAAGTTAACTCTGCAGGGTAATCAAAGACCTTTCTTTTTATTTCTAAAAAACATGAGGGGCATTTCCCTAAGTCTGACTTGCATAGGCCCATGTGCTCATAAAACATCAGGGAAGATGTCAGTCTCTACCGGCCACTTAGCCACTCTGGAGTCAGTCATGCTAGGTACTTCTATTGAGGAAACTAGCATTACTGACTCCACTGCTGCTTGCATAATGTCCAGTGAGCATTAACTGATGGTAACTGGACTTTAGGAGAAAATGTCCGGGGAGCAGCATTTCTCCAGGTAAAAATGCCCTGTTAATGCCAGGGCATTTTTACCTAAGGTACTTAAAGTCCTATGATCTATAGGAGAATCACCAGATTTCTTTGAGCTGATAGAAAAGCAATAGTAACTAAAAATCAAAACAAAAACCCAGGTATCCAGAAGAGCATCTCTTAATACACATGTGAAACCTTGAAGCAGATGGGCTACAGCAGTAGAAGGCCACATGGAGGTGCAACTCCTAGCAGCTAAGAACAGTACACTAGAGTTAACACAGGGTTGCCAAATTTAGACAATAAAAGATTATGAAAAAATATCGCCTCATGTGATTCTTCATGACATTTGGCTGGTAGGGTCAAAATGTGGCGCAAACAACACAAAAAGCATGGATACATCCTCATTTATATCAGGCTAGTGGGGGTGTAACGGTATGGAGGACATTTTCTTGGTGCACATTGGGCTGTTAAGCACCAGAACATCACTTAAACACCACACCCTACCTCAGTATTGTTTCTGGTCATACCCATCCTTCATGGCATCATCTGAGGGCTGCTTCCAGCAAGACAACAAACCAAAGCTCAAATCATCTCAAACTGATTTCTTGAACATGGCAGTGAGTTCATTGTACTCAAATGGACAAATCTACACAATGATGTGATGGTATCATGTCGATATAAGAGTAAAATCTCTGACGAATGTTTCCAGCGCCTTGTTGAAGCCATGTCTGTTCTGAAGGTAAAATTGGCTCCAATCCAGTACTAACAAGGTGTACCTTATAAAGCACCTGGTGAGTGTATATTTTTCCTTGTTTTGATTACATATAATGTCTTAACACTCCAGAAGGAGACTGTAATGAAACTGGAAGCTGTTCGCCAACAGAAGGATAGAGGAAGAATGCAATGCCAAGTACCAAGAATGGTGGCACTGTGTGATGACACAGTACTACAGATGTAAAGCTGAAGGTTACTACAGGTTAACATCAAAATGTTCTGTGTGGAACTCAGGAAAAAATAACCAAAAATGTGGACAACTGGAAACAACACCACATAAAGCTAGAATGTCAGAAGTCTACCATTATGAGTTTTATGTTTTTTAGCCAATGACTTAAGAGCTATTCAGTCAAAGTAAATTCAATTCTATTTCAGTTAAAGTTTACCGATCAAAACAAATGTCATCTTGAGGCATTTTATATTAGAGAAGCACAGACTGCAATTTTCTAGACCTCCCATATGGAAAAGATATATATAAATCTTATAAAGTTTGTATCTGTCTTGTGTGAAACTTGTATGAAAAGCATACAAGAGTGAAAACAGATATAAGATCCCTTGAGAAATTATATAAATGAAACTTGTATGTTTTGGATACTTACTAAAACTATATATGAAAGTAATGAGAAAGTGGCTGCTTTCATGAGTAAATCACATAAGCCTTATACGATTCACTATATGAAGTAGGCCACACCTTATGCAAGTCTTTTAGAAGTTTTTTCTAATTCTTTTCCATATGGGCTATTCTAATTTCCAGTATTTGTGACCTGCTGATACCAATTTTTGCAGGCTCTGATTTTGTTTCTATGAACTATCCCTGACAGCATACACGAAGAAAAATCAGCTATGCCACAACATATCGTATTATTTAAATAATAAAAGAAGATCTTCAACTTTACAGGTTCCCACAAACTTCACTAAGTTACATGGTCTTTTCCCACTTAAACAAGTAAAAATAAATCCCTCTGCAACTGGATAGAGCGGAGCACTTTGTTAACAGCGTACACGAGTTATAACACAAAACAAGTGTCAGTTAGCGTCTTCATTTTTCAGTATGTTTATAACTTAATCAGATAACAGATGCTCATACCGAGGGTGTTTGCTTGTGGCTGGCTCTGAGCACTGAACAGTTTTAGCTTTAGCCACTTTCCTTTTGTTGGCTTCTTCTCGGTTCACCCATTCAAACAAACCCTTTTTTATGCTTAAGTGCTTTCTGTCTCACCTTCATATACATTCAAGGATCAAACCACCAATCTTCTGATTACTAGATGGCCTGCTCTACCTCCTGAGCTACAGCCACCGCCGTACGATCAATGTACTTGTGATCAATATTCTTGTAACTGTTTTTGCCGTATCTTGTTTTTTAGTCAACTGAACAACAAAAAGCTCAGGAAACGTATTGTGTGATTTTGACAGGAATACATACAAATATTGTTATGTCTGTCCTTGTGTGTGTGTGTGTGCTGTGACTTTTACATAAATGTTACCACGGGACGCATTTAGACACCAAGACATTTAAGTGCCAGCCATTGTCAAATGCAGAGGAGTGTTAAACAAAGTGAAAGAAATGCCTAATAAAGAAGGGTTCTCTACATTTTTCAACTGCTCTCTCATGTGTTTCACCAGTTGAATGTGATCCTTCTCTGTGTCAATAAAGGAGGGGATTTGTTTGAAAGACTCTGGGGGATATTTCTTTCATTCTCACCAGGCCTTTTATGAGCCTTTAGTCAATTTAAACAAGCTTTAAAAGAACCTTTCAAAAGACCAAAAGGTATGCTTTTGTGAGAGAAAAAAGATCTGTTGTTAAATTTTTCATGATATTTGGATCCATTAACTGTATGCAACAGCAAGAGAAGTGCTACATTTTTAAACTTACACTTTGTGGGGATGAACAACAGTATTTTACCAGTACAATGTAATCTGCAGTATGATCATTGCTTTAACAATGTAACAGATAGCTTTAAGATGGCCTTAAGATGTTTATGCATACTGTTATCATCTTAACCTTGTATTCCAGATGCAGTTATAATTATTTTATACACATTGCATATCTGTGCTTATTTTGAGTTGATGTTCGGTTCATTAAGGGTCTTAAGCTTCACTGGTGTGACTGTGATACATGCTGAGGGAAACTAGAACATAGAAGGAATTGCAATACATGCCTACAAAACACTCATATCAGGTTATTTTTATTATCTTTTATATGTTCATATTCTTGTATTGAGTTTTAAGTAGTATTAGTTGGTTAAAACATTTATTCAATTTATATTACATCTATAGTTTTAGTAAAAGGTTGGCAGTGGCCTCTGTTTGACTGTGAGCGTTAGTAGGTGAGAGGTGACACAGAGTGCCACGTAAGGTCGTGACATATTATGTTTGCTTGTAATTGTGGGCTTGCAGAAGTGCTCGCTCACTGCAAAATCATTGTCTGCGGTTTTGAAGAAGCGCTAATCAGAAAGGTTGACAGGAAACATCTGTTAAGAAGACAGAGACAATGTTCTTTTTAAACTGTGTTAAAAGTCATTGTGGTTTTGATCTGACCTATGTATGAAATGGATTTGACGTTGAGGGGGCGTCATTAAATTTAAGCCCTGATGATATACAGTGGGGCAAAAAAGTATTTAGTCAGCCACCGATTGTGCAAGTTCCCCCACTTAAAATGATGACAGAGGTCAGTAATTTGCACCAGAGGTACACTTCAACTGTGAGAGACAGAATGTGAAAAAAACAAATCCATGAATCCACATGGTAGGATTTGTAAAGAATTTATTCGTAAATTAGGGTGGAAAATAAGTATTTGGTCACCTCAAACATGGAAAATCTCTGGCTCTCACAGACCTGTAACGTCTTCTGTAAGAAGCTTTTCTGTCCCCCACTCATTACCTGTATGAATGGCCCCTGTTTGAACTCATCATCTGTATAAAAGACACCTGTCCACAGCCTCAAACAGTCAGACTCCAAACTCCGCCATGGCCAAGACCAAAGAGCTTTCGAAGGACACCAGGAAAAGTATTGTAGACCTGCACCAGACTGGGAAGAGTGAATCTACAATAGGCAAGCAGCTTGGTGTGAAAAAATCAACTGTGGGAGCAATCAGCAGAAAATGGAAGACATACAAGACCACTGATAATCTCCCTCGATCTGGGGCTCCACGCAAGATCTCATCCCGTGGGGTCAAAATGATCATGAGAACGGTGAGCAAAGATCCCAGAACCACACGGGGGGACCTGGTGAATGACCTGCAGAGAGCTGGGACCAAAGTAACAAAGGTCACCATCAGTAACACACTACAATGGCAGGGAATCAAATCCCGCAGTGCCAGACGTGTTCCGCTGCTGAAGCCAGTGCATGTCCAGGCCCGTCTGAAGTTTGCCAGAGAGCACATGGATGAAACAGCAGAGGATTGGGAGAATGTCATGTGGTCAGATGAAACCAAAGTAGAACTTTTTGGTATAAACTCAACTCGTCGTGTTTGGAGGAAGAAGAATACTGAGTTGCATCCCAAGAACACCATACCTACTGTGAAGCATGGGGGTGGAAACATCATGCTATGGGGCTGTTTTTCTGCCAAGGGGACAGGATGACTTATCCGTGTTAAGGACAGAATGAATGGGGCCATGTATCGTGAGATTTTGAGCCAAAACCTCCTTCCATCAGTGAGAACTTTGAAGATGAAACGAGGCTGGGTCTTCCAACATGACAATGATCCAAAACACACCGCCCGGGCAACAAAGGAGTGGCTCCGTAAGAAGCATTTGAAAGTCCTGGAGTGGCCTAGCCAGTCTCCAGACCTCAACCCCATAGAAAATCTGTGGCGGGAGTTGAAAGTCCGTGTTGCTCGGCGACAGCCCCAAAACATCACTGCTCTCGAGAAGATCTGCATGGAGGAATGGGCCAAAATACCAGCTACTGTGTGTGCAAACCTGGTAAAGACCTATAGTAAACGTTTGACCTCTGTTATTGCCAACAAAGGTTATGTTACAAAGTATTGAGTTGTATTTTTGTTATTGACCAAATACTTATTTTCCACCCTGATTTACGAATAAATTCTTTACAAATCCTACCATGTGAATTCATGGATTTTTTTTCACATTCGAAGTGTACCTCTGGTGCAAATTACTGACCTCTGTCATCATTTTAGGTGGGGGAACTTGCACAATCGGTGGCTGACTAAATACTTTTTTGCCCCACTGTAAAATATCTGTTTATGCTTTGATTAAGTCGAAGATCAATTGCTGTCTGTAGTGATCTTCCCACGCGTGCATTAAAAGCATCGTTTGACTTCACCCGGCCGGATTAGTGTGGTTATTCTTTGATCACTTCTTGTACCCTTCCTCAATATTGAACTCATAACAACTTACAGCTTAAAAAATTTCCTTATCTGAAAATAGGTAAACACAAAGGGTAATATTCCTTTTAAATGACATATCACCTCTTAGCAACTTTTTAAAGTGTAAAACACTAACTCACTTTTCGCTTAAATCAAATGGTGGTAGAGAACACACGCCCTTTATTAATGAGAATATGTACTGGATAATTATGACACAGTAGGCAGCAGGTACTGTGTCAACCACATTAAACGAGGATATGTCACAGAATAAAACTGCAGAGCACGGATGCTGTGTGGGTGAGGCTTGAATTTTAATTAAGGCTGGTGTTCATTTGGCTAAAGTGGGTGTCACCTTTTCCAAATGGTGGCTACAATGCAACTCATACTGAAATCAAACTATTCAACTCATATGCTTTGGTTCAACTGGGCTTGAGAAAAATGGTATTTCAGACATTCAAATGGATGAAATACCATCCAAAGCAGAGTAGGAATACTGTTGCTACAAAATTTGCACTTAGGGGGATGGAAAAGTTTTATTGTGAGACGGGGGTGTGCCAATCCTTTAACAAATCTCCACGAAGAAAAATAACTAAGGGGCCTCCAAGAAGAGTTTGAAGGGCGTAACCCCAAGTATGTAGCCTATGTTGAAAATATTTAAAGGATTTTGCTGCTTGTTTTCAAAGTGAAGCTTTTGCTCAGACAGATTAAATAAATAGCTTTACAATCACATCCAGCCCAGATCTGTGTTATTATTAATATTATTATTATTATTATTATTATTATTATTATTACTGTTTGTCCCGTGGTGCCTGAAATGGGCATACAAATTATTATATCTGTGGTGTTTTTGTTTGATCTGAGGTTATAGATTTTTGTTTTGTCATGTCTGTTCTCTTTTTTTTTTCTCAATTAGCACATTATAATTATCTAGCTGTCTTATTTGTGGGAAATACATTGTGCAATCTCCCAGTGCTGTACTCAGTGTACACCATCATAAGGTGTTATCACTGTTTACTGTTGCTTAGTTAATTCACACATTTGATAATTGTTTTGCACCTATTAAACAGGCATATTTTAAGGAGATTGCCATCTCCCTATTATAGTGCTGTACTGAGCAACTGTAGCGCATCTGGTGAAAAAAATCTCCACATCTCCAGCTCATGGCAAGATAGTGAATACAAGATGTAAATGATGTGAGTGTGCGCTTTAAAACTGCATTTGCTCTAATGGCCAGCAGGGGGAAACCTGTCTGTCTGGTTCTGGGAAGACGAATGATTGTATAGAAGTCTATGAGAAAATTACCCTGCTTCTGATTTGACTTATTACCTGATCAAATATTTTCCTAATCAGTTTATGGTCCCAATAGTTTCTTTATAGACGTCTTTAAGAGAAAATGGTGCTAATTTTCTAAATTATATTCCTATTTAGAATAAAAAAAAATATGAAGCAAGGTATAATTGGTGGCGTGGCTACCTTAAGATTGATAAGGCACAATTGCATAGATGTGAATAACCTTTCCAGTTTCAAAAAACCTAGATGGCAAATACCACAATGTAATATTTAACTCTTTAAAGCAGTGATCTACAGGGAGTGCAGAATTATTAGGCAAGTTGTATTTTTGAGGAATAATTTTATTATTGAACAACAACCATGTTCTCAATCAACCCAAAAAACTCATTAATATCAAAGCTGAATGTTTTTGGAAGTAGTTTTTAGTTTGTTTTTAGTTTTAGCTATTTTAGGGGGATATCTGTGTGTGCAGGTGACTATTATTAGGCAACTTAACAAAAAACAAATATATACCCATTTCAATTATTTATTTTTACCAGTGAAACCAATATAACATCTCCACATTCACAAAGATACATTTCTGACATTCAAAAACAAAACAAAAACAAATCAGCGACCAATATAGCCACCTTTTTTTGCAAGGACACTCAAAAGCCTGCCATCCATGGATTCTGTCAGTGTTTTGATCTGTTCACCATCAACATTGCGTGCAGCAGCAACCACAGCCTCCCAGACACTGTTCAGAGAGGTGTACTGTTTTCCCTCCTTGTAAATCTCACATTTGATGATGGACCACAGGTTCTCAATGGGGTCCAGATCAGGTGAACAAGGAGGCCATGTCATTAGTTTTTCTTCTTTTATACCCTTTCTTGCCAGCCACGCTGTGGAGTACTTGGACGCGTGTGATGGAGCATTGTCCTGCATGAAAATCATGTTTTTCTTGAAGGATGCAGACTTCTTCCTGTACCACTGCTTGAAGAAGGTGTCTTCCAGAAACTAGCAGTAGGACTGGGAGTTGAGCTTGACTCCATCCTCAACCCGAAAAGGCCCCACAAGCTCATCTTTGATGATACCAGCCCAAACCAGTACTCCACCTCCACCTTGCTGGCGTCTGAGTCGGACTGGAGCTCTCTGCCCTTTACCAATCCAGCCACGGGCCCATCCATCTGGCCCATCAAGACTCACTCTCATTTCATCAGTCCATAAAACCTTAGAAAAATCAGTCTTGAGATATTTCTTGGCCCAGTCTTGACGTTTCAGCTTGTGTGTCTTGTTCAGTGGTGGTCATCTTTCCGCCTTTCTTACCTTGGCCATGTCTCTGAGTATTGCACACCTTGTGCTTTTGGGCACTCCAGTGATGTTGCAGCTCTGAAATATGGCCAAACTGGTGGCAAGTGGCATCTTGGCAGCTGCACGCTTGACTTTTCTCAGTTCATGGGCAGTTATTTTGCGCCTTGGTTTTTCCACACACTTCTTGCGACCCTGTTGACTATTTTGAATGAAACACTTGATTGTTCGATGATCACGCTTCAGAAGCTTTGCAATTTTGAGACTGCTGCATGCCTCTGCAAGATATCTCACTCTTTTTGACTTTTCTGAGCCTGTCAAGTCCTTCTTTTGACCCATTTTGCCAAAGGAAAGGAAGTTGCCTAATAATTATGCACACCTGATATAGGGTGTTGATGTCCTTAGACCACACCCCTTCTCATTACAGAGATGCACATCACCTAATATGCTTAATTGGTAGTAGGCTTTTGAGCCTATACAGCTTGGAGTAAGACAACATGCATGAAGAGGATGATGTGGACAAAATACTCATTTGCCTAATAATTCTGCACTCCCTGTACAAGCTAAAGGTGGTATATTATTGTGTTCGTGTCCATCTTTTATATACAGCCCTGGAACCACCATGGCTGAACAACACCTAGAGTTTGCTGCAGGTATAATACGTTGGAAACATACATACAACAGCTGGGCTCTAGCTCATAGCAATGCCAGATTTAGACTTTGGTACTCTAATATCTACTAATGGACACTTACTTGGAATTGCATCATTAGAATGTAAATGCCCCTGCACAATTAAATGGAAATCTATGTATTTATGGTGTTAATTAAACTGTGGACTTTTAGGTCCTCTACCATCTGCCAGAGGGTGCTGTAGCTCCTGCTGAAGTCCTGCTTTTTTCCCATGACGTACGATCAGTGCATCAGAACTGAACTCAACCTTCACAAACTAAGTTTGCAAAACAATAGAGGTGGTCAGCTCAGGTCATCAGTATGATCGATGCTTGTTTCTGCCCTCTAAGTTCACTATGTACCCCACTGTTATTTTTTTTTCTTTTTTGGAAAAGATAAAATATATTTCAGACATGCACTATGAAAAATATGGGGGTCATAGTGATTTAGTGGTCATTAAATTGTCTTCAGAAATTTCAAATTGATGATGATTTGCTTCATCATTCATGACATGCTGCCCACCCCCCCCCCGCCATTATAGATTAATAATATCCATATCGGTATTGGTATTGGCAATACTGGCCCTATATATACTTGGTTGTTCTTTTTTAATACATGTATTATGAGTTGTTTCTTTGTTTTTATTTACTTTACTTACTTTTTCCAATTGGTTATTGTTTCCTTCACCCTTTTTGTTTTCAAAAGTTCTAATGCCTAAGCTGAGAGTAGCACAGGGTGACTGTAAATATAGATATTATGTAGTAATGGATCATTAAGACCTTGAATCATCTGAGCTCCCTATGAGGTAGAGCGATGAAACAGAGGAGGAAGGTAGGCGTTGATGGTGTTATTGGGGGGAAAAAGTGACAGACAAAACACTCTAGTCTAGAATCTTTGCTAATATGCGTCATCGATGTGGATTAAAAGTAAACGCCTCAGCGGGAGACCGGAACCATTAGTGTAATGATGAAAAGGGAGACGAGCGCTTGCTTGTCAGCAAGGGAGAGTGTGCACTTTTTACCTCCGGACTTCATTAAAAGGAGATTCACAAGGCTTAGCCTGGAAGACTGCTGCTGCCAGGGGGTTGAGGAAAAAGGGCGATGCAAGTGCAGGGACTCCGCCGTGCATGTGTAGTAGCACGTGTGCGTGAGGCATGGGCTCACATCAACTTGTGTGTGTTTTCAGTTGTGTGCTTCTTTATATAATCTCTTTATAATGCTGCCACACCTCACTGCAACATCTACTTCACTGGCCAGAGATGAGACAAGTGTGTTCCTCTGATGAGGGCTGCAGGGCAGGACGGTATTAATTTATTGACCTTGGGTTTAATGTGGATAACCTTTTTTTTTTCACTTTCAATGACTGGTGTCACTTCAATAAAACCTCTGGTCATGGAAAATCAAATAGACATTTCCACATCTGCTGTTAGAAATAACATCTTTTTGTACCTTTAGGGCTATCTACACCAAAAGCCAATGTAGACTCACCAATTAACATGCAGGTCTTTGATATTAGTTTATATCAAACCACAGAAAGATCTGTACCCAAATCTAACCAGATCTAACAGTACTAACCAGTATAACAACATGCTGCAGGAATCCTGTAGCCTTCCATTTAGCTTAAAAAATAGTAAACCTTAACATCTGAGAGTGAAAGCAAAACACAGGCTCATTGATTGTTCATCTAGCAGGTCAGAGATGACCCATCTAGGTTTAGCGGTAGGGTCTGGGTTGCAAATCCAGTCCTTTTTAGTTTTTCATCTGGGTGTTACAAGAGGGTCGGATTTTTATAAAGAGCCGAAATGAATGAATGAGACTTAATCTGAATGGTAACATATTCTAGTTTCTGAAAATGTGCCTATTTATGTGGCTAAAAGAAAACCCAGTTCCAGTCTTGAATGGGCTGATGATGCTCTGCAGGGTGTAATATGGTAAAAATACACAAGTTAGGCATACCATTATGACCACCTGCCTGATATTTTGTCAGGCTGTTTTGTTTGCAGCCAAAACTGCCTTGACCTAATGTTATGTCTGATCAGTAAATGTACTTCATGCTGTTTAGGAGCATACATTTTCCCTTTTGGGCCTCTAAAAGTTACACATACGTAGTTACCTTGGGGTCCTAAGTAATGAACTCCATGGGGTACTCATACACTCAAGTAAGGACAGAAATGGGCTTTTCACTATGACCCCCCTTCCAATTTCGAGAGAATAGAATTGGCAAAAGCAGTTGGTGTGAAGCATTTCAATCTGTATCTTTTATAGATATCTGACCACCACATAAATTTATTAATGTAACATTTCAAGTCCCTTCTACTTGTCTACCCTCAAAATTCACTGCCCCATGCAAGTCCACATCAAGCAGCACTCCTGCTTCTCATTTCCACATCAAGACACACTGGTCCACACCTTTCTACACCAACCCCATACCCGTATCTTTGTGTCAGTTCACCCCTTCCTGGGAGAATTGCATTTTCTTGCAATCCTGCTGTCACCCAAAATATTATTTACTTGCAGATGAATCGATTAGCGCATAAAATATGGAGGAAACTCAATGCCGGATCAAACAAAAAACTATATCTGACACTTTCACCTTGGCTTTCTGGAAACTGGGATAAGCAGGCTTCCACTCTTTGTGAGATAAGGTAGGCCTAACAATTACTTGATATGTTGGAAAAAGGAAACTGGCGGACAAACTGATAATGATTACTTATTTGGTACTACAGCAGAACACAAATACATAGAAACATCTGCCCAAAAGCACAGCTGAGAAAACAGGATTTAAATCTGTTATTAAAGCTGTCCACTATCAGGAAAGGATGATGTAAAGGAGGTATGACAGAAGAAAGTGAAGAAGAGCAAGTCAGATTATTAAGATTGCTGCCTCACCTTAAATGAACGAGACTGAATGTAATCCAGTCACAGCGAATTAATCATTTAAGGGTTACTGGCAAGGTCTTAGATTGGCAAAGTCACTGATAGCTGACAGGTCATCAAGATGCTGAGTTTTTACAGCTGTTTGTTCCACATTAGCATGAGACAAGTTAATCTTTCAGCACTCCCGGTGGCACTCAGGTAGCACAGCGAGCACTGAAGGAGCAGCTTCGATAGTCAGTGTTGCTCACGCTCCACTAGCTGATGCTAATTAGCGTCACGCATTAAACCAATCACCTAGCGCCTGCCGCACCTGACACACAAACCATCATTTGATATCAGGACAGAGGGCAGGATGTAAAAAGATATTAATGTAGTGTGAAACATGGGTCTCAACACATGAACTGAGTGAATATGCACCAGTTTACAGACAGCTCTTGTCTTTCCTCTGTTCTTATCTGATGCCCTCAGATGTAATCTCAATAGAGAACTGGCAAGCTGGATGGCTAATTTCCTGAATGGGAAGCCTCAATATATCCAAGTGGAAAACACAGTGTCAGAGTGATTCCATCACCAGCCTCCCCACAGGGAAGGGTACTAGCATCTTAATTCTGGTCTGGGAATACAAGGTTTGGCTAAATTTACTACATGTAAACAACTCAGCAGTCTGACTTGGGAATTGCACTCTTAAAAAGGGTCTACTGTTCACTAGTGCTACATTCTGTCTGGCTTACTTTATGACTGACTTGGAAAGTGCAGTGATACAGCAGCTTGCAGCGGTCTTCTTTTACTATCAAAACATGCCATAATTTGTCTGGACTAACCAGGTTAGCCTATGTATCCATTAAACATGATAGATTCATAGCTCTGATATAACAGGGGTAGGACTAGTCCATATAAATGGTTACTGAAAGTATTAGAATTAGGATTAATATAATCATATCTAAACCTGTAAAGTAGTGAAATTACTTTATATATTCAGTTGTTTGGCTCAGTAGCTGAAATTTTATTCTACTGACAGTCTGTTATCCTCTCACCCTGACAGGTCTTCAACAGGGTGGACAGAAAAGGTGGATGAGGCCTTTTTGTACATTGAACTGTCATTTCCCTGGGATATCATTTACATGTGTATTACTGAGACCTCACAAAGTATGAAATTTACACATGAGTAATAAAAGCCGTGATAATGAAAAACAAGAGGAATAGATCTGGTGTATATCTTCTTTGTCTAGTGTAACTATATGTAACATGCTCAACAAATGATTGTGTGGCAGACCCTGATTAAGACTTTTTAGTGGATACGGGTAGGTAATTTTTTTCCCTTGTTGTATTGTCCCAGCAATTTCAATACATTTACAAAATATTTTTATCATTCTAATCAGCTGAGTTGCTCAGGAATCTTTCTGCTTTGATTGAGTTGTTTTATCCTTCCACATATCCCAACTTGCAAAGCTCATTTACAGTTTACTATTTAAGCCACTTTGCAGCCCTCCTCTACCAAGGCTCATTCCTTCATAATGTATCTGACGTAATCAGCATAATATCAAATTATATCAACGATATCAATTTGATATCATTTTTTTTTACTCAACCAAACTGACAAAAAAGGAAAATCTCATGTTAAGGAACAAGGAATCTTTTTAGAGAAATATACACACGGTGTAATCAATTACAAGTGGATATTTGAAATTATAGTTAGCATTGTGTCTGTGTAGATTCTCAGTCATCCAGGTCATGTTAATCTAGGAAGGTTGGAAAGTAAAGAAACTGGATTTCTGTAAGATGACGCTTCTCGGATGAGAGGTGAAATGTCTTCAAGAAACTTAAAGAAGTCCAGTTTCTTTTATACCACTACTGACACAGTGATTATTTAGAGATTAATTTAGCTCATGGCCCATAAAAACCAACATTTTTAACTAGGTTGAAAACATGTTTATTTCTGATGTTAAGAAGCTGTAATTTGATATTATAAACACTTTTTAGACACTTTTTTGACACAAAATTTTTTTTGTAACTCCTAATTTTTTAATTTGTTGTTTGATGGTCATTTTTATTGGTTAGATGTTATAATTTCTTGATGCACTCAACTCCATCCCCTAAAAACCACGTTTAATTCAGTTCAATTCAATTCAATTCAACAGTATTTACATACAAATAGATTGAACTTAACTGAATTAATCCAATGATTCCCTGTGAGCAAGCACTTGGTGACAGTGGGGAAGAAAAACTCCCTTTAAAACCAAAGAATCCTCGGGCAGAACCAGGCTCAGGGAGGGACAGCTATCTGCTGCGACCAGTTGGAGGTGTAGACAATGGAGCCAAGAAAAAATCTATATACAACTAATATAATGTAATATGTGTTTATTTTTATTTTCTTTTTTCCTTTTTGGCCTTTTCCTCTGACATGTTCTAAGCCGGGGGGTCTTTTAGAGTGTAATTTGTTTCATAGTTACAGTGGGGCAAAAAGTATTTAGTCAGCCAACGATTGTGCAATTTCCCCCACCTAAAATGATGACAGAGGTCAGTAATTTGCACCAGAGGTACACTTCAACTGTGAGAGACAGAATGTGAAAAAAAATCCATGAATCCACATGGTAGGATTTGTAAAGAATTTATTCGTAAATCAGGGTGGAAAATAAGTATTTGGTCAATAACAAAAATACAACCCAATACTTTGTAACATAACCTTTGTTGGCAATAACAGAGGTCAAACGTTTACTATAGGTCTTTACCAGGTTTGCACACACAGTAGCTGGTATTTTGGCCCATTCCTCCATGCAGATCTTCTCGAGAGCAGTGATGTTTTGGGGCTGTCGCCGAGCAACACGGACTTTCAACTCCCGCCACAGATTTTCTATGGGGTTGAGGTCTGGAGACTGGCTAGGCCACTCCAGGACTTTCAAATGCTTCTTACGGAGCCACTCCTTTGTTGCCCGGGCGGTGTGTTTTGGATCATTGTCATGTTGGAAGACCCAGCCTCGTTTCATCTTCAAAGTTCTCACTGATGGAAGGAGGTTTTGGCTCAAAATCTCACGATACATGGCCCCATTCATTCTGTCCTTAACACGGATCAGTCGTCCTGTCCCCTTGGCAGAAAAACAGCCCCATAGCATGATGTTTCCACCCCCATGCTTCACAGTAGGTATGGTGTTCTTGGGATGCAACTCAGTATTCTTCTTCCTCCAAACACGACGAGTTGAGTTTATACCAAAAAGTTCTACTTTGGTTTCATCTGACCACATGACATTCTCCCAATCCTCTGCTGTATCATCCATGTGCTCTCTGGCAAACTTCAGACGGGCCTGGACATGCACTGGCTTCAGCAGCGGAACACGTCTGGCACTGCGGGATTTGATTCCCTGCCGTTGTAGTGTGTTACTGATGGTGACCTTTGTTACTTTGGTCCCAGCTCTCTGCAGGTCATTCACCAGGTCCCCCCGTGTGGTTCTGGGATCTTTGCTCACCGTTCTCATGATCATTTTGACCCCACGGGATGAGATCTTGCGTGGAGCCCCAGATCGAGGGAGATTATCAGTGGTCTTGTATGTCTTCCATTTTCTGATGATCGCTCCCACAGTTGATTTTTTCACACCAAGCTGCTTGCCTATTGTAGATTCACTCTTCCCAGTCTGGTGCAGGTCTACAATACTTTTCCTGGTGTCCTTCGAAAGCTCTTTGGTCTTGGCCATGGCGGAGTTTGGAGTCTGACTGTTTGAGGCTGTGGACAGGTGTCTTTTATACAGATGAGTTCAAACAGGTGCCATTCATACAGGTAACGAGTGGGGGACAGAAAAGCTTCTTACAGAGGACGTTACAGGTCTGTGAGAGCCAGAGATTTTCCTTGTTTGAGGTGACCAAATACTTATTTTCCACCCTAATTTACGAATAAATTCTTTACAAATCCTACCATGTGAATTCATGGATTTTTTTTTCACATTCTGTCTCTCACAGTTGAAGTGTACCTCTGGTGCAAATTACTGACCTCTGTCATCATTTTAAGTGGGGGAACTTGCACAATCGGTGGCTGACTACATACTTTTTTGCCCCACTGTAGATGCCTTACTGACAACTGTATAAAACTACACACAATATTCGAAGCACATAGTGAACAATGTGGGAATCTGTAGGGAGAATTTACATGGTGTGTAAATCCCCCCTAATATTGGTATGATCCGAGCTCAGACACTAAGCGAGGGGGCGGGGGGAGCTGCTGCCTGCGAGTTTGCTGTTGGAGAAACGCAGCGAGGCAGACAGAGGAGAACTGAAGTTTGACCAGGTACCAAAGCAAATTATTCGTACTGTACAAATAATGTAAATATGACGGTGTATCACGAAAGATTGATATCAAACTGATCACTTGACCCATATTACGTTACTTGCTCTTCGAGTAAATCAACAAATGGCGACATGAAAAGCCGAACAACAACAATGATGTTTCTTTAGTCTTAGCTTACATGTGTGTTTATTTTATATTTTCAGTTGTTACCCTCCACCGCTATATAAAGCACTCTAAATCGGTTTTAGTAATGTACTGATATACAAGAAAGGACATAAGGAGCTTCTTTCAAAGAAAAAACTCTGGTAGATGTTATTTTATATATCATGTTTTGTATGTTGTTCAGTATATTTCTATGCAAAACAAGAGGAATTTCAATACACAGCAGTATATTCACAGTTGAAACCAGATATTTACATACACTTTACGGAAAAAAAATAAAAACATTTTTTTTTTACTGTACAACATCAATTTAGAGTAAACTTTGTTTTAGATAAATAAATATTGAAATATATTTTGAATTAGTTAAATGTCAGAATAAAAAGAGAGAGCTGTCTATTTTTTATCACTTTCATCAAATTAAGGAGTACATATACACTAAGTTTGTTGTTAATTAATAAGAAAACTCCAGACGATTCCATTCTGAGCTGAAGAAGCCTCTGATAGGTTAGTAGAGTCCATGTGAGTAAATTGGTGGCACACCTGTGGATGCATATAAGACTCCCCCAAAACACAGAGCCTGTTTCTTTGACATGGGAAAATCAAGAGATATCAACCAAAACACCAGGGCCCTGTTTCAGGAAGCCGGTTTAGTGGAAAAACTGAGTAAGTATACCCTGAGTTAACGAAAACTCTGGGTTTTCGGTTTCACAAAGCGAGTTCAGCTGCAGCCTGAGTGAGTCACTATGACGACACACGCCGTGAAGCTAACCTGCCCCCTAGCAGGTTTACCACAACTAACCCTGACTGTCTCCGCCCCTTTGTCGGAAACCTGACAGTAGGAAGTCTCAGACATGGCGTGTCCCTTCCTTGAAGAGCCGGTAGATATCGAAGCCCAAATTCTCCGCAGAGCTCTCCGCCGGGAGAGAGTGATTCGAGCGCGTCTGGACATCTTATCATTACCTGATGATTTCCTGTGCGAACGTTACCGTTTCTCAGCACAATCTATAAGTTATTTGGATAACATCCTCAGGCCATATATTACGCATGTGACACATCGCGGACATGCTCTCAGTTCTGTACATATTATTTGTATTGCACTTCGGTTTCTTGCAAACGGGAGCTTTCTGTATAATATTGGTGACGCTGAGCACGTTTCCAAGGCTACCGTCTGTCGGGCAGTCAGGAATGTTACAGTTGCACTGAAACGTCTCCTGTACTCGTTTGTGGTGTTCCCCGGTCACAGACCCACAAGATTCATCAAAGAGGGATGCCACAAAATTGCAGGTATCAGGATGACCAAAACTTAATTCATGATGTGGTGATACTTGAACTACTACTTAAATTTTACATTTATTTTCAGGGTTCCCAGGCGTGATTGGCTGTATAGATGGTACTCACATTCCAATTATTGCTCCTTCAGTAAATGAAGGAGACTATGTGAACAGGAAGTCTTTCCACAGCATTAATGTACAGGTACATAGTTCCCTGTAGCATTTCAAACTAACAAATTATTTCATCATAGTAATGGATGCTAATTTGTGTTCTCTGCACTGTGAAGATCATATGTGATGCTGCCAACATTATCACAAATGTGGAAGCCAAGTGGCCAGGCTCTGTCCATGACTCACAAATATTCCGTGAATGTACACTGAGCACAAAATTTGGACATGGTGAGTTGAAAATACTTTAAAATATATAAAGACCAATTGCTTCAGGGACATTTGAACTGAAGTGTATCCTTCTGTCTTAGGAGAGTTCACTGGCTACTTGCTTGGTGATAGGGGGTATCCATGTTTACCCTATTTGCTTACCCCTTACCCTGACCCTGAACTGGGCCCACAGCAGCGATATAATCTGGCTAATTGCAGGACAAGAGCCAGAGTTGAAATGACTATCGGAATGCTTAAGGCCCGGTTCCAGTGCCTGCAAAGACTCAGGGTCACCCCAGAAAGGGCATGTGACATTATTGTGGCATGTGTGATTCTTCACAACATTGCCACAATTAGAGGAGAACACTGTCCTTCTGAACCAAACATCAGCAGTGATCCAAACCATGAACATCCTGACCCTCCCACGGACATACAAGATGGAAGAGCAGTCAGAGACACCATATGTCACAATCATTTCCTTTGACCCATCACCTCAACATGTTGAAAGAAGAATAAACAGATTTTTTGTTCAACTGGCTTTATTGGTCACCTGTGTTTCCTGTACACAAAGTATTAAAAGATGTAAACCTCATAAAGTGTCTCTGTTGCTTCCTCCTCTGTAACAGCTGTCAATGTTTCTTCATTATTTTCCTGTAGTAAAGAAATAAACAACATTGCTGTTCTACTGTAAACTCATATAATCTGTGGAGTATTACTCACAACTGCATGTTGGTCTGGCTCAACAGGAGGCTGCACCAGATGCAGTACACCATCACCATCAACTGATAGAATATGAGGTTTATACAGGTCACTTATAACTTACAAGGGACCAAATGGCAATTAACAAACATACCAAGCACCTTACACTTCATTGTCATTATGCTCTCAAAGACAACCAAGACTGAGGCAAGGCAAAATCAGTAGGAAAATAACTTCACTACAAAATAATCCATTATGGTAAAGAGTTTATCAGATGAATGAGTAGCACTGCGAAGGTGACTGTGAAGAAAGGATGTATGCACATCATGTATTATTTTGAATTTACCCCCTATGTAGGCACTTGTGTCTTGCGGGGTTATTGCCTCAGAGGATGTCCCCGCAGAGATGCCTTCGGCCACAGGGCGCCCACTGTTTTGGCTGAGGGCCAACTGCTCAGCCTCTGTGAGTGGTGGTGGTGGAGGACCCCCCCCTGTTTTTCGGGCCTCCGCTTTTTTTCTGTTGGCTATAACGGGCCACATTTGAGCATACAGAGTAAGCAAATATGTACTTGTAATGTGCTCAGATAATTTCAATAAGTGCTTACAGAAAGAAAATTAATGTAGCCTCTAACTGCAATTGATTTACATGGGACAAACAGACCAAGCACTATGGCTCATAATACAATTACACCTTACCTGTTTGGACTATATTTTTATATTTCATTTTTACTTGCTTCCAGGCACGTTTGGGGCCTGTTGGGTTGCACCTGCGCTCACATCACATCACAAGATAAAATGTATAAAATAACAAATAAAATAACATATGATAAAATAACGTGTTAAATGGGTGGAAATCCCTCGATCAATGTTTATATTAACACTCACGCATTGACTCTGTCGGCTATGTTTTGCCATGCATGCTTTTGCAGCTGTGGCTGTGTTACTTTTTTCCGCGGAATTTGCATGTTATCGGCATATGCTGCCATCAGAATTTCGGCCTCAAGCGCTGTGAAATACATTGACCGCGCCTTCTTTCCCTCCGTCTCCATGGTGACTCGCTTAATCTGTGCTCCGCTTATCAGGGCTTTATGTATCCTCGTCCGCGCGCTTCACTTGGGGTTAAAGCAACTCCGCGTTGACTGAACTAATTGTTATCAGCCTTTCTGAAACGGAATATTCCGAGTTGGACAGTTCGGGGTTACTCAACCGTGAGTGTCGTTTTTCACTCTGAGTTTTCCAAACCGGCTTCCTGAAACAGGGCCCAGGAAAAGAATTGTGGAGCTCCATAAGTGTGGCTCAGTTTTGAATACAATTTGGTGCCATTTACAATTAAGAAATACAGACAATTTATCTCTCTACTCTTAAATTTAACAAATGTGGTTTTTATATTTATCTAAAAAAAATAAACATTTAGTCTGATTTGATGTTACAATTAAAAAAGTGTATCTGTTTTTATCTGAAGAGTATGTAAATGTCTGGTTTCAACTGTATATTTGATGATGTTTGTGTTTGGCTTGATTGTCAGCACAAAGAGGGAGAGAGAGGAAAAGAGAGGGAGAGAGAGGAACAGAGAGGGAGAGAGAGAGGAACAGAGAAGGATAAGGAGAGGAGAATGAGGACAGAACAGCGAGGGAACAAGAGCCAGGTGAGACACACATGTTAGTCAGATGGTTGTTTGATGGTTGTTTGCCAAAACTCATCAGAACATGTATCTAGTACCTAGTGTATCTTTGCTATTTTTCAAAATCAAAATCTCTCATTCACCCCTCCCCCCAATCCCACATGCATACTACCCTTTAGGGCTAAGCCCCGGGTGTATAAAATGTCTGGCTCCGCCTCTGCTCGTGTGCTGTCTCATTTTGGGCCTGAGCATTTTCTAATTCCATAGGCAGTATTTATTGGCTTGAGAAAACTACAGGACAATGAATTATTTCACAAGCTTGTTAGCCAGTTGAACTTCGTGCAGAGCTCTTCTGTAGGCCAAAACATAATGTTAGCTTCCTCATTTTCTGGTTCAATACTTAATGACATGGTATGGGGAAAAATAATGCAAAATTCTTGTCTTATCTTATTTAGATGGTTATTTAAAGACATAACAGAATTAATTAGAACATTTAATAGTTCAGGGTTGATCTGTGTCACTACCAATAGAAAGTCTATTTAGAGCAATCAGACATTAAGTCTTGAGTAAACTACTTCACAAGCAGCACACATGTCTTCCTATGTCTTCACAACATTAAAAGTGATAATAAATGCCAGACTGCATTGTTTCTTGTCCATCTATTCTTTAATACCTCCAGAAACATCTGCTGTTAAGCTATCACTGTCATGGTCCGCGGCCCGGCGTCCGGGGTGCTGCTGGGATGTCCACGCCCACGAGCGTGGCTGCTAACCCCACACCTGCATCCCATCCCAGGCGATCACCAGGTGGACTATTTAATCCTGCCCTACCTGCTGCTCCACGCCAGTCCGTAGTCGCCTCTCAGCGGTAACGTACGCCTGCGGAAAAGAACTCGTATGACAAACTCTCCATCGGACCTAACACTGTTTTTCTTTCCCTGTGTACCCAGATCACAACTCGGCGTGTTTTTTTCGAGCCACCTGCCTGTCCACCTGTCCGCCTGAGATTTGGTTCACATTCAGCTTCGCCGTCTCGACCCCTTTTGGAGCTCCACCCCCCTCTGGTTCACTCGGCCCGGCTATCACCGTGAGACGCACACTCCACCTTCCCTCGTATGCTGCCTTTTTTCCGCACCCCAGTAATCTGTCTCTCTTTTTGTTTTACAGCCTCTCACAGCCCCGCTCTCGGCGTTCCCTGTGCGGTCCCTCGGTTTCGTCTGGTTTCATCCGTTGTTTTTCTGGCTACCCTCACGGGACACCTTTAGTTTCAATAAAAATTACTTTCTTTATTCGCTCATACCCTAGTGTGTGTGTTCTGCTACTGGGTCCTGCCTGCGCTCGGAACTTCGGTTCATGACAATCATTGTGCATGATTTAGGATAGATCAGCTGCTTCTAGATGGCATCGGCTTCACATTTTCTTTAACTTTTTGCACATTGCAATTTTTCTGCCCTATGCCAGCAAAGACAACGACAAGCAGCGATCAGCAGCTTCTGCCCACTCTACTGTGCACAAGCTGTAGGAGGTGATCTAATCTTAGATTTAAAAATATAGGCCTCAGGGTGAGCTGGCTAATATTCCATAGAAGAGATCATATGATCAAAGGGTTCATCCAGCATGCCTGTGGAATATGAGTGCAGTCAGCTCAAAGGCACCAGGTCAGCTAACAGCCACATAGCGGCTACATGTGTGATACTGCGTCTACTTGGCATCCTTGATTTTATAATGAGCCAGTTTGGGTAGGTAAATTTATTCATAGCTGGTGGGTGGACCACATTATTGACATTGCAAGCAATGCAAATGACTGTAGCTCAAGCCTCATGGACATGAGGGACAAATGTTGAATTTTAACACATATTATAGGGCTTTACCAACGACAGAGAAGAGGCTCTTTGAACAGTTATTGCAGGAAATGTCTGTTGAAAGAAAAATAGCTACTGCTAATTCTGCATCTGTTCCTCTTCCGCTTTCACAGATAGAGACATGTATTGAGCTTATTTAGGACCAAAAAAAACCTTTTGTATTTCTAGTCATTTAATTTTATCAGGGACATTTTGGATAATTAATACTAGACTATTTTTCATTTTGCAACAGTAAAGCAAAATGTGAAAATAAATCAATGTTGCTATTCTCAATTTTTTTTAAAAAACAACCAGAAACATACAAATATAGGAAAGTAACAATGGCAGCAATATTTTCACCATCTCTAGCAACAGTTAGCAAGACATAAAAAATATGACATAAAACATCACAGATAAACAGCAAAGCTCCTTTTAAAAGTAAAAGAAAAACTTTTTTAAAGAATTGCAGTCAGAATCATCATCTTTGGGATTATTGTTGGGCTGCCCAGCGGCGTAGATGGATCAGTTCTGGACGGTGACCTTGTGACCAGTGGGTGAAGCAGAGCAGATCGGGAGGCCACCCACGGTGGTGGCAGAGTGAGTGGAGGTTAACAGAGATGAAGAAGACCCTTAGGTGACAGCACTGGAGACTGATGGCGGCATCAACAATCCTCCGGTGACGGGGTTGGAGGCTGGCAACGAAGATGCGACCCTTCAGGAAGCTGTGGAGACAGAGACAGAGATCCTTAGGCAGCTTGGCTGGAGGGCGATGTTGGTGGAGATGGAGACCATCAAGCGTCTCCGCTGCAAGCTGATGGCAGTAGAGACGGAGACCCTCCATTGGCTTTGCTAGAGGTGAACATCAGGTGAGACAGAGATCCATGGGCGGCTTGGCTGGAGGCTGACGGCAGTGAGATGGAGACCCTTGGGCAGAGTAGGTCCAGGACCAAGCAGGGTCAGGCGGTGCAGTGACAACTGAGTCAGGCAGAGCAGGACCAGATGGCAGAGTGTAGACCCCTTTCAGAGCAGGACAAGACAGTGCAGGCTGTTTCTACAAAGGGCACACGGCAGGTTCAGACTGTCCTTCTGACTCAGGCAGACAGGGACCCAGTGGCTTGGGTTTAGCTCCCTTGGAGGACCAATTTAAAGATAACGAGACCAGGGAAACAAAACCGAACCCAGTGCACTTTAGACAAGGACTACCAAAATAAAACAGGAAACAGAACACAGAGACAGAGAGTGAGGGACAGCGAGAGAGCGAGGGAGACATGATGGGCTGGTGAGAACACAGATAAGACCAAGACAACCAGGACACAAGGGAACAGACTATATCCCCTTTTCCATTAATACCTACTCGGTGATCCGTGCCAAATCGATCCACTACTCAACTCCGATCGACTGGTTTTCTATTAAAATCTAGTACTACCTAATGTTAGAGTTTGTATTGTTGATTGTCACCTAACTTGCGTGGTTGTCATCATAGCAACTCGTCCGAGTGTCCAGCAACATAATTAATAGGTGACACGAATGCTATAAAAGAAAGTTGGACGTTGAGGCAAGAATATACCTACTGCTCAGTCTGGGGCTTTTCGTCACACTTGGGGATCACTGTGTTGTTTTTGTAGCTATTTCCCTCGCTGCCCAGTTTAAAAAAGGGTGGTTTTAATTTTTTGGAATGACACACTCATGACTCATCGAGTGACGCTACTGACCAGCCAATTGGTAGCGTCACTGCAGCCTGAAGATGTCACATTTTAGTACCTCCTCGGATTGCTTGCCGGGCGAGCAGGTATTAAAAAAGTATTTGGTACCAGGTGCTGAGACCTAATTGAAAACCCTGAAAACCGTGGTGAACCGTGGTGAACCGTGCCGAGTCAATCTGAGTAGGTAGTAACGGAAAAGGGGCTTAAATGAACAAGTAGCTAAGAACTAGAAATGCAAATGATTAAACTGGGAAGCACAAGAAAACTAAACAATACCAAATAAAGACTAAGAAAGGAAGATCACCATAATAATAACCAAGGCCTCAAAGTCCAAAAACACTGGGTCCAAGACCCAAGACCATAACAAGATGAGTAGTTTTGTATATTTGTCATCATCATTGTGGGCTTTTAAAAGCAGATGTGATGAGGGAAATCTGGATCTGTCTCCGCTGCATAAAGGAAAACATTTTGTCATTGGCTACTCACTACGAGGTGAGGCTCTGCCATATCTTTGTGGACCTTGTTTTGTGCACTGGTATCCAGTCTCATGGTGGAAAAGGAAGGGGCCATCCCCAAACTATTCCCACAAAGTGTAGAGCTTGAAATTGGCACATTGCAATCAGACAAGAGCCGTTTTCTTGGTAACCACCTAACCCTGAGAAACATGATACATCACTCCAGAAAACATCTCTCTCCAGTGGCAGTGTGCTGTACACTACTTTGCACTGGCAATGTAAGGCTTGATTGCAGCTGCTCGGCAATGGAAGTCCATTCCATGAAACTCTCTATGCCTTGTTCTTAAGCTAATCAGAAGGCTACATGAAGTTTGGAGGTCTGCAGTGATTGACTCAGCATAATGTTGGTGACCTCTACCCACTACGCACCTCAGCATCCACTGATTTTATGTAGCCTACAGTTTGAGGCCAAGCTGCTATCATTCCCAAGCACTGTCACTTTGTCACAATACCAACAACAGTTGACAGTGGAATATTTAGTGAGAAAATTTCGTGACTGGACGATACTGGAACTCACTGAGCTCCTGAGAACAACATATTCTTTCACAAATGCGTGTCATTTCTTTTCCTACACAGTCTCACCCTGTGAAGAATTTAAATAGATGCACTGTAAATCATTTTATATTTCTGCCTTCAGTTTAATGATGAGACAGAATCTTTTACCTTTTCTACAAAAAAATAAAGTGTAAATAAGCTATTTTTTAAATGAAAAGTTAAAACCTTTAAAGAAAGCTGCATGTGAATTATCTGGAAAGAAAAAAGCGTGAAACGTTCTTCCCTGAAGTACTCACCTTCTCTTATTGTGTTTTGGCAGCTTAATATGTAATTTTATTTAGAAGCAATAAGTTGTTATGGTATATTCCTCTGACCTGTGCGAAAAAGAATAATTCTGCTAGTTAATCACTGAGGTCTACCCTGAAGCCCACAGCAGGGCCACTAATGGCCAGAGAGAAAGCTCTGATCTGAATCTCCCCACACTCTGTCTTTCTTTATCTTCTCCAAGAAAGCTGCCTCCATATCACACCCACATTTTTTTTATTTCGTTTTCTCCGGCCGTCTTTTCATTCCCCCTCACGTATCATCTTTTACAGAAACCTCCACGGCTACATCGTCTGCTTTTTCTCCCAGAGTCGTCATTCATCATCCTCCTCCTGTTTCCTCAAGCTGAGTTTTAAACTTATCCACCAGCCGAGCCGATGCTGAGCAGCTCGTTTCTCAGCTGGAGTGATAACTATCTTTTGCATGCCTGGTACGGGCAGACCTGAAAGCTCTGTCTGGGTCCAATGGAGCATCATTGATTGGAAAGTTTTTTTGATTAATTGTCGTAGAGCTGTAACCAAAGGAGCGCTGCGGTTGCTGCCGTGAAAGTTGTGTCCACATTCTCTCACGCAAACACGCACACACCTGCAGAATGCTCTGTCCGGGATGCTAAGCTCCATGGCAACAAATTGTTATGTAGGATTTGGATTCAGTCGAGCTTACACAACTGCAGAGCTGGCTTAGACAACAATACTCTGGTCCGTGTGATTTGCTTTGCCATATCGGCAGGCTGACGATATGGCTTGGGCTAGCCTCTTCTATAATTGATGAATGTGCTTATATACAACACGGTTGTACTACACCGCATTCCCATTTCGAATTGGTTCAAGTAAGAATAAAAGTATGAAAGAAAAAAAACAGTACTTGAATAGAAAATAAAATTTTAATCAATGGTATAATTGCACAAACGGCATACCAAGCAAACTAAACAGGCCATAATTCTGAACCTAGGATAAGTGATGCTCCAGCACAACACAGGTATACTCATACCTTCGCTCAGTGTCAATTATTTATGGTTTCCCTTCCCCGGACATGGACTTTAGTGAATATTTCATGCAAGTTATTTGTCCCTTGTAATAGCTTTGACTTAAGCCTCACTCTTGCACCCTCTAAGCAGGGCCCTTGCCAGTTGGACAGCTACCCTCTTCCATCCCAAAGTGTGAAACTCTGGGCCACAGAAGGCATCTGAGGTCTAATTCCATTTGCAGTGGCTGGAATGCACACCACAGCACTGTTAATGCAAAGCAAGCCGTTGAGTCCACTGTGGAATAGTTCAGGGTAGTGACTTCCCTAAAGGTCCCACATCGGTGGTGTGTTTGGTTGTGTGACTGGTATTTTAACATGTTAATTCTGAATTAGGCATCAGAGTCACACAGTACATCTGTGTCCTCAGAGATAAAACAGGTGTTCTTTTTTTTTCATTGGTCAAAAATGGTGGCCCTGAGAGGTCCAATTAAATTAAATCAAATGTAAAAGGTGACCGTAAAAATAGAAAGATGTTGCAAAAACACACACACAAACACACACACACACAAAAACACAGCAGAAGGTGAATAAAACAACACAAATGTTTGTCCTTGCTAATGTAATAATTAGTTCTGTATGCATACAGATATGAGCTCTTGGGGGGGTGGGAATGTAAGAAGAGGTATGACCATGAACTGTGGAAACTTTAAGACTCGATTTATAAAAGGAGTACTGTGTGTGTGTGTGTTATGCTGTGTTATTGTAACTGTCTTTCACAGCAGTTAAACTCAGCAGGCTTCCTGCTAGCCCTTTACAGCTGTTTGCTTCTCTCCTGCTCACTACACTCACTTATACTGCTTTGTGATACAGCCAAATTCACAAGAGAGACGTTCTTATTTGTCTTTTTTGTTGTCAGACAACAGAATAACTTTAAAATAATGATTTTAATGCAGCTCATAAACTACATTTAAAAATGTTAACACTGCTAACTCCAACTAGCTCTCCACTCCATTAGCTCTCCACTGCTAAAATCCATATTTTTGTAACCACTCACTCTCTCATTATTATCCCCTTCGCTTACTGGTTAGGATTAGGCAGAGCGTACTCACTCCCGAGGCGTAACATGTCGACATTTTGTCACGTCCCGCGGCGTTCCTGAGGAACGCGAAAGGAGACCTTCGGCGTTCTTATGGTACTCGGCGGGTTATGGCTGGAATCCAGTGCAATGACGCTCCAGCGGTAATAGACGTTCCAGCCCTGTATTCCAGCCCTAAACCTAACCTTATCCCTAGCCCTGACCATAGCCTTATTCCTGACCTTAATCAGGACTTTAATGATGTTAAATAGCGTGTTTCTAAGCGATTTGAAGAAAAAGAGTTAACATGTGTAGATTCAGTCCAGTCGGTTCTCATATTTCCTCTTTTTTCCGAGGTCGTCATTTAGGAACGTGGTGGGTAGCCGAAAACGTAATATGGTGACGATTTGTCACCTAGCGTAAAATGTGACGCTTTGGGAGTGAGAACGGGTTGGATTAGGGCACTAAAAACTATTTGGCTATAATTCGGGAAAGAATGTGTTTTTGATCACAAAAGTAAACCTGCACACTGACAAATGGGAGTGACAGCGTTGTCTCACTACTGTTGTTATTTGATGCTGGGGTACATTGGGAATAAGTGGGACAAACCATCATTTGACACCAGAGAAATTACAAAAGCATTTCTGAACCTCATTTTTGGAATTACTGTGCTGTTGAGATTGTGCATATTGCAAATTGCATATTGAACCTCTGGTCCAAGTTTTGCACCGCAACCACATCCCCCAGGTTACCAGTGAAGCACTTGGAGGTTATGGAAGTTCAAGTTAGGCGACATTTCAGCCACATGTTTAACCTGCCTTTAAGAATCTTAAAGATGTTACCTTTAAAGTCGCACTTTTCATAAATACATTTTGCTATTTGTTTTAACATTTCCATTTTGGGTATGCTATATTAAGGAAAACTCTCTTAAAAAGGGTACATGTGAACCTAATTCTGGCACATTAACTCTTTTGTTGTTAGCCTGCTGAGGTTAGCACGCAACTAGTTTTTGGTATTGTTTTACTTTAGTTCTTACTACAAACCAGTATATCAGAATCAATAAAATGAAATAGCTTACACAATTTAATCTAAAAATTCAGAATGAAAGAAGAGAATGCAAAGAAGTCCAACTATATATACAGTGGGGCAAAAAAGTATTTAGTCAGCCACCGATTGTGCAAGTTCCCCCACTTAAAATGATGACAGAGGTCAGTAATTTGCACCAGAGGTACACTTCAACTGTGAGAGACAGAATGTGAAAAAAAAATCCATGAATTCACATGGTAGGATTTGTAAAGAATTTATTCGTAAATTAGGGTGGAAAATAAGTATTTGGTCACCTCAAACAAGGAAAATCTCTGGCTCTCACAGACCTGTAACGTCCTCTGTAAGAAGCTTTTCTGTCCCCCACTCGTTACCTGTATGAATGGCACCTGTTTGAACTCATCATCTGTATAAAAGACACCTGTCCACAGCCTCAAACAGTCAGACTCCAAACTCTGCCATGGCCAAGACCAAAGAGCTTTCGAAGGACACCAGGAAAAGTATTGTAGATCTGCACCAGACTGGGAAGAGTGAATCTACAATAGGCAAGCAGCTTGGTGTGAAAAAATCAACTGTGGGAGCAATCATCGGAAAATGGAAGACATACAAGATAGTGATGGGCAGATGAAGCCCCATGAAGCACTGAAGCTTTTCATCCAATTGGTTCACCCCAACGCGAAGCTTCATGAAGCTTCATTTGCTCTAGCAGGACACCTACTGGACGTAAAAATAATAGCTGGCATGAATTTGAAGAGTGTGGCATTTTGCACACAGCCTGTAAATGTCAACAACAAAAGGAGGGTGTAAAACATGTATACTGTAGTGATGGCAGTATACTGTGTATATTTATAGTGGCAGTATGGGAAATGATTATTTGGAAATGCTTGAAATGGAAATGATCATTTACTGTGAGGTGAGGTGTGGTTGGGGTGTGGACAGTAGTTGTGCTTTTGTAACGTTGAGGTATGGACAGCTACACACTGAGGCTTTGAGCCTCAGTCCTGCCTGTTCACATTTTATTCTGTAAAAACTAAATTTTCACTGCTCTTACGACCTTTTTAGTGGGGAGAACATAGCTAGGATTTAATGATTTAACAAATCTTTTGAATCCTTTGTCCTCCACAATGCTAAATGGCTGTGAGTCCTCAATCACCATGCTGACCAGGTCTTCATCTATTTGAGATTGTTCTCCTGAGGAAAGACAATAAAAATAAAGCACAAATATAAATATCACACACGTAACTTATAACAGTTGTATAATATTGTTATATCATTTAGTAACATTACTGCATCCTATATTATCATTGCATTTGATGGCTCACCTGGTCTTGCTCCACAATCGGTGTCCCCCTTATTCTCATGCAAAGCTCTGTAGTGCCTAAGCATGGATGAGGTGTTGTTGTTATATCCCAGCTCCCTGGCACATAGCAAACACTTCACCTTGTACAAAAGTCAAGACAGCTCAACATAAATTGTATTGCACCATCAGTATCATGAAAATACATCTTCTGTAGAAATTTACATACCTTGTTGGGAGGAATAAGATCAAAATGTTCCCACACAGGGGAGGACATCCTCCTCTTCTTAGCTGGCTCCATTCTCTCCTGACTTTCCTCACTCTCATAAACCTCCAAACGGTCTCCAAACTCTCACTAACCGCAACTCTCCATCAAACACCCACATTTTTGAATGAAGTCTGAGGGGTTTATATCGCTGTCATATCTCGCGGCAAAGTTCAAACCACTTCATGAACCAGTCACGTGGTACAGCCGGGCAGCGAGGCTTCGGACGTCATCATTTTCAGCTCCTCCCATAAATGAAGCAAGCCTTGATACGCGCTTCGCGGAAACGCCCCCTCCATTACTCGACACACGCTCCGAAGCCTCGATACAGAACGTCCCATCACTAATACAAGACCACTGATAATCTCCCTCGATCTGGGACTCCACGCAAGATCTCATCCCGTGGGGTCAAAATGATCATGAGAACGGTGAGCAAAGATCCCAGAACCACACGGGGGGACCTGGTGAATGACCTGCAGAGAGCTGGGACCAAAGTAACAAAGGTCACCATCAGTAACACACTACAACGGCAGGGAATCAAATCCCGCAGTGCCAGACGTGTTCCGCTGCTGAAGCCAGTGCATGTCCAGGCCCATCTGAAGTTTGCCAGAGAGCACATGGATGATACAGCAGAGGATTGGGAGAATGTCATGTGGTCAGATGAAACCAAAGTAGAACTTTTTGGTATAAACTCAACTCATCGTGTTTGGAGGAAGAAGAATACTGAGTTGCATCCCAAGAACACCATACCTACTGTGAAGCATGGGGGTGGAAACATCATGCTATGGGGCTGTTTTTCTGCCAAGGGGACAGGACGACTGATCCGTGTTAAGGACAGAATGAATGGGGCCATGTATCGTGAGATTTTGAGCCAAAACCTCCTTCCATCAGTGAGAACTTTGAAGATGAAACGAGGCTGGGTCTTCCAACATGACAATGATCCAAAACACACCGCCCGGGCAACAAAGGAGTGGCTCCGTAAGAAGCATTTGAAAGTCCTGGAGTGGCCTAGCCAGTCTCCAGACCTCAACCCCATAGAAAATCTGTGGCGGGAGTTGAAAGTCCGTGTTGCTCAGCGACAGCCCCAAAATATCACTGCTCTCGAGAAGATCTGCATGGAGGAATGGGCCAAAATACCAGCTACTGTGTGTGCAAACCTGGTAAAGACCTATAGTAAACGTTTGACCTCTGTTATTGCCAACAAAGGTTATTTTCCAAAGTATTGAGTTGTATTTTTGTTATTGACCAAATACTTATTTTCCACCCTGATTTACGAATAAATTCTTTACAAATCCTACCATGTGGATTCATGGATTTTTTTTTCACATTCTGTCTCTCACAGTTGAAGTGTACCTCTGGTGCAAATTACTGACCTCTGTCATCATTTTAGGTGGGGGAACTTGCACAATCGGTGGCTGACTAAATACTTTTTTGCCCCACTGTACATGCTCACTGCCCATTTTGTTAGGCATACTTTGCTAGTACTGTGTTGGACCACCTTTTGCCTTCAGGACTGTAATTCATTGTAGCATATATTCAACAAGGTGCTGAAAATATTCTTTAGAACATAGTTAACATAGTTGCAGCAGATTTGTCAGCTGCACAACCACGGTGCAAGTTTCCTGTTCCATCACATCCCAAAGATGCTCATTTGGATTGGGATCTGGTGACATGACATACTCCGGTGAGTATTCTGAAGCCATTGTTTAGCCATCAGTAAATATGGACACTGTTGTTATAAATAAAAGGATAGACATGGTAAGCTGAGATACTCAGGTAGCCTGTAATGATGTTTAGTTGGCCAAGAAAATAGCTCCCACACCATTAAACCACTACCATCAGTGTGAACCACTGATACAAGGCAGGATGGATCCATGCTTTTATATTGTTTCTGCCAGTTACTGTTACTGTTGCTTTTCTACAAGCTCGAAGCAGTCTAGTCATTCTGCTGTGACCTCTGACATCAACAAGGCATTTTTGCTCAGGGAACAATTTTTCTCTCTCTGGATATTTTTCAGACAAACAACCATGCCATGTACAAAGTCACTTAAGTTACCTTTCTTCTTCAGCCTGATCCTCGGTTTGGACGTCAGCAGGTCGTCCAGACCATCTCTACATGCTTAAAGGAAATGAGTTTCTGCCATGTGATAATCTCATTACATATTTGTATTAATGAGCAGTTCAACAGGTGTAACTAACAAACAGGCTACACCATCTCCATTATGGTTGTTTTTACTCCTTTGACATTTCCTCCACCAAAAATGCATAAAACAACTGAGACTCAAGTCGAATGGTTCCAGATTTGTTTCTTCCTTTCTTTGCTGTGTTTTTGCAACACTTTGTCATTTGTCACCGCTGTCAGAGATCGCTGGATAGAGCACAAATAAACGTTAACAAGTGCAAGCAACAAGAGTATGTTGAAATTAAATGTATGCGTTGAACATTTCCCACAGAGATTATCCCGTGGTTGTCAGACACAACTGTAGCCAAAATGAAGAGGTTTATATACTACTGCTGGTTTCTGTTCATTTCACTACAGTGTGAAACTGAAGGCGAATACAGCAGTCCCTTGAGGTATTTAATAGATTTTAGGCAATCCATCAAAGTCAGAAACAAAAATAGGAAAAATCAGAACAGATAGGAAGAAAGCTTTGGTTTAATAAAAGTGGGGAAAAAGAAGATACAACTATACTGAATCAAGCATAGGACACTCGTTGAAATACATGGAAATGTAAGTTTTCAAGTATATGTGAAAATTTTTTTTGTTAAATTTCATAAAAATCTTATTACAACTTACCTGAAAAACCATTGATGGATGTGTTCATCGAGACATTGGGCATCTACAAGACTGCGAGTCAACAGCAATCTTGCCTCTGTTGCATCAAGGGTATATACCCTTGATGCAATAATAATTAAAAAAGACTTAAATGAACACTGAAACTTAATAAAACTAAAATAACACCAAATGATTCTCACAATAAAAACTAAACTGAAACAAGAAAACCTACTCTCGGAAGTAAAAAACTAAAAATACCAACCAGTTAGAAGATATAAAACTTTAAAAACTCTGAGTATTTGTTGTGTTAGGCAGTGACCTCCAATGTGGACACAATAATAATAATAATAATGGATTGGATTTATATAGCGCTTTTCAAGGCACCCAAAGCGCTTTACAATGCCACTATTCATTCACTCTTGCATTCACACACTGGTGGAGGCAAGCTACGGTTGTAGCCACAGCTGCCCTGGGGCAGACTGACAGAAGCGAGGCTTTAGGGTTGAATTTGTATTGTTAGACTATGTGATGGGGTTTTTCAGGGATTAATTTAAAAACAGTGACACGGGGGGATGTTGGCATTTAATGTCATTAGTCCAAACATCAAAAGTTAAGGAAATTATATTTTGTTTGTTTTCAGCTGGTGGAAAAAGTAGCAAAGAAAAAAGTGAAGCACTTTTTCTTCTTATTAGGCGGGCAGCCTGCAGCCCAACTTCAACGTTGCCCACCACATGTCCTTTTAACAAGATCAGAGGTACAAACACACCGAGGTCTGCTAACACAGTGGTCCCCAACCTTTTTTTGCACCACAGACTGGTTTATGCCCGACAATATTTTCACGGACGGGCCACCGGTGTCGTGGATAAATACAACAAAATAAAACTAGTACCGGTATCGAAAAAAAAGATTTATTCATAAAAAAACGTGAAAAGACCGAGGAAAACTAAGTTAACGATAAAAACGATAACAAAATAACGCTTAAACACACACACCTGAGCCTCAACTCTCGCAGAATGGTACCAAACGACTCACGGACCGGTACCGGTCCGAGGCCCGGGGGTTGGGGACCTCTGTGCTACCAGACAGCCATGTCTCTTGGAGTGTGCACAGACAGAGGGGTGTTGTGAAAACTGTGAACTCAGACCAAAGCAGCAAGTAAATCAGACACACTCGCTCTCTCTCTCTCTCTCTCTCTCACACTCTCTCTGTCTCTCTCTCTCACACACACACACACACACACACACACACACACACACACACACACACACACACACACAATCCGGCTGCTTATAAAGAAAAAAAAACACACACATAGAAACAGATAAACTTCCCTCACCTTTGCTAAACCTTCCACGGTGTGTGTGTCATAATTTTGGCTTCAGAGGTGCATTCTGATGTTTGTCATTTTTAATATTCATTAACCTGAAAATGACTGCTTTTACTTTTCTCCTGACAAGATGCTTATATTTCCATGTGAACTAGAAGGCTAGACTTTTGGTAAAGACAATAGATTTTTTTCAGTAAATAGTTATCTTACCTGTTGCTATCTTTACTGCATCTACTGTAAAGGCATTGCTTCTTTCGGAGTGCATGTATTCTTTATAGCAGTACTTTGTTGCAAGTATTTGGACGCACAAAAATTGGACAGGTTTTTGTTGTAAGACTTTGGAAACAGTCTGTCTCTGTGTGTGTATTAACTGTGTGGCTCTTTTAAAGAATTAATGGGCAGCTCTTGATTCCTGCTGTTCTGCAAGAAACCGCCATCCAACTGCTGTATATGGACTGGAACAAATAAGTGTTCTTAATATTAATTTAGTCAGGTTGTTTATTAGGCTTATTTTGTCATGCTAGCAGCATCATTGGAAGCAATCTAACCTCTCGCTGTTTATTATTTCAAGCAGCTCACCATCACACAGCATGCTAAAATTAGCCCTAATTTAGGCTTGATGTAATGGGATTTTTTTTTAAAAAGGGAGAAAAATATAATAATAAAAACTGTAGCTCCTGTTTATTTTGTTGAGTCATAGAAGTGAAAAACTTTGTCGCATGCACAATTAGTTTTAAGTTCACCTTTGTAAAGTGCCTTTCTTCTCAACTTGGGTAAAGAAGCATTGCAAAGCATCACAACATGCCTCATCTATGCTTTTACATGGTTAAATCTGGCTTCTTCCAATTGCTCCAAATTTCAAAGGTCAAACACTTAATACCGTACAAAAACTGATACTGATACTTTGTGACCTCCAGATTAGATTATTGTAACTCGCTCTGCTCTGGACTCCAACTTGCTCACCTCCAACAATTACAGCTCGTTCGGAATGCTGCGACTCGTCTCCTAACTGGAACTAGAAAGTTTGCCTCTATTACTCCAGTGCTCTCCGATTAACATTGGCTGATATTAAATTTCGTATTGATTTTAAAGTTCTGCTACTTACTTTCAAATGCCTAAACAACCTTGCCCCTGACTATCTCAACGACCTCCTCAGTCTCTATACTCCCAGCCGTTCTTTACGATCTTCTGGTCAGTTACTTCTGGCCCAAATTGTACTGTATTGTATTTTTCTACCTAGGCACTTTCTGTCTAACATTCACACTTATTGGGGAAATCATTTGGGGTTCAGTATCTTGCCCAGTGGCTACAGCAACTACAGCAACCCCCTGGAGTTAAAGGATTTACAGAATGGTAGGTACAGGTCCACAAGCATTTATGCATTGACACAGTTTTTATCTTGCCTTCAAATGTTTGTTAAAATGTCACTACTCTTATAATGTATTTCGTCTTTTAATAGTAGATTCATGTTTTCATCAGACAGAATACAGACATGGAGGCTAAAGGTATAATGAAAAAAGCAGTGATGAGGCTATATGTGACAGTCAAAATGTGCAGCCCAGTTAGATATAAGTGTCTTCATTCAAGATGTGGTGGTCCTCACTGGTCCGGCTAGCACTGCACAGGCATGCAGTCTTTTATTTAGACTTAAGCTATCCACCAAAGTTTAAATAGATGTTTGAAGATATTTTGCAATGTTAATAGGCACAAACTGTCAGCCAAGGTGCAAAACTTCTGGTGGCTTTCTACCTGTTACATGTATATACAACTGGTTAATCCCTTGGACTGAAATTGAGTAAAAAGTAGCCAATATATAAAAAATAACAATAACTTTGAAATACTTTCAGAAAGCCTGGAAAACTCTTGCTTAAGATCCCTTTTAGTTATAACAATATTGTTGGAAAAAACTGTATAATTCTTTGGATGTGTATATAATGTAATATATTCTAGTAAATCTTGTAATGTAAATAAAAAAATCTCACTGAAACAACAAGATTAATATTAATAATATTTGGTATTAGTATTGTATTATTTGGTATAGTATACAACTATTATGTTCTTTTGTTACACAAAGTACATAGTAGTTGATATAAGTAAATTAACATACATTTTGTTGATTGAATGAAAAGTTAATAAATTAAAGCTACATAAATGAATGAAATTTAACTGACAAATGTATGCCATGTTTATAGAACTTAATCAAAATACGTTACATTTTTAGATGATGATCAAATTAAGTTCATTCAACAGATTTCTTTTTCAGTGAATACATTGATTTTTTTTTTGTATTTATTCCTGCTGTTTTACTATTTTTATTTTATTCCTACAAAGTTTGTGTGGAGAACCCAGTTTTGTTGTACATGTACAATGACAATAAAGTCCTATTGTATTCTATTTTATTCTGTTATATCTTAAATATTTATTTTTTCTAATTGTTAGTTAGTACATGTTCCTTTTTTTGTGCATTTATTTTTAATATTTATATAGAGATGTTTATATTATATATACTGTAAATATAGTATGCATTCTATTTCTTTACCACAGTTTTCTTTTTGTTTGTTTTGTTTTGCATCAAGACACTACAACAAATTCCTCATTTGTGTATGAATGTGGCAATAAATGTGATTCGGATCTGTCACGTCATATTCTGAAAGCCTTTGATTTTTTTCTCTTTGACTTACTTTGAATATCAATATCATGACATGTATGTGTTTATGTATGTCATAAACTCAGCAATGAAACTGAACCAATGTCTGTGACATAAAGTAAATAAAGGAATTTGTCCAAAACACCAGAATTTTCAGGAGCGGGACCACACCTCATACACTCACAAACTCATGGCCCACCCTCTCCTCTTTTTTCAGTTCATTTATCTCTCATTATCACATGCCTAGCCCAGGAGCCTGCCTGTCCCCTTTCTCAATAGATGCCATCTACCATTATCTACTAGAAATGCTGTCAAATCGAAATGACGATATAGATCCCAGCTAGTGAATTAAGATGAATAAAAATAAAGAGTGATGTTTTCTGAACAAATTTTTACTTTAAAAGTGTTATTTCCCAGTGGTACTCCCAACATTTCTTCCATTAGAATGTCTAAAAGCAACACAGCGATTTCTTTTTTTTTTCCTTTTTTTCTTTAAGAACTCCAGGTTTTTTGTGCAAAATGATTGACGTGGCCTTGGTGGAAATGAGGGGGTTTTGTGAACTGTGGAATGAAGCAAGTTTGAATGAATACTGTAGTTCACAACAGAGTTGAAATGCTATAGTTAAGCTATGTAGGCTATTGTGGATTTGAGTTTCCAATGGCTTTTTAGATGCACTAAATGGAAAAATGTTTTTTAATGAGAACCTCGTTAACCTGCTAATGTTTTTCAAAGTTTGCTCACAATAGCAAAACCGTTTCACTCTTGAACACTGAACTTCAGCAGAAGAACATTTATCAGGTAATTTCACCATTTTTAACATTTGTATAATTTGTTTTTCTACAAACAGCGCACAATGTTCTCCACTGTTCTTCACTTTCAGCCAAGTGAATCATCAGATGAGCTCTCCTTTTTTTTTTTCCATTTATTCTCCAAATATCTCCCGTACATGTACATTTCCTCCCATTTATTTATTTTTTTACTAAATTTTTTCTTAATGGATATCTATGGAGATGGAGTGGAAGAGGTAATGGATGGGAAATCAACTGTGGATGAACTTTGTTTAATGCAAGAATGAAATGGCCATAAAATGTGACATTTTTGCCGAACACAAAACCAATTGCCCATCGTTCCTATTCACAATCTTCACTGAGAAGCAAATGAGTGGCAATTATAAAGTGGTTGGGAGTCAATTTAGTGAACTGACATTTTAAACTTAGCTGGGTAAAAAACAAAACAGTCAAATTATGTTACAGACCACTCCCTGGCCAAAAACAGCCGCACTCGGCTTGTTTTGGTCAGACGCTTCCCCAATTCATTCTTTGGATAATACCTGATAATGGGAGATTCAGCTGTAAACTCAGCAGTCCCTGCTATTACGCATTCAATATTCAGTTTCATGCCTAAGAATAATGTTTGAACTTAAATTGATTTTTGCCTTTGGGATGCTTAAATAGGCTGCTTTTAGAAGGATTTCTTTCTGCAAATGATTAACATGTAAATGTTCATTTCTCTTTTTCTTGTCTTCCTACAGCATGCTAATACATGAATATGTTTGAATTCAATATGTAATATATCTGTCTTTATTAATCATCTGCTGTGGTGGATTGGTCAGTTCATCTTAGACTTCTACGGGAAGCACAGACTAACAGAACTAACTACAAAAAAATACCTGCATCGAGAGTTTTACTCAGTTGTGTTTTCCTAAATTCATTTTCAAATGTATAAATAGTCTGACCCCAGAGTGTCTTTCTAGGCCATCCAAAGACAAGACAGTAATCACATTACATTGAGCAGGATAAACGGCTATAAACTATAAAATACCACATTGCTGATCAAAAGTTGGACAATCAGCATTCATGTGGATATATATGTTTATTTCTTAATGATTAATGTAAGACTGTATAGACTCTTGTGAGATAAGGTAATTAATGTCTCTTTATGTCATAACATCCTTTCTTGGCCTAGCAAGTTGGGTTGTAAATAAACTCAGCATGAGCAGCTGATGGATTTATTAGTTAGAATAACGCTACAATGCCTTTCTAATTTAATATTTTATATCACTTCCTCTCTATATAGATCTTTCTCTAATATTAAAATTGTCACGTGATAAAGTCAGATGAAATATTAGATGAAGCAACTACACAGGAGACATACGCTTATATTTAATCATCCAACGTCACCTAAACAATGTAGAAATATATGAAATGTTAAATCAGAAATAGACAGCTTGGAAATCAATGGAAACACAAAAAATCCCAACCAAAAAAACCATGAAGCAATAATTTGGGGTAAAGCATAATTTAAATATTGAAAATATTGAAAAAAAAACTTTTATGAATGTTTACCAGTCAAATACACATCATTTAAATAATCAAATTACTTAAAGTCTTAACTTTGGGCATATATTTATTATTGTTTTTCGTAAGATTCCATAAAAAAATGTTTATATTGTAAATTACAGTCTTACGGTGTGTTCACACCGAACGCGATGGACGCGAATAGAGCGTCAGGTTTACATGTAAAGTCAATGGAAAGGCGCGATGACGCGCAATTGCGGGTCCCGCGAAAATTCGGAAGCAGATTTGCGTCGCGAAAACGCCAAAACGCGTGAAACGCGCGTCAGTGTAGCGCGTCTGGCGCGTTTGACTCGCGAATAAAACCACGCGCGTGAGTTTTTGTGTTGCATTTTGTGCATACGCGCGTTTCGCGTCTACCGCTCGAGTTGGAAAAATCTGAACTCCAGCGTCAAATCGCGCCGCGACAACCAATCAGGAGCCTGGTGACGTGGCTGTTACCTAGGTCAAAGGGGCAGATCCAGCCAAAGCCTTTCATACTTCAATGGAGGGGAAGGCTAATCAATGCGGTAGCAAACAACTCGGAGCTGTACAACACCAGCTGCTTTCAGTACCGAGACAGGAATAAAAAGGACCGAGCTTGGAGGAAGATATGTGAAGAGATCGGGCAACCTGGTAAGTTCATTCATTTCTCTTTTGAAAGTTTTCACTGACCCGGGAAGCCGCACAAAAGCTAGCAAGCCACCGCTATTTTCCCACTGACGTACAAATACCGTTCTGCTTTTATGCATGTTGTCATTTAGGAATATATTTTATTGTTTATTAATAAACAGCACACAGTGGTCCCGCTGTTCATCCGTCACTGCTTTGCTTTTTCGCTGATTTTTTTATTGCACAGTACAGCATTGCATTCTGCAGCCTGATTGACAAATCTCCTGCGCTTGCCAAATTTATCACGTTTGGTTTTGATAACCATCACGTCCAATAGAAAAAACAGCACAAAAACACCCATAACTATGAGCCTCATTCGGAAATAGACACCTGCACCGTGAGGGAAAAAGGCGCACGAAAGTGGCGGGCAGATGAAGACAAACCGCGGCATAATAATACTTTTACGTTTTGCAATCTACAAAGGTTTGCACTTTGAGAATCAATTGTGAGAACTGTGACCAGGGGCTAGTTATTCTGAGAACCCCTGCAATAAATGAGGGACCACTGTCTACTCTACGATTATTATATCCAACCTGTTAACATTTAATACTGTATTGATAGAACCAACTGATTCTGCAGCAGAGCATCCCCAGTCCCTGAGCTCCTGCTGCTGCACCCACAGATATGTACAGCAAGCACTGATACCTTTTTAGTCGGTGGGATTCCCTTGTGATCACCTTTACTAAATATCTACAACCAATCTGATTATATCCTGTTATTGTTTTTTTTTTTTTTTTCAATGTTGAAATTAAAATCTAGTAGCAGCCTTCTCATTTCTTTGTGTTTTGTGCTGTTTTACAGGCCCACAGAGGAGGACGGCTCCGAGGCAGATGAGGGACGGGTCCCAGGACGGTCCATCGGCGGTGGAGCTGGCCATCCTGGAGTCCCTGAAGAGGCCACACCAGTCTCCAATGGAGCATTTCCTCCTCAGCCTTGTTCCTGCTCTGGAGAGCAGCTGGTCCTTTTTATTCCTGTCTCTCTGTAAATTCTTATATTTTATATATTTATGTTTAATGTTTTTCTGTTTGAGACTTTTAATATTATTTCAAATAAATTTTTATAATGACTAATGTCTCAGTTCTACTACACAGCAAATGTTGGCACACAACTTGACACATGTAGAATTTATTTCATATTATACTAATGACAAAATATACTGATACAGTGGGATGCAGAAGTTTGGGCAACCTTGTTAATAGACATTATTTTCCTGTATAAATCGTTGGTTGTTACAATAAAAAATGTCAGTTAAATATCATACAGGAGACACACACAGTGATATTTGAGAAGTGAAAAGAAGTTTACTGGATTTACAGAAAGTGTGCAATAATTGTTTAAACAAAATCAAGCAGGTGCATCAATTTGGGCACCACAAAAAAGAAATGAAATGAATATTTAGTGTATATCAATGTGTGTGTCTCCTATATGATATATGGGGTGCCTTTGTCTGGATGTGCTTCCCATCCAGAGCTGCACAGCACAGAGGAAAGTTCCAGCGCTCCTGGAATCCCTCTGTGATGGACCGCCAGTCTCCAGGTGAAGGCACAGCCATGAAGTCGTCCACTAGACAGTCCCAGATGGACGTCGCTGCCTGGGGGGTGATCTGGCTCACCGTGGACACACAGACTCTGAAACTGAACGCGATGGTCCTGAAGGAGTCCCCGGTGACAAGGAGCCTGGACAAAATTGTTCAAAATCAGTATTATGTGTACTGCAGTTACAAAATACATTATTCAAATTCCAAAATACTTTTGTGATGTCAGATATAAATCACAAAACTTAAATCTTACATAAAACATTTTGTAATTATAAGGATAATTACAAAATGTATATTAGATAATATCTAAAACAGTTGTGTTTTATTTTAACTTTAACATATAATTTGATTGGTAGCAACTTTCACAACTACAGTGAGCCAATCACTCATAATTCCTAAACATGTCAATCAGGTAGGAATGAAGTAAGACATTAATAGAAATAAAGAGTTGTGTGTTGACATGTAGCCCTTTCCTTGCTTAAATCATTAATATTTTTGAAAAATTAATCTGTGATAAGACAGCTTATCAAGATAGAACCATGTAACTAGAGATGAACCAAACTGTTCACAGTTTTATCTAACTCTGTTTTAATAAAGGCTGGTGACCCCTGCTATAGAGTCTGACAGCTGCAGGGATTATATACAAATATTCAACTATCCCAGAATTAAACCAGGTCTAAATATAAAGGAGTGAGTATCACTACAAAGGTTAACTCAGTGGTCCTAATGCTACAGTTTGATATCAGCAAACACCGAGCGCATACATTGATGTGACACCACAGCCATGCTATCATGCAAACACTGATAACAGCATAAATCGAATTAAATCGGGACTTGATGAGAGCTTCTGAGTATCACTAGAAATATTATAAAGAGTCGTCTCTGTACCACAGTTTGCTTTCAGTAAACACCGACAGCATTCACTGTTAGCATAGCACATCCATGTTAGCAGTGTATAACTGGATGGATTAGCATATTAGCACAGATATCAATAAAGGACTACCGTATTAAATAGTTTTACTAACCTCAGGCAGACGGACAGGCGCTCTGCAGGTGGGATTGAGCGTCTGTAGTTGGTGTCTAGGCGGGCGATGCTGGGACCGACGAGGGAAAACAGGTCCTCAAACTGGCCGACGGTGATAGCGCTGGAATCGGCCGTCATCCAGGCGCAGCTCCTGGAGCAAGTGGTGAAACTCACCAAACTGCTCACGCCTCTGGAGGACCTGATGGACCCAGGTACGGCGAGGACGTCTTTTACGCTGCTGCTCTGCTCTCCACAGTACATAGAGAAGGGAGACTCTCTCTTCAAGCGCTAGCTCGATAGCTGCCATCTTGCAAAGATACCGGTCTGGCACAACTCCCTCCCACATTCCTCCCACATTTCCGGTTCACGCGCGTCAAAATATCATATTTTGACGCGCGATGGATTTTTCTTGGACACGCGTTGAGACGCGAATGTACACGCGTCAAATTAGGGGCGTTTGGGGCGTTTTATTCGCGTCCATCGCGTTCGGTGTGAACACACCGTTACAGTCAGAATTGAGGGGGAAGCATATAATGGTTAAAGCTACACCTGCTAAGTAACTAGCAAGAGACTAGTGTTTAGGCAAGCCCTGTTCATTGGTTTCTCATTCAGATACATCACGCCTGTTCTGTTTAACATAAGGATTATGAAGTCGTGCACTCTTTCACATACCAACGGCTAACATGCTCGCAACTCTAACGTTTATATAAGTCAGTGTTAAAGTGTTGATTCAATCATAATGTGGATGTATTCAGTCAGAGGTCTGCAATCTCAGACAGTTCTTAATTTTTAACTGATATTTTTGGCTTCTGCAAACCAAGACTACATCATGATACTGCTGTCTTATTCATAATGATTCAGTTACATTCAGCATGAAAATCAATGGAACACTCTTTTGTAGAAATCTGGAACAAAAATACCAAGTTAGGCTTAGCGTTGCTCATAAATCCAAATGCTACTTTTAAACACAGAGAACAGTGAAGCAGATCAGAGAGAAAGTAATCCCTGGTAACCTATTTGAAATCCAGGCCAAAACAACAGCCTTTTTATTTTGCAGATAAAAGTCTGTTTGATCTCCACACAAACATGACCCCAGCCTTGACTATCAGCGCTTCTTCTCCCAGCGATTGATAGATTCAGTTAAAACTGCTACATCATTTCACAGAGAAGAAACTGTTCATTCTCACCCTGGGATTGTGGTCCAATATTCTCCAGAGCTGAACCGACTGAGCCTATAATCAGCTCATGCTGGCTGAAGCGTGTGCATACATACGTGCACGCTTACCGCTGCTTTATCAGCCTAGCACCGGCCTAGCCCGCTTCGCTTTCATTAACATCCCTAATTAACTTTTCATGAAGTCCATTTCCTACTTGTTTAATTAACTGACCATCCCCTGTTGGCCAACTCAAGCTGGACCTGAGGGAAATGGAGGTAGAAGAGCCAGCCAAAACAAAAGTTCTGAGTTCATATATGAAGCCATACTAAAAGCGAGTAGAAGTCTCTGGTTCTGAAACTTCACTTTACTGTATTGTGTAATGAATTGTGCTCTGTATGATGTTTAAAATTTCACCCCTGAAACTGGGCTCCTGGATGAAGGAATTAAGTTTTAACAGCACATCAAAGCTGGTGAAAGGTTTGTAGTGAAAATATCATTTCTTCCTTTCCCTTCTAAAATGGAATGTGTGTGTGTGTGTGTGTGTGTGTGTTTCCACACACTTCCTATCTCCTTTCCTCATTCAATCATACAGACAATTTCTGTCCTATACACTAACGTAATGGACTTAAATCATACAAGTGGAGACTTATTAGATTAACCCACATGATCTATCATCACCCTGCTCTGCCTTATCAAGAATGCAAGTACAATTTACCCCCTCGGTAGCCATTAGAGCCTCGAGCAGCGACCCTGTATCTTTCTCCAGGATGAAAGAGACCTTCAGGAGCCAGCAGCGTGTGGAAATTAAAAAGCACCCCCCGTTCCTCCTCCCAATACACACACATACACTTCTTTCTCCTTTCTTTGTTATCTATGCTGGAGTTTTTAATCAGATATGGCCGATGGGAAATACAGATCCCCTTCACGGCAATCCTCCCGCCTCATTCTGATGGCAGCCATTTCCATGGTAACGCAGGCAGGGACGTCAGTAAGCGGCAGGAGTCGCTGTAATTATGACTGATCTCGGGGAGATCTACGAGGGAGGGTGGAGGGGCGCTGCACAAACCTCTGGCTGCAATGTGGCTAACCTTCCCTGAAGAGAGCGGCACAGACGGCGTGAGGAAGGACAGTTACAGCTTTCGAGTGACATTAATGACAGCATTGTGACTCTATTAACAGCTCTCTTTGCGCCTGTACACTTTGTGGTTATATAATCAGCTTTGTGGTTTTGTGTGTTGTCTGTACACATTTTGTTATCTCAGGCTCAGTTCGAATAAGGCTGTTTGGAGGTGTAAATGAGTGTTACAAGTGCACAGACTGCCATTCTGGGACTCGAATCAGTAATTTATTTGAAATAGATATTTGACACATAAAGTTAACTGGTGAAACCAAATTAGAAAATAAAGAGAAAAGCAAACTGCTGGGGTCTCATTTACAAGACAAAATAAAAGCTCCTTCTCAGCCAAAATGCCATATAGTTGCTGTTCTAATCATCAATTACAGCTGTTTAAAGGCAAGGAAAGGCATCCAATTCTTTTTTCTTTTTTTTTCAAATTAAACACTAAGACATTTAAAGGATGGGTAGAGGGGAAATGACCACAGAACTGTTTTGTCCTCCAGGTCAGCGTGTCCCAGTAGCTCTGACTTCACATGAAAACTGCAGATACCTGATAGCATGCAGTGCCTTGATGTCTTTTTTTTTTGCATTTTCATCTCACTGACATTTTTCAGATAATTGAAAAACTTTAATATTAATGAGATAACCCAAGCAAATACAAACTGCAGTTTTTAAATGATGCCATCTTTTATTAAGGGGGAAAAAAAAACTATCCAGACCTACCCGGCCCTGTACTTTAGGCTTGTGATTTGTCCAACAACAACAGATAGCTTTTTGGGCACAAAATATTAGCTTCTAGCAACTAATGACTTCATGTATTACCAGACTGCCAGCACCATGTGTTCAACCAGAATAGAGTATTGAATTTAATTAAGTAACTGTCTGATCAAAGACTCATCCATTTCTCATGCCGTTTTAAGAGATACGTTCAACTTAAATTTTACATGGACTGAGACTAATGCAGTCATGGCCCAGCTATTAGTTGGACCCCCCACCGACAGACATTACAGTGAAACATAGACCTCATTACCTTCAAAATCAGGATGGATTAGAGCCAAGTCTCACCTCAACTCCGTGTAAGAGAGAAAGTGCATTCTGCATGAAAACAAGTTATCAGCGCCCGCCGCGCCGCTAAACAAATGCTTACGTGTTTCTAGTGAAGCAGATGGCCATGAACAAAACAAAGAAATTGATTTTACAAAGGATATCATCAAAATTGATGCAATAGAAAGTGAAGCTTTAATCCCTTGAGCCTCAGTTGTTACAAACTTAATGTAGGAGAGCAGATGGTTAAAGAGACTCAGAAATGAGATTGCAACTTTTAAAAATATTTTTTTTTTCTGTTCCCCTTTGTAATATTTGTCCTCTCTACTTCAGATCTTTGCAATATTAAGTAATATACATTTCATATTTAGACTTAAATCCATGGGAACACAAGGTCTCCAGATACATAATAAAGAATATTTTTGTAATTTCTGTGAGAGTCAGACTTTTCTATGTGGATATTACATGTACCAATTAGGAAACTGAACAATACATTTACTAATAAAATAACAATACTTATAATAATTACTAATAAAGTAACTTTGTGTATGGCTTTAACCACTTTGACACCTCCAATGAGAACTTTTACTGGACTTTGCACTTTTACACAGCTTCTCAAAATTGTACAATAAATCACTATTAATAAATCACTAACATTTTTTTTTATCATTGCCAGATGGTTGCCAGCCTGTGTCTAGGCCTGCGTGACTGGGGCCTAACCTAGAAAATCATACAGAAATACTCTTTCAATAGCAATGGCCCCACATAAAACAATGGCTATTCATGCATTGCAGTGCTGTTAGCAATGTTAGCACCAGCTAGTAATCATGAGAAAGACCTTGGCCCGGGAAAAAGTTATTCTGGCATGTAAACACCTCATGTAAGCTGGATTCACTGAGTCTTCTGCCACCAAGTTATTTGTTTCCAATTTTTTCTTTCTAACTGAGATCCATGCCTTCAAATTATCTGTTGATCAGTTTTTTTATTGGTGCTGCCGGTGTTCCGGTTATGTTGCAAGTTGCAACGTAGATTTCCCGCTAAAGCATAACTTGCTAATATATGCAGTCTAACTTTGAATAGCATAGCCTCACTGAAACAATTAAGCAGCCAACATGTAGATGTGTGTGTCTCTGCGAGTTTGTGTGCAGGTTATTGATATCATGCTTTGAATGTCAGGCCAAAGAAGCAGGTCTGACAAGTGATGAATTATTAGCATCTCCACTCAATCTAATTCTGCCGATGGGCATCGTTTTCAGTCAATATTAGCTTGTAGTGTGTGTGTGGGCGCCTCTGAAGACCTTATTTAACTTGAGGGACCAATTCCCTGCTCTCTAGCCTCATCACTGACCCATTTGATAAGTAAAGAAGCATGCGTTTGCCTAGCTGATGTACACATGAATTATGTAAACCGTATCTGTAAATCTACAAAGAATTTACCCTCTGCAATTTTCCAAAGTGTCTGTATTTGCTCCATAGCATGTGGTTTAAAAAAAAATCCCATAATGCAGTGTAATTTATGTAAGTAGACCCATCATTTCTGTGTCTCTCAGTTTCTATTTAACCACTCAGCTCATTAGGTATAATAGAATTTGTTTTGGCTCAGTAAAAAGTGGCTAAACCGTAATTAGAGGGATTAAGTATTTTCCAACAGCACATGCCAAATGCAAGCTTCAAATTTAAAGGCAAAAAAAAAAGTTGATACAGTAATCTGCAGTCTCTCCTCTGGGTTCTGACCTGTAAAAGTGTAAAATGGATTTCACTTCTAAAGATGCCCATGAGGGGCCGGGACGTACTTTCAGCTCTGACTGCGGGTCTTTCCGGGGCATGTGCCAATGCTTTTGGGGTGCATATTGCTGTGATAACATTTCCTACAGAGGAGGATAATTTTGCTCCGGTTAACATACTCAGCTGACGAGAACAGTAAAGGAGAGGTGCCCTTGGTCTGTCTCCAGCATTATCAGACTGCTGAGCCAAGTGGAGCCAAGGGGGTATATGTGCACACACACACACACACACCTGGGTTTCATGGCAAACTGTGCACTCACAAGTTTAGCCTCAGACTTCAATGCGCTGTGTTTGTATCTGTCTTTGGTAGCAGCCTTTGCTCTGCCTGTCTGTATCTCAGTGCTGATGCAGCAGGACGGAAGCTCCAAACTAGGCTAAAATGATCAAACACAAGCCAGGGATGTGGAGTGTGGATGAAGAGCATGCATGCATAATGACTGACTTGGGTGTGAAGCAAGGCTTGCTGCCTCGCTGCACTTGAAGCATGTGGTCTGATATCAGAAAGACTAGTATACATGTGTTATAAGCAAGGAGAAGTGGATGTTTACATCCTGGTAATTAAAAAAAGGGGGCTTAAGGGTCTCCTTTTTTCTCCCTAGTTAGGAGAAAATAAATGGTCATCCCAAATCTCCCCACAATTTCAAGTCGGAATAAAGTATAGCACAGGTCTTTTTTTTGTACCATACATGCACAATTCCAGTTTGGAGCTTAGTTTCTAACAGTCTGCTTCAGTGTCTGTAGCTTTAAATCAAACTAATGACTCCTGCACAAACCCCTTTTTGCGAAGAGTGACAAGAGAAAGCAGAAGCGGCGGATGGGAGTGTGCAACACATTTAGTTGACCATTAAGCTGCTGAAACAGACGTGATTGAGACCATACTGTTGGTGGCTTCTAATTTCCTGAACAATGGTTTTATTAGTAGATAAAGACCACTTTGTACCAAGATAGTAATGCATTTATTAATGCATTACTATCTTGGTATTTTTGGTTATCTCTGTTCTATATTCTGTACTGTTGGAATCTAGTTTTCTGTTATTTTGTAGGGTGTTTTCCCAGAACTCTGGTTCATTTTCCCTCTTGGTGCAGTTTGTTTGTGTAGATGTGAACAAAGTAATTGAACTCAGGTATGGATCAAACAACCGCACTGAGACTCTTTGGAGGAGGTGGTCTCGGTACAGTTCCAGATGAACTCCAGAGCAGCTGTTTTAAATCGGGTTTGGATAATGATCACACCATATTCTAACTACCAGGTGTATGTTACAAGTTTGAGCTAAAAAACATCCCGTAGCCATATGTGCTTTGTATTTTTTAGGTTATATAGATGTGCCTATTGTTCAGGAGAATACTGCAACAGCTACATGTAACATTTAATGAAGCTACAGCTGTAATGGTAAGCATAAATGGATTTGACTCTGAATCACGCACCAAGCGACCAATGCAGCAGGTATACTTGTGCCTTCATAGTTTAGAACAGAACAGCTTTGGGTCACATTTAATTTCACCAAAAAATATAGATAAATAAAGAAGAAGAAAATTCAACTTTGTTTCCATCCATTAATGAATTTATGGACCATCTTAAAAAAATGTAAATTTTATTATTTTAGCTCATCAAATTTTTTTATTAGAAAGTAAAATTAAAAAAATATACTTAAACTAAAGTTGTTAAATAACAGTAACAATCAACAGTAAATAACAGTAAACAATAGGCCTTATTACTGTGAAAATTATGTACAATATATAAATCAGGGAAACCAAACAAGTTCTGGCAAAGCGGATGGCGCATCAAAGTAAAGCTAACTTGCTAGGCTACAATTCCACAGCCTGTTCACACTTAGAGTCCAGTGGCCTCTTTCAATGATGAAGATGTGCATGCTGGAGAGGGACAAATGCTGGACTGTACGAGGATGTCAAGCAGGCCTTTGAAAGTGAAAAGGGAAAATCCACTGAACTAAGGACGGGGCCTGAGGGAACATCTTTTACCAGCTTATAATGCTGTGATTGCAGCCATTCCTCAACTCTCTGTGAATGGCACTCATGCCCACCAATCATTAGTCATGACAATTTGCATTTGCATATTAATAATAATGAAACTGACGTCAAAGCGCATTGCTAGTCAGTAGTGTTAGTTTCAGCCATTATATGAATGCGCTGTTTATAAGATTGGGGAAACCTGAGACTGAAGAAGTCCCTTGCGATTGGTGACGAAACGTTTCTCTTACGGAAAACACAATGCCAGGACGAACAGAATGAATTTATGGGACTAACATTCTGAAAATAAAATAAAAACAAAATAAACAACACAAGAAAATAGACTTGATCTTATCATTTGAAAAAAGCACAAAAAGGAAGCACTCTAAAAATGACTCCAAAGAGGTGAACATCATCACGGTGAAACAACTCAAGCCCAAAAGCAGAAAGGGTCCTGAGATACTCTGTTGGTAAGAAATATAAAAAATAAAATAAAACATGGAAAAATATGAAATAGTTGGAAAAATACAGCAAAAAAAAAAACCCACATCAAAAAGGCCTGGATGCCTACTTTGTCTGGGGAAAAGACCAACCTTTTTGCAGTCACTATATTCCCTGCTATGGAGAAGACCCTCCCAGCAGGAACTGCAGTGCCAGGCTCAGTGTTTTGCCGGCATCCCAATGAGAGGCTATTTACAATCATTGCCTTTTCAACATTTTGATGGATCATCATCTACTAAAATATAGCTGAATCTGAATGTCTTACCATTACAATAGTATACATAATTAATTCAATTTTATATTATCACCACAACCTTCTGTACATGGAAAAATAAAATAAGCCCAGTACTATACTTATTATTCTTTTATTCAATTTCATTTTAGTGTTTTTTTTTATTTGTGTTTTTATTTGAACTCGCAAATTCATAAGTGTTTCATTGCTCAGCATAACCACTGTGTTATGCGATGTATATAACATTAAACTCCTTGATTTTTCATTTTTCTTTAATAAATCTCAAGAATTTCAAGCAAACCTGTTTTTCAACTTTGTCGTTATGGGGCACTCACTGTCTGTAGGATTTGAGGGGAAAATGAATTTGAATCCATTTTGGAGTAACAGAGCCAAATGTGGAATGATTCAGTAAGTTATATTTGTGATTCTCATGAGTTAGTTACAGCCAGGCCGAGAACAAATGTTAAATCTATATGCGTGCCTTGTGTAAGATTACGATTCCGTGCCTTATCTCCATAGCAGAAGATTTTGAGAAAACAGGGTTTTTTTGTAATTTGGATAAACAGGCTTTTAAAACAGGCCACTAGTAGTGGAATACTACAGCAATTTGCAGTATAATAAAAAGTGTTTTCAATTATTAGGCTTCCATATTATCTTCATTACTTTGATGATTGGAAAGGTCACATCCCATATATAAGTCTGAGCACACAATAACAATAATCGCTGCTGCAAATACTGACTTTGTGCCCACAATGAGTCATAATAATAACCTCTTGCAGACAGGCCTATGTGTGCGCCCCTGGCTATTTGTGGATGTGAGTTTATTGTGCTCATTGTCAAGGTTTTGTTGCACATTTTATGCATTTAGGCCTCTCTCCATTATTATTTGATGCTCTTGATGCTTGATTTGCTGTAACTTTACCAGCGAGCTTTTACAACTGCGAGACAAACAATTGTTATTGAAGCCATCTCATTTTTGCCAACTCACTGCTATGATCTCCCTGGTCTCTAGTTGTACATTAGACAGTTTCTGTATAGCAAGGGTTCGATGTCTGTATGCAGAAGGTATGTGTTTCTGCCTCTTGGCACTTTCTGGGCAACATCTGTGACAGCTGTTTTACTCTCAGGGGACAGGAGTATACAAGAAGCCTCCTATTACAGGTGCTATCCTCTTGGGCTTTAGATAAAGGACTTTTACATCAGGCATATTTTTCCCCAGGTATGTTTCATTTCTCAGTAACACAGAAAACTCATTGGGACGTTGGTTGAAAATGTACATTATTGTTGTGTTTTAGAAAGAGCCAGTTTTGAAATCCCCAGTGTGCCAGATCTTATATCATAAGCCATTGTTGATGGTGTGGTTTCTTGAATATCATAAAATGTTCCAGTCTTGAGGTGAAATTGTGAGTCCTGCATTAACCCACTGGAAATACTGCCAGACTCTGAAAGGACTATTGCAAACAGCAGTCCCAGTGAAGTGAATTTTAGCCTCTTTAAATCCACCAGGTCTCCAGTAAACCAAGTAAGCTAGGATCAAGTAAGTTGACTTAGTCAAATAATTTCGCTCATGTTTATGTGTTCTTCTGTTAAACAATTTCATATAAAGGGTAGATGTGAACCTACCTCTAAGTAAGTCACTGGCATGCAAAGATGGAAGATGTTAAAAGATGAGAAACATCAATCCTTAGGATTCTCAGACAGGTAACATCAGATCTTACACGGCTTAGACTTATGAAGGTGGAATTAACTGTTCAATTTGTAGAATGTAGAGTGCCTTTGCTGGTTCAGACCTGACAGAGCACACTGGAAAGAAGTGAACAAGAGAAAAGAGGGGCGGCAAAGCAAAGACACTAGTGCACTTGAGTGAGATGACCACAAGAAGAGGAAAATGAGAAAGGGCCAAGAAACTACAGTAATGTTGTAGTTGTAATGAAGACAACCTCTTCATTAAAAAAAAATAATACACTATAAGTCTAAGAGAGTAGGCTAACAGTTGTTAATGTAATTCACAGTTTACTGATTACAACTTTGAGATTCATAAAGTTCTGTGTGTGTGTGTGTGTGTGTGTGTGTGTGTGTGTGTGTGTGTGTGTGTGTGTGTGTGTGTGTGTGTGCATGTACAACATGTGTAAAGCAGAGTAATTCACAAGGTCTAATATGTTAAATCTATACCACCACCCATTGACAAACTTCTCTGTGAGAATTATACTTTAATAGTTGTAATAAGATCATGACATAAACATCTATGGTTTTCTATTGCTTATGTTAGCATGCTAAGATAGTAAATAATGATAATCATCACCATGGATTAATACCTGGTCGATCCGAATATCCAGTACTATTGTACAACTCTCAAAACCTAACATACTATTCAGTCAGCACCCTGACAGCTTCATGAGCTCAGGTTTGTGCAATAACATTTGTGTGTAACATAAAGGGCCTGTTAAAATGCCAGTGGGTTGGTAGATTTCGACAAGGCACACATTGAAATCCCAGGTGTTAAAATTGCCTTACACAGGTGCCTGACAGATAGACATTTACACTCGGACACGCAGACACACATAGCCTGAAGACTACAAGCAGAGCAGAGGAAACACAACAGGTTTTACATTTTTTGTGTTTTTCCTGTTGTTTTTTCATTCACTGTCCAAAATGTCTACCTGCTGCTCACACTGAGAGGCAAGAAAGACAAGCAGATGTTTACCCAGTGGTTTCACAAGTCAATAACTTGAAAGTGCTTAAAGAGCAAACTGCAAATAGAAAAAAAAAAATATATGTACATATATGTATTTTTCCACTGCTATCACTGATCTTACTATTGTTTCAAAGTGAGGTCCAGACTCGAGTAACATGGTTCACTTACTGCTTACGCTCTGTGACTGATTCAGCTGTCTTCCATTGCTGGCAATACAGTGAATAGCCTTTAGTTTGCTAGCAGTAATGTTTGCCCAACAGGTGTTGTGCTAGCAAATACGAGTTAAGTTGCCATTTTGTCTGCCAGAGTTATCTGCTATGCCGAGTACCAGATGTTGGATTGGCATTTTTTCACGATAACGCTTTTTAAAAAAAGATAAGGGGACATCCAATAACAATGAGTATAAAAAGCTCTAAAGCTGGCTGAATGTTTATCGAGTAGCATTAGCACAATATTGTCTGTAAACTCCTGTGTGCAATACAATACATTTCTCAGTACATGTTTCAAACCACAAACTAATCATCACAGTTATCAACAAGTGGCATGCTGAGACAAGAGTAATTTAAATGGGCCTTGTGCTTGTTTTAGATATTGGGTGGTGAATTACTACAAGCCATGATAGCATAACTGGTGCACTTTAGCCTTGGGACTATGTGTGTATGTGTCACCATTCCAAATATGGTTGTAGAGATACTTACTTCAGTTAGAACTATCACATGGATACTGGTGTTCAATGCAGCCAAAGTTTGAAACTCTCATATTAAAATGAAGATACCACTCTGAATTCTAAAACCTGAGCTAGCATGCTATTATCCTAGCATATACACATTCTTACTCAAGTGAACACACTGGGTTCATTATCTTGCCTAAAGTTACCTCAACATGCATGTCTCGAGGAGCCTGGGATTGGACACTGACATGCTTAAAAAAATTACTAGATTATACTATTCGATGGATATTTTTAAAGTATCCAAGTTTGTATGTCATATTATTCTTAAAAGGTACAGTCAGTTGTTTTTTTGGTTTTATTCAATAGAATGTTGAACTAATAAATGTCTACTGAATAGTATTTAATCATGTATTTTAATAAATTGATGCATTCTCATAAACTTGGAATGAATCTATTAAAAATATATAGGAACACAAAACAAAGCTTTTCTTATACACAAACAGCAGAAGAAAAAGGCTGGCTGGCTACAGCTATTCTTGGGTACAGTTAGATTTAATATTTTTGATCTTTCTTGGCTGAATAAAACATGCATGACCTACAGTAGCCGTTTATAATTATCAGTTCATTTTAAAGGGGCTTCTCTGTGTTATGAACCTGGCAAGAGTACAGGAATATAACAACAATTGAGAAATAATCTCGTCAATCGGTTCGTCAACTTTCCTCTTCCAAAGAGTAAACCCTATTAAGTTAGACCCAACACCAGTCGGCTTTCTATATTTGGACACGTTGGTACTTTTTTCCTTCTCCTGTTATCATCTCACAGCATTGCTTCTAAATAATATTATGCTCAGCCTGTCAAAAACGGACTTAATGGAACCATTCATATTGAAATTTATTCTAGCGTTCACCTACCCTAACTAGGTCTCGAGGCTTTCCTGCATCTTGTGGATTTAGTCGGTTAGTGGAGCAGAGAGTGAGGAAATGAGGCTATTTGCATCAAGAACATCGCAAACTTTTCTCATTCAATGACAGGGCTGGGGTAAAATGCTCCTCGGGCTAAATATAGCCAGACGTTCTTGTGTGTTCTCTTCGACCTACACAGCTCCTTCATCCCCTAACAAGCTTGAGAGAAACAAGCTGCATAATAAAACCGTAATGCCATTAGACGTAGGGAAGTTGGAGCCATTGCACACGGCCAAATTACTCTTATTAACCCCCAACAACAAGGATTAATCACTGTACAAGCCAAACTTCACTCATGTGCATACCCACACACATACAGATAAGGGCACACTTTGTGTAATAGTTGCAAGGTGTGGTGATTAGTCTTGTCATTTAGACGGAAAAGATCATAATGATTTCATAATTTTGACCTTGGCTGGAGGCTTGATTATACACATGCTCCTAATGTGCTGAGGCAAATGATGATTGATAACATTAATGACTCCTGCCAATCATTGCTCATAATGCCTTCAGGATCCAGGTGGTGCGATTCTTATTAAGCTAAACACACTATCACGCACAAACTTACAACCGCACAATCAACACATATCTGTTCGACACTCTCCTGGAAGAGGGTGAGGTAAAAGTCAAATTCTGTCCCTGCTGGTACACTTTGCATGGATGTATACCCCTGAGGTAGATCAGATATCGGGGAACGCTGTGTTTGGGCGGTTATCAAAAAAAATTTGTCTTATCATAAAGCTTTGAATGGTAAGCATGACTAGAATAGTGCCATATAAATGTTAATCTATTATAAATGAATAATGATTTCATCCATCCATGTATCCGTTTAATTTTTTCATGGGGCTTGAGGCGGGGTACACCCTGGACAGGTCGCCAGAATACAGAATACAACTCAGAACACACTTGAACTTCAGAACGGCTGCTAGGAGATAGGAGCTGCACGTACAGAAGGGGATGGGTTTTTCAAATTGCATGTTAACCACAGTCCATGTCCTTCTCCAAACAAAACTGTTTTAAGACTGCAACTTCTTTTCCTTTCAGTTCAAGTTAATTTCAAACCCAGTGTCAATAATTACTTTTCCCTTTTTTGTGATGACAAAAAAGAAATTCACCATCGAGAGGATGCAGGCTGTATTTTTTTCATTCACTCAGTATTGCCTCATCTGATGCAATGCAATTTTTCTATTACATTTCCTCTCTCTTTGTTTGATGTTTGTGAAATAAAAGCAGCTTGTGAGAATGAAAACATACATAGATATTGTGTGAAAGATTTGAAGTCGTTGCTCTGCAGCTATTACAAATCGGACACAGATCACTGATGTATTGCATGTCCGTTATGTACAATTATGGTCCCCCCCCATATGCATTTCTCTGAATCTACCTGAACCCTCTATTCTGTATCCCATGACATTCACCCTCACCACGCCTCTCCTTATTTCTCGGGAGCACTCAGGTGGAAAAGCATTTCATTTGCTAAACAAAGTGGAAGGCTGCCACAACACAGGGGCGTAATGGAGAGTGATGGGTGGCCCCCATACAAGAAACCATGGGACAAAGCATAATTACTCCTCCTGTCAACACTGCAGCATCCATCACTTACCGCTGTCGCTGCTAAAGGCTCCGTGCCACGCTGCTTCCAATAAGACAGGAGTTGTGTGTGTGAGGGATGTGTAGTTATTTTGTGTGCGCTCATTGATTTGTCATTGTGTGTGTCTGCGTGTGTGCGTTTATTTGCATGTACCTACCGAAGCTGAACCACTGAGACCCTTGATAAAAGTCCATGGAACACATCAGCACGTGACTTTGTGAACTTACTAAGTAGAATAAAATGATTTTTCTTTTTGGAAGGAGTAGAGAATAGATTTTAAGATGCTGATTACTCAAAGCGTGACTGTGAACTGTGCAACATGAGGAGAATCTATTTTGTAGTGTGTGCCGAGTGAAGTGCCCCAGTCAACAGAATAAATTTCACATGAAGATGTGTGTTTTTCTTCTCAACCCAGCGCTTTAAAAAGCCCTCTTTTGTAAAAGCATACAGACACCATCGGAGGAGCTCTTAAGGGCTTCATTTTCAGGATGAAATGCATTATTGAAGGATAAGAGAATTAGCTTTGGAAAAAAAAAAAGTTTGGCACCGAGCTTACTAGAATATTTACAGAGACTAAAGTAGGAGCAGCTCTAACATGCAGTATATATGATGACCATTAACTGGGAATCTTGTTAAATATGATAAATCCAAGTTGTGAAAGTTAAAAGTCAGATCAGATTTTAAAACTTTACATGTGAAGAGCTTGTAATTTACTTCCAAATGTCTCAGCATGATTTCTTGCGAAGGCACTGATTTCAATAGTATCCCTTGAAAATGTAAATATCACTGTCCTAGTCAGAATTAATTAGAGCTAAATAAAACCAAGGCTTCAAGTAGATACACCTGTGGTATCAATATGAAGCTCCTATGTCACTGTGGCCATAAGAAGTCTGTGTGAGCTGCTGTGTTGTGTTCCTTTACTGTGTCTTAAGACTGTCTGCAGGTCCTTACTCTGATTGGACCATGGGGCACGTGACTGGGTTCAAAAAGCTGCTCTGACAGCTGCTGTGAGAGAGAGAAAAGTGAGCGAGTGTGAGAGTGAGCAGTTTTGACAGCAGACGCGGACCTGGCCCTGGTTTCCAAATTCTTGTGTTACTTTGTATATGTGTAAGCGTGCTCTGTGAAAGCCGCCACTTGTGTGTATAAATTCAGTGCTTAGGCTGAAGCTGAAGGGGTGAGCCGACTTTTCTTTTGAACTGTTTTCTCCTGTTTCTGGGCTAGGAAGCGAGGGATAGTTAATGTCCTTTGATTGTTTTCTTTCTTTCTTAGGGTTTAGTTAGTTTTCTCTGGCGGGACTTAGTTGGTTTTGTTTATTATTTTGGCCTGGGTTCACCCTGGAGCTATGCTTCCTGACATTAAATAAAATCACCTTTTTTACTCATAACCGATTTCGGTTGTTTGGTTTGGGAACCAGGGAGGGTATTTGCTTCTCTCTCCTCAAATCCTATGTGTGTCTCTACATGCCTAGATGAGGGGCGCAACAGTCACCTTGTTCTCAAGTTATCACATTCACAAACATAGGTGTCCACGCCATCCCGGTGACAATACCCCATCAGCGTTTCACAGCTGAGGGCTTAAAACTAAAAAAAAAGTAAATCAATATTAAAAGTATGACATAAAGTGGCAAAACATGATACAGTGATAAGATGTGAGTCTGATGGAAATAAATACTAAATTAAAAAAAAATGTCAATATGTATCAGTTAAGGCCTTCTTATACTTTCAGCCAGAAATCTCCACTTTACATCCTTAAAAGAGGCAAAGAAGAAAAACAACTTACCAGGATCATTCCTCTCAATATTCTGAGGGCTTACGAAGGGAGGTTTGCTCATTTACCATTTGGAGCTTGAGTTATTGAACATTTTATAAGTAAAAGCTTGCAGAAACTTTTTTCTTCCTGGCTGCTGAGGTGAAGGGGAAAAGAGATCCCTTTGGTAAGAACCTTTTTGACTGTTATATGCCAGAAAAGAATGCAAATAATTTTATATACATAATACCTTTCATCTAACTTTTAACAAATAACAAGAACTGTCTTCATGTACAGTAGTAGTTGTAGCCAACTGATTATGTTTCATGGTGATACATATTACAAAATTCAGATTTTTGTCTGTGAATATCAGTTTCCAGTAAAGATTTATGGAATTTTATGATTTTCTTAAACTTATTCTTTCATATTCCAAATCTTCACATAAGTAATGCTTGCTGTTCTGTCAGTAATCATCTTTGTTATTCATATTTGTTAAAACTAAAACATTGATTTAGAAACTAAGCATGATAATAATAATCTCACCATATTACAAAACAATGTCTGTTTGATTGCCTTTGAACTCCCATTGCATCCTCTACAGTTGAGCAACCAAGCTTGGCACACAGGCATATCTTAGGCCCTGAAGGTCCTTATCTATACAAGAGATTATGATGTCATTGCATTGCCTAGCAACCACCTACAGCCTGAAATTGTACTTTTGTGTCATCAAGCATACCTTACAAAAGTACTGTACCATTTAATTTGATGATATTACCATTCTTTTTACTGATGTTTCATCAGTTATGACAAAGTACTTCCCTGGCACTGACAAGCTATTTCAGGAACCTATATTTTCATGAGTATATATATATATATATATGACAGGAGAAGCTGTTACATATCGAGTGACATAGTAAACTACTAGTAAGTTGGAAATCAAGTACAGAATATACATACTATGAGCTGAGAGAAGATATATGCATATATATAACTCTGCAACCACTGGAAGCTCACACTAATTTCCTATTCTTTAATTGAGTGCAATCCTAAATACTACCTTAAAAATTCTGAGGTCCCTTTACAAAAAGTGACAATGTGGCAAACATACTAACAGGACTCCCTTTACTGACCTTTACTTTTTGCTGAGCATGTGAGCTCTGTCTGTGTACCATCATCCTTTACACTAAAGCGACTGCAGGCACGGATTGTCATCCACTGAGCAAGCACTACAAGCTCACTTTGCTCAGGGGTATGTTAGTGGCAGCAATAAAAAAAAAAAAATAGGCTTGCATTGTGTGTGGCACATACATCATTTCAGTCAACTCCACGAGCGTGCATCCTGAAAATGAGTCGTCCAGCACTGCCACACGGGAGTGGTAAAGCATGCATGGAAACATTTGTTTGGAATATTCGCCTATTGTAGCCCATTCATTCAGCATACTGGAAAACAGATGTGGTTGCATATTCCTCCTCATTATGATATGCAGATGACATTATATTGTTGGTTCCTTGTTTCTATCACATTCACAGATTGAGAGAAATCTGTTAAGACCTGCACAGCTGGTGTATTGTAGTGCACATCCTCTGTTTGCTTTTCAGTAACGTCGTCTTTTCATTTATTGCAAAAAGCCCTTTTTTTCTTCACCACTGTGTTTTTTATTTCTCATTCTCTCATTTCTCTTTCATTTCTGGGGTCAAAAGTAATAGCAGGTGTTTGGTGACTGAGATATTATTATGTACCAGGTTATTAAAACATAGTATAGCTTGACTGTTTTAATGTATTTTTCTGTATTAAGTTTCATGTTTTTTAAAAGTATGTCTTTTATATTTTAACTGTGTTTATAAAAAAATTCAAAAATAAAGAAAACAATTTCTGTTCTCGCAGATGTTAGCTTAAACTCAGAAATGTCTGTAAGATGCATTATCAGTTGGCTAGCTTATTAGCATATAAAAATGCTATGATATAGCTGGTGGTTTTGGATGTAAATAAATAAAACTGTTCTAGCTCTATATGGTCTTTCTCAGTGAGATAGAAATCAGTATATTGCAGTGTGGTTGTAATTATTTCCTACCGATAAGTCTTATCCTGAGCTTAATCTTTAAACTGACATCTTAGGGGACCACAAAATAATACATGAATGAGTTAAACTATTGGCTCTCAGTTTTCAGAGGTGGTAATGTACACTGTGACGATTTAAAAGTTTAAGTGTGCTGTATATGAATGCTAATAAAAGAGGCTGTCCACAGATAAAGAAAGTGGACAGTTAAGTTCACTTTCTTTAAGTATTCATGCATATTCTACAAGCAAACACATAACCTCTAAGTGACCATAATGTGGTCAGAAGTTGGTATATCATAAACAGAAAAAAAAAAAGCATGTTCCAAGTGCAACTCCAGGCTTTTGTCAGAGTCAAGGTGGTTAGTTACTCCTGACTTTATGACTGTCCTCCATCTCTCACAGCAATTTGAAGCAGCCACGAGAACAGAGCAATTATCCTCTCCTTTCTCCTGGCTGTAGAAATGAAGGATTGACTCATCCTGACTGTCTCAAGGGGTCCATAGCTGTCTGAGCTGGAGACACCTTCTCACCAATTGTCACCTTTCCTCTGCTATCATTAAATCTTGCTGAGCCACCCACAACTTACTCACTGTTCTTTGCTGGGACACCCACAAACACAGTCAGTTGAGGTCAATACCCGATTTACCTCAAGCAGTTTTCTGTTGGCATTTAATGACCAGCACAAATGGGATGTAAACAGTACCAAGGCTTTCTTTATTTTTTTCTTCTAGATAACAGATAATGTGCTCCAAAACACCCTCCAGTTAAACATATACTTTATACGCTTAGGTCCCTAAGTACTTAGACAGTGGTACAGTTTTTCTAATTTGCCTCTGTACACCACCACAATGGATTTTAGAAGTCCAGTTCTGAAAAGACCAGGGACACTGTGTCTGGTGTAAATAACAAGATAATGCAATGATTTGCAACATTTTTCAGAACAGATGCTATGATTTTACCTATTATATTTAAAGCACTTTGTGGCCTGGCCTATGAATATACACTAGAACTCCTGCTCCCATAAAAACCAGTGCGTGTCCAAGTTATAGAATGTCCTGCCTGATCAATGTGTATACACATGTACATTTATGTATATTTGTATATATACACCTTATATACACCCATCTTATTGTATTAGCTTAATTTTTTCTGTTAATTTAAGATACAATTTCAGTCACTAAAATTTTAATCAAATTGTGTCTTATTTCAATTTTGACATTGTACTTAATGTTTAAGTGAAATTTAACTTCTCTATAATTTACATTTTTTATATTCTTCTGAAATGAAGATTTATAACCTCTGTTTTTTTGAAAAACTCTTTTCTGAAAAGTGCTATACAAATAAACTTTACTATTATTATTGTTATCATAAATCTCATGAATCTGTATTTTATTCCCAAAAGAACACCAAATGCATAATTTAAACAAAAAAAAAAAAAAAAAGCCTTTCATTTTATTGGGAGGTTCTTTGTTTAAACACGCGTCAGTAATTTTTTGAGGATATTTAACATAAAAAAAAATGTTGTTGTAGTCACAAATATATATTAATTAGAGCTTCCAACAAACTGATGGATTCTCACATACTTGGAGTTAATCCTTTAAAAATGCAAAGGAGCAGCCATTGGGTTGTGGAAGCCTCAGTGTTAAAATTAAGATTGGCCTTCTGCCGAAATGCATGGCTAGACTGGCTTCATATGTTGTAACTAAAAGGTAGGGCAGAAAAGAACTGACAGGCAATTGTGTGGAGACAGATTTTAATTTGTGCACCTTCAGCCTCAAGATATTAAGGATTATACCCATGTTTCATCATCTGAGAAAGGGTGCCCTTACAATTAAATATATAAAATGAACAGAATTGAATTAAAGAAGAGGAAACATGAAGGAAAGAGGCTATGCATTGTCGACAAAATGTCATCCATTTCGTCCTCCCCTTAGGCTTTATCTCTTGGATTGTAGTCAAGGCTCTAACAGATGGAAATGTGCATAAACATGCTTATTTATTCCTGATGATGTCAGCGGGCTAAACCACATCAATAGCTAATGTTATGTCAGCTAATGTTAGGCTTGAGTATACTAAAAGTCACACTTTCCCTCTGATAAACAGTTTGATTGCATTCTCACATCATATGACAGTTTATTTAAGTGTTCAAGTCCAACAAGATCCACGTCAAAGAAAGTTAATACCAGCTAACAGCAACTAAAAGTGGCAAAAATAACACATATACTCACCACAGATGAAAAGTGGCCAGGGTTTTGAAGGGGCACAGGGGTAAAAACATAAAATAGCACAAAGTATTTAACTGGCACATAGCAATAAATCAGAAATACAATTGATAAGTGTTAATAAAATATAGTGTGTACAATATGTTTATACACAACCAGTAAAAGAAAAATGCAGGCTGGCTAAAAGATGCTTGTCCTACAACAGCCACTGCACTGAAGTGCAGACTTTCAACTTACTTCAAGGGATTTTGCCAAAGAGATACAGCAATTAAATATTTAGTAAATGCAGTCACTGTTATACATAGTCCCAAATTTTCAGAGCCTCAAAAGTAACTGGACAAACATCATTTTACATAAAAGGGTTATTTTTAGTGCCAGGATGAAAATCCTTTGCAGTTAATGAATGCCTGCCCCACTGACATCACCAGATTCTGTGTTTCCTCCCTTGAGATGCTCTGGTGGGTCGTTAACACCTTCAGAGGCTGCTTGTTTATGGAGTTGTCTTCAGTACCTGAAAAGCATGCTCTCTTGGGCTGAGATCAGATGACTGGTCATTTTTATAACAGCTTTTTATGCTCAAGCACCTAGAAGTTTTCAGAAAGGGTCATATGATATATGATATACCTGGTCAGCCATTCATTCTTTAGCCACCACACCCCCAACGCGAACTGATTTTATATGTAAAGCTTGCTTGAAATATACAGCTTTTCTTTTACATCTTGGAATAAAAATGTCTTTAAAAGAGGAGAGCAACAGTTTCTTTTCAAGTGTGCTGGTCTCATGTATTTATTTATCCATCTGTTTTTTATGCAGTACAGTATTACTGTACACCTTTTTTTCAGTTCATGTGCTTTTCCTTAAATTATATGCACAATTCTTTTTTTCCCTCCAGTTCACGCAATAAGACCCAAATTGGGTTCTGACTCATGTATTCCTGCTGTTTTATTACCACTATTCATTTCTATCTGGACAGTTTACTTGCAGTTTAAGGTGGGTGCATTTCATGCTGTCTTCAGTTTGGCACTGAGACTTTGTGAACAGCTACATCTGATTCTGTACATGAAAGGAGTGCAAATAAGAAGGTTTGGCTCAATTCACAGCTGATAGATTATCAGTTTTTAAAATGAGAGACTTTCAGAGCTTCATCATTCTTTAACATTCTGCTGCTTTGAAAAAAATATCACATTAGTTTAGACAAAACTGTATATACAATATCCTCTATTATTTTAGCGCACCAATGTTTGCAACTACTAAACAGACTTACTCAGAACTGTGATCTAACTGTAGAAAAGAAAAAGAAAAAAAGTCAACCCTCTGAAAAGTGGCCCGTTATTGCTTTGGTAGTCTCCAAGTAATAAAAAGCAGTAAAAAACAGTCTCAAGGCCTGTTCTGATTGGATGCAAATATTGGTGCAATTAGCAGGAAGCTACATGTTACAAACACTCGATTTAAAAATGCTCCTCCCAATCCGGTCTTTAAGTCTGACGTCATTATCCGTTTCTGGTTCCAAACTCTGCTTCTGGTCCCAAAATCAAACGAACACGGCAGCATCATTGAGAGCTACAAACTGTCTAAATTCTTCATCATTAAAAAAAACATAATCAGTGTGGCCGCTCTATCAGGTTTACAATTAAACTTAAAATTCAGGTATCCAGCAAAACAGAATTTATTACGTTTAACGGAGTTAGACGTTAGCAGGGCGTTAGCTCGCTAGTTTCCATCTAAAGATGATATATGATGTTCTCACTCAGGGATTTCTACGTACAGGTCTGCTTTCACTTCCGACATAAATGAAGACAAAATCTAAACAGCTGTGATGTTTTGTAGAATTACTGAAGTTGGGCTAGCTGGTATATGATGATGTGCTAAGTGATCGCTAGCAACACAGCTATGGTTAGCAAAATAAAAACACATTAGCACAATGAAGCTGGAGGAACAATGCTAACTTTTTTCCACTCGATAAAAGTTAACAGGGTTCCCAATGGATAGGGACAAATGCAATTACATGGCAGGATGCTGTAAACGGACCAAACTTCAGTCAGGAGAAGAACTGAGATTTACTGCTGGACTGCAGTTACATTGTAAGGTTTTAAAAACTGAGCTTTTAAATGAATAGTGGTAATAAAAACCAAGAGATCACTAACTGTTTTTAAGGCGCTTGTTCAGATGGAATAGAACGAGATACAAAGCATTAAAACATGTTAAAAACACAACAGTAAAAACACAAATGAGTAGTTTGGACCCAGAAGCAGGGTTCATGCGTGATCACTTAAAGACTGGATATTTCACACCTTAATGAAAGAAAAATATTAGTTCTTACACGCAATCATGTCACTGTCGCACTCTGACAATTTCTCTTTGTAAATATCTGTACTTTTTTACGCCGAAACCCAGCTTGAGCTGGTGCAACGTGTTAGTAAATCTGGCCCTATGTCTTTTGTTATGACTGGTAGCCTCACCCTGTAATGGTCCATGACTGAAGGGGCAGGTATAAACTTGCCAAGTAGTTTATTTATTTATAATAAGCTTAGTGCTTAGGGATTGCAGTATAGACAGGACAGACGATAGACAGGACTAACCCATTGTTGACATCCAGAAAAGACCTCCAGCAGCAGACCCTTTGCAGCTCATGAGTTACAGGGTATGGCCTTCGTGGATTAGTGCTCCTTGCATCCTATTGGTTCTTTACTGCACTGCGATTTTGGGAGTTTGGTTTCTTGAGCCATTTAAATTGGACTTATTGGTTGTCAATAAGATTGGATCAATGGGATTGATCCACTATAATGTCATATGGGAGTCAAATGTGGACTGGCTAGCCACCTTTTTATCAACCTCAAGTGATGCTTATGTAACCCAGGTCCCACGTAGCTATGGTAAAGCTAGAGTATATAGTACAATGAGACTGGAACTGGGTTCGTAGTGCTACTAATAATAATACCTGATACTAGGGCTGCTCAATTAATCGAATTTTAATCACGATTACGATCTGGGCTTTCAACGATCATTAAAAATGAGTGAGCCGATTATTAGCCCCTCCCTCGTTTATCCGCGACACCTTAAAGGCTGGTCCGTGAAAATATTGTCGGGCATAAACCGGTCCGTGGCGCAAAAAAGGTTGGAGACCGCTGATTAAGAGGACCCGAGGGAAGCTCGGAAAGCTAAGCAGAAGTTATTTGGAGAGGAGAGTGACTGCCGTTGGTTGAAAAGAGAGGTTAAAAAAAAAAAAACTTCAGTGGTGTTGCACACTATTTTATATTATTTTTTAAAGTCATTGTTAACCCTTTAAAGCCGGTCAGAGCAGCACGCTCCGTTTTGTGTAACTATTTTTAAATCCCTGTAGAACCTGGACCGTGTAAGCTAGCCAATAATTTGTTTTGCATATGAAACCGGAGGAGTTGTACTTACATCTTATGCCATCAGCTTGTCCTCGGTCACGGTTTCCTTCCGCATAAAGCTTTGCAAAAACTGCATAAAAAGCGCTTGCAGGAACAAAAACATAATATTCCAGAAACACGCTTCGCCGATCCGATCAGCTGTTCGTGACACTTCCCACAGTGAAACAGGCATCAGCGTGAACTATCACATGTCCGCCATTTCCTGGCCGAAACCGGAAGTGATGTCATTTTCGCGGAAATGTAGTTTTTTACTTGTAGGCCTTAAAAGCCTATACTGGTCATGTTTGACTTTTCTGAATAGTTTCTGGGATGCTTAGAACTCGAATTGCACTGCTGGAAATAGTTTATTTTGATGCACGTGCTGTTTTCTTTGCAAATTTGCATCATAGGATTGTTTTTTCGTTTTTCCTGCAGTATATAAAAATTGGTGTATCTCCAAAATAAAACTATGAAGACACTCAAAATAAGTTTCCTGTTGTTGTAAACTATTTTTTGCAACTTTTTGTATTTAAAGTTTTGAGGGATAAACCTCTTAAATTTCTCCAAGTAGAAATATATGTAAAAAAACAAACAAAAACGATTTTCAATTTTTTTTTGTAGTTTATTGCACTTTTTTGCAATTAATGTAGTTACTATGGACTTAATGCATACATATTATTAAAATATGGGCTATAACAGTTGTATAGCAACTTGAAATGCTCCCATAAATGGCACTACAACATGTAAAAAAATAATATAAGCTCTGGCGGACTTGGTTCTATAGTAGGTCTTAAAGGGTTAAATAAATAACGTCAAATAATCGAGATCTCAATTTCAGTGAAAATAATCGTGATTATCATTTTTGCCATAATCGAGCAGCCCTACCTGATACCCTCTAATTTAACTAATAAGGACCACCACAACTGTATTTTACACAAATTTATCCCTCACCGGGTATTTATTTAGACAAAAAGAAATGAATAAAATAAACAGTTACTTTTATAAAATGAATTGAATTCAAATAAACAAACAAAAATACTGTAAATGTGACTACATGGATTATAAATAAAAGATTATCCACACAAAATACCTCTTTCTTAGGTACCAACTGTTATTTCAGTTACAACAGCTCACACCTTTAAAAGGGATGAATTTCAACCTTTGATTATAACTTTGATTAAAACTACACACTTACTCAAATTAAACCGAATTTGTAACAGTGGGCCCACACACACACACTTTAACCTGTCCACACTACACCTGTAGCACGGTGCTTGTTGCAGGCCTGATTCAAAGTTCGGGTGCGGTGAGGCCTAAAACTGATGGCCGCTTCACTCAAACTGAGCCATAAAACAAAATACGTACACTTTAGTTCCAGTTAGTACTCACGAGTCCAATGAGTTTGTTAGTGGGGCAATCAGAAACGGGCAGTTAGTTCACCAGTAGTGAAGACAGTCAGGGGTGAGAAAACAGCCAGGGGTGAGAAAACAGCCAGGGGTGAGAAAACAGCCAGGGGTGAGAAAACAGCAGGGTCCATCCGGGCAAAACCTCTCCCTCCCTCTCCTTTCAGAGCGTCCATCGGCTTCTAAACATATTAAAACACTTGAGCTACAATACCAAATGCTATCACATAACGATTTAGCATTAGCATGCTTTGACTTTAAATCACAGAGCTAAACATACAGCATGGCATCACAGCACATAACGCGGTAAGCTGCGCTAATTAGCAAGCCGCTAGTTAGCATCACATATCACGCCATTTTACCACTATAACGAATAGTTACAGTACAAATGTCAAGGCACACAGTCTCATTTACCTCTTGCAGATCACAAATAAGTAATTTCAGGACCACGGGTAGTCGACCTCAATGATACACTTAGATGCAAAATCCACACCATGTTTGCCTTATGACATCTCTCTCTTCGGACTTAGCTTCTGTGTCCGCTCCCACAGATTCACACAAACATTACCACTAGTCCCGCCCCCATAACAGAGAAGAGTGACATTGACTGGCTCGTCAGCACAACATCCAATGACAATACAACATTGAGATAACTGACATTAGATGGGTAAATAACTTAGGTTACACCCCGACATATTTATTCTGCACAGAAAATGAACTCTAAATCATGAAACCCTTTTATTTATTGGACTCTTAACTGTAAATGAAATTACATTTGTACCAAAGCATATGATTTTTAAACCTTTTATCAACACTTTTATAACAGTAGAGTTTTTTTTCTTTACCCTGTAAGCCTGAATAATTTCAGACAGGGCTACACTTAAATAAAACACTGCTTCCAAAAAAGGAAACATACGTTTTGCTATACATATATTTTTTGTGTGTGTTTGTTTTTTTTCACATATTGGACACACATATAATATCTTCATATTACATCTCAAATACAAAACAGAATAAAAATGTACTCTGAAGCAATTAAAATGTGCAGTAATTTCTTCAATTATAAATTATTCAAATAATTTAAGTTAAATTCAAAATCATTAAATGTTTTTTTTCTAATACAATTATATATTAAATTTTGGTTGTGGCTGTATATCGACTGTTCCAAAGGACTGTATAAATACTAGATGGCCAAACACTGTCTCCCTTCTTCAGCATTCCGTGCACATACGTTATTTGCCCCTTTGAGAACGTGAGCATGCTGTCAGTGCCAGCAAAGCTACATTTGGGTTAAGGTTGAAATGTGTAAGTTAACGTGTCAAAGTCAGTTTTATGCCCTGTTAAAAAAAATGTGCCAGCATCCTTCCAAAGCATCTATAGTCACATCACAGCACCTAAACCATCTGTCAGAAGTTATAAAAAGTACATATAGGTAATACACCTAAGGCATCAGGTTGGATGCTGTCAAATCCTGCAGTGATGTACGTTCGAATGCCTGTAATTCATTTATTCAGCAGTTTTGCATATTATAGGATTTGCATGCAAATGAACCCCCAAATTCACAAGCCACGAAGCACGACTGTTCTAAGCAGCAGCGGAACTGAAAGAGGACAAGTTTAAACAGCTAGAGTAGCAGCAACGCTATTATCTTAAGTATTAAAAATCATGACATAGCACAAATCCCAAGCCCAATTGTGTATCGCTTAAGATGGCATTGAGCTTCGCAATAAAGCCACAAAGTTAGTTGAGAAGTAAGAGTGCAAACCAGACATAATGTTGTTATAATCTCTTAACATCCATATCGCATAGTTTTAAATCAAATGTTTTCTATCCTGGATTTTACCTTTTTAGTCAACCTCAATTAGATTTTCCAATGCAAAGCGAAGTTTTACCTTACAAAAATGATTCAAGTCATGTTGGAAACTGGCAAATATTCAGCCAACAACAAAGAACGAGACAAGGAGGAGAACAGGCGAAAGCTAAAATGAACTTTCAGAAGTATATTTTTAGAAGTTTGGCTCACTTTTATCAAAACCTTTCCCTTTTTTCTTAAAAGCTGAACCAAACTTCCCGCAAACTGTGTGAATAAGCTTGTCCTCCATTTGTGATTGCCAGTGGCATCAGGAGAGAATCCACAGTCTCTACGAGAATCCCCCCAATGTGTTTTTGTAGCACCAAAGTTAAAAATATTTTCTTTTCTCTCCTTTTTTTAGCCTGTCTTATCTGGCAGCTTTTGCAATCAGAATTATGGTCTGAATGTGATGTCGTCCCAAACACATTCGCTTTTCCAAGAATCCAAGCTCTATAAATTCTCTATAGGCTCCACTTGTTTGTGTGTTTCTTCTCTGTTCTCTCTTTCTCTGTTAATCATAAATTTCTATTAGTGTTATTTCTGCTCTCACAGTATATGTGTAATATGACAATGTCAAAGCTGACAGGCAGGAGAAAAAAATGGAATAAAGAAAAAAGAAAGGGAGAGAAAATATACTAAAAGGATAGAGCACAAATGAAAAACTCATCTTCTGCATCTGTAAGAAAAAAACAAGAAAAAGACAAAAGAAGAGAAAGCACAGATACACCAATCAGCAGTATGGTTTGTGTGTGTGTCTTAGCATGTATCTTTGTCAGGAAACATACTTGATAATAAGTGTACTTATAATAAGTGTAGTATACTTGATAACCCCAGGAGCCAGAGGCAGACAAAGACAGATCCAGGATACCCGGGCCATCTGCAGCCCCCAAGAGTTCTAAAGACCTGAGGCCACACATCCAAAAGATGACAACTGCATGCCCCTCCCAGCTGAAGAAGGAGGGAGGCCCTGGATGTGCTACTGTTTGTGTTTGTTACAAAAGCATTAACCCTGAACTGATCACAGGTAAACTGGTGGATTATCAGATTATTAAAGTTTTATATACTTCATCACATACCAAATGTTATCTGATACCTGGTTCTTTACATAATTCCTCAATTGTGCCATTTAGAGAGAGAAGACAAGCGGGAAACACTCAACCTCATTAGACTCAGAGGATTTTGCAGGATTCTACTTTGGAAAATTGGTCAATCAGACTGAAAAGAAACCCGTTCTGTCTTTCACTGTCAGTGTCATGAATTTAGGAAGTGGCACTTTGTAATTTCTTGGTTGTTGTTTCAAAAGCTGCGACAATTTCCTGCCCTGACGTTCAATCAAATGTGCCATTGTCTTGAAAAATCAAGTGGCCTGTAATGAAATGCCCAGTATGCTAAACACTGCTCCTCAATCAGTGCCAATCTAGAGGATTCAGCACGATGAACAATTGTGCAAAATATTGGAGGCAGCAACAGCAGAGGCCTCATTCTCTTTGCACTTCCTCCTCGACAAGTGTTTTATAGTCCCTCAGATCTTGTCCCAGCCAAACGGAGGAGTGCATCAATTGCTCTGCTGAATTTCCATTCGTCTTCGTGGATGATTTCCCCCGTGGTCTCTCTTGTCAAGAACGGGGGGGGGGTGTTTTGTTTTTTCTGCTCCCCCCCCCCCATCCCCCCCACCCACCAAACATGCTCTGTCTGCTGTTACCTCATCCAAAAAGAATCTTCCCAAAGTGTGATTGAGCGCTGAGTTAAGTGGCCGACAGCAGCGAGGTTTCTTGGCTCCTTTGCCTGATGAGGTGAGGTAGGGCACAGATGCCAATTTCTGCACAGGCAAGCAGATGCGCTTCGCACCAGGGATGCTTTCCTTTCAATTAGTCCCAGCAATCAATGCAATCTGTGTTTGGTAATCTTCTGCACTGTCTTTCCGGCGGGGGAAAGACACTCAGAAAAAGAAACAAAACAGAAGAAGGCCAGGGAGTGGGAAAAAAGTAACTCAGAGGTTCAGGAAGCATCCGAAACTATGGAAATAAATGTTCTGAAATGAAATGTTTTTGTATGAATTGATCTCTGGCTCAAAGTAAAAAAAGTGCATTTTTCCTAAAGTTATTCTATTACCATATGGTACTTCTTGGAGGCAAAAGCAAACACTGCGGGAGAATTAGGAATGCACCATACAAAGAATGTACTGCAGTAAATGTCCTGTCTGTAGTTGTAGCTTGACCTAGAGGGAGAAAAAATACAAATAAAAAGAATGATTTTGTCATAGTAAAGGTTTTTTGCCTTAGAGCTCTGAGTTTTGGACTGTTAAATATATGCTTATCCACCCTTTTCTGTTTATTCCAAGCATATTTATTGGTCGCATTTTCTTCATGATGTATGTTACTTTGTTTTTTTTGTTAGAGTTGAGTATTTATATTTTCATCACTTGTGTTTTAGTTTAGCCTTCCCAGTATACTTTTGTCTTGTTCCTATCTCTGTTAGTGATTCTTTGTCAGTTACTTCCTGTTTTATTTTGGTAGTCTTTCCTAGCTTGTGTCTTATATTTACTTTTACTTCCTTCATTAGTTTCAGCTGTGTTTTTACCTTGGTGTATCCACTCTGCCGCATTTCTTTGTGTAAGCCTCAGTTTGCCTTAGTTGCTTGTCGAGTCGCACTATAGTCCAGCTTTATTTCCACCTTCCCTTGCAAGATTCTGTTGTGTTTTTTGGATTTGTTATTTTCTACTCCAGATTTACACCAGACAGCTCATTTTTCCTTTACTTCCATCTGCCTATGAGCTTGCAGTTGGGTCATGTTCCATGAGAATGATGTAAAAAAAAAAAAGCATTAGCCTCAATTTCTTTTACATCTTTCATCAGATCAAAAGTTGATGATTAAGTCTTTTCACCCTCTGATTTCTACTGAATTATGACCCAAGCTCTTACAAGAGTGAAAGTCCCCTTCTTATTTCAGTATTTTGCAGTATTTGCTGCCAAATAGTTAAAAGCTCAGCATGCTACGATGCGCATGTATTAGCAACATTGCTAACATTAGCCTTTAGCCCAGGCGAAGCAAACCTGCCAAACATGCTGCATTTTGCACTACTATTTTGCACAAGAAAGACTGAACCTATGCCGTAAAGGGAATACTAAGCAATAGTGAAACTAGGTTTGAAAGTAAGAGAGGAGCCAGACAGAAGTGATGTGTGCAGAGGCTTAAAATTGCACCCTCACTGCTGCAGATACAGAGCACCTAAATGGGAACAAAGAGGAAAAATGAATCTAGAGTAAAGGATGTGATAAGAGCCTGGTAATACCTTAGAGGACAAGTAGTTCATAGCTGCTGCACACGCTTCCTGAGCAAATAACAGTTCTTTGAGTAACATCTTTGCAAGTCAGATATGATACATGCTGGTCTAATTTCAGTGCATAATGAAGATAACCAGTCACTGAGGATGCTATGCTAGGATTAAGCAAATAATATGAGAAATGACATGGACATGGATACTTATACTTAAGAAAAGTACAATTTGAAGGTAGCCATTCTTTAAATCCAAATTCAAGGTGTAAGCCTCCACAACTATCCCATGTAACACTATACATATATTATGTGGTTGTGGAGGGTAAAGGTCAAACTGAGGCTCCCGCTGCTGTGTTCTACTGCATCAGTCATTCTGGAATACACATTCCTGCTTGTCCAGATAAAGCAAATACATCACATATATTTTCTCAGTTTTAATGCTGCAAAATGTCAGCTAAAATGAGAGAATTTGAATTAGTTCTTCATAATTTAAGAAATATGACCACTGGAGAGGATCATGTTGCACTCTTGACTAGCGATAACATTTATGAGAAGGAAAAATCTGATCCCTGAGCATTAAGGAGACCACAAAGTAAGAATTCATTTTGCCCACAGATTACCATATCAATCTCATCACACACATGCTGGATCATCAGAATAATGTACATCCATCATGCTCGCTGATACCGTCATTTCTCATGTGAGCAGAGACAGGAGATGACTCAGTACTAATTTCACACTTAGGGGCCACCCTCATTTCTTTGTCTTCTATTAAGTCACACTGTGAAATACAGAAGTGAAGTGATATAGTAAATTAAATGAAAAGTGTTTGTCAATGCTATTAATCTAAAACAATGCAGCTAATGTCACACTCTTGGTATCGACACGCTCATTTATTATGTTTGGGTAGACAGTTTTAATTGCTTCTGTCAGATATACACAAACTCTCCATACTCTGCCTGTTTTAATTCAGCTTGTCATCTTCTTGGGGAAAACAACTGTAACATACAAAATGTAAACAAATGTGATGACTTTTTTGACACTGTCTACAAGCAAACTTGTGATAAGGCTGTGTGCTAACTCTTTGTTCATTTTCTGCAATGAAAATTAATATTTTGCATGTGCGGTTGGACTGTACCGTCAGAAATCCTGGGCTGATAGTCTAGTCGTGTTAGTCGAACAATTCTCACCCTTTGCAACCTATTAATAGATGGCCGAGACAATTTCAACGTACTAGTGCAGTTCTGGTTTTTGTCACTAGATGGCAATATATTTTGTGCATCGCTGACTCAAAGCAACAAGTAGAAGGTCAAAGTGGTCAATTATAGCTGGGACTGGAGACACATCACTCATACTAACACATAGGGTAGCATACATGATAGTACTGGAGATTAAACATAGGTTTATTTGCCTTACGTTCCCTAGCTTGGCCGTTCCCTAACACAAGCCGCCACAACTGATCTGTATCACCTCACATAATGACACAAATTCTCAAACATAGAATGGAGTTAATCACAGAATAGATAACTGAAACTGTCTTTCTATCATTTTCCAAAAAGTGCTGTCAACAAATTACAGCAGATGCTTTATGCAATGCATAATGTGTTTGTGTGATTGGTTACGTTGTGCATGACTGCTCCTACAGGTGATGACATTTTCCTTTTCAAACAGATTGTTTCATTTGGTTTATTTCGATGGTGTCAATTATGCAGAAATATGTAAAGCATTACACTGACTAATATCTGAACAACACCCCAATAGAAAATTATTATTTTCAGTAAATTCAGTCAAGAATATCAATAGATGGAGTATTTGTATGTGGGAAAAGGAAGCACAGTCTTAGCCTGCAAGGCTACTGACATTTTTAAGCAGACATAACTGTAGATCATTGTCCACTAGTCTCTTACATTGTCTTGTTTTTGACTGCAGTGCAAAAGGTTATTAAATCACATTAAGGTGAATGTAGTGTAGTGCTTCTAGATAATATCAACATGTAGAATTATTTGTTTGATGGTCCAGAATTTTGATTGAAAATGAAGGAAAACTTTGCCTAATAATTACAGACGAGTGAATAAATCAGTTGTTGCATTATCTTTGAAACTATAAGTAATCCACATTATTTCCAAGTGTTTCTGTTGACTTAAATAGAAGCAAAAAACTTTATAATATGGCCTGTGAATAAGGACATAATTCCTTTGTAATTAAATGTATTTGAAAATATGACGTAATTAAAATTACCTACAGAAACGTGAACGAAAGTACACAACATTAAGGGAGTATCAAGTACAGGAATTAGGAGAATAGTTATTAGAAGTATAAGAAAGTATTGTAGTGAGTAAGTAATTTTACAGCAAAGGAGACCAAAATATTCTCTAAGTCAGCGGTCCCCAACCTGTTTTGCACCACGAACCGGTTTATGCCCGACAATATTTTCACGGACCGGCTTTTAAGGTGTCGCGGATAAATACAACAAAATAAAACTAGTACCGGTACCGAAAAAAAGAAGATTTATTCATAACACACGTGAAAAGACCCAGGAAAACCGAGTTAACGATAAAAACGATAACAAAATAACGCTGAAAACCGAGAAAAACCCTGAAACTATACATTTCACACCTGAGCCTCAACTCTCGCGGCCCGGTACCAAATGACTCACGGACCGGTACCCGTCCAAGGCCCGGGGGTTGGGGACCGCTGCTCTAAGTAATGTTAATAATTGCATAAGTAAGAAGTGCAAAACCTCAGATATTTTACAGTAAAGAGGAAATAATTATACTGTAAGTAAATTTAAGCTATACATAAGTAATCTTTAGTAGCGACTTCTGGGTACTTTGCAGCAGTTAAGACACAAATTATAATTAAGTATTTTTCAATAGTGTGTAATTTCCTATTTAGCACATGGCCATTTAAATTTAGGAGAAGATTTTATAGGTGAGTGATTGATGTAGCGGTTCCGAAAGACACCAATATCAGGAAGAAGGAACACGAGAAGCTGGAGAAATACCAAGGTCTTAGAGAAGAGCTCGAGAGGATGTGGAGGGTGAAGGTAACAGTGGTCCCCGTGGTAATCGGAGCACTAGGTGCAGTGACTCCCAAGCTAGGCGAGTGGCTCCAGCAGATCCCGGGAACAACATCGGAGATCTCTGTCCAGAAGAGCGCAGTCCTGGGAACAGCTAAGATACTGCGCAGGACCCTCAAGCTCCCAGGCCTCTGGTAGAGGACCCGAGCTTGAAGGATAAACCACCCACAGGGGCGAATGGGGAATTTTTATTTATATATATATATATTTCTCTTCAGTTTGGCAATTTTATCTTTGAATGGTAAGCAAGTATCCAATAACTTCCTGTGACTGGCGACATATTTTTGCTGGGTTGTCCCCTCTGAATAGGATGGCACACCAAAGCTTTTTCCTTCCTGACTGATTCTCACCTGTGCACACAGCAACTGAAGAGGAACATTTTAGCAGCTGTCTTTTCCTTCAGTATTTAAATCTGAATAATTTCTTTTTTAACAAATTTGAATTTATTCTAAAAAGAACAAAGTAAATGTTCGGACATGACACTGTTTTATCTCCAGAGTTCAGCTAATATCTGTCTACTACTGTAATGTTCACAAATTAATTCATGCTAAATTATTCATCATTTTATGTCACTTTTATGAATGATAATTCCACTCACTGACAAACTGTTTTTATTTCTGCCAAAAGTGAGATTAACATTCCTTGCTGAATTTCTTGCTTATGTTTCTCAAATACAGTAAACATCAACTCCACGTATGAGCTTGGACCTACATGAAATTACTGTGAAACTGCTAATTGACCAGTAAAAATAACCACAATCTGACCTGAAAAGTTCATCCATTTTTCATACAGTCTACTCTATGTAGAGAAGTCATTATTGCTCACTCAATCCATTGCTAGGGTTATTTATAATGACCCCAAATTTGCCCTTGTGAGGAAATAATTGCTCAGATAAATCACAGGGATGTGACTTGCCCACTAGATGTTTGAGCCTTGCTTCCTTTCTAGTTGGTGCCAGAATTGTGGTTGGTTTTATATATATATATTTTTTTTTTTTTTATTTATTTATTTATTTTTTAAATTTCATGAATATAAAATGTCAGTTGCTGCATCAAAGATTATGGTAAAAATGGTAAATGGCCTGTATTTGTATAGCGCTTTACTAGTCCCTAAGGACCCCAAAGCGCTTTACACAACCAGTCATCCACCCATTCACACACACATTCACACACTGGTGACGGCAAGCTTATGTGAGAGATTGTTTTGACAGTGTTGAAGTTTATCCTTTGTTCAGTTGTTAATTTTCTCTAAATGTGTTTTTGACAATTAGACTAGCACACCTCCCACCAAGAGCAGGTCCTTTTGCTTCACAGTTACAAAAATGTGATCCGATCTGCACCAAAAGTTGAATCGGTTCCCCAAAAAACTGACAAACAGAGAGAGACGGTGAAGGAATAAATCTGTAGTTTGATGCAACTGATTATCAAGTTTTTGTATAAGTTTACTAAGTGGAAGCAATCCCACTGTGTTCACGTGTTGCAGTACTGGTCAAACCATGTCGTAGAGCTTATCCTGAATTTATGCACGTGCCACTGTATGACTCAAAAATGTCAGCCAAAAAGTGCAGATGAGTCATCTGCTCTTTGGTGAGCATTTTCAGGAAGAATGAAGAATAAAAACCATCTTCTGTCTAGACACAGCGCACCAAGACAAAAAGAAACTCTTAGACAATTAGCAGTGCTTGTTTAAAAAGTACCATGTAGATTCTTGATTTTTATCTGTATCTCTTCCAAGATCAATTTCATTGACGTCTCACAACAAAATCAATAACTCGGTACCCATAAGACGCATGAAAAAGATGCAAGAATCAGCTTCTGTAAGAAATGTAAATATAAGGCGCAAATAGTTTCATTTGATTTCTTTGGGCCAATATACATTTACATGCACATTCAGCCATGTCTCATATCGTTAGCTTCATAGCATAAGTGCCTAAGTCATTGACTTAGTCAAATGACTTAGGCAATTATGCTATGAAGCTAACGATATATAAAGTTCTGGAACTTTTCTGGTGTTTGAAAGGTAGTGAGGAAGGACACACTTAGGATAGGGTTTCTCTTAGTAGCATGTTATTGAAATTCAATGCACTACTCTGTTGCAAGCTTCACATATTGCCAACCTTCTTATCAAGTTGCCATGTTTGCAGTAAACCCTAGATTGGCTCTATGCTTCTTCTTTATATATGTTTTCTTAGTTTCCCTTTTTATCTGTCAAACTGAAAAGGTTTTTTCTTTTTTTTTTCTGTTTTGAGTAAAAGCAGAATTGCTTTCAGTCAGCTATCCCAGTGCTCGTGGACATGATGTATAGAATGAATGGGATATATAAAGAGCACATATCACACTGAGATGGTGCATCATCTTGGCCATTCCCTCCTGACATCCACGTGGAACTTATTGAGTCTGTGCAACCCTCTCAAATGCGTTATATCAACACAAACTCGTAACTTGTCATACATTTCTTTGCTTGTGTTAATGAGGTGGTCGACATAGATGCATTGGCATAACCTCTCATTAAAAGTCCATTTCTGTTCCTATAGATACAGTCTGCATTAATTTCCCCTAGAGATAATTATCATACCACCAGGTAAGTATGTTTACCTTTTTCAGGGTCATATGGGTACATGTATATAGAAAAATCTGTATATTTATGTTTTAAGTGAACAATAAATACAATTAAGATAAGATAAGATAAGATAACCTTTATTAGTCCCACACGTGGGAAATTTGTTTTGTCACAGCAGGAAGTGGACAAGTTATGAGGCAAAAATTAGAATACAATAAGAATAAATACAGTACACAACTGTACAGAATAGAATAAAATACTATATACAGTAGAATAAAATAAAATAAATATACAATAAGATAAAAATAGAATACAAATACAAATACTATATACAACTGAGTAAAAATACAACGATGACAGAAAGGATTATTGCACTTAGTATTATTGCATATGTATGGATGTGTGTGCTTGATCAGTTAAAGTCTTTATTATGGAGTCTGACAGCAGTGGGGAGGAAAGACCTGCGAAATCTCTCCGTCCCACACCGTGGGTGCCGCAGTCTCCCACTGAAGGAGCTGCTCAGTGCTGTCACAGTCTGCTGCATGGGGTGGGAGATGTTGTCCATCAGGGATGACAGCTTAGCCGCCGTTCTCCTGTCACTCACCACCTCCACTGGGTCCAGAGGGCATCCTAGAACAGAGCTGGCCCTTCTGATCAGCCTGTTCAGTCTCTTCCTGTCCCCAGCAGAGATGCTGCCGCCCCAGCAGACCACGCCATAAAAGATAGCAGAAGCCACAACAGAGTCATAGAAGGTCTTCAGGAGTGGGCCCTCCACTCCTAACGACCTGAGTCTCCGCAGCAGGTACAGCCTGCTCTGCCCTTTCCTGTAGAGGGCGTCTGAGTTATGAGTCCAGTCCAGTCTATTGTTCAGATGAACACCAAGGTACCTGTAGCTGTCCACAGCCTCAATGTCCATACCGTGGATGTTCAGTGGTTGCAGTGGAGAATGCTTGTGTCTGCGGAAGTCTACCACCAGTTCCTTGGTTTTACTGGCATTGATCTGGAGGTAGTTCAGCTGGCACCAGTCCACAAAGTCTTGGGTCAGACCTCTGTACTCCTTGTCGTCCCCATCAGTGATGAGGCTGACTATTGCAGAGTCATCAGAGAACTTCTGCAGGAAGCACTGGGTGGAATTGTGGGAGAAGTCTGCAGTGTAGATGGTGAAGAGGAACGGAGCCAGAACCGTTCCCTGTGGGGCCCCCGTACTGCAGACGACCCTGTCCGACACACAGCCCTGAGTCCTCACATACTGTGGTCGGTCGGTGAGGTAGTCCAGGATCCAGGTAGTGAGGTGATGGTCCACTCCAGAGTTCACCAGCTTGTCCTTTAGAACCGAGGGAAGAATAAGGTGAACAATCTGTGGGTAAATTTGAATCTTAAAAAGTCAGAATTGAATGGTAAAATGAAAATCATTTAATATCCACATATAAGGTTTATTGTGTGTCACTGAAATGATACAGAGCTTGTTACTGTCCTCTTACATCAATAAAGTTCTGCACCTGCTAGCTTTCTCCCACAGTCCAAACTCACACGTTTGGTGTCACACTGGTTCTTTTGTGATATTTCACAGTTACTTAGATGTTTAATTTACATATGTCAAAATTAGTAATCTTTCTTAAAAAGTGATTTAATGGTAAGTGACTGTCCTGTCACTAAATTAAGCCTAGTTTATCTCAGGTAAAAAAAAAAATTTAATTACAAATGTTATTTCAGAAAATAACATTGGTTAGCACTGTTGCCGCACAGCAAGAAGGTCCTGAGTTCAATTCCACCATCAGGCCGGGGTCTTTCTGTGTGGAGTTTGCATGTTCTCCCCGTGTTTGCGTGGGTTCTCTCCGGGTACTCCGGCTTCCTCCCACCGTCCAAAGACATGCAGCTTGTGGGGATAGGTTAATTGGATAACCCAAATTGTCACTAGGTGTGAATGTGCAAATGAATGTGAGTGCGAACGGTTGTTTGTCCCTGTGTGTTAGCCTTGCGACAGACTGGCGACCTGTCCAGGGTGTACCCCGCCCCTCGCCCTATGACAGCTGGGATAGGCTCCAGTGCCCCCCGCAACCCTGAAAAGGATAAGCGGAAGTGAATGGATGGATGGATTTCAGAAAATGTAATTTAATCACATTAATTAAACTTTCCTTTTTGATGAAGTTTATAGTTAGGGCTGGATCAGGTGACCCTGAGCGCTCATTTTGTTAAGCTGCAATAGGTCTGTGCTGCTGGGGGCTTCCCATGATGCATTCTTACTCACCTTTTTCACTCTCCATGTGCTTACACACCACTCTGCATGTACTCTTTAGTTATTATTAATCTCTAGCTCTCTTCCAGAATGAGGCTGAGTGGCTGTCGCTCTCTGAGCCTCGTACTGCTGGAGGTTTCTTCTTGTTAAAGGGGAGTTTTTCTTTCCTGCTGTCACCAAGTGTTTGCTCAAAGGGATTGTTTGATTGTTGGAGTTTTCTCTGTATTGTCCTACCTTACAATAAATTGCATAATAAAGTAGGTTGGGGCAACTGAAATTATTTATTCATTTTTTTGGTTGTATATAAATTTTATTTTATTTAAAAAGTAATGTGGCAGAAAGATTTTTTTATTTTGAATCAGTTGCCTTTATCAATCTATGTCTTACTGCGTTAAATAGTCCTGAAATATTCAAGCTTGTGCAAAGGAAAACTCAAACAGATAACTATTAACTCATTCACTGCCATTGACGTCTATAGCCGTCAATTGCAGTGAATGAGTCAATGGGTCTAACTCATTCACTGCCAATGGCTGGCAGTGAATGAGTTAATAGACAAGTTAGGTTAACTTATGTCTTTACTTAAAGTGTAGTTACGAAAAATCATTTAGGAATGTGAAAAAACATTGTTCCTGTGTATTTGTTTTCTGTGTATTAGAAGACATCCATCAGGAATAGCATGTAGCTTACATGAGAAACTGTCAGAGCTAGCACTGTGTGCAGGCAGGGTGTGGACTCAGATGGACATAAGGAATGTTTAAAAAAACAAATTAAGAACCTTAAACTTGAACTAAAACTAAGTAGTCTCAGGGAACTAAACTAAGAAGCATAGACTAGGAGATGGAACTGGAACTTCACCTGAAGAAGGAGGGCAAGACGGCACAGAGAAGGTGAGGGTGACGTTAACAATGCGACAAAGAACTGAGGGAGACACTGACATAAATACACAGAAAGATAACGATGACGCGAAAGCACAGCTGACACGGATAATTGTAACGAGACAGGGGAGGGGCAAACACCACATGACGTGCACTGAGACTAAGTAGAACAGGGAGTACACTGAGATGCAGACCGGAAGGGGAAAGAGCGAACACAGAGGAGCACGAGAGAGAGAGAGAGACATGACGGGCAGGGAATAAGACACAAGGGGAAATATGAACTCACACTACAATATAAACACATACACACAGAGGGAGTAAGGACACAAGGGAATCCTGATGACAAAAAGCTAAACCGAACAACCTAGTTACTACAGAATAAACACAGTGGACCTGAAAACACAAACACTAACACCAAATGACAAAAATACAAGAAAACTCAAAACACTGAATCAAAAGGACCCATGCACCATGACAGAAATACACTGAAAACAAACCAAAGTTATAATGATTGTTAATTGTGTACAGAGCTCTGCCTCCATACTCACCAATATCAAAGCTGGGCTGAGGCGTTGTGGCAATGTGGCGTCTCTTTTATTTTTGTGATATTTTCTATATGATAAAAAGTTACATTGGTTCACAGTAAATCTGTGATAACAAACATCTGTATGCCATTACTGGTGTACGTAAAAAGCGTTGCTCATAGAATTATCATCCAGCTCAGCTTTTCCTTTTCCTGCTCTGTTGGGCTTTATAGCAGCATATTTTTCCTTTTTTTAAATTTGTTTTTTTCCTTTTCAGGCATGCAATTGTGAAGCTTAGGTTTGCTTTTAAAGCTCTTATAATGTTGTTCTTGGCTACAGCAGGCAGCTGTTTTCAGCAAAAAAGCTCTTAAGGCCACTACTTGCCCAGCAACAAACAGACAAATACAGATAGCGACTGGCTGGTGAATATGATGTACTATTTAGGGTTCTCTCTGACTCTAAGAGGAGAGTAAATATCGAACTATAGCAGAACACGGCTGGTCATACTTCCTTACATCCTACACTGTCCTTATTTCAGAGCATCACCTTACCCACAGATGGCACTCTACAGATACCGCTAAATTGCTACTTATGCATAAGAGGCTTTTTATATATTGTGTCGGACTGAATCACAAGTTCAAATGAGTTCAAATAGAGGTCTCACACTAAAAAACCTAAGCCACTTCTCTCCTGGTACACGGTCTTCAGAGACAGCTGCTGCACTTCATGAGCAGTCTGGGAGCCTGCCACTGTCCTCTGATATCGTGTCTAGGGAGGGAGCCAAACAGCAAATGAAAGCACATTACAGCATGTCGTCCTGTCCCGTGGTCGGCAACGACTAGAGCCAATGTGAAAGGAACATTTAGTCTAATATGTACCAGCAGATAAAACTCCTCTTTTCCCCTTCCTGTCATCTTTTTCATTCCAAGGGAGGACTAGAATAACAGAAATTTGTAAGTACCTGTGAAAAAGTGCATTTGTGCTGGATATAGGCAGGATAAATAAAATTGCTGGTGGTTATTTGAGGTGAGTCTCGCTCATTTTAATCTCTCAGCAAACATCAGGTCACCAGCTACCTGCCTGGGGTTAGGGTTTTGTATTAGCCACAGCTTTTTTTTAGAAACTAGACAATGTTACCTTTAAAAATAAGCCTCATGGAAAACGTCTAACAACTTTGGAAACTTCTGAACGGAGGAAGAATTGGTAAAAAGTTGTGGACAACCCTAACCCCTAACACCCTGGTCATCCTTGGATTATGTGGTTTGTAGTTTTTCTCTCTAGTTTTAAAGCCATTAAGAAGACAACCCTAAATACTAATAGCAGATTTGCTTCATCATCCACTCAATCATTATTCAAAACTATTCAGCCCTGCAGGATTCTAACCTTGTTGTGACCTAGAGCAAAATACTTTACTGAAGTCCAACTTCAAAAAAAATTATATGTCAGCACCAAGAGTTGCTCCAGACTCCAACCGGGGACAAGGAGGGGTGTATAAACTCAGCATTCAACTAACAGGCTAAAGCCAGAGACTTCAAGGGAGAGATAAGGCCAGGAATAGGAGGACCAGAGGCAGTGTGAGGTGATAGTGAGTGGGTTCTTTTCACAGAGACTCAGCACAAAATAAAGGAGTGATAGAATTACTGAGAGAGAGTGAGCTTGTACAGACACCTCAATACTTATGAAACATGAGGGAAAAATAACACTGGGAACTTGTGTTTTGCTTTTTTTTTTTTTACTGATATTCACTCATAGCTTTTTTAGGTCGCCTACTGTAAGTCTTAATTATTTATTATTTACTCCAGTTACTCCAGAGGGAATCCCCACCTGAAAACACTGCAAACATAGCCTACAAGTTTCTACCCAGCTTACCATACGTATTATACTTAAGTGTCAACAAATACGCAGCCGAGTTTGAATGCTCTGCAGTCCACAAACAAGACCAGTTTGTTTTCAGCATCCATCAAAAATGCATTGCTGTCTCACACGCTCCATCTTATTTGAAGAATATATTATTTATAATTGATGAAGCAACTTTTTGGTTTGTTCTTAGAAAGATGGTATATCATTAAAATCTAAACAGCTGCTTCATTATAGATCACATTTTGAGGGAATGGTTACACCAGCATTTCAAATGGTGCAGTCAGTTGAATTGAAAGATATTACCAACACTCAGGGGCAAAATAAATTATAAAGCTGAATTTGAACTTGTCCAACATGTTGACTGCTGTATATACTGGTAAGTTTTTGTTTTTGTGAATAATTTCTGATATTTTAGCTGTTGGTCAAAACATGTTATACGAATAATAAGGTAGCTTTGATTAAAGACTTAAACAGAAATATTACATGAATTATAAATTCAGGTGCTAAAGTTTAATCAAAGGCATTTTATGGGCAAGTGTGGATCATTTTTTTTTCTTACTTCATCAATTAAGAAGGTAAAATGTCTGATTTGATTTAAAAGCTCACAAATTTTGTTAAAGCAAATCTGAATCCAAGGGAAACCAGTCAACTTTGGGCCACAAACCCACATGAAATCTAGTGTGCAGTGTGAACACTGGCATCACATCCGTAATTACTAACAACTTACAAAGAATTATGTTGCTGTATACAATGATATTATTAGGCCCAGTCTAACATGAGTGGTCCATACCCTTAACACATCTCTCAGGCGTTAAACACAACATCTGTCTTTAAGTGAATGATAGGCTTTAATAGCAGCCTAATCATTTCTTGTTCTACAGCTGTCTAGACTCATCAGCAAGCTAGCCATTAAATGCCATTTATTAGTACCAGAGATTTAATTGTTTTCTAACACATAACAGAGCCAGATAAAGGTTATTAATAATCTAGTTTTTGTCACATTGCTTGTAGAGCTGAACAATTTAAAAAAAAAAGAATGGGAATTGGATCTGATTCCACGTAGATGTTCTACAAGTGACTTTTGATTGGTGAGCTTGTGGAGCATAGCATTTGCAAAACCTCATAGACGCTGTATGTTTCAAACTGGATAAAGCAAGTTGTATGATGTGTAGGGTAGTGTTGGGGAGTAACGGAATACATGTACCGCCGTTACGTTTTTAAAATACAAAATATGAGTAACTGTATTCCATTACAGTTACCGTTTAAAAAGGTGGTATTCAGAATACAGTTACTTTGTTGAAATAAATGGATTACACTACGGTACTTTCCTGGTTCATTTTGTCGCAGGTCAGGACTGTTTGGGTTTTGTTTGACAGCTACGTTCTGTTGTTCCAGGCGGCAGGGTTACGGTTGCCATGGTTACAGGGCGACGCTCTCTCTCTCTCTCTGCGACTGTGTGTTTCCTGGGTGAGAGAGCGCCTTTTCATTGTTGTTGTTGTTGTTGTTGTGCTAAGCTAACAGGCAGAATGCTACAAGCATAGCTCTAAAGAATGTAGCCTCATGGGCAGTGTAGTCCGTGTTGCAGGGAGAATGGACTGCCATACACGTTATGGGTCTGTGAGCGCGAGGAGGGAGAAAAAGGGGAGTGGAAAGGTACGAGTTGTCATCGAGGAAAAACGGGAGCTGGAAGCATGTAAATATAATAATAACCACTTCAGCCAAGAAGAGTGCCTGACGAGCCCAGTTGTAAGTAAGCTATTAAGACTCGACTGTACACCGTGTTCGTGTTTTCCTCCGAAAACAATAAGTTCCGTTGGAGCAGTCTTTCAACGCCTCTCTCTGTCTCTCGCAAGAAAAGTTGACCCACACAACAAAGTAAAGCTATTTTTCGGCTACGAGCCGACAGGGACCCCGCTGTATTAGTCAGAGGTCCCTTTACTACAGTTCAGAGTCGCGGACCTTCAGTAATAGTAATAAATCACACAGCAACAGTACATTCACGTTGCTGTAAAAAGCATGATAATATATTAACTCATTCACTGCCAGCCATTGGCAGTGAATGAGTTAAACCCATTGACTCATTCACTGCCATTGACGGCTATAGACGTCAATGGCAGTGAATGAGTTAAGTAATCCAAAGTATTCAGAATACGTTACTGTCATTGAGTAACGTAACGGAATGCGTTACAGAATACATTTTGGGGCATGTATTCTGTATTCTGTAATGGAATACATTTTAAAAGTAACCTTCCCAACACTGGTGTAGGGTAATTGCAGTTTTTGTGATTTGCCAATTCTAAAGCTTTAAATTGCAATTTTGATTTAAAATCAACTACATGTTCATCTCTATATAATATGGATTTTTTTCAGTGGTCGGAAATATATGATATTGACACACAAGGGTATTTAAGAGTTAACAATAGTGTTGATTTTTTGGGGGGAGGGGAAAGTAGAAAAAGTCTAGACTCTCTTACTCTGGCTAGTGTGTTAGCTATTAACCTGCAAGGTACAGCACTTAATAATAATAATAATAATGGATTGGATTTATATAGCGCTTTTCAAGGCACCCAAAGCGCTTTACAATGCCACTATTCATTCACACACTGGTGGAGGCAAGCTACAGTTGTAGCCACAGCTGCCCTGGGGCAGACTGACAGAAGCGAGGCTGCCATATTGCGCCATCGGCCCCTCTGGCCAACACCAGTAGGCGGGAAGGTAAAGTGTCTTGCCCAAGGACACAACGACCAGGACAGCGAGCCCGGGGATCAAACCGGCGACCTTCCAGTTACAGATGCGCTTCCCAACCCCCTGAGCTCACTAACAAGCTTACTACCAAGCTCTGGAAGTTATATGACTGGAAGAAGATTTTACCATATTTTGCGATATTAATTTCCCGTCAAATATTGCAATTTGTTATAAAAGTTAATCACATGGTCATAGTTTGTGTTTGTCATGTTTGGATATTATTATAAGGAGATGCTTGATAAAGGTCAAGTTTGACTTTTTGCCTGAAAAAAATTTCACAAATCTCCCAGACATGAGAGTTTGAACATCATCCAATTACTGCTGTAAATGTATTTTTTGAAATAAAAACATAAAAAACATAAAATTAGAGTATCAGGTGAAATTCCTTTTTAGTATCGCCTCTGCTTTTTTCACGTTTTTATTACAAGGGCTTTAAATATTGAGGGGGCCATGTCCCCTATGGACACCTATGTGCCTGCATTGGTACAAAAGAGTAACTGTGAAGTGTTCCTTTACAATACAAGCTTTCTTGGGCTAAAACAACACATGCTTCTCTGTATAGCTGGCAATATGATATAAACAATAATATAATTTACTGTGGATACAGGTGGATTAAACTCTCTAAAACCCACTAGACATTTGTGGGAACACTTGAAAGGGAAAAAGGTGGGACAAAACTACTATAAGATTACCAGCAAGACTAAAGAGGAAGAAAATAAGCAACAAAAAAACCCTTGGTATCACTCTTACATGCACTCACTCGTCAGGCTTTTTTTGGTCTCTCAGCAGTTTGAAAAGGTGAAACAGCATTCTCCCATTCACCGCACACACAAGCGCGCACAGCACAGAGAGAAGTATTCTCATCACGCCTCTGCAGCTTGCTGCAGGTTACCTGGTGTAGATGCATAATTAGGCCACATTAGCGTCAGTCTCCCTGTGTGTGTGTACGTGCATGTGTGTGCATCATGAGTTTACTCAGGTGTGCTTTAATGGCTCCATCATGGTCAGTAACAGTTACAGTTCAAATTAAAAAGAGTGGATTTATGGGTGAAAATATGAAGTTAAGTGGCCTTTTGTTTCTATCACTGTCTATTATGGATTACAAGGACGCCTCTGAACCGCAGAGCTGGGCATAAAAATGTGACAGAATATACTGTATATTCTTAAAAACTGATTTTTATCAGTTTGATTTATTCCGTAAGAAACTTAAATGACTTAAAAGTGCTCACTGAGGTTGAAAGGGGGAGATAAGTCAAGCAGTTTGCATGATGGCTATTTAATTGCTGCTTTTCCCAGGTTGAGTCATACTCCAAAGACCTCACACTGTCGTCCAGCAAGCCCCATTACAGCCCAGTTCCAGTTCAGTGAGATGTAAAGGATTATGTTCCTTGTCAGAAAATCCCAAACATTGCAAAATAATATTTGAAAACATGTACCTAGCGCACATTAGCCAGTAGTTTCGCACTCCATTATGTCTTCAAGTCCTGAAAAACCACATCCCAGAGTTCTGTTTTGAGTCCTGCATATGCGTCTTCATCTCCGCATCAATGTGGCGTGAGCTTACAACCCAAAAAAACGAGCTGCTTCAGCTGTAACCAGGGGTGATACTTGTGATCAATTGTTGTCAAAGAAATAATGAAGTCCAGAGTTTTCGTGATAACCTTATGCTGAGGGAACAGATAAGATTTATTTTTTTTCTAGCTGCAGAATTTGTCTTTATCAAAAGGAGGTGGAAGAATTCTTTCAGGGAGGAAATGTGGACACGCTTTCCTCTTAATTCTCATGCTGAGTGGTGATGAAATATTCTATTTGGATTTGAAATTCATATCTCATCTCCCGAGCTCATCCTCCTCTTTTTACTCGTGTGAATTCCACTCATACATTTTGAACCAAATATTCACTTCACACTAGTTGTATTTATTGCAGGCCATGAGACACGAAGATGTGCTATAATGTGTTTTCATTTGGTGTCTGCTTGCCTCTCTTGACAGGATATCAGAGCAGAGTGGCTGACTCCCAGACTGTTTATGAGGATGCAGACTCTGCCTTGTGGGACTATGTTATTTTGGGTTGAGGGCCATTCAAAAGAAAATAACAATGTCTCTCTGGCTTATTTGCATTGCTATAGAGCCAATAGTGTTTTATGGGACTGACGGGCCAATTCCTGTAGAAAGAGTAATAAAAATAAGATTAAAAAAACAGCTTGAAGCTGAATATCCCACAATAAAAATATCTCTTTTTGAAGACATTTACGCCCATTACTTGGCATTTTATTTCATCACAGTTTTGGAAATAGCACAGAGGCCGACACAAAGACAAAAGTATAAGTTTACCAGGTGTCTGCTTGGCCTCACCTCAACTAATTGAACTGGATCTCTGGACTGTGTTGCTGTTGGTGCATCTTTTGTGGAGTTATCTGGCCTGTTGTGTGGTACAGACTATTCCAGAAGTTTTTGCTGATTAAAATCCTAGTATTTTACTAGCTGGCACTAATTAGCAGGTATGTTTTGCTATGTATTGCACCTGTACAGTTTCATGAATGATGCTTGCTGTCATAGCTTGTGAATGGTAGCTCATGTCAAAAGACTAAAGTCACTGATGGTTTGTGATGGTTTGTGTCCATGACACATTCACTTGCACAAAAATGATAAGGGTGGTATTACGTGAAATGCTAAAAACAAATGCTACAATACTTGAAATGATCTAAAGGGTATTTTGTTATTTTCAAATTCTTTGTATTTGCAGTATTTATAGTTGGTAAAATTGTAACTGGTAATTTTAATCTTGGTGTACCCCCTCAACTCACCCAAACTGTTTTAGTTCCTTTCTGCCTGCCTTTAACCCATCATTTTTCTGATTAGCTGCCCTTCGTAAACAACAGATGAAGAACAGGTGGGCGGAGCTTCTGTGCCACACTCTCTTTGACATCATGCAAAGCCAAGAGCAGAAAAAATTGCATTAAAATTGTATGTAACTGAGCATTTAGAGTCATCTGAAGTCTGAGCTTTTTGTCTCAAGATTACAAGATTACGTGACCTCATGATATGAAACTGAAAGCATGTTTAATGTAAACATCCACCATTTTAACAGTGCAAATAACAGAAAAAGTCTTGTTTTATCATCACTCACACGCCATTTTAGCTGGGAAATCACCACTTTTTTTAATTTCCATTTTTCTTTTTAAAAGTATAATTTTCACAATATTGTAAATACTTGAATCCATGTCTTTGAGCTAATGAAATTAAGTCAGTTAGCCTTTAGTGAGCATGAGCAAAATGTGAGCAAAAACACACAAAATGTAGCAAAATTGATATAAATTACCTATATATGAACACTGATATTTTATTTCTTTTTAAAATTTGGTAAAAGATCCCGTGAAAAGCACTCACCGTATACTATCTATACAGGGTTTAGGATTGTGCCCAAGGATATTTGGCATGCAAACTGGGGGAGCCACCCCAATGCATCACTGCACCTAGTATGTATATATACAGTGCCGTAGCTCCGCAAACGCACATAACGCACACTGCGTAGGGCACCAAATGGCCGGTAGGGCACCAAAAAAATCAGGGTCGTAAAAAAAAAAGTAAACCATATTAATACTATAAATATCATATGCATTAATATGGTTAAACAATACAAAAGCAACCTAAAACAATTTTCCCGAGAAAAGGGGTGAATCTGCTTTGTGCCCTGTCTCCAGTCTCCTCCTGGTGCCCCCCCACTCCCAGTGGTCTGTTCTATAATTGGTAAACACCTGTTTGAACATGGCCTCGAAACGGCAACAGGAGTCGGGAGCGGAGAAAAGAAAGAAGAAGAGGAAGCGTGATGAAACTCAGGCGTCGCTTGCCGGTAAGGCAATGTTTAAATAATAATAATAAAAAAAGTTCATTATTGTAGCCCTTGCTTGCACGCTCATGTCCGTCAACTCTGTGATAGCTCCTGTTAGCAGTGTTCATACTGTGTTAACAAATGTTGCAAATGATTGATGTTGGGTAGTTTGTTTACGTTGTGGATATGAATATAGAATGGACTACTAAAAGCAACTCATCATGGTCACTCAATTGACGGTTTTCAGATAACGTTAGCAATCGTGACTCACGATTGCTAACGTTATCGTGATTCGTGAGACTAGCATTTCCCTCCTCAGGTTGCTAGCTGGCTAACGTCATGCATGCTACTGATTAACCTTAACTTTGGGATAGGTCAGTGATGCAGTCAAGTATTATTATCAGATTAGACAAGATTACTTTGTATGTTGCTGCATTTCAGGATATCTATAAAGACGCATATCTTATTTATGCCATTGACGTCTGAACACATAAATAGTTCTCGTCTTTCTTTAGGTTCATAGATCAAGGGCGACATCTGTTGGTGAAACTGTAATATGAAACCTATATCTTCCAGTAATATAGATTTCCTACTTGCGCATTTATATCAAATTATGTACAGCATGTTTATATTGCCATTTGCCATTATGAAAATCTATACATGTAAAATATAGTTAGTAATTTTTAAATGTACCAGTGACTTACTTAATTTATTAGTCTTATAATGCAATCTTTCGTAGGCCTACTGTAGATTCAAAATTGTATTTCTGTAAAATCCCTGAATATTTTCTCTTGTATGCAGGGTCAATGCTTAAATATGTTCAAGGAGGATCTCAAGGACAGGATGAACCATCCAGTAGTAGTGCCATCCCTGGACATCAACCACCAGCCATTGTAGACCCTGCAACAATCCCTAGCCAAGAAGAACAAGAACCATCAACCACCAGTTCAGGTACAGTTCCATACACAAGTACCACTGAGAGTCCTGTCACTGAGAGACTATCAGAAAGTGACACTGTGGAGACATGTGTGCCCCCTTCAACCGATCCTGCTCTTTGGCCAGCTCACATTGTAGATGCTGATCGTGTTGAAATTGTGCGGAGAGCTCCTTTTAATGTCAGCTCTGATTTTAATTTTCCAAAGGGGCCTGATGGAAGAGCATTTCACACTAGCCTTAAGTTCAAAATTCTTCCCAATGGAGAAAAGGTTCACCGGAGCTGGTTAGTGTACTCACCGCAGAACAATGCTGTGTTCTGCTTTGCATGTAAGCTTTTCAGTGTGAAGGATATAAAGCTGAGTACAGAGGGCTTCAGTGACTGGTCGAACATCAACATCCGTTTGAGGGGTCATGAGTGTAGCCAAGACCACATACAGTGCATGCTTAAGTGGAGAGAACTGGACACACGGCTAAAGAAAAGCATGGCAATAGATCAACAGGAGTTGACCTTACTAGAGGCAGAAAGGAAAAAGTGGCGAGAGATTCTCAAACGATTACTCTCAATAACTCTCTCACTGGCTTCCAGAAATTTGTCTTTTAGGGGCTCTTCTGACTGTCTTTATGAGCCGGACAATGGCAACTTCTTGAAGGAAGTAGAGCTTATGGCAACATATGACCTTGTAATGGCAAATCACTTGGCCAACATAAAAGATGAAGGTTCCCACACACATTACCTCAGCCCTGAGACACAGAACGAACTAATTCAGATTATCTCTTCAGAAACATTCCGCGCCATTGTGAAGCAAATCCAGTTGGCAAAATACTTCTCCATCATTCTTGACTGTACTCCAGATGTGAGTCACACTGAACAAATGTCAGTCATAGTACGCATTGTTTGTTTCCAAGCACAACCAGATATTAAAGAATACTTTCTTGGCTATATAAATGTGGAGCAAACAACTGGCCTTAACCTGTCCAATGTTGTCCTTGACAAGTTGAAGGAGCTTGGCATTCCATTTGAAAACTGTCGAGGACAGGCCTATGACAATGGGGCCAACATGAAGGGGAAGAAGCAAGGTGTTCAGGCCAGACTGCTACAATTAAACCCGAGAGCATTGTTTGTGCCTTGTGGAGCTCACACGATGAATCTGGTCATAGCTGATGCTGCCAAGTCCTCTCCAGATGCAACTGGCTACTTTGGGTATTTGCAGAAGTTGTTCAATTTCTTTTCCAGTGCCACCCAGCGATGGGCCATTTTAACAAAACATGTGAAATTGACACTTAAATCTTGGAGTGACGTTAGATGGGAAAGCAGGCTTCAAAGTGTAACTGCTGTCCGGAGTCAGACAAAAGAAGTGAGGGATGCTCTCCTGGAGGCCAGAGAAGCTGTAAGTGATGCAGTCGCAAAGGTGGAGGCTCAAGTGCTTGCTGAGGAAGTAGCCTCATTTCGATTTTTGATTTGCTCCATCGTGTGGTGTGAACTTCTTACAATCACAAACCAGGTGAACAAGTTACTACAGTCCAGCTCCATGCAGCTCGATGTTGCTGTCAGGCTCATTGACACTGCCAAAAGTAACCTCTCTAAATACAGACAGTCTGGGTTTGATGAGGCTGTGTCAGCTGCCAAAGAACTCTGTGAGGCCCTGAACATAGAACCACAGTTGAAGGAGAAAAGGCTCAGGAGCACAAAAAGGCAGTTTGCATATGAAGCTGTTGATGAGCCCCTCCATGATGCCCTTAAAAAGCTTGAGGTCACATTTTTCAATTGTGTTGTGGACTCTGCTTTAATCTCCCTACAGGAGAGGTTTGAGACCATGAATCAAGTGAAGGAGAAATATGGAGTGCTGCTTGATTTCAGCAAAGTGAATGGGATGTCCAAGGAGGATTTAAAAAAACACTGCACTGAAGTACAGAAGACACTGACAGATAAGGGAGTAGCTGACATTGATGGACCTGAGATGATGCAGGAAATCATCAACCTTCCTCAGCTGCCACCACAGACGTCTGCTTTGGAAATGCTGTCATTTTTACATGACAATCAGCTTCAAGAGGTATATCCCAATCTGTGGATTGCTCTGCGTATTGCACTGACCCTGCCTGTCACAGTTGCCTCTGCTGAGCGAAGCTTTTCAAAGCTCAAACTCATTAAAACGTACCTGCGTTCATCAATGGGGCAGGAACGTTTAAGTGGTCTGGCTGTTATCAGCATCAATGGTGACGTGGCTCAGAAGCTATCATATGATGACCTTATAGCTGATTTTGCAACCAGAAAATGCAGGCGTGTGCCTCTCTAGGCCCTAGAGAGGCACACCACGCCTGCATTTTCTGGTTGTCAGAGTATGCCCTAGAGTCTAGGGCATACTCTGACAACGAATTGTAAAAATGTTTAACATAGTTACTTAAGGAATGTGGCTTTTGTGTTCAAATTCTTATTTTTCTTATTTAAGTTTCTTATTTAAATTCTATTGTGAAACTATTTGTAAATATATTAATAATAATACTATTATATTATATATATTATTTTTTTATAAAAAAAATTACACATTATTGCCAGGCTCTTTGTTCTTGTTCCAATGTTCAATTTTGTTTCAGTATTTATTTGTAACAGTATTTTTAACCTCCTTTAACCTTATTTATTTGTTTAACTGTCATGTTTGTTGTTATTTAATTAAACAAATTCCACTGAGAAATTCAAAAGTATTAATGTTTTTTTTTTTTCAGTGGCGGGGGGGCACCATAAAGCATTTGTGCTTAGGGCACCCAAATGGCTAGCAACGGCCCTGTATATATATATATATATATATATATATATATATATATATATATATATATGCACGACCCTGCAGGTGGTTTTATCCTTCAAGCTCGAGTCCTCTACCAGAGGCCTGGGAGCTTGAGGGTCCTGCGCAGTATCTTAGCTGTTGTTATTCCCGGGATCTGCTGGAGCCACTCGCCTAGCTTGGGAGTCACCGCACCTAGTGCTCCGATTACCACGGGGACCACTGTTACCTTCACCCTCCACATCCTCTCGAGCTCTTCTCTGAGCCCTTGGTATTTCTCCAGCTTCTCGTGTTCCTTCTTCCTGATATTGCTGTCATTCGGAACCGCTACATCGATCACTACGGCCGTCTTCTTCTGTTTGTCTACCACCACTATGTCCGGTTGGTTAGCCACCACCATTTTGTCCGTCTGTATCTGGAAGTCCCACAGGATCTTAGCTCGGTCATTCTCCACCACCCTTGGGGGCATCTCCCATTTTGACCTTGGGACTTCCAGGTTATACTCGGCACAGATGTTCCTGTACACTATGCCGGCCACTTGGTTATGGCGTTCCATGTATGCCTTGCCTGCTAGCATCTTGCTCCCTGCTGTTATGTGCTGGATTGTCTCTGGGGAATCTTTACACAGCCTGCACCTGGGGTCTTGCCTGGTGTGATAGACCCCAGCCTCTATGGATCTTGTGCTCAGAGCTTGTTCTTGTGCTGCCATGATTAGTGCCTCTGTGCTGTCTTTCAGTTCAGCTTTGTCCAGCCACTGGTAGGATTTCTGGATATCAGCCACCCCCTATATCTGCCGGTGGTACATACCGTGCAGGGGCCTGTCCTTCCATGATGGTTCCTCGTCTCCCTCCTCTGTCTTGGGTTTCTGCTGCCTGAGGTATTCACTGAGCACTCGGTCAGTTGGGGCCATCTTCCCAATGTATTCTTGGATGTTTGTTGTCTCATCCTGGACTGTGGTGCTGACACTCACTAGTCCCCGGCCCCCTTCCTTCCGCTTAGCGTACAGCCTCAGGGTGCTGGACTTGGGGTGAAACCCTCCATGCATGGTAAGGAGCTTTCTTGTCTTTATGTCAGTGGCTTCTATCTCCTCCTTTGGCCAGCCTAATACCCCAGCAGGGTACCTGATCACGGGCAGGGCGTAGGTGTTGATGGCCCGGATCACAGAAAAAGAAGACGACGACTTCCAATCCCAAGAAGGCCGGCCCCAGTGTGGGCGAGCTGATTGTGAAAGCCGTGGCCGCCCTCAAGAAGGCTCTGGCTGCCGGAGGCTACGATGTGGACAAGAACAAGGCCCGTGTCAAGACCGCCATCAAGAGTCTGGTGGCGAAGGGCACTCTGGTGCAGACCAAGGGCACCGGGGCCTCCGGATCCTTCAAGATGAACAGGGTTACTGAGACCAAAGCTAAGACGCCCGCCGCGGCCAAAGCCAAGAAACCGGCAGCAGCTGCTAAGAAGTCGCCCAAGAAGGCAGCAGCAGCACTTCAGCTACTAGACAGGACAAAGCTGAAGGAGAACTGCCGGGACTGTTGAAGTGGGAGAGGACAAAAGAGTGAGAGGACAACAGAGTGAGAAGACTAGGTGAGAACACATAGGAATTATTTAATGTGGGAAATCAAAATTTGGGTTAGCAAACCTGGGAAAAACAAAACTGACTGCTTAAGTTGGAAAATTGTGAAGGAGTCTGAAACACTGCAAAAATAGAAACATATACAAAATCACACACACAAGCACAACATGCATTAACCCTACTAACACAAACACAAGAGAGCTTATGAAGATTAGACAACATCTTAAGCGTGTGAGTCTGTTTATCATCTTGTCCAAGTCACCTCGTGTGATGCAAAAACCAGTGGACTCATAGCACATTAGTTAAGAAGTGATCAAATAATAGCAGAGAAATGTGTAGGAAAGGCAGAGAACATGCTCTGTTGGATATGTAGCTCCACAGACATGCATTAAACCTGCCTAATAACAAACACACATGCAATGAAAATTAGCTTGTTATCTTTCATCAGTGCTAAAATAGTGTCAATTTAGCAGACACTTGTTATCAAATGCTGAATTTATCCAATGCAAAAAATTGACTCTCTAGGTTGCAGGACAGCAATTTAAACTTTTGTGGGAAAAAAGATTCTGGTTTGACCAACCAGTGATCAGATAATAAATTTAGTGTTAATATAGTAAATTGGGAGAAGCTTCCTGCTTGATTGATGCAGCACAAGTTTACTACTAAATTTACTGTATGAGGGAAATTCTCTTTTAGTGATAACATTTTGAACATGCATTTCTGTTGTCCTGTCAACTTAGTGGGTTAATAGCCGATATGCAAATTATTTGATTGGGTTTTAGATTAATGAAAGGTGACTGAATTCTAGTATGAGTGAATGAGATGTGTTGGAGTTGTTGTGTGTTGAGTGGAGACCCTAAAACACTGAGTTTCCTGCTTTGATGTGCGAGTGAATCCTGTATTTAGATACACAACTCTGAATACGTCAGAACAGACTGTTTTGTGAAGTGCATGACAGCATGTCACATGTTTTATGATGAAGGGAAAAGGAAAATTGAATAAAATAGATCAGTGACCTAAATGAGTGAAGAGCACAGACCTGGGGATTAAACTCATAGCTAATAAGGCATTAAGGTTATGTTGTTTTGTGCAGCTGATGGTTGATTTGGAGTGAATCTAGCTGATGATTTTTCTTTTGTTGTGAAGTTGAGCCTGCCGATTAGTATGATGGTATGATGAACCATGCTAATGGTATGATTTACCCTCCTGAGATGAGGAGCTTGTGTCATGACTTAACAAGGCCTTTTTATTTTGATACTTTCACAGTGCACTGAAAGTTTTGTTCAATAATCTCTGTTCTTTAAGCAGATCTGCACGTCGGGAATTAAAAGCGCTACACGTCGTCGAGAAAATTGTGCCAAGTGAGTTCTCCACATTTAAATGGACTCTGGAGAAAGCCACTTATTTGGGACAATTATTAAATGACAGTCCCAGTCCAAAAGGATTCAGCGATGTAATCCAAACTAAAGTTCTTCTTTTTCTTTTTGAAATGACGTCATTTTGCTGAGAGTGGAAACTAAATGCGACGATAGGTTCCACTATCAGCAAAGAAAGAAAGAATGAATGCATGAATGAGTGAGTGAAAGGAAAACAAACTGACTGACTGGTAAAAGCTGACAAAAGCTGACAAGACTTTACTGATGTAACACGACTGTGTGAAGTTGACCCCCGCCTGGCAGGGGTGCAGATGAGTCTGTGTGTGCTTCCCTTTACAGAAGCAGAAAGATGACAGCAACACTCGAGGTTGCGTGATGATTTAACATTTTAAATGCCATTTTCTGTGTCTGTGAATTTACTATGTGTGTGTCATTCACTAGCTTGTGTGCTCACAGAGATAACTGTGACAAAGTATGCATACGCCTGCGCAAGCGCTAACATTTGCATTTTCGTTTTTACAGCATTACGGTTCTTCATGTGTTTGATCATGTGATTTATAGGAATACTGGCTAATGTTTCTCTACTACAAGATTTCTGGGTTTATGTGTGAAGAAAACTGTAGTTACAGGCTATGTGTTGATGGAGAAATTAATATAGTTTGAGACATACTGTGATGAGACCAGTGTTACTTTTTCCACAGTGAGTGTTAACTTTATGGTGTTTTATGGCACCTCTGGAATGTGGATGGCCGACGCCTGCCCACCAGGATGGTCAATGTGTATTGCTAATGTTTGTTTTTCTGAGACTGCATTTAGAAGATTCAGCTGAAGCGGACAAGTGACATGAGTAAAACAAATAAGAGATTACGGTAATTATGGAATAGTTTATTATGGGCTCATTTGCTGGCCACTTTTGAACCCATAATAATAATATATGAGTGGAGTGACTTTGCTTAAGAGAAGTCACTGATTACATTAATGTTAACAGAGTACATGGGATAATCCATGTCTGAGGTGAATTAGGGTAATAGTTGTAGTTACTGATTTGAGAAAACCTGCACATGACACTTGTCTTGCTGATGTTGAATGCTTATTGTTCTTATGATACAATTGTTTACAGGTATGAAGTTTGATTTCACTTCCAGATTTTGCTTTCCAGGCCGTGATGGTGTGTATGCAGGCTCCTGGGGGAGCCAGGTGTTAAGCAAACTTAATATGCAACACACGCTAACATCTTTTATTGCAGGGTTACGGAGCTACTCCGGAGGAGGTGCCCTGATGTTGCCTGGGACATGATCTAGCTAATCTTTTTCTTTAAGACAGGGATCCAGGTTTGGTGAGTTGACGCATGGGAATGTCCATGCGTCAAGAGGTGGAGTGCAAGGATTAACATTAAACAATGTTTACTATTATTGTTGCAGTGATTTGTGTGATTAGCCGTTTTATTTACAAGTATTAAACCTATGCAAGTGGTGCATCCATGTTCAGATGAGGCTTTGATGGCCTATAAGTGAAGTTCACTGAACTAAAGAATGTGGTTTGATGATTGTTGACATGCTCTCCAAATAGAAGTTTTTCTTCTTAGCAAGGAAATACAGGTGCAGCAGTAATCTCCTGAGAAATCTTCAGAGGCCCAGTGAGAAGCGTGAACCATTCCAGGCATAGCTGACAGCCAGGCAGTGGTTGAGGTCAAAGGTCAAGCTGGTTGGGGCCCATCATGAGATCAGACCTTGGAGCCACAGCAAGGACCATTTTAACTGCCTGCAAAATAGCGAGAGACCCTCCTGGATTTATCAGAGCCACTGCAAGAGGTCGAGGTCCCAGGAAAACCCGGCACCCTCAAGACAGCACAATAGAGAAATCTCACACTTGGTTGTTTCAGTGGTGAGGGGGGAGTGCTGATTGAGCCCCCGTAGGGTAAGCTCGCACTTCAACCTCCAGCTTCTGATCAACTCTAGGGCAACCAAGTGCGAGGCGTGACGGACCTGTGTGCGACCAGGACCCTCTTGGTTACCTTGACTACGACGCTCATCCTTATAGGACCCCAGCTGGTGCCGGAAACAGCTGAACCAGGAGGAAGGCAGAGGAGATGGACACATGACAACTCTCACCTAAGAGAGACAGATCCAGCAGGCCCAAAATCAGGACTATGCATGACGAGAAGGAGTGCCTGAGAGGATCGTCCACAGGATGGGAGCTGAGGCCAGGAGAGAGGCTTCAGGAGGATCAGAGATCATCTTCAGCACAGCAGACATCACACAGAGAGCTGTGCTACTGAGCTTCCAGGAGATCAAGAGGAGACTTCCCACAGCAAGATGTTAAATAAAATGAAACATTCAATATTGACGCTGAGGAAGACAACTAAGGTGTACGACGTGCTCTGCCTTAAACCTTCAGCAGCGTTGGAACATGAAAACTCGTGGGATGAGGGGAGCGTGCCAAGCTCCATCGACAGCGCAGAAGGAGTTCGAGGATGACATCATGATTCTGTGAAAGCACAGGAACCAGAAGCTATGGTGGTGATGACAGCAGTTTCCTATGAACATCACCTAATGCTGTGCCACTATACTGTGCATACGATGACACTCTGAAGGCTGCTGGGATCATAACAGCAGTAAGACAACTGAACCCTGCACCCTTTCCACAGAGGTTTTTTCTCTGCAGAGCGTGGACAATGACGGAGTCATAAATATCCCCCTCACAAGACGAAGGTCTGAAGTCAGGTGATGGGGGCTGGTAAGAGGCCATAAAACTAGAGTGCTGAGAAGTCTGCAGCTTGGAAATAGCTGAGACCCATGTTGACAAACAACAAAACTAACTGGTATGTTTGAATGTTTATTCTACATACATTTGGACTCTGGTCCTATGGACCACGAAACAACTAGAAGAGACATTCATGACGCCCTGCAGAACTCAAACCACTCTGCAGAGAGACATGTGATTTGCACACCCGGAGGAAGCATCACCAAGCTGAGATGTTTTTGAAAATGTTACTTTCTTAGTTTCACTATTAAATTAACAATTTCTTTGGTTGCTCGTAAGATGCAGTTTGCCATGAGATGAGCTCAATGAATGGGGTAACTGCTAATACATTTATTAAACTGTGTAACTTTTACAGTAATTTAGGGTGATTTGACATATGCTGAGTAAAAAAATGTTTGCATTGAAACTGTCAGACATGAGGTATTCATACCTGGGAACTTTTCAAGCATAAAGGTCAAAAAGGGGGGAAATGTTAGATTTGTATAGTTGATTGTCATTTATGCTTAGAAATATTTAACCACAGATGCTTAGAGGTGTATAATCAATTGTGTAGTGATAAGTTGTGTGATCTTTAACAGGCTACAGAGGCTTGGTGTGCATTCCACACTAGAATGCACACCTACATCCTGGGAGCACGGGAAGAGGTCGCATCTTGTTTTAATTGTTTTATGGTAGGATTAACGTAGTTGCGTCTGTTCTAGTCTAAGTGCTCTTTGTTTAGATGAACTGCAGGACTTCCTCACCGTGTTATCTAGGATGAACCATCTAGGGTGAGGGGGAGGCTACCCTCTTCCTGACCAAGGATGTTTGACCCTTTGATCAGCAACACACACACACACACACACACACACACACACACACACACACACACACACACACACACACACACAGGCAAGGTACTCTTTGTTTGTATGTAGACGTCGTATGTTAATGAACCTATGCATATTCATGTAACCTCAATAAAAGGACAGTGTTACGGGAGGACGGACGAGAGCTACTGGGGTCAAGCGAAGGAACGGCGTTTGTCTGGTTCTCTCCCGTGCACGAGTACCATGAAGAAGTTTGCCTACTTGCGTCTTGCTTGCAGTGTAATTATATTGTCTTAACGTTCCAGCGAATAGGTTTATGCTACAAACCTATCAGTTACTTTGTATGTTTGTCTTACAAGCAAATAAAGCTGTGATTTTTGAGTTCATCCCCTGAGTCCGTGAGTCTTGCATTTTGGGTCCAACTCCTGCCTGCCGCACAGCGATTCATGACAAAAGGTCAATCAAATGGACCAATATGGCAAGGCCATGATGATCCACTTGGTAAAATAAATCCGCTTGGCATCTTTCTTGGCCTTAAGACAACAATTCTGATGGCTAAAGATCCAAACGGGACACAAAAAAAAAAAAAAAAAAAAAAAAAGATATTTACTTTAATTACAGATAGAACCAAGCAGGGCAAAGATGTTTTGATGGGGGAAGCAAATTGCAGTGACGTGGCTCAGACTTGTTTGTCAACTCTTAACTCAAGGTGTCCAACTCATGGTTTCACCAGTTCTTTAATTAAACAGACATTCTGCAGCAAGAAAACAATTAAACAGATTCTTGGACTATCTCAAAGACAGGGTTTCATTTCCTCTTGAAATGTAATCCCAAGAGTAAATCCCTTTCTTTAATTTTTCTGTCATTTAAATAAGTCTGGTCTACAGTAGATGTTAAAGTGTGAATGCTCAGTCCTCACTGCACAGCACATTAAAATGCGCCTCGCCTCTTGTCACAAATCTGACCTGTAAAGCTGCCAGTAAATAGTTCATTTCACTTTCGCTACACGCACAAACATCCTGACAGTTTTTCTTTGTTGACAAGTGCGTTACTATCAACTACATGCAAATCAAACAGAGACAGGTGTCTCTGAATTGGATGTGAGCATAAACTTCATCCTTCTTTAATTTGTGGCTGCAGAAATGTTTTCAGTTTGGTAAGGGTCCAAGTGCGTTCAAACAAGCATCGTTTCCAGTAGTTAATCAGGCAGAGACAATCAGTCGGAACAATTAATGTACATTTTCTGACATTTGTTTTCATTTTAAAATATGTTAAACAGAGAATGGAAAAAAAAAGCAATCAGGAAAGAAAGGGATAGCAGGAAAAGGAAGGTTACCCTTAAAATTGAGTCATCTGGAGACTCAGCCAGGCTCTGAGGGTTTGAATCAGAGTATGATATACTTTACTACTTTTCACTTGCGTTTTTAAGGGGCTTTAACCTTTGGGAGGCTCACTTCCCTGCAAATGGGATTTGAAATGAGTGTGTGTAATGAGATCAAAGAGATAATGACAGCATTATGAATAAGTTATATGCCCTAACAAGCAGTCTGTCTGTGCATGCGTTTAATGTATTTGTGAGGCAGTATCATCATTTCGCAGGTACCTTAGGACATTTCAGGCAGCTACCTATTATGCGTTTTAATTGTGTTATCTTTCACAGAGGTAGGCTTTTGTTGATGAGATGTTCTACAATTTATTTTAAGAGAAGAGCAGAAATGCTACAATCCAAAACCTAATTCTGTGAGACAAATTTAGAAAAAATAAAAAGTGATGTCCTTTTTCTAATACTGTTCTCCAAGACTTAAGTAAGAAGGCAATAAACTTTAATGGACACTTGAGGAGATGCAATTCCATACCCACTGACTCCCATATTAAATTCTTCAGAGATGAAACTGACATAAAGCCATAAAACCTCTTTGTCCTCATGACAGTGGTACAGGGGTGTTTTTCTTCTCACTTGTCTGGACTTTATGAAGACTTAATAGAAGTTTGAGTGCTTTCATTAACAAGTGTGCTGATAATTTATGTCTCATAACTTGAATAAAACAACATAAGCAAATGATAACAAACAGAAAGTCCAAAATCCAGACAACTGGTACCTTTTTATTAAATCATCTGCAATGACCATGTGCAAAGACTGCCCAAGAAGTCTTTGCTCCAGTTTTCGAGAACAAAATTCTCTTTTACTGATATTGTACTATAATTCTTATCCTACTTCCTAACCCCCATTTACAAATGAGGTACTACTTATTATGACTTATCTCCAGTCACTTTAAAAATAAACAAATAAAAAATATATCCACATTTGTTATATTTGATGCTGTGAGAAGAAAAAAAAAGGCAATTTGGATAGAACTTGAGTAATAAAAGAACCCATATCACTTGTGGCTTTGAAGCTGCCTGGACCACCACAAACATCAGCCCAGTATCGCCATGCTATACCTCATGCTGTACCTCTGTTCCAACCAAATACAGCAGCTGCGTAGGACAGGTATTCCACTATTAGCCCTGATTTTAACTGCCTTAATCATAATTCTACATGTCTTATTCACATTGTCTCGTTTGTGTAAACTTAATTACTATCACTAATTACTGTAGCTATTCATTCATCTTAATTAGCTAACTCATTTTCATGCTTCTTGACTTTCTCTTGATCATTCCTTTTTATTAAAATAGTTTCTGCTTTCACTTTCTTAGTTTTCCGCCAATTCCTTGCATCTTCTAGACACGCAGCCACCACCTCCAGAAACTGGATTCAGCAGAAACTGTTTTGACATTCAATCAGATGTTTACAGTAAAGGGTAACTCTTCTATTTGCAAAGAAATACATTTCATTTGGTTTCTGTTCCACAGCATGGAATCTCCCATTCTCAATCTCCAAACATCCAATGTCTCAGTGACCATCTGGGAAAAGTATTTTGATCCAGAGCTTCAATGTTAGTTTGATGTTAGTACAATAAATGCTTATCACTTCTGTTTCAGTGTCAGTTTGAACTTTTAACAAACGATTTTTCATCAACAATTGTGGGACATGTCAGTGTGGGATTGGTGTGACACACCTGGGATCAACCACTTAAACCAATGACAGTGAAGGCAGGTTGGAATGGGTGGACACAAGCATCAGGGGAGACTGGAGACAGAAGGATTGTAGCGACAGTTTAAGGAAAGTTTTGAGACCTGCCATGATGTATGGTTTGGAGATGGCAGAGCTAAGAAAAAGACTGGGGGTAGAACTGAGGGAGTCACTGAGATAGTTTGGAAGAGGGATGTTGGATATACTGAGCTAAGGATGTTGAAGATGGAACCGCCAGGCAGGAGAGAAGATTCATGGATTGAGACAGATGATCTGCTGTGGCGATCTCTAAAGAGAACAGCTGAAAGAAGAGGAAAAGACATGTAAATGAAAGGCAAAGTAACTTAGCAATGAGGTCTGTTATGTAACATAATGACTAAATTTGACCCAGTTATTTTTACAGTGTCTTCAAGATGTTGCTGATGTACCTGTCAGTGTACAAGAGTAGTTGGCAGATGAGATGATAGCACAGTTAATGATTTCAATTAAAGGGATCAGCAGAGCCTGTTACTGTCTGTCAGAACTGACATGTTCCTTTAATCTGAGATACCCCCAAAATGCTGTTTTCATTTCTTCCAAAAAGTACTCATGGAGACTAGTGAAACATTTCAGCTAAAGTTCAGAGGGTGGAAAAAATGATCTGTGTATTTACTTGCCAGTTACAGTTTGGCAAGATGCTGTCAAACGATGAAACGTTTTGTTGGCAAAGTGTACCTGTCTAAATGTTGAGATGGTGTATGGTCTTAATCAGTAATGAAACTTGAGGACCACATAAAGCCCACTTTGATCTTAAGCGGGCCGGAGCAGTGAAATTCCACTTTCTGTCAGTGTAAAGATATTTAATGTCTTGAGATAAACAAGTGCAATTTTAACAGCACATCTCAGTTTTTTTACATGAAAAACATGTAAAATTACAGAAACATTTCTGGTCGCGAACTATCCAGACTTACTGATATTTCTAAAACATAAAGCTTTTGTTGATTGTTGATTAATTACATTTTTTTAATGAATTTTGTTTTTATAGCAGACAGTCATCTATGACTTAGCTACTACAGTATTAATGGCTGTAGGGGTGGTCTTTATGAGCAAAAGCTGTAAAAAGTCTGTGTTCTGCTCTCCTGAGGAAAAAACAACAGGCGCAGCCGTTATGGCACCTACTCCAGCAGGCATACACTTAACAGTACTTGAGACACTGACATGGAGTCTAACTCAACGATCCTGCGCCGGAGGAAGCTCCATCACTCTGTTAAGTAGCTCCCCCGATGAGCCTGATCAGAAGCAGGTGTGTGGGAACCTAGGCGTGACCAGCAGCTGGCAGGGCCACACCCATCAGGCCTGCAGGTGGCTGTCCTTCATCCTCCAGCCACACACACGTAGACACACCAGCATGGAACACAAGAGCACAGTGCAGCAAACATACATCCAATAATAATACTAATAATAATAATACTAATAATAAAGGTCCACACCCCAAGTCCCCGGAACCGGGTCCGTGACAGGGAGTGCGCTACCACGTAATGGGAAACTCACAGAGAAACTCGTGGATTCTTCAACTGACCGCTGCGGCACACCTGCACCAGAGCAAACCTCCGCCTACGCCACTCCTGCTTTACAGGTGAAAATAGAGCAACAGGACTGCTGAGTCTTTGATGTTATTTATTTTCTGCTGTGTTTTACTTGCATCTATTTGAAAGAGTGAGTGTAAACACAATACATATATATGGATAGCGTAGTGGTTAGACTACACGCCTTTGGAACAGAGGATCGCAAGTTCGATTCCTGCCTGGGGCGTCTGTATCCAGTAAGGGTCCTACAGCTAGACCCCCTATGCTAAGCAAGCCTACCGCAGACATGAGCGAGACAGATAAATATGAAGGCATGCCGGCTCGGACGTCGCCCGGATCAACAAGGTCCGCGTCAGGTGTTGAGGAACCAAGGCACCCTGATGAAAAGTGGGCTACTGGAACAAGAAGGCATCGGTGGGCAAGAGACGAAAACAGGGCATTGTTGGAATTCTACTACGCAAGTAACCCCGGCGGAAGGGGCTACATGAATAGGATGTGGGACCTATGGATTCTTCGATACCCAACATCCACAATGACGGCGAAACAACTAGTAGCTCAGCGTTCCAACATTCGAAAGAAGGGACTGCTCTCACAGCTAGAGATTGACGAGGTACAACACAAATGCTATGGCAAGGAGGAGTCAGGACGCCAGGTCAGGGGGGAGATATCATCACCCCCACCCGAGATTGGGTACATAGCCCCAAGTGCGATAGGAGAAGGATCATTGAGTGCGAGAGGAACTGACCTGAAAAATAGGATCATGGCCAAGCTTGAAACCTGTATCCCCCGTAGTCGGTTACCAAGATTACGTGAAGTACCCTCAGAAGGTCTGCTAGATGATGTTAATGCAGCACTACGGACGATACCTACAACCACGATTACCGACACTAACAAGCTGATCTACAATACGGCAGCAGTGATCAGTGAGATGCTTGGCTACAAGTTGAACAGCCACAAGGGGCAGTACCCTCCATGGAGAAGGAGGCTAGAGGGCAAGATCAAAGTAGCACGGAGGGAAGTTAGCTGCAACTAACGGAGTTGCAGAAAGGTGCGACAAAGAAGGTGCATAAGAAATACAACAAGCTGTCCATACCTGAGGCCTTGGAAACTGCCAAGCAAAAACTCATAGCCTTGGCCAGCCGCTTGAGGAGATACACCAGAGAGATAGAAGTCAGGAGAATAAACCAGCTGTTCTCCACAGAACCAGCAAAGGTGTACTCTCAGTGGCAAGGGAACAATAAGAGAACAGCACCACCAAGGCTGGAGACGGAGCAATACTGGAAGAGCATATGGGAGAAGGACGCAACCCATAACGGCAATGCTCAGTGGCTAGTGGATCTGAGGGCAGACCACAGCGACCTCCCTGAACAGGGTCCAGTAACCATCAAAGTGGCAGATATCCAAGAAAGGGTCTCCAGTATGAAGAGTTGGACAGCACCAGGGTCCGACATGGTTCACGCCTACTGGCTAAAGAAGCTGACTGCACTCCACGAGCGTCTGGCAGCACAAATGAACCAGCTGCTAGTTAACGAGAGACACCCGGAATGGCTAACCGAAGGTCGGACGGTCCTGATCCCCAAGGACCCCAAGAAGGGACCGGTCCCCTCCAACTACCGACCAATAACCTGCCTCAGTACTACATGGAAGCTCCTGTCAGGCATCATATCGGCTAAGATGAACAGGCTCATGGGTCAATACATGAGTGGGGCACAGAAAGGGATTGGCAAGAATACCAGAGGTGCAAAACACCAGCTACTGGTAGACCAAGCAGTCGCCTGAGACTGCAAGACTAGACTGACCAACCTGTGCACTGCCTGGATTGATGCCCCTCAATGCCCCACAGCTGGATACTGGAATGCCTAGAATTGTACAAGATCAATGGGACCCTAAGAGCCTTCATCAGGACCTCAATGGGGATGTGGCGTACAACACTAGAGGCCAACTCCAAGCCCATAGCACAAGTCACCATCAAGTGCGGGATCTACCAAGGAGATGCTCTGTCCCCACTGCTGTTCTGCATAGGCCTGAACCCCCTCAGTGAGATCATTAACAAGACTGGCTACGGATACCGACTACAGAATGAAGCAGTTGTCAGCCACCTCCTGTACATGGATGACATCAAGCTGTATGCCAAGAGTGAACGACACATCGATTCACTGATCCACACTACCAGGCTATACAGCAATGACATTGGAATGTCATTCGGACTGGAGAAGTGTAGTCGGATGGTAACAAAGAGAGGGAAGGTAGTCAGAACTGAGGGGATTGAACTACCAGAAGGCAACATTGCAGACATAGAGGATCCCGCAGGCGAATGGGAACCATGAAGAGGCCGCTAGAAAGGCTGCAACCACCAAGTACCTGCAGAGGGTCAGGCAAGTCCTGAGGAGTCAGCTGAATGGTAAGAACAAGATCCGGGCCATCAACACGTACGCCCTGCCCGTGATCAGGTACCCTGCTGGGATAATAGGCTGGCCAAAGGAGGAGATAGAAGCCACTGACATAAAGACAAGAAAGCTCCTTACCATGCATGGAGGGTTTCACCCCAAGTCCAGCACCCTGAGGCTGTACGCTAAGCGGAAGGAAGGGGGCCGGGGACTGGTGAGTGTCAGCACCACAGTCCAGGATGAGACAACGAACATCCAAGAATACATTGGGAAGATGGCCCCAACTGACCGAGTGCTCAGTGAATGCCTCAGGCAGCAGAAACCCAAGAAAGAGGAGGGAGACGAGGAACCATCATGGAAGGACAGGCCCCTGCACGGTATGTACCACCGGCAGATAGAGGAGGTGGCTGATATCCAGAAATCCTACCAGTGGCTGGACAAAGCTGGACTGAAAGACAGCACAGAGGCACTAATCATGGCAGCACAAGAACAAGCTCTGAGCACAAGATCCATAGAGGCTGGGGTCTATCACACCAGGCAAGACCCCAGGTGCAGGCTGTGTAAAGATTCCCCAGAGACAATCCAGCACATAACAGCAGGGTGCAAGATGCTAGCAGGCAAGGCATACATGGAACGCCATAACCAAGTGGCCGGCATAGTGTACAGGAACATCTGTGCCGAGTATAATCTGGAAGTCCCGAGGTCAAAATGGGAGATGCCCCCAAGGGTGGTGGAGAATGACCGAGCTAAGATCCTGTGGGACTTCCAGATACAGACGGACAAAATGGTGGTGGCTAATCAACCGGACATAGTGGTGGTAGACAAACAGAAAAGATGGCCGTAGTGATCGATGTAGCGGTTCCGAATGACAGCAATATCAGGAAGAAGGAACACGAGAAGCTGGAGAAATACCAAGGTCTCAGAGAAGAGCTCGAGAGGATGTGGAGGGTGAAGGTAACGGTGGTCCCCGTGGTAATCGGAGCACTAGGTGCGGTGACTCCCAAGCTAGGCGAGTGGCTCCAGCAGATCCCGGGAATAACATCGGAGATCTCTCTCCAGAAGAGCGCAGTCCTGGGAACAGCTAAGATACTGCGCAGGACCCTCAAGCTCCCAGGCCTCTGGTAGAGGACCCGAGCTTGAAGGATAAACCGCCCGCAGGGGCGTGCTGGGTGTGTTTTATATATATATATATATATATATATATACACACTGTATATTCATTCTATGTGCTGGAATGTGCAGAAAACAAGTTTAAATGTTAAACAAATTTCTTCCAGTCAGAGAATGTTGCATATAATTAAATTTTTGCTTGATGAAAGTTAAAAGGTTAAAACTAATAAAACAAGTTTTAAAAAGAGACTTTTCCATTTGATTACATTTTCTATGATGGATTATGCAGAAAAAGTAGAATTGGGCTGAAAGATCTATCGCTTTATCACCTATTCAGTTTGTAAATCGTGTTTTTAAAAAGTAACTTTGTAACTAAGTAACTTGACCAACACTGGTGGTGTAGTACTGTGACTTAGCTTAAAGCTACTGCACAGTTTGACTGTTAAAAGAAGAAATTCTACTGAGTTGATTTGTCAGTAAGGACTACTGTAGCTATCCTCACCACTGGTCACAGTGTCTGAAAGCCTGTTTTTAACTGTGTTGAGTTTAAAAGTGAAAAGTTAGGAGCCCTGTTGTCTGTGGTCTCTGGGGTTTCTCAGTGTCACTAATGAAGCCGTGCCCATCTCTCCAAATCCTCTCTTCCTTGGTCCAGAGTTTACTGACATTTTTGAGGGAAGTACATTAATGGACTGTCTCAAAAACCAACCTCAAGTGTTTTATGCCTTGTTTGGGGTGTTAATGCTTTAAACTTGGACTACACTAAAGCTGTATAACATGTTCACTTTTAGCCAAAGACTAGCGATTGGCTTGTGAAAAAGGAGAAGAAGACTTCACAGAATCTGCAGACTTTTTGAATTACAAGCTTTTGGAGTTAGACTATACTAATGTCTGCATAGTCTCTTGAAATGGTTTAAACCATCACACATGACACTAAATTATGTTTTGTGACTTAATAAGTGAACACTGAACACTGCCAACTTGGCAGACTCAACCAATTTTCTGTCATCTGAGTCTCATTTACAAATAATGCCACCAAAAAGTGTAACCGGTCCAATGAGCATAGTTAGTTATTTTAGAAAGGAGAGAAATAAAATATATGTATTAATGCATTTTGAACTGTTATTGTTTATATGTATTGTATACCATATGTGGCCTTTTCAGGAGAAAGGACCTGTGTTTTATTTAACTCCATAGAAAGTTCCTTATGATGGCTTACTACTCACCCTAATGTTACCCTTGACCCTAAACTGGTCACTGACACACTAATGGACGTTAAGAGGTCAAAAGCTAATACCCACAGACATCTGTGGGTATTAGCTTTGAGTGAATGATTCTGGATGAAAATCTGCCAGTCTCTGCAGGCAAACAGCCTTGCAAGCTCTGTGGTGCCTTACTTCAACCAATGAGGCTTGGTACACCACATTATGGTTAGTTAATTGTATTAGTACAGTTAATAGACATGTTGTTTTGAATTGTACACGTATTCTGTATGGGTATGCAACATTTGATCATCTGCCTGCTGTTATGTCTACAAATGTTGATCAAAAAAAAAGATGAAAAAATTGTAAGTCAAACTATATGTTAAGAGAGCTGAATATGAGAAAAAAGTCCTCATCCCCACAACTATAGGGGAGAAGGCCAGTGGTTAATGATTGTTAATGAATAAAAAGAGTGCAAAGAGATGAGGGAAGAATAAAGATTCAATGCATCATGCAAAAGTTGAGTGTTTGTCTCCTGAAACCAAACTGGGAGCTGGTTTCATAGTAATGAGCCCTGATATCGTCTCTGCCTCCTCTTCTACTTTTGAAAAGCCTGCAGTTTGAGAGTGACGTGCTCTGTTAAGATAATAAGACACAATAAGGTCTTAGATATGATGTGACCTAATTACTCCGGATACATCACCTGACTTTATAGATAAATAAAGCTATGTATCATCTGCATAGCATTGAAAATGTATGCAGAGTTTTCTAATAACATTAGAGAAACATGTATACTATATATATATATATATATATATATATATATATATATATATATATATATATACCTACAACCACGATTACCGACACTAACAAGCTGATCTACAATACGGCAGCAGTTATCAGTGAGATGCTTGGCTACAAGTTGAACAGCCACAAGGGGCAGTACCCTCCATGGACTCCATGGAGAAGGAGGCTAGAGGGCAAGATCAAAGTAGCACGGAGGGAGGTTAGCCAACTAACGGAGTTGCAGAAAGGTGCGACAAAGAAGGTGCATAAGAAATACAGCAAGCTGTCCATACCTGAGGCCTTGGAAACTGCCAAGCAAAGACTCACAGCCTTGGCCAGCCGCTTGAGGAGGTACACCAGAGAGATAGAAGGCAGGAGAATAAACCAGCTGTTCTCCACAGAACCAGCAAAGGTGTACTCTCAGTGGCAAGGGAACAATAAGAGAACAGCACCACCAAGGCTGGAGACGGAGCAATACTGGAAGAGCATATGGGAGAAGGACGCAACCCATAACGGCAATGCTCAGTGGCTAGTGGATCTGAGGGCAGACCACAGTGACCTCCCTGAACAGGGTCCAGTAACCATCACAGTGGTAGATATCCAAGAAAGGGTCTCCAGTATGAAGAGTTGGACAGCACCAGGGCCCGGCATGGTTCACGCCTACTGGCTAAAGAAGCTGACTGCACTCCACGAGCGTCTGGCAGCACAAATGAACCAGCTGCTAGTTAACGAGAGACACCCGGAATGGCTAACCGAAGGTCGGACGGTCCCAAGGACCCCAAGAAGGGACCGGTCCCCTCCAACTACCGACCAATAACCTGCCTCAGTACTACATGGAAGCTCCTGTCAGGCATCATATCGGCTAAGATGAACAGGCACATGGGTCAATACATGAGCGGGACACAGAAAGGAATTGGCAAGAATACCTGTTGGGTGTGTGTTTCCACAAACCCCGCTAATTCTAGAGACTTATTCATCATGAAGAAAACAAGACAGTCGATCGATCGATTATTTGCGCAAGGGAGGCCTCGTCTGTGTCCACCACGAAAATGACCCCCAGATCTGACCTCCTCCTGCTACCTTTTATTGAGAGACAGTTCACACAAAACACGTCAGAACAAAGCCACACCCACATGGTCCTAAGACAAGGCATTTGTATATGTGTGAACTTCTGTAAGAGTGTGTGTGTGTGTGTGTGTGTGTGTGTGTGTGTGTGTGTTAGACCTCCTGCTGGCCAAAGGGTCATAACTCTGCCTCCTGACATCTGACCCACGTTAAACTCATGGACTGAACATACACACACCCACAATGGACAACTGTACCCTCAAACACAATAATAACATGGACTGAACCACCACTCACAACCACTAGCACTTTATATAGCCTCTGTAGAAACTATCTACACCCTCACTTATCTTAACTGCACTACTGTATAGCTCTGTGTAAATAATCATTCTGTACATTCGATAATCTTTAATCCTACAGCTGTTTACAACTTGCATAGTTCCCATTTCTGTATAGCTGTATATCCCAGATTCTGTAAAGTTATTTATTTCATATTCTGTATAGTTTTTCATATTTATATCCTGTTCATATCCTGTACATAGCTTGTACTCACTACAGCCTGTACATACTTATAGTTATAGAATATTCACAACATACTTCATACCGTGTACATTATAACATACCATAATAGACACATTTCTGTAATATACTCACATATCTATATTATTGCTAATATATATTGTAATATATCTATATCACTAAAGCACTTCTGGATGGATGCAAACTGCATTTCGTTGCCCTGTACCTGTGCATGTGCAATGACAATAAAGTTGAATTCTATTCTATTCTATTCTATAAGCCCAGGAAGCTTACATCAAATGAAACAGATCTTTCAGATAGGATGTATCTACAATAAAACCTCCCCCAGCACAGAGTGGTTGGAGAGGTGGTCAGGATCAAAGGAATGGCTTTGATCCTATTGCTTGAACTAAGACTGTACAAATTTAAGAAACACAATGGCAACATTCAACAATTAGACTTAACATTTCCCTCCTTTTTGTCATTGTATACTTAAATTTCAACTTATGCACCCTTTGTTTGGACAGTGTCAGTGTAGATTTCATTCATACACAGTAAACTACATCCTATACATAAGCAAATCAATGTCAACAATACAAAAACAGGAATTAATATTTTCAAAAGAAGATGCCACCAAGGACCAGACAGTAACCAAGCTATCCAGCCTTGTGGCGGATCTACTCCTGTCGTGCAATTCATTATGTATTTCTTCAAGTAAACAACTGAATGTCAAAGGTCAAACAAGAAGAATCATCATTCTCAAAAATCATGTGTCACTACAATCCAACTGTATACAGACATAGGCATTTAAACGCATCAGTTGATTTTATTGTTTGTCCATGTGGCTCTCAGCTAACTTCAAAGCTGCAGCCTGGTCAACACCCTTCTTTATGACTCCTATCAACCCCCCAAATCTTCTCACTGTAGGCATCCTGTGGGGGTTAGAGTCAACTGGTGAATTATCTGCATTTACAACTCTTCTCCTGTCCTGTTGTCACCACAGAAAACGCTTTGTAAAGGAAATTGGATCAAGCTGTTTTGATCTTCTTGGCTCAAAACCTCAAGTGTTCATGATGTAAATGTAGACAAAAGGCTTCTCTGTTTACATCCTTCTTGCAGAAGACAAAAGAATAGGTGATGTTGCCATGTTCCATGGTTAATCTCCAACTTGGACTAATCCATTGTCCTTCATACACATAGGCAATTGGCCTGTTTCCAGTTCGTTTAACTGTATAATGTCCTGCAACAAGTCATATTCTTTAAGTCAGACGGGCAGGTCTGTCGTACCAGAGCAGTTCACCTTCCCAGCTACTGGTGAATCAACCTTCCATTCAGGTTCAGAGCAGTTGAAAAGTTGGCAGTGTTCCTGGATGTGTTGCTAAAGCAACCAAACAAACTGTCTCGCTCTCAGTGATGCTATATGGCCACAGTCCAGAAGAATGTGTAGCCAGTGGCATCACAAGCATAACCATTGGTCTCATTCTTTATGTGAGCGGTTGTGTTCTTAAACTGCCACCAGTAGTTGTTGAAAACCCATGCGGGTACTGGGTGTGGTTTGCTCTGTTCCAGTGCGCTCCCTGTTATCCCACTCAGGGTCCACAGGCTCAAGAAGATGCACAGCACATTCCCAGCCATTCTGATGAGTACCTGTGGCTCAGTTGGTTTCTTCACCGGATTGAGACGAGGGGCCCTGGAGGCTTTCCCCCCCTCCTTTGTACCCGGTCTTCCTGCCGCTTACTCCGAGCTGGCCTGGATGTGTGTCACCTTCTTGCAGTGCGCTTGATGTATCCAAGTGTTCCTTCCAGCAATCTTCACTGCTGTGGTCGTTGTCAGCAGCACCCGATAGGGACCTTTCCATCGTGGACTGGATCAGCACTTCCTCTCCATGGCCTTATCAACATCCAATTTCCAGACTTCAGATTCTGCTCCTGCAGAGAAACAGAATCATCTGGCAGATCATTTGTTCTCATGACTACTTTACTTTTAAACATTTCAAGCATCTAATCTGCTAATATGCTCTCTCTTCTGCTCTTCTATCATCACTACAGAAGACTAGAACTCTAAATGCTCTAACATATGTAATCTCAAAGAGTCAGACCGTTCTCTGTTGGAGGAATCCTCATGTACATCTTAACTAATTCTATACAGTCTAACCATGTCCTGCCTGTCTTCCTAAGTCTTAACTTTACTGTTCTATTAGTTCTCTCTGCCTGCAAAAAGTTTTTTTTTTTTTTTAAGTATTTCATAATCCTAGAGTGAGTATAAACTACTGCAAGATGCTAGCAGGCAAGGCATACATGGAACGCCATAACCAAGTGGCCGGCATAGTGTACAGGAACATCTGTGCCGAGTATAAAATGGTGGTGGCCAACCAACCGGACATAGTGGTGGTAGATAAACAGAAGAAGACAGCCGTAGTGATCGATGTAGCGGTTCCGAATGACAGCAATATCATGAAGAAGGAACACGAGAAGCTGGAGAAATACCAATGGCTCAGAGAAGAGCTCGAGAGGATGTGGAGGGTGAAGGTAACGGTGGTCCCCGTGGTAATCGGAGCACTAGGTGCGGTGACTCCCAAGCTAGGCGAGTGGCTCCAGCAGATCCTGGGAACAACATCGGAGAGCTCTGTCCAGAAGAGCGCAGTCCTGGGAACAGCTAAGATACTGCGCAGGACCCTCAAGCTCCCAGGCCTCTGGTAGAGGACCCGAGCTTGAAGGATAAACCGCCCGCAGGGGCGTGCTGGGTGTATATATATATATATATATAAAACACTGGTTCTGTGACAGAACCCTGTGGAGCTCTATGACTCTTAAGAAGACTTCCCATTTACATGTACAAATTGGAAACTGTCAGACAGATATGATTCAAACCACTGCAGCACAGTTCCTTCAATATGGATTGTCTGTTTCAATCTCTCTAGTAAAAGACTGTGGTCAACAGTAGTGAATGCTGATCTGAGGTCTAACAGGCCATAAGAAGATCCTTTGGAAAATTTCACTAGGGCTGCTTCTGCACTAAGACACACTCTGAATTAAAAATGAAGCTCTTCAAATAAACCATCTCTTTGTAAATGAACACTTAAACTACTTTTTAATAATTTTTCATTTTAAAAAAAATCTTGAAAGACAGTTGGAAATCAGTCTATAATTAGCTAAGACAGCTGGATCAAGTAAGGACTTTTTAAGTAATGGTTTAATTACCTCCACCTTTAAAGCCTGCACTACCCAGTCTGTTAATAAAGATAGATTAATCATGTTTAATATTGAAGCATTTGTTAATGTGAAACTTCTTTGAGCAGTCTTGTACGAATTGGGTCTAAAAGGCACATTGATGGTTAGAAGAAGAAATAATCACCAGTCAGTCAAAACCCTAGACCTCAACAGTGACTGAAAGAGAACAAGAATAGACACAGTTATATTTAAAGGCCACTAACAGAAATCACTCTGTTTTCTCTCCAAAGTGAAAATCCATGGGTCTCACTGCATGGCATCTCTAAAGGGGATCATTTTATGTACAAAAACAGGAGGCCTAGGACTGCTGTGGGATTAAAATCTGAGTCACTCTCCACTGTGACACTATTACTGTAACTGAAAGGAGAAAAGGAGATTTTTTTTCCCTAACAATATTTGCAAACAATATTTATATTTTCCTTGAATGTTACATGATATATATATTTGGCATCATGATTACTTTACCTATGACTGCCACCACCAAAGATAACTGATAACCTTTGTTATTGTACTGCTATTAGAAATAGTCAGAGGAAGTTGGTTAAGGAATCTAACATGCATTAGTCACTTATCTTGCAAACCTATTTTGCTCTGGAACAGGTTATGTTCCAGACTGGTGATCAACAGGTATGGAATCCCAACCTGTGGACAAATCTACTCTGTATAGGGTCTAAAGGTTAATAGCTTCTCAAGACTTTGTGTTTCCCTTAAGAGTTTTGGTAATAAATATAGAATCCTCGACCCAACTCTATTAACTTGATTTTTTCCTCCTGGCTTCAATGAATTCTACAATTTCATAGTTCTGTAAACATTAATATATTAGAATCCGTCAGATCAGATTCTACTGTGTCTTAATTATTGAGTTGTGATATTGATGAGTCTGTCAATTACACAGTCAGCATTTTTACGTTTCCTTCATGTCTTCAAATATGCTAAACTTTGTTAAAATAGTAATACAAGTGCTTAAAGCTCTCACACATTCATATGGACACACACTCACACTGCTGCTCTGTGCGCAGTAGCCATGCAAATTTCACTCATATTTTTCTAGTATTATATTTTTTTATTGCTTTGTAGAATTGGTCACTTTGTTGCCAATATGCAGTTATTCGTACTTTTGATTGTCCAGACAGTGCCATTGTTACCCTTTTAATGTAAAAACAATTGTAGCTACATAGGGAAACCCTGGTATGGTGACCAGTTTGATTTATTTTAATCATACTTGTACTATGTTTTTTAAATTGAGGGAGGAGATCAGTAGGTAGAGCGTTCGCCCCATGATCAGCAAGTCGGGGGTTCAAAACCACCGAACGGCTACCCTGATGTTCCCCTGAGCAAGGTACTGTCCCTAGACACTGCTCCCTGGGTGCTGGATTGGTGGCTGCCCACTGCTTCACTGAAGTATACCAAAAATATATATATTTTTTTCCTACTAGAAATACATTAATACCCCAATCATAGATGTGGAAGATCAGGATACCCTCATGCATTATGTTTGAATGCATTTACAGGCTCTCTTTCTCTCTCTCTTTTATATTGTTGGCAGAAGGACATATAGAGAAAATAAATGGGGTTCATAAATGTCCCTCTGTTTAAGAAGTGGTTAAAATAAAATGATACACCAATGTCAGAATTTATTTTAGTGTGATATGAATGCAACTTTGATCCCAGATGCAAAAAAAGAAAAGAAAAAAGTAAATAACCATTAGAAACATGCCCCACTGTTGGAAACAGCTTCAAAGTCAAAACCACTTAATTACCACAAACTGAGACATATACTTGCTTTATTCTCTACAGGGAAACAAAAAAAAAAACTATTTGTTTATTTTTAAAAAAATATATAAATCTTTTTTTTTTTACAGATAATGGTTCGAGGGCTTTAAAAACGTAACTGTTTCTGTAGGGAGAAATATTTCAAACCTATTACACTTCTGGCATTAACCTCCAGAGACCCGGACGTTCTGGCGAGTCAGTGAGGAGTGGGAGTTCCAACTGGATGATCCTTGGTGGTTTTATAAATACTTCCAATTATGTGACACTTGCTATCCCTGAAGTAACTCCTTATGATGTTGGAATTAGAATTTATAGTCATTAAATTTGATTTCTATGTTGACAGCTTCACATCGTGTACTGTTGATATTTGATGAACAGTACTATTTGTCTAATGAACATAAAATTCCTAAAGCAACACAATTTTTGCATCACACTGTGCAGTAAGGACTTAACATATTTGACCATGAAACAAGATTTAAATTTGAAGTACATGAAATGTTGGATGCTGCCAATTCAAACTGTTAGGTTGTCAACAAGAATTTTCATAAGAAGTACTGAGAAAGATTGATAGTGTGTCTCGTTCACACACCAGGTCGATCCAAGGGCCTCCTGCTCCTGCTATGGCTATTCAGCTGAGGATATCAGTGTCCTTGTGATGTGTTAACGCAAGACAGCAGGCAGCTGCAGGCAAAACTCACTGACTGATGTAAGGCAATCTTTCTTTCGTTCTTTCTTTCACTCTTTACATGTTTTATGCTTCTGCTGTAAACTAATCCACAAATGCTAATAGTTTTGACAGAACTGCTTACAAAGCCCTAGCAGCCCTGCACAGCCTTAGTGCTGACAGAAAGAGAAACTTTGAAAGCTCCTCTCATGGCTCTCATGAACATCACGCATGTCAAACTTGCATTTTTTTTTATCTGCTACTTGTACAACAGCGCTGGAAAGATGAGGGTTATAGTCTGTTCCAAAAATATGTCTTGTCAAGATAAATCCCTCAAAGGACTTGCGGAAATGAGGTGCTCTCTTTCCTGGTACAAGATAATATAGTTTTATTTGAATTCAAGGAAGCATGAGATGCATTCAAGAATCAATATTTCGTGATATCCCACTGGGTTAACAGTGACCCATTCAGGGTTAAGTGTAGGATTATCCTAACATCCACCTCAATTTATGGATGTTTTTCCCAACAAGGCAAAACCATGGTAAGTTGGGGAATCCTTGTGGCAACATGCTTAAATCATCTTCAGTAACTAGAAATAGTGTCCTTTCAAATAAATTTGAATGATAGTTTTTATATTAACCTCTCAGGGTGACACCATACTGGTAGATCTGAACTGAGGACCTTTTTGAACCTCTTGATGTTGGAGACAACAAAAACCAGCATGCCATCATTATCTTTCCAATAAATTGTATGTTAACATTTTAAATTGAATATATACTACCACCATGTTAGTGATTTAACATTACTTTAAAAAATATTGCAAGCTTTTCTGTTTAGGTGTTCCAAGTGGAAAGATTTAAAAAGGTGAACATAAATACTGTGAGGCCTAAGCACCCTTGAAAAGGTTCAATGGTTAAATCCTAATAGAACTTTACCAGTTCTCTATCCATACAAGACTTAATGTCATGTACTAATTCATCAGCCGCACCACCATATTTACCAGCTGGCAACAATTCCCAAGCAGACATTTGAGTGCAGCTACCCTCTTAAAAAGCTTGCCAGATACACAGCCGCTATTATAGCCTCAGTGTAAAAATTATTTTTTAATGATTACCCCGACATTCCCTGCTTTGAATGTAATTTTGACTTTGACTGGCACAGTGTTTGAAGTGTCCTTTAGATTTCATAGAGGGCTTTGCTGTTAATCAAAAGCCTTAAAATGAGCTTTGGATTATTTTTAGGGGTACTTAAAGTGCTGGAGGGATGACGCTGAAATTTTCACAAAGGCAAAATGAAAGTGCTAAATCAGTGTGGAGCAGACATTGTTAGCACAGTTGGCATATGGCACTGCCACATTATATTTTCCTTTCTTGTGCTTCACATTTAATAGCACACTAATTGTGTGGACATGGATTGTGTGAGGCATAAAAGATGTATAACTGTCCATTATCCTCAAGGAAGCAAACACAGCTGGCTGAAAACGTGGATCTAAATAAGGAAAATCGTGTGAACCAACTGGCCAGGCCTGCAAGAAACTTCTGAATAGATGGTATGGGTTACTACTTGATTTTGTGTCGTGATGTCCATCAGTTTCAGCTACTTTTGTTTACGGTAAAATAAATACAAAAAAGGAAAGCTCTATTGAAGAAAAAAAAGGCTTAACAAGAACCATGAATGGTCTGTCCTTGTGGTTACCACAAGGATTAAAAATCAATGGAGCTTTATTCAGAAACAAATTAAAGTCCATCTTTATTAAAAAAAATAATAATATTAAAGATATGCTATTCTTCCGATATTTCATTACAAACTCAAATATAATTCAGCCTTTTACTTTTGAAACATACTGCTGGAGGAAAAATGTAAAAATGGGCAAATGTAAAAAGGACACATTTTCCAACTATGCCTACTGTCCTTATTTAACCTGTGTCACTTTGCCTCTGAACAATATGAGTGGTAAAATAAATATTTGTAAAGTCACACAGAAATTAATTATTCAGTTATTAAACGTAGTTCTACATATCTATATATGTTTCTCACATGTTGTGGCAGGTGAGTGTGAGTATAAGTGTGCGAGTGTCATGGTCCACAGCTCGGTGTCTGAGGAGCGGTTGGGATGCCCAGATGGCCACGCCTTCGGGTGGGGCTGTCGTCTTCACACCTGCATCCCATTCCAGGCGATCATCAGGAGGACTATTTAACCTCGCATGGCCGGCTGCTCCACGCCAGTCCGTCAGTCGCCATTCACTGGTAACTTGGCCCCTTGCGAAGGTTGATGTGGAATTTCTGGCTTCTATTAACTCTTTTAATATTGCCACTGTGTGCACAGGTTATTGTCCGGCGTGTTCGAGCCTTCACCTGCCTTTCCTCCTGCCCGCCTGGAGTTCTGAAAAACCGCCTACCATCCTCTCCGTCTCCTTGGAATCCTCTCCCACGGACACTCACCCCTCCCTCCGGTTTCCACAGTCCAGCCCCAATTGTAAGATAGATAGCTATACCCCCGTTGTATGCTGTTATCTCCCTGCTCTCAGTAAGTCTCTCCCCTTTCTGTTGCATCCTCCCACGGTCCCGATCATGGCGTCCCCGAATCGTTTATCGCCCGGTTTCTTCTGTTCTAACATTAAAACAGCGTGTTTCCTTTGGTTATTCCGGGTCACCTTTAGTTAAGAAATAAAGTTTATTTTGTGTGCATTCCCGTGTATTGTGTTTGCTTCTGGGTCCAGCTTGCATGTTAGAACTACGGTTCTTGACAGCGAGTGTCGAGTGTGAGTGTATATGCGTCTTTGTCATGAAATGTACTTGAAAATGAGGATGGGAAGCTGCAATAATGCCCCCTGTGGAGACAGATGCAGACAAAGATGGATACAGCACACCTGGGTCAATCGAAGCTACCTTAGAGTACTGAAGACCTAAGGCCACATATCTCTGCGATATCTGCGCTTCCATCCCAGCTGGAGAAGGAGGGACACCCTAGATGGGGCGCACACAGCTAAAGGGTGGGAGTTCCAGAGGACCTGAGGTGACGGGCAGCCGGCCACCCCGGTGCAAGCTCCAGGCACCCACAATCGTCCGGCACCCAGCAGAGCCCTCCCTCGATACAGAAGAGGTCCAACCCCCCCCCGGGCCACCAACGGAGTGGATCAACGACCACGCCAGAACATCTAGCCACGTGCCCAGCGGGGAGCTGTGGGAAGGGTGAAGCCCTCCCTCTATGACATGGACCGAGACTCAGCAAGCCCCAGACTCAGGCCCAGTCATCCACATAAACACACAGTCACACACTGTGTGTCACACACTCACCATTGGCTCACTCACTGGTTCACTCACTCACTCACACCCATCCACCCACTCACTAATGACACCCCCACCCCAACAACTGGATTGTTCCAAATGGATGTTAGTTTATATGGGATAAGGGAATAATTCTCACCAGGCTGTCATGTGTTTATCTTGTGTTTAATGATATTTAATACTGGAACTTACAAAAGGCAAATTAGAGATTTTTACTTTTACATAGAATGGTTGTTTAAAGGTCCAGCCAAGGGAGTGGTGGGGCTTGGTCTGTGGTGCCGTGAAGGGAGGACGGACGCATCTGCACGGCATCCTTAATCACGCCCACTGAGTTAAAAACACGGGGACTCAGCGGCTGGTGTGTGTTGTGGTGTGATTCAAGTCAATAAAATGGCTCAAAACTATGATCCTTGGACCCGTCGCGTCTCATTCACACCACACTGTCCAATAAGCTGGTTCGATCCATTTTAAAACACATATGTATTGGATAAGAAGTAGTGACAAAACTTTGGTAGACTTTATCCATTTTAGAGTCTACATTTATAAGTGAAACTGGGCAGCTGGATGGGAGCATAGGTTTAGACTAATGGTGGCTGAGTTCACGTTTGGAGTCTAATCACTCTGAATTTAAGTGACCATTCAGAAAAAATTAGGGGGTAAAACCATCTGAACCTGAGGCTTTATTGTTTGGGAGAGGCTGTAGGGTTTCAGACATTAAAAGAGGTGAATCCAGAGCCGCAATATGGTTGTCATTGTCACGGGGGTGGAACGGACTCAGGCGCAGACCCCTACTCACGGGGTCCAGGGGTCACAAAAGGGCTGATCCAGGTAAACCTGTTTACACAGACGAGGGTAAGTCGAAGGCAAACACGGGAACAGTAGAATCGCAAGGAAGCCAGGCAATACTAACGAGAGTTACTCAATATTCCAGCAACGAATAGCTCAGAGCCCCAGCCTTAAGAGCCAGAGAACTGCAATTCGCTCGAGATCAGCTGCAGGTGCGTGGGCCAAGGGCAGGAGCCCAATCAGAGCTCCGCCCAGGCAGACAGGTAGGAGAGAGAGAGCGAGAGAAAAACAACAAACACTTGTGGCCACACTGGGCTGGCCGGGGAGGCACAGGGACCATGACAGTACCCCCCCCCCCCCCCCCCCTCAACGGGAGCCTCCCGGCGACCCACCAGGCTTACCCGGGTGCAGGCGGTGGAAGTCGCGGAGCAGACCCCTACCCACGATAGCCGACTGGGGCACCCAGGAACGTTCCTCTAGCCCGTAGCCCTCCCAGTCAACCAGGTACTGAAAACCCCGACCCCGGCGGCGGGAGTCCAAGATGCGCGAGACGGCGTAAACCAGCTGGCCACCCACGAGCCGGGGGGGGGCGGCGGGGGCCTGGAAGGAGGGCACAATGGGCTGGAGACCACTGGCTTGACCTGAGAGACATGGAACACATCATGAACACGCATATTGCGTGGCAGAGCCAAGCGGACGGAAGCAGGGTTGATCACAGCACTGATTTCAAATGGGCCGATGAAGTTGGGGGTGAGTTTCTTAGATTCGGCACGTAAGGGCACGAAGCGAGTAGAGAGCCATACCTTCTGCCCCACCACATACACAGGGGCGTCCGTCCGGTGGCGATCCGCGAGTGCCTTATTCCGTTCCTTCGTCCGGAGTAAAGCCGCCCGAGTGGCCCGCCAGGCCCTGCGACACCTGCGGAGGTGATGTTGGACAGACGGAACAGTATGCTCACCTTCAACCATGGGAAACAGAGGTGGTTGGTATCCCAGAGACGCCTCGAAGGGTGACACGCCGGTAGCAGAGGATGTGTGACTGTTGTGAGCATACTCTATCCATGGCAGGTGTTCGCTCCAGATGGCCTGGTTATGAGAGGCGACACAGCGGAGGGCGGCCTCCAACTCTTGGTTGATGCGCTCTGTTTGGCCGTTGCTTTGCGGGTGGAAGCCAGAGGAGAGGCTCACCTTGGCTCCTATGGGAGAGCAGAACTCCCTCCACACCCGCGACGTGAACTGAGGGCCCCGGTCCGAGACAACGTCCTCAGGGATGCCATGGAGCCGAAAAACGTGCGTGGTGAGGAGTCGGGCAGTCTCCAAGGCTGTGGGGAGCTTAGGAAGCGCAATGAAATGGGCAGCTTTGGAGAAACGGTCAACGATGGTCAATATTGTAGTGTTACCTGCAGATGGCGGCAGACCAGTGACGAAATCCAAAAAGATGTGGGACCAGGGTCGGCTGGGTGTGGAGAGTGGCTGCAGACGTCCAGACGGATGTTGATTGGAGTGCTTATTTTGAGCACAAGTGGTGCAGGCGGTGACGTACTCCCGTGAGTCTTTAATGAGGGCGGGCCACCAGAAATACCTGCGCAGGAATGCAGTGGTGCGGTTAACTCCTGGATGGCAGGAAAAACGGGCCGTGTGAGCCCACTGGAGCACCCGGGACCGGACAGCCGCCGGAACAAAGAGTCGATCAGGGGAGCCCGTGCCAGGATCAGGGTCGGTTTCTTGTGCCTCCCGGATGAGCTCTTCGATCTCCCATGTAACTGCTCCAATAACACAGGAAGTAGGCAGAACAGATCCAGGGTCGGACTCCTCTCCGACTGGGGCGTATTGCCGGGAAAGAGCGTCTGGTTTAACGTTACGGGAGCCTGGCCTGTAAGTGATGGTGAAATTAAACCGGGTGAAAAACAAAGCCCACCTGGCCTGCCGTGAGTTGAGCCGTTTCGCCGAGCAGATGTATTCGATGTTTTTATGATCGGTCCATACAATGAACGGCTGTGCAGCCCCCTCCAGCCAGTGCCTCCACTGCTCCAGAGCCAGCTTTACGGCCAGAAGTTCGCGGTCTCCGATGTCATAATTCCTCTCGGCTGGGGAAAGACGACGAGAGAAAAAGGCACAGGGGTGGAGCTTACCCTCGAACTGTTGGGAGAGCACGGCCCCTACTCCAGACTCCGATGCATCCACCTCCACAACGAACTGCAGGGAGAGGTCCGGCTGGCGAAGGATCGGGGCGGTGGCGAACCGTTCCTTGAGGTGAGAGAAGGCTTCCTGAGCCAGCCGGTCCCAGTGGAATGGCACCTTGGGTGACGTTAACCTAGAGAGAGGCAGAGCAACTTTACTAAAATCCCTGATGAAACGTCTGTAGAAGTTAGCAAACCCCAGAAAGCGCTGAAGCTGCCGGCGATCGGGTGGTTTGGGCCAGTCCAACACTGCCTGAACTTTTGCCGGGTCAGGTTTCAAATCCCCTTTGGTAATAGGTAATAGAAAAGCAGGAAATACAGCCATGGCGTGATGTTTTGGTCACGATAGAGCTGCCCGTCTTCTATGCAGCTATGTATAGTTATAGGTAGTGACTGGTTGAAAACATCGCTCTTTGTCACAGTAAAGCTGTGAAGCTGATGCACAGTGAGGGCCGCAAAAGCTAGTCTTTATCATTTCTCACTGTAGACGGTGGACGTTTACGCTGATAATTCTAGTGCTTGTACTAATTTATGCTCTTTTAACAGGTAATAAGATCGCATAACTTGACACCTAATTTAGATTTGTTAACAATTGGATGATTTAGTAGGATTTTATATAGAAGAGAAGAGCTGGAAGGCTCTTTGAGCCTCTTTCTGTCCTATTATATTCTGACATCAATATAATGGGATGTGCTGTAGGGCCACCCAAAAAATTACCCTAGCCTTGCACTAGTTGTGTGAAGCTTTGGTGTAAATGTTACAAGCTTCTCAGTCAGCTTTTGGACCAAAAAGTGTTGTCAACCTTTTAATATCCACTTATCCACCACCTGTTAGGGGTGAGGTTACGGTGGGGGCCATACCCATTTATTCTGAGTTTTCACCTATTTGGCATCCCCAAATCAAAGCCGTATAACAAAATAACTCTAAAATGCATCCAAGAGCATTTATTTGAAATGTTATACTATTATGTTATATATATATATATATATATATATATATATATATATATATATATATATATATATATATATATATATATATTATAGGTTTCTGAAACTGTGCTTATTTAGTATTTGGGTAAAATTTAACCCATAAGTGTTTTGAAGATTAACAAGTGGATGTTAAAAAATTAAACAGCCCATTGTTTGTACAAATGCTTATACTGCTTACACCTTAGACATTATAAAGTAGTCATGAACAAATCATTTGTGATGCTAATGTATAAAATCATTAGACAGTAATGCAGTTACCACATTGCATAATAACGTGTGTTTTGTTACTGATGGGATATTTTAATTACACATAATCCATATTATCTAAGATTACTGTGACAAAGATGACTGAGAACGAGAACCTACACAGACAAGTCATATCATGAAAATCCAACCAAAAAAATCCAACACGTTGCATCACTAGGGGTATAGCGTGATTGCTTTTTGCCACTCACCATTTCATATTCAAAGTAAGTCCTTTGCTGGGTATGACATATGGCTACCAGATGGCGTTTTACATCGCCTGTAAGTCCTCTGGAGCAGTGGATGTACCCTAGGCTTCAAACCAATGAGGATTCTAGCAGATCAAAATATGGGAAAGCCAAGCAGAGCTCAGTGATAATGTTGTTTGTTGTTGGTCGGCCTCATGAACAGTCACACTGTGAGCTGAGAGTGTATTAATTGTTACCCGCTGGCTACTTCTGAACAGACACAGGCTCACTCACATACGCTTGAGTGACTGTTGCAGGGTCACCTGCTGCTTCTCACCCCTTCTTTTCTCGGTCTTTCTCTGTTTTTCTCTCCTGCTGTCTTCTTCACCTTTGCACCTCTCTGCACTACCACTGCCTACCAACTAATACACTCACAAAGAGACACACACACACATGCACATGATGAGCACAAAACACCGTCTCCTTCTCATGTCTGGGCAAGGACACAGTCAAGCTGACTCACCCAGAATTGAGCTGTCATCTGTGTCACCTCAGGCTTGTGTGTGTGTGTGCATTTGTGTGTGTTTTTATGTTGTGCGTGTTAGCGTCACCTTGGGCTGGGAGTGCTCTGTGGGAGGTTACTGTCAACATGCACAAGCTGGGGTGTACTGGCAGAGGCACAGGACTTTGATTTGATCATCATCGCAGACACAGAGAGAACATGACTAATACGGCTGCGTTGCACGCGAGAGAAAGTCCTCTCCGTTTTTGGAGAGCACCGTCCGCCCCCGCACGCGCAAGCACACAAACACTCGAGTGCTTTCATTGCATGCGTACAGACTGAGTCACAAATGAGATTAATTGCAAGAAAATGATAAAATACTCATACTTTAGTTGACAATAACTCCAGAAGGATTTGACGCTAGCTGGACTCTAAATGCATCACACAGTTAGACCCACCTGGCGTGGACAGACTGTCCCGTAGAGCACTCCGCTTTTTGTCTGGTCCCTCAGACACACACACACACACACAAAGGCGAAACCTTTCCTATGAGCATCTGGGCAACAGACAGGCCTATTAGCCCACAGAGCCTTGCAGTGCCAAAATAACAACTGCAGCATATGCCTGCGTAATAATTGCATTAATGTTGAACATGTCTCTCCAGGGGGCAGCTGTGGTTGACGACTTGGGGGAAATTAACACTTGTTCTTGAAAGCATGAAATTAGAATTTAGTAAATGTTGGAATGGAAGAGGGTACAGCTAATGATCACTAACTACATAGTAATGAATGAAAAGTTCATTTCCAAAATGCTTGAAATTTGCTGGATAAGGGATCATTACCTAGAGATCAGTCGTAAAGTCTTTACGGGAAATGCTTGAGCATAATGCAAGTGGAGGTAGTTTTTAAAAGTGCTTTCCCACCTTCCATGGGACCTGTTGTTTTTTAGTTTATTATTTAGTTGTTCTATTTTTTGTATGACAAGCTAATTCTAAAAGTAGCATGTTTGCAGACATTCATTCATTCAAGCATTTCAATTGGTTCAAGGTCTGGATTTCAGCTGGGCCAAACCCATTTTAACATACTTGACATAATTTTGAGTAGATTTTTTTTCAATGCTTATTTCATTGGGGTCAAAGGAGCTTGCAAAGAAAAGCCTCTGGACTTCTTTAAGTTGCTTGAAGACGTTTCACCTTTCATCCGAGAAGCTTCTTCAGTTCTAAGGTCAAATGGTGGAGAGTCCCAGATATAAACCTAGTGGGAGTATCCCCCCACAGAGGGACAAAAGGACCCCCTGATGATCCTCTAATCGCCTGAGCCAAGGTGTGAAACTGGGCGTGGGTCCCAATCAGCCAGCGTTTCGGGTGTGTTCATTGTGAAACCTGGCCCCACCTTATCATGCGAATTCCTGAGGTCAGATGGCCCAGGATGTGAGTGGGCATTAAGGCGTCTGGGAAGCGATCTCAAAACTGGATTATAGATGGCAGAGAGTTGGTGTCGTAAACCACCGCCTCTGTTCAAAGATGGTCGCTCACAGTGGACATAGATGGCTTCTTTCACTCCTCTTTCAAACTATCTGTCCTCTCTGTCCAAAATGTGAACATTGGCATCCTCGAAAGAGTGACCTTTATCCTTAAGATGCAGATGGACTGCTGAGTCTTGTCCCGTGGAGGTGGCTCTTCTGTGTTGTGCCATGCGCTTGTGAAGTGGCTGTTTGGTCTCTCCAATGTAGAGGTCTGGGCATTCCTCGCTGCACTGTACAGCATACACCACATTATTAAGTATGTGTTTTGGCGTTTTGTCTTTCGGGTGAACCAGTTTCTGTCTGAGCGTGTTGCTGGGTCTGAAATACACTGGGATGTCATGCTTGGAGAAAACTCTCCTGAGTTTCTCTGATACACTGGCTACATAGGGGATGACAATGTTGTTGCGTCTGTCCTTCTTATCCTCCCTCGCTGGTGTCTGGTCTTCTTTTCTATGCCTCTTTGCTGACTTTAAGAACGCCCATTTAGAGTTTTCTTTGCAAGCTCCTTTGACTACGATGACCTGGATGACTGAGAACCTTCACAGACGCTTATTTCATTGTTTTAGCTGGGAATGAATAACTTGACTTTATTATATAATATTGTAGTACAGTATATTTGTCTTTCTCTTGGCAGTACTTTCTTTAAAGATGTAACACATTTTGGGTTCAACTTGAAATAAAGGCAGAGGTGAAATGTAAAAGTGAGGTCAGAGGTAAAATGTCACATGATACCTGGATGCAAACTATAATGTGATATTTGGAATCCTCATATATTAGTATCATTTGCTAAACATCGCCAATACAAACAAAGGCTGTTGGATTTTAAGCACAGTTTTAAAGATAAAAGACGTTTTATGAAAGTTTGACCTTATTTGTCCCTGAAGAAGATACCAACTAGATGTTTAAATCTTAATATAAAATGAGTAACAGTAGGCTGACATTAGGTAAGGCTGCACTTTTTGCAGCGATCTCGAATATAAAACTATTCCGCGTGTATATAAAACAGGTCCGCGGCTCTGAACCGTCGTAAAGGGACCTCTGGCTAATACGTCCGGTTCCGTGTCTGCCTCGTAACCAAAAACTAGTTTTACTTTGTTGTCTGAGTCAACTTTGCTAGCGAGAGACAGAGAGGGGGGCGACGAGATTGAGACACAGGCATTAGAGCCTCTTAATGTGTGATTTGTTTGGGTTTCCACCAACGTGGAATTACCAAAAATAGAGAGGGAACAGCCTGACATATGAAACAGGAAAAGGCCACCGTGTAATCCCTTTATTTCAACAAAGTAACTGTATTCTGAATACCACCTTTTTAAACAGTAACTGTAACGGAATACAGTTACTCATATTTTGTATTTTAAATACATAATGCCGGTACATGTATTCCATTACTCCCCAACACTGACCCTGGGTGCCTTTGGTTTCATTCTATAATACTGGACTTATTTTTCTACAAAGGTTTCAACTTTGAGAGTGTTTAAACATGAGAGAAAAGTGTGAAAATGTTCATGTCTGTCTGAAAAAAGCGTATAAAGTGTGTAGTCCCATATGGAAAAAAAATAGAAAAACTTATAAAAGACTTGCATAAGATTTGGCCTACTTCATAGAGTGAATCATGTAAGGCTTATATGATTTACTCATGAAAGTGGCCACTTTCATATATTGTTTTGGTAAGTGTCCAAAACATACAAGTTTAATTTATATAATTTTTCAAGGGATCTTATATCTGTTTTCACTCTTGTATGCTTTTCATACAAGTTTCACGCAAGACAGATACAAACTTTATAAGATTTTTATATATCTTTTCCATATGGGGTGAGGGGTTTTACAGCCTTAAAACATCTATAATAATTGTAAAAATAAAGTTGGCTACTTCGCGGATTTCACCTATCGCAAATTATTTTTAGAACGTAACTACCGCGATAAACGAGGGACCACTGTATTTTAAACATTTCCGTGCTACTTTCTATATGTTGACAATATACACCGCACTTGTAAGAATGCTAGTTTCTCATTTACAAGACGTTTTGTCAGTTTTCAACCAATAAATCCTTAAGCTGACCTTGAAGACCACCACAGTGTAAACCACATTTTAATGGAAAGTTTGATCAAATTTCATTAAAAACGTTGTCGCACTATCGTGTTTGCTAACAGAATGACATGCACACAAAATGCTACCAAAAACATAACCTCCTTGGTGCAGGTAAAAATGAACTTTTATTTATTTATATGTTTATTTTCATCTGAAAATACAAGTTCAAGCAAATAGCTAGCTGGAAGCTGTTTGTAAAATCCAAGCCTGGCAATAACCAGATGAGCTTGTTTTGACTATACAGAGCCATTGCTGTATGAGGAAATGTACTCAGAGGGCATTTTAACATCCTGTCTTTATGATAAACCATTTAGCATGCTGAGGTAGATGGAAACAGGTATGGCTGACAAGCCGTAGCACCCCCAAAAGATTCCATTTAGTGGCTACATCACCTTGTGAAGTTACAAATTGTTTTTGTGCCCCGCAGCCAAACATAATGAAGATTCAAGGCGTGCCAGTGAACGCAGTGATGTGTGTCCACGAGCAAGGGAACACATGGACTTCAGATATGAGGAATACACACACACACACACATCCCTGTACATACAAATGCTCATATACCCTCTCCACTGCTGCTACATACACATGCACACATCTCTTTGCCTGGTGGACATTCATTAGGATGCAGAATAGAGGGATAATATGGGCTAAGCAATCAGGGAGCTGGCAGACCCGTTCCCTTGCTAAATTAAAGATAAGTCCAAACACCTTGAGAGACCAGATTACAGGCTCATATGTGGATTTACCCCAAAGTAACTAGTCTTGTGTGTGCATACAGTGTTTGCAAGTGTGGCTACCATTGGCAGCCATGTACAGTATTAGACAGCATGCATGTGGATTTGCGGGGGAGGAATGTGAGTGCATTTATCTGCATTCCACAAGCAGAGGCACATACCAGAATAATCTGTTACGAACACATCACACACTGTGGTCAATTATACAGACAGACTTTTCAGTATGCTACAGATGACCTTCATTATACAGACAAACACATTTAGAGTGTTCCAACACTGGAAATAAATGTTTCTACAGTTTCATTTCTGCCCATTTTATCCTTCCTAGTTATGGATTTTGAATATGCATACTTTAGACTTTACTATTTCAGCACATTTATACCCAATTATCTGTTTGTTTTTTGTCAGATTTATTAACCTCTTAACCTCCACCAGGTCACCAGTGACCTATCTAGGTGTGATGGACCGAGCAGTGAAGGAAACTTAGGCACAGGTTAAAGTCCAAAAAATGATTTTTTTATTTAACCCAAAAAACATAATTGGTTAACTCATGCAAAAAGAATCAAAATCTTGGGCCCATAAAAGAGGTCAAACTAACAAAACTCTACTCAAAGTTGACAACACAACTGATAACTCAAACAAACTGACCTAACTTAACGAGACAAAGGAGAAACTTAAATAGTGGCTGATCAGCCCACAAAAACAGGAAAAGGGGTAAAACACACAAAACCTAACTAAACCAAACATAATGAACTCCAATTCCCCCCCATGGTCCTGAGTTATGGCGTGAACCAATTTGTAGCCTTCCTTTAAAGCTCGCTCCGCCCCTTTTCCACCTCTTGGCTCCTTAATCAAGGGACTGGAACAGCTGCAACTAAGGTAACTCAGAAAACAAAAGATTAATCATACATAACAGTGTAAACTAAAATGTGCGCACTTATTTTAGAATGCAGTGTTATGTGGATATGTGAATGAATTCTAAACCAAAACCAGTTATTTATTGTTCTGTAAATAAATTCCTATATTTAAAGAAATGTGAATGCAATATTACTTATAAGCCTCTACACTAACATGGTGATATTACCACTGTGTGGCTGTAAGTGCAGCCATCACACTAGGGAAAAAAACAACAAAACAAAGGCATACCGAAAAATCTGCACAGTGGAGGCACAAGGCAAATACAAGGCAATTAGTGTACAATCTGTGGAAAATGTCAAAATACAAAGCCTCCCACAGTGTGCACATATCACGACACAGGTAGATGTTTCTTAAATAAGTAAAATACAGACTGTGTGATGAATGTAGCATAAAGAAAAACTTTGAATCTGGGATCTTCCATCAGTTTAATCAACTGTAATCAAGTATAAAGATATAAATTTAGTTTTAATTTAGTCACATTCTAGTCAGGCAGGTTCTTGGAAAGCACACTCACCTCAAACTTCTTTAGGTACACCTGTTAAAGGAAGGCAAATATCCAAATCATCCAATCACATGGTAGCACCTCAATGCCCACATAGCTATCTTGAGGGGTTACAGGTGCAAAAAAGAGAAAAATGATCCATTATGTCAATTTCTACCAAAATATCTGAGGAATATTTCTAGCAACTTGTTGAGTCTGTGCAAATAATAATAATAACCCAGTACTTCTCCTTGATAGGTCATCAGTGGACTGGTTAATGTTAGAAGCATAGGTTAAAGTTTATTTATGGAATAATAATGTTGTAAGCTAGGTTAGAGCCAATCCACAGTGGAACTGGGGCGATGGTGCTGGCAACATACAATTCTCAGTGGTTATAATTTTGTTGATGCAAAATTGATGATGAAAGAATTTAATAAAATACGAACGATTTAATAGTTTGAAATAGCACTGTCCTTTACATGTTGCATACCATAAATAAATATGTTAGATGTTGATAAACACATCAATTGGTCTTGGATGAAGTGATCCTATTGGTTGGCTCCCACTTTAGGAAGCCATGGTTGGGGCCTTCCTGTCACCATTTTCTATCATCAGTACCATCAGCCCACTGCTATGATGTGTCCATCTTATAGGATTTAAATTCTCATTGGCTTGTGCCATACAGCTCACTGAAAACAGTTTACGCCCCTAACCCCATCAAATCAATCAATCTGAGAGAACTACATTTTGTGAGCTAGCTTCGTAAGGCTGACGATGTAGCATTAATACAAAACACACGTACAAAAAGTTTTTATTGACCTTCGCTACAAGACAACTCTGAAATTTGATTTGTGCTTTTCTTTTTTTAATCAGAACGTGCTGAGGTTGTGCAGTTTTGTGAATCAAAGGCATGCACACCTTTATTGGAGAACGGTTTTCTGTCAAAAAAAAATCACAGAAACCAATATTTTTGTGATGTGGCTTCAGGGCCGCTTGACTACACAGAAGTGTGTGTCACTGTGATAAATAGACCTTGGTTATTCCGCTGTGTGCAGAATCTTTCCATGTGGTCAGACATGCACAAGTTTTCTGCTTTCTACACTGTGCTGCTCAGTGTCTGATAACAGTCCCAGATCACTACAGCTAAGGCTCAGTTCACACTATAGCAAAAGTATTTTTTTTTTTTGCTTATGTATACTGCATTGGTTTACAGATTTGCCTAACAAGTGAAAAATCCCTGGTTTGACTCCAGGAAGATATACAAATGCTAGTGAGGTTGTGTCAGGAAGGGCACCGGGTGTAAAAAAAATATATAAATAAAATAACTCTATGTGCAAGTACCCACTGTAGCAATGCATTGTGAATAAGGGAGCAGCTACACCTACATGGCTGATACTTCTTTTTCTGTGTGACTCAGATCTGTTTAATCATCATCTTTTTAATTAGGACTTAGGCTGCTTCCATTTGTGGCCTTGAGCCATGAGCAGGTCTGACTGATTCAGACCTTGGGATTTAGTCTGAACAGTCCAACTGAAGCAATTTTACGTCACTTGCTTAGTCTCCAGCCTGAGTGTTCTGGAGAGGTTCTGTCTGATTTAGTTTCTAACAAGAATTAAAATAAAAGGCTCTTTGTCTCCTCATCCTTGTGGTCAAGCACAAGTAACTTGCATTATATTGTTTGCTTATATCTACCATATTGGAGACAGAACCCCAATGATTAGACCATCCTCCATGATGAATCAGTTTGGTGATACTGAGGAGCAAGAATGCTCCTTTAACAGGAAGAGACCTTTGGCAGAACCAGCTGTCTGCTGTGGCCACTTAAAGGTTGAGAGAAGTGAGTTACAGTAGCATCTTCAAAGCTTCAGTCAACAATGTAACAATGGCCTAAGTGCACCTGCGTGAACGATTCAGTCTAAAAGTTGGTACTTTAAGTGGAGAAGCATAACTGCAGTGTTGTAGTAATGCAGTGTGTAATGTACTGTGATACTGTGATATTCAGCAGGGTTTTCTTTTCCTTCTACTTTTATGTACGCTATTTTATGATAAAGAGGAGGTACCAGAAAAATGGTGAATGGGTTACCTTGGAAACAAGCCCAGAGTGCAGTTTCTAAGCTTCAAAAGAAATGTCAATCAGAATGTTACACCCCCAAGTTTAGTTTAATTAATCTAGCCTGCATACATTTACTGAGTGATTAAGCTATTATAAGCAATCAAACAAGGTTCCACTCTTTTCTTACAATATGAAATAATGTAACGGTCCTTTTATTGTGAGATGAGGCCTAGATGAAATAATAATTGATTCTCTTCCAAATATGTGTTGATTTAGGTCTATTCTTAAGAGGCAAATATATCACTGCATCACATTTGAAAACCATGTACAACAACTGAGAATTTATTTCTCTTTAGGAAATAATTTTATAATAATCATCATCATTGTCAAACTAATATCTTGAGACAACACACTATCATTAAACACAACTATTATTGAGATAATGGCCTTTGACGTATAATTATCTGTAATTTGCTAGGGTCATATTGCTGCATTCACGTTATTAAAGGAGATCGGAACTGCTTCGTGTGCCACTGCATGCCCGCACCCAGTGATCTCAAGGTCATGTTTAACTGGTTCTTGGAAGCTTTTAGAGTACTGTTCCAGGATTTCTGTCTGCTAATGGAAAAAAAAGAAAAAAAAGAAAACATCTTAAAAACTACGACATTTGTGTCACAACCTTAATATATAATCGAATGCTTCCCACCAAGGCCAGCTACGGATTCAACATCGAGGAGACCAAATCCAGATCTGTGTGCTGGGTGTTTTTCAGTTTCTCAAGACCTTTTCTTTTAAATGTCAGTTTTATCCACCTTGACACTCAACTGTGAATGAAGGCTGCGTGTTAAAGAAGGCTGAAGCATAGTACAGCTAACTTTATGATGATTGCTAATGTTAGTCGTGGCTGGCTGATTAGCACTCACAAAGTGAGACCTACAATGCTAGCAGTAGGCTACTATTCCGTAATAGCGAAGAAAAATGGCATCACATGACTGGAACAAGACACTTGAAGATGGGAAAAAAATTCAGTCCAGAGAAGTTCTAAGATGAACTTGTAAAAAAAAACAATAGGAAAACAATAGGTTAGTAACTGACATGTTGCCAAATGTGTTTTTCTATTTGTTTTCTTTTAAACATATTAACATATTCATTGTCTGGTAAATCACGAAACCATATGCTGTAGTGCAGCATACTTTGTTGAGGTTTTAATCTACAAAGCTACAATGATCAAAGCTGACAACTTGACAACTGAGTAGTTCTTTGGACTTCGTGTCTATTCAGACACGTATTGTAGTCATAGCACTGCAGACAAGAGCCTTACCTAGTGCAGCAGATGCTTGAAAAGTTCATTGTATAATTGCTTAGAAAGCAGGTGATGGCAATTATTTTCATTGTCAGAATAATTATAATTACATTAGTTAATGACAGTTTGGGCCAATTGTGGGTTTGTCATAGGTAGCAAAAAAAAAATAAAAAAATTCTAAACGTTTTCCATGTCAAAATATGGACAAGGGCAATTTGAACATATTGCAATATGAATCTCTGCCATTTCCATTTATTTCCATACCACAATGGACAAATGCAGCTGCTAATGCCCTGCTAAAGCAGCTGTTAATATTTCAGCATTAGCAGGCTGGTGAAGGTTGTAATATTTAGAGAGTGAACTGAAAATGCATAAAAGTTTCTCAAGGTTTTCTTCTCATGATCCAATCATAAGAAGTGATACGAAAAGGATGAAGAGTAAATTTGTATTTTGTAATTTTTTTAAGTCATTATTTATTGACTTAAGGATAGATAGATTGATTTAAAGAATCAGGGTTAATCAATTAGCCCAGAAATTTGGATGCTCTACCCCTAGTACTAAAATGTAGCAATAATTTGCCCTAAATTCCTGACATTTGTAGCTTTTTATATTTTATGCAATTGAACTCTTCAGATTTCCTGGTAAATCTATTTGCCATGGCACATTCGCCAATCTTCTGGCAACGGGATCATTTTTATAATTTGTACAATTACATAATGTCTAAAATCACAGTTTGTGATGGGAAAATTCCACACCTCCAATCTTTTAACTGCACAGACAGTGTGGATTAGATTTTACAGAGGTACACTTGACATTGGCTGTGACTCTTTCCTTCCTGCCAAGACTAGTTGAAGTCAGCCGGCATGATTTTGCCCACCTGCTACACTGTGGGAGAGTTTCATGTGCTTTTATGGGCCACTGTGTATCTGTGTGCATGGGAATGAGTGCGCATGCATGTCTGCGTGTTAAAGAATTAAAGGGTTATCAGTCTTTTTTTCTCTAAACTGGGGCAGGCTGCATTATGTAAAGTGCTGAATTATATATCAGATCTGCCTGTGTGTCGGTCGGGCCAAAGGGAGAGTGGCGAAACGGAGACACAAACACACTCGCCTGCCCGCTCACATACACACAACTCTACAGGCTCTCATTATCTCCCCAGGATGTCTGCGCGTTCACACAGACTCTCCCATGCTTGGCATCAGTTCCACACATATTCGCCACACATATGTACGCTATATTGTCTTACGTATAAACTTGGTGCGCATGCATACACACCCACTACGTTGTTTAACACGGGCACACTCGAACTGACAGATGGGAGCACCAGATGATGAGCACCACCAGATTTGTGTCTCATGGTGGGAGCCATTGCTGACACCATTTAAGCTGAGAGAACACTCAGACTTACATTAGCACCATAAATGTCTGTGCGTGTGTGTGTCTAAAATCACGACTGTGTTTATATATCGTGTGGGGTATTCAGCAAGTATCTGAATGAACATGAATTTATGTGTTTGATGTCTTTATTGAGCTATAGAGGTATGCGGGCAGCTCCATGAGTGTGTATGAGGTTTTAATATCTTAATTCTTTCTCAAACACACAGAAAGACGATACATAGTCAGCTATGCAAATGAACAAATAGGCTTGGCATTCTCTGCTTGCTCAAGCTTCTTTCATCTTAGCAATAAAGAACAATGACCTATTAGCAAACCTCTTAAGCACATACTGTGCTCCCCAGACCAGCTTTGCTTGGGCTGTTTGCCCGTCCTGCGTTTCGCCCACAGCGGCCCTCTTTCCTTTTGCTTTCTGTCTTTCTTAGTCCCTGTAGATCCCCTGAGTCTGAGGAGGCAGCCTTTGAGACAGACCGAACTTAACCAAACTAATCTTTAGAAGGAGCGGAGAAACGAACGCCTCCTTCCTTTTTTCCTCCTCCTGAGACACTGCTGACATTTTGTGATGGGGAAAGTGTGTCATATTGGATGGAGGGGAGAAAAAGGAAAAGAGTTCAGCACAACAGAGTTGACTCAAATCAGAGTGCAAAATATTCTGCAGGGACCCAGCTCCCACATTGCAGCTTGGCAGCTCTCAATGAACTCTCACTGGCAAATAATGACCTCTCACCCTCTGATAATATCCCATTGTGCACCACCAGGGGTTTCAAGTCACTGGCCATGGTAACTGCTGCAGAGTGCATTGAGACCTTACAAGTGCATGGACATGGTTCTCTTGACCAATAATGGATTTTCCTCTTACTTTGAACTTGTATTTGACCTGGACTACCACACACCATTTATTTGCCGTTTTAAGCTGTGTGTTATACTAGGTGCTGCGTCTGTATTATGGCTTTTTTAAAATTCAATTCCTTTTCTGAGGTTTCCACCAGAAACTGCCTGAAAAATCAGCATGAACCTTTTTTTTTGTCATCGCTTTAAATCATTTTACATATGGTCCTGTCAGGTGAAATGTATAGTACTGGATGATAGATTTGCCAGCACATTACTGTTATTTTACAGCATGCCTACTGTAATCTACTAAATACTAGTGAAAAAAAGAAAACAAAAAGAAAACAAACAGCATTGTGCTGCATACTGTTAATGTTTACTTGCACCATACTGTTCATTTCATACAGTTTACACTTCATTACTGTAAAATGTATCAAAATATTGTAGCAGTACTTTTTACATGAACATAATTCCTAATAGTAAATAGAGTCTCATGCTGCATCTCATTTTCTATATACCTTAAACTTATTTGTTATCTTTCTTAAGTAATAATATCGGCTTTTCTACCTACTTTTATGCACTATGTAAAAAAGACACATATAGGGTTCAGAGTCAGAAACTGGAGCAAATGTAAAAGTGTTAAAGTTTGGCTATGTTGAAATTGATGCAGAAACAGACCACAAGACCTTTAATCTGTGACCTGTGTAAATATTCTTCTGCTAGATGTCTAGTTTTAAGTTGTACTAAATACCATATTCTGAAAATTATGATATTGGACTTATATGGATATATGAGGCACATTTTAGGCTACATCTGAAGTCGTATTCAAACAGCAAAACTGCCTTGGTGAGAACTGCTGTGCTAAGTATTTCATAACCACCTTTAAGATGAATGTTAGCTAGAAATATTAATACCATTTTTGAGAATCGTTTATGATGGCCTGTTGATTGTTAAGGATTTGTGATGTGGTGTTCATTGTTTATGAGACTGGGCACAGGTTTAGGTTGAGGCAGCAAAATGTAAATACAACATTTGTAACAATTTAAACAACTATCAAACACTACTGAATTACTGATTTAAACCCAAACACGTGCATTGCCTTGAAATGTTGAGATTACAGGTGCAGAACTATACATAATTCAACCAACTGCTTTTTTGGTTTAATAAAATATTTTAGACTTACAATTTGACTTTTGTATTCTTACTGACATGCTGGGACCCACGGATTATGGTCGTACTCAGGCATCAGAGTGACACTCAAGTCTGACTTAACCAAAAAAGAAAAAAAAAATAGTTTTATAACATGAAAGTGTAGAGTAGCTTGCTGTGAATATCTTTTGATGCTGAGGCATCAAACAGCATTTTGAAGCATTTTGATGTTGATGCTGTCACTGTTACTGCTGAAGCCCTAGAGGCCTCAGCAATCATAGTAATTTCCTGTATTTTTATAGAAAATTGTTATAGTATATTATGATATAAGTCATATAAAGGTCCAGGTAGTTGTTATTTCCTATGCTTATGCAGTATCCAGAGCCCAGTTCAGTGTAAAAGAGCCTGTAAAGAGATCAAAATGTACTGTATTTACAGTTAGTTTGTCAGAATGCTAAGCTGAGCCACTTGTACATAGACTTCCAGATCCAGCCAGGTTACATTTTCTTTAGCAGTCCATTCAAACCTTTCTGACGCAATCGAACAGAAACACTTTTTATTCCTCCCTGTTCCTGGAGAATATCTTGAACTCTGAAAGCATTGGAGAAGAGACTTGCTGAAACTGCTGGCATAGTCAAGAAGCTGTAGTGACACCTAAGATTATCAAGTGAACCTCTTTCCATCATCGAGGACATCAGACAGCATCACAGAGGCCACACTCAGTCCAGCCATGATCTGAAAGAAGTTGGCAGCAAGAGGATGAGGAATGATGTGTGACCAAACATTAATCCAGAAAATCTCAAGCTCTTTGGCGTCACAGTAAAGCAAGCGAGCAGCATCATTAGGAATACCAGAGAACGAAAAGGCAGTAAGTTAAGGTTTTAATATATTTGTGTCTGTGCAATACTTAAGATATCAGCAAGAGTAAGATATAGGCACAAGCTAAAACCAGATCCCTCTAAGCTGGTTCACCAGGGAAACAGTAAAACGCTACAAAATACCACTATTATTGTATACTATTACTTTCTCTATGGGTCTGAATTGTAAATGGAAGTTCACAATTAATCAATTGTGTGTCAAAGAAAGCAAGATAAACTAGTTGCTGATTAAAATAAATAAATCATAATTATAAACATAATTTTGCCATAGCTTTTTGGCTTTAATATGTACCTTTTATATCCTTTTATAGGTTGTGCATATGTTATATATTCCTTAATTCCAATGATTTTGATATTTTAGCTGTCCTTTTCTGTCTCAATGCCACGTGTGGTTTCCTTGGATAAATTTCCTGAAGCAACATTTGGTTTTGCACTTGTACTCACACTTTAACTGCCTCATATTCTAATAGCTTGGGCTGTAACAAAGCCCTAAGGTTGACAGTCTCTGATTCTTGTGTTGCTCATATTCCAAGGATAATATCACTTGCCCCATAAGCCAAATCATAATAATGGTATGCTTTCTTTCACTGTGGTTCTGAATGGTAAATGGAAGTTTGTTAGGCATGTCGAACAGCTCAGGAGACCTTTTGCTATTGTCCGTGCACAATTTAATTTGTGCAAACTGTCAGTCCACACCTCTCCCTCTCTCCTGCCTAGCACGCACGCATGCATGCTTGCTTGCTTCTGAAATGGCCCTCTAAAGGGCCTTAGCTGGGAGACTCGGCAACAGTTTTGATTTATGTCCCAGTGGGACAGCCATCTCTCTATGGACTGTATCGGACTAGGAATGTCAGTTTCAAGCTATGCCAGCTGCCATCTATCACCAGAAAAACAATCTGACAATAGGACCGAGTTCAACCACAGGTTCTCCCTCAACTCCTCAAAAATCTCTTCATACTCTCACAAAATGACATCAAACATAACAGACGATGAAGATGAACTTGAAAAAGTCAATATCAGAAATGACTTTTAATCAAAAAGCAGCTCTTAAACTCAAAATTAATTCCACCTTTACTTTAGTTTTGTTCTCATTTGACATATCCACAGGATCTTGGGAGCAATCATTTGGCACACTTAGTTTTACCCCCATCCTGTGAACCTATCTAATCCTGTGAATAAAAAGAGGATGTGTCCATATCTTCTGAGAATTTGTTAACTTTCTTTGTCTTGCAGAAACTCCTATTAACCCAAAGTTTTAATCAGTATAGTGAATACTGCACTGCACCCTAGGGTAACTGCCAGCCCTACGGCAGCTCCTGAAAGTGAAAAAGACTTTTTTTTCCCACTCACGACCGACAGTATAAGATCTATTGTCACACTGCACAACCCACCATTTCCCTAGAGTTAACATTATGTGCTGCACTTAATAATATCTATTGTCGCTCTCCTCCCGGTCTGACATGAGTTCACGTATGAACCCTATGTTTGCAGAGCTCTGCTCCCTGACACCAAAGAGCATTCAGCAAAGTAAAGTAAAGTTTCTATATTTAATCACAGCATATTAACCCCGTGAAGTCTCAAGTCATAACCGACACTGTGTTTTTGAGAACAATAAAAGGACATTTTGGTTGATTGAGCTTTGATGATTGTCAGTTAAAATGTCTGTGGCCTGTAATTGCCAAGACTTGAAAGCCTAAACTCACATATTCTGATAACAAAATGTTAGGGTCTGGTGTGTTATTTTGTTTCATTTGTTTTAATTAACCAAGCAATTTCTTTTTTGTTTGTTTCTAAGACTATTAAAATGTTATAGATATTTATTTAAATAGTTGTGCAGTGGAGCAGAAAGCAAAATTGACCTTGGTACATTTAAAGATTGAACTGTATTCAAAAAGAATTGTGCACTTCAGAAGACACAACTATAAGGGTTGGGCGATACTGCAGCACTCTCCAAGCTCATGTGAACTGATGCATATTTGGGTAAAACCCTCAACTTTACTTGACTGGACTCAGTAATCCCTGGTCAAAGTTGTTGTTTTTATGTAAGACTCTGGAGGTGGAAAAGAGCTTTATTTTCACAGTTTCAACAACATTCTGAACACATTGCAATCAGGTTTCAAGATTCACTACAGCACTGAGTCATCTGTCCTCGAGGTGGCAAATGATTTATTGGTGTCCTTAGACTCTGGTAATTATGCAATTATAACTCTGTTAAACCTCTAAGCTGCCTTTAACACATTCGATCATTCGGCTCACCTAACTACATGGCTCACAGTCAGGGTCAGGTTTGCAGCTGTTTGCTTCTAAACTTCAGCATCTTCTTTTAGTTTAATTAGATGCTTATTCTTTATCTACATATTTCTCTTTTTAAGCAAAAATCTAAAATTCTCAGGTAAAACTTAATATTTGCTATAGGGGCGTGTGAAGTAGACTATACTGGTAGGGAATTGGCAAAGTGAAAATACACTTACGGTGTGGCTGGATAGTCGAGCTATTTGAAGATGAGTATAAAACCTAAGTAAAAAAGCACAATATCTGTCCATTTACCAATGTCCAATGCATGTATCAGGACCACTGCTGGGTTTCAATTTTAAATTCTTGCTCAAAGATACTTTACAGAAAGTGCGGGTTGTCTACTAATCTGGAGGTTGGTGGTCTGATCCCTGACTCCTTCAGTCTATCTACTAAATCACAGTTGCCCCAAACATTGGATCCCAGTATTAGATAACATAGTCCTCAGTAAGAGGAGTGATGGTAACTTAGTAGACTTTCAACCTGAGCACCACAGTATGCCACTTTGTCCCATTGTGAGCTTTGGTTTTTCCACTTTCTTTGTTTGCACTCCCTGTTTAGTTATGTTGTTAATTACTGTTTAGGATTCACTTCCTGGCTTCTTATGTTAGCTTTAGGTAGGATGGGAATCGATAAAAATTTAGGGATTCGAATTCACTTATCTGCTTTAGAAAGGTGAACAGGTAGAAAGGGAAGCTGCAGCCTGATCTCATCTGCTTGTTACCTGTTAAAGTTAAGGGTGTGGCTACTGGGGTTGGCATTCACTCAGCTTTCATTCTGGGTTCAATACCATGTTTTCTTGGCAGATGCTTACAATGAACCGAAGTTGTGTGAGCAGCATAATGCAGTTGTTTCTGTCCTGGATGCAGTTTTCCACTTGCACAAAAGGATGAGAGAAACTGTAATGTCCATATCCATACGCTTGACTGCATCACCGTTTTCCATCTCTGGCACGCAAACTGAAATCAGCTGATTGTAGCATGAGGGCAAGAACCGATAAGCGGGATCAATAGGCAGGCTGACTAACAATTCCAAGGAACTGAACTCCTGGGAACTGGTTTTCTACAAAAACTGGTTTTTGATTCCCATCCCTAGCTTTGGGTGACATTTTTGATTCACTAGACTAAATGGTGATTGGGGACTGGACAATGGGCATATGGCTCTATAGTCTAGGATCCCCGATGCCCTCTGTCTGGTTCTTGAAGTCTCCCTCTCCCTGTTGCTCAGGCAACTGGCCTTCAGTGCATTTCATCACATCATTAGTCAAACAGATGCCTATAAAAGTGTTTTCCAAAAATTCATTCACTGAACATCCTTTAGTGGGTGAAAAAGTGGCAGAAGTGGAATGGTTTCAAGTGTGTGAGTTACAATACCAATAAAAATACTGACTGTCCATTTGTTTTGGACAACAACATAAGGAAGGCAATTGCAGTATGCAATAAATTCTTTTCATTATTCAATGTAATTTGTGCATTTTTAATGATTGATTGATTGATTGATTGATTGATTGATCATACTTTATTCATCCCGGGGGAAATTGGGTTAAGGCTGCCAGCCGTGCCAGCGCCATGTTACCCTTCCGACCATACATACATTACACAAACATCACATGGGGAAGACAGGTCATAGAGGTATAACAATGGAAAATACACAACATGAGGAAAGACGAGGAGAAAAAAGAACTCCCCCCAGACTGAGCTCCAACAGGGAGATCAGTTTGAGAACAGGGGCCTGTTCTTCGTACCTCGCTAAGTAAGTTAGCTGGATTAGATTGTTGACGATTTCGCGTGATCCTGGATCGTTCGGTTCCCCGAAGCTCATCCGGGACTTGCTGTCATAGCAACAGAGCCGTAAGCGTAAACCTGCTCGGGAGCAGGTTTACTTTATGTAAACAGGATTAGATCGCGGCCACGCAGGTATGTCCGCTTCATTTATACGAAAGCAACAGCGATATTTTACCACTGTTTCACCATAAATAAATAATATCAATGTAACTGAAGATAATGCAGCACTTGATCCTTTTATTGATGTCACACAGATACATACAGGTCATTTCCTAAAAAAGGGAAATGTACTATTAACATTCTATTACATGTATGTGATTATTACAGATGTAATTCATATTTCAGAGTAGTAATTGTAAATTACTTCGTGTAATCAAGATGAGAGACCACGGCTATAAAAGCGAAGGTGGATTTGGGAAGCCTGTCGCAGCCATGTCCTGTCCGTATACGCGACCAACCCATTGCGGAAGGTGCAAGATTGATAAGGAGAGTCCTCAGAATTCAGCGTATATTGCGGGATAGACAGGATCCTTTAGCTCAGCGCGACAGTGTGCTCATAGAGAGATATCGATATTCCCGTGAGGGTATTATTTACTTAACCAACTTGTTGACGAGGGGGTGCAGGACCACCACCTGTCTTTTTTTCCTCTGCCCTTTTCTTGGTTGCTGTTATGAACAAACTAACAGAGTATTACAGGCCAGTATTACCTTGCCAAGAGACGCAAAGCAATCTAAGAGATAAATATTACCATTCTGTAGAATACTCCTGTATTCCACTTTTACTTGTTCCCATGTTCTTGTGGGTCCTGTTGTGGCTCTAATGTGAAAGGGGATATAATATAACATATTATAATATAATATAATGCCATATGATATTGGACAATATAGTGTCATATGATAGATCTACCCTACCGCCTACTGGTGTTGCCCAGAGGGGCCGATGGCGCGATATGGCAGCCTGGCTACAACCGTAGCTGCCTCCACCAGTGTGTGAATGTGGGAGTGAATGAATAGTGGTATCGTAAAGCGCTTTGGGTGCCTTGGAAAGCGCTATATAAATCCAATCCATTATTATTATTATTATTAAATTACCTACGAGTTTGATTTGTCAGCAACTTTCTGCCAGCCCTCTCTCCTTGCTTTTGCAGCCTTTGCAGTGTTCTCTTGCGTTTTAATTAAACTCTGAAACTCCTGAAATCCCTCACTCATGAGTTCTTGCTCTGCTGCCGGAAAATACCGAGCACGCCCCTTCGACATTTTCGCCGACCAATCAGCGGGTTGCCGATCAATGTTTCTACTATCGATGCGTAGCCCCTTTTACGACACCCAGTGATGTCACATTCCTGCGTCCAGCTGTACTAATCGTCAACAGCAGGTGTGCTCGGGGAACCGGATTAGCGAGCTCACGGTTAGCGCGATGGTTTGGTCTTGGATGTGTCATTTGATCTTGGATGTAGTAAGCGACGTACGAAGAACAGGCCCCAGAAAAATCAAAACAAAACACCTCAGCACATACAAAAAGCACATGACTATCAATACACCATAGAAACACAAGACAAGCAACAGGGGCGGGTAAAGAGTAATAGAGAGCCGGTGTAGACAGCGCATCCAGTCCTGCAGCATGTCTGCGCTGGTCCAGTCGACCGCCATCTTCCCCGGGAGGGGACAAGCATTGAAGGCGTTTGGAAAGGGAGGGGGGATGAGTGTGTATCAGTGTATGCGTATGTGTGTGTGTGTCCAGAGTTCAGCTGAGACAGTGTCCTTCGCCCTGCCAGGCTAGGTAAACAGTCTTCCAGCTAACCCATGTGGCCTTGCATAGGGGAGGAACAGTCTAAGCACAGTCTGTTATCAGGGTGTTTTTGTTCAGCTCCAGTCTTGAGATCACAGCTGGCGCCGAAGTGGTAGCCGCATGAAGTGATGGTGATTTTTACTTTAGTTCGAACAACTCATATGAATTTCAAAGCTGTTCTAACAGTCCGACACTGGTCTTTCAATCTCCCGTTGGAGAGCCATGAGCTTCTCCATGATGTTATCAGAATCAGAATCAGAATCAGAAAGGGGTTTTATTGCCAAATGTTGAGCAGGTTTACAACATTAGGAAATTACTGCGGTGCTTAGTGCAAACATACTGTCATGTTATCCAACTTACGCTCCGTAATGATCAAGTCATCACTTTATATGATGTATAATTTGTTACCATTTTAAAATTTAAATGTTTTTTTTTCCTGTTGTGATTTAAAATATTAGATTGACAAGTTAATTTCTAATAAAATCAGTTCTGGTGAGCTAAAGTAGTACACACTAGATATGGACAAGGCCTGCTGATTGGACTGTTGAAATTTGAGTCAACCTGTGAGAAGTAATCTGGCTCAACCAGTTTGAGAGTCTTTAATTGTACCAAATAACATCATAACTGCATAGTTGTATTCCAGCCCACTCTGTGATACTTTTTTCAAACCTTCTGTGGCCCTTAGAGCATCTGTGTAAACAGCTTAAGTCCTGTATTTTCTAAATCCTGCATTAATTCTGGGAAGCACAAATAGACTCTCCAAGGATAGGATTTACTGGTGGGTAAATATAATCTAATTCTAAATCTGAACTCTGCATCCAACTGTAATGCTCTATCAAAGGAAAAAGCCCAAACATTACAGTCAATTTGATGATGTTGAGGAAAATTTTAAGCCGTGTAGACTACAAATTTTACTTTAGTATGAACACATACCAGACTTATCAGTGTAAACAAGATTTTCTTCCTGATCATAGTCCTGTGGAATAAAACCAAGCATAGTGTTAGGCAGGCATGTCTCAAGTCAAACTCAGTTGGAGCACCAACTTCAGCTAATCTTCAGTACCTGCTCTGACTCCGGCTGGTCTTGCTTCTGCTCTGCTAATATCAAACTTTGTCAATGTGCAAACTCAGAGAGTTCACAAGACAAGGCTGTTATAGTTAGCTAATCAAACTTAAAACTAACTGCTTGTAACTGAGCAGTTAGTAGCAGTGTCAATACATTTCAATATGTTGAAATGTATTGACCATGTATTGACCAGGTTGTGTTGACCATGTCAATACATTTAGACATGGTCAACACAACCTGCACAGTCATCTCAAAGATTTATGGAAAATGCTCAGCAGTTCTTTTGGGGCGGAAATGTCCTGCAAGAGGACAATAGTCAGTCTGGTTCAAGATGATCTTCAAGCATCTCTGAACGCACAACATATTAAATCTTGAAGTGGATGTGCTACAGGAACAGAAAGCCACACCGAGTGCCAGCTACGAAGACTGAGAAGACATTGTCTCATCTGATATCTGAGTTTCTACTGGGACATTTGGATGGTAGCAGGATAACACACCATGTTACAAAGCTTGAACTAATTATTTGATTCAGGTGTGTTGACCCAGGGCGATATCTAAAACCTGCAGGACACCGGCCCTTGAGGTCTGGATTTGGACACCCCTGCCTTAGATCATCTCAAACTTGTTTCTTGAAGATGACAGTGAGGTTACGGTACATGAATGGACTAGATCTCAGTCCAAGTGAGGCAATTTTGAACATCTTGGAACAGAAGATCAATATACAATATCATCAAATATGCAGCAAATGTGTGATGCTATCCAATATCAAGATAGACCAGGGTAGTTTAATGGTTCCAGCACCTTCTTCAGTCTATGCCATGAAGAACACATGGAACATAGAATATGGCAGTAAAAGTCACACCAATCATACATGCCATTCCTTTTCCTTCTTGTCTCACACTGTGTGAATTCACAGATGCAACACCTTTCACTTCAGCAAAGTCCAAAGACTGTGTGACTCCTGTGACCTCCTCCCTTTCACCTGGAATTTGTCTTCACTGTGTGTTTGTGTGTGAGAGACATGTTGTCACTGTGAGTGACACTCACCTCAAGTCTCATCCATTCCCACCTCAACTGTCTAAACAGAGACAGCTGGGCTAGGAAGAGGCAGAAACAAACTTCTCAGGGGCCAAGTGACAGTGTCTAGTTTTGATGGTACTAAAGCCATAGATAAGCATTGCAATTAAGCAGCACCATCTGAACCATGTTGTTCTTTTTATTAATAATCATTAAAGGTTAAAAAGCTTAAAAATAGTTCATTAATTCAGTTAAAACTACCCTTCCTGATGTATCCAGTGTAAGACAGGAAAAATACAACACCGGAAGAAGTACAAAATGACAATCAATCATCATCCGTGTGGAGCTCCATTTTACCTCGTGGAGTGAGGAAAATGAAAAAAAGAAACGACACTTATTAATTATATGAAGGCAGTTGGAATCATAGTGACCAAAAATACCACTGGTAATACATTACGCTGTAATGAACTGAAACTGCAGAACCCTTAAACAGGCACATGTACAGACTGTTTGCCATTGAAAAACTAACCAATTCAAAGAAGGGTTCAGAGAAAATGCTGTGGTCAGACGAAACCACAATCAGGCTCTATGGCATCAACTTGATGTGAAGAGAAGTGCTAAGCATGAGCTAAAGAACAGGAGCCCTACTGTCAAGCAGGGAGGTAGAATCATTTTGTTTTGGGGTGTTTTTATGCTAAGGCTAAATACATATTATACAGCGTAAATACAGAATTTCACAAAGGAATCACCATTACAAAACTGATATGTTCTTGCAAAACACATCAGTGTGGTCTGCAACATCTGCAATTTATGCAATATTTCGCTGTGCCAAGAAAATCATGTTGTTGCCAGAAAAGGTTGATGTGGCTACTCTGGATTAGGTTACAGTTGCCATCCGAGTTGAGGCATTTAACCCTCCTGCCATCCTTTAAAAAACTCACACCCATCACCCTAGGGACCATTCTCAGCCACGCCATAAAAAGACCATATATCCATATTTTATTCCACTTTAAATTAGCCAACCTTGTAAAACTACTTCTCCCTGAAATATTCATGTAAAGTTTTAATTATATTTTCGTTGTTTTAACCCTTCAAATCCCAGTGTTATTACATGAGCGCCCTGTGTTATAAGCCCCAAAAACCAAAAAACGAAACTAAATATTTCCACAAAAAACCAGTTGAAGTAATATGTGATTGTCATTATAAGTAGGCCTTTAGATGGACCAAAGATTGGCACCAACATACATTTTGACCTGCCATTATTTTTTTTGCATTTTTTTTGCAATTTAAAAATTAAAACTTCAAGGCCCTGAGTCTTCATTGACATCCAAGAAAAGAAGAAAAAATAAAATCATATGATGATAATTTGGGGTTGAAAAATAGCATTTATAATGGAAGTCAATGGGCAGAAAATGGTCCCCAGGGTGATGGGTGTGGGGATTTCTGCTGCTCAGCCATTTTAGGCTGATTTAAGGAATTCACACTGGAATATTAACATTGACAGGTAAAAACTATCCTGTGGCAAGTTTGGTTATATTCCACTGAACACAGTGGAAATGGCAGCCATTTAACACATAGCAGTGGCACAAAAAGGTCCCAAGAAGGCAGGAAGGTTAAATATCTTGGGGTTCTGTTTGCAAGTGAGGGGAAAGTAGAGTGTGAGATTGACAGATGTATTGGTGCAGCATCAGCAGCGACGAGGACACTGCACCAGCATATTGTGGTGAAGAGGGAGCAAAGTATAAAAACAAAGTTGATTTACTGAGCAATCTAGATTCCTCCCTTAACCTAGGGCCATTAGTGACTGAAAGAATAAGCAAAAAAAGTAAAATTATATTCATACCTGTCAAGATAAATATCACAAAGTGCTCCACAACAATATGTTTGATCATAAAAACAAAAGCTAATCAAATTCAAGTTTAAAAAGAAGAGTTTTTAGTTGTTTTCAAGTTCAGTGGAGCAGAGTCTGCAGGCAAAAGCTCTGTCTGGTTTAGTTCCCTGGCTTGTATGATGCACAGCCAGCAGGTCCTGGCTGTGCATCATACAAGGCTGTATGACTCCACTGGAAAAGTATGGATGTATAGATGTTAGAGACCAAAAGAATATTAAACGTGGATGGATGGATGCAAAACATGGTGCCATGCCCTTGCCTAGTGGGACCACTGAAGATAAAACTAGTTTCCTGCAAGTATTTGTTGAATCTCACCAATGGTTTGAAATACAAACTGTTCAGCTGTCATGTGTGGCAAAGGAAACCATAAAATACTATGCTGCTGGGATTACCACACTACAGAATAGTCTGAGTTAACAGTCATTGATTTTTTTTTTCCGCTGATCATTTGATTTTCAAAACTGCACAGGAACCCTGACAAATTAAAACCCTGCTCTGCACTACCCGACTCACTGGACCCTCTACAGTTCGCATACCGCCACAACAGGTCCACTGATGATGCCATAGCCCTGACACTACATACTGCCCTGTCACACCTGGAGAAGAGAGACACGTATGTGAGAATGCTGTTTGTAGATTACAGCTCAGCATTCAATACCATCGTTCCCTCGAAGCTGGACAGGAAACTGCAGGATCTAGGACTGAGCAGCTCCCTCTGCAGCTGGATCCTCAGCTTCCTGTCTGACAGACGCCAAGTGGTCAGACTGGGCAGCATCACCTCATCCCCCATCACACTGAACACTGGTGCTCCACAGGGGTGTGTACTGAGCCCTCTCCTGTACTCACTCTACACCTACGACTGCACAGCCACTAACAACTCCAACATCATTGTGAAGTTTGCGGACGACACTACAGTGGTGGGTCTTATCACCAATGGTGAGGTCAGCACCCTGACCCACTGGTGTCAAGACAACCATCTCACCCTCAACGTCGCAAAGACAAAGGAGTTGATAGTGGACTTCCGGAGGTGCAGAGAAGTACACACCCCCATCACCATCAGCGGCGCTGCTGTGGAGAGAGTGAGCAGCTTCCGGTTCCTTGGTGTACATCTGGCTGAGGATCTTACGTGGTCAGTACACACAAACAAAACAGTGAAGAAGGCGCAGCACCGCCTCTTCTTTCTCAGGAGACTGAAAAGATTCGGCATGAGCCCCCGCATCCTCAGGACCTTCTATCACTGTGCCATTGAGAGCATCCTCACTGGATGCATCACCACCTGGTATGACAACAGCACCGCCTACAACTGCAAAGCTCTCCAGCGAGTAGTGCGGTGCTCTGAACGGATAATTGGAGGTGAGCTTCCCTCCCTCCAAGACATATACAGGAATGAGGAAAGCGGGGAGGATCATCAAGGACTCCAGTCACCCCAGCCATAAACTGTTCAGACTACTTCCATCAGGAAGGAGGTTCTGCAGCATCCGGTCCCGTACCAGCAGACTGAGAGACAGCTTCTTCCACCAGGCCATCAGACTGCTGAACACGTCATAGACACCTCCGCTTCACTACTGGAACTTTAACATTATGCACTCCATACTGTACAGTAATGCCACTGTTTTGCACATGTCTCAACTTTGTATATTTTTATATATTTTATTTATTGTTTACTCTATTTAATTTGTAAAATATGTGTACACACACACACATCCAGAAATGCATATACTATTATATATTGTACATATATTTATTAGTTTCAGATGTAGCCATTATTGTATTTTGCACAACTCTGTTGCTTGTGAAGCTCGCACACAAGAATTTCACTCACATGTGCTGTACCAATGTACCTGCACATGTGATGTGACAATAAAAGTGATTTGATTTGATTTGAAATTAACCACTAGCAAGTACTACTACTACTACTACTGCTAATAATAATGTATACTTTATTGATCCCCATGGGGAAATTCCTCTCTGCATTTAACCCATTCTCTCAGTGAAGCAGTGGGCAGCCATTGGGCGCCCGGGGAGCGGTGTGTAGGGACAGTACCTTGCTCAGGGGTACCTCAGGGTAGCCGTTCAGTGGATTCCAAACCTCGACCTTCCGATCATGGGGCCACCACTCTACCTACTGAGCTATCCCTGCCCCATAATAAGTGGGTACAAAAACAACACAAGTGGGACGCTGCCACCCTGCGAGGATAGCTGCACTGTGTAAAGTGGGTCTTGAAATTGCTGCTGCTGCATGGATTGGAGATGGTCCAATCAATCACACAGGCAGACAGAAAGTAATGAGGAAGAAGCGGTGGAAAGGCAGGGATCAAAAGCGTACTGGAAAATCGTACTCAAGTGCTGGAATTTTAATGAGTAATAATTTAATTATGTAAAATGTTAATCAGATAAAGTAAAAAGTAGGTCTTTCATATTCAACATTGGCCTGTTACAGTTTTCAAAGAGTAAAGGATAAAAAAAATATGACATATCTACATATATGTTATATTTTTCACCCCTTACTTTTGAAACACTAGTGTTTTTGGCTATGTTTGTGTACATTCTTATGCAAAATCACATTACATTCGGGGTCTGTATGTCCAATTCAACAGTAAATCCATTCTCTGTAGACAAAGACTTAGCTGCCTGTGCAAATAACTGATAATACAATTATATAACTGCCTTCCACAGTAGTGTACTGTGAGTACATTTATTTGTTGCTTCCATCCTGCAGAAGGGCTCTTTTTAGACGGAGTGCAAGCAACAATTCCATATAGGAGCGTGCATGTACTTATTTGGAGATAAAAGCACTCAAAAGGGTTAGTCACACAGAATGATAGGGGAAAAGCCGGGGCCGTAACACACTTGACTACCACTTATCATGTTGGACCAACAACTAACACTTAGTGTGACACAGTTACCCCCATGCTTGTTGGTTTGTTTCAATCAATTATGTGGAAAGAAAATGTAAGGCTCTTCTATTTTTTTCCTGTGTTTTGTTTTGTTTTTAAGAAAGACTAAATGATATTACCTGCTACTGTTTTTAAAAGCATATTGACTGAATAGAAGCCTTTGTGGCTAACAAAAACAAATTAATCCATTCCTGAGGCTCTTGGAGTTGATGGTGTGAGTTCAGTCGATTCTGCCAATTATATTTGAAAACTGGACATTGCTGCAAATTGCAAATTGCATCTGGCCTCCGCACCTGTCCAATACATCTAGGCCAAGTAAGCTAAATGAGGCAATCCTACACTTTGGGGTGGCTCAGACATTGATCTGTCTGCAATATCCCTCTTCCATGACCACAAGACATTTTCAGTGTTATGGAAAATCCGATGAGACCACACTTGGCCTCATGAAATAATTATTTAGAATGAATTGCGTAAAGTATAAATACATTTATTATGGACCATAACTTTGCATCATTGAGCCCCATCATAGAGCCAAAACAAACTGGTCTTTTAGAGGCCTCCCTATAATGGTGAAATTTTCACCAAATAGAAGTGCTGCCTTAAAAAAATCTGTTACGTTTCAGATGCTACTAAAGCATGATTATTTGTATCTTCTTTCACAGAAGAAAAGGTCAAACCCAGGGAAGCGATACAAGCAAGAGTCTCATTAGATTATCCCGGTCCACAAATGTAGCAAAATGACCTTTATGACATTGCATTATTACTTTACAATGGCAGCTAACAGCATGAACCCACATAATCAGTTTGTTTCTTATTGCTGCATACAGTTGAGGCAATACTGTGCATAATCATCTGCTTAAATTACTGAAACACTCATTTGTACATTAATCTTTAATGGGTAAAAACTCATAATTCCATAGCACCAAATCACACATTTGATGCTTTTCTCCCTGTCTGCAGTTTGCTTTGAAAGTCATGGAAGAGAGCTTTTTATGCAGAGATGCATTTCATATCTCTGCCCCCAGGGGCAGGCAGCATAGGAACACGTACAGAGGACTCAAAAAGAGAAGACATGTGGGCTCAGAAACAGCAGTCACCTTCAAGCTGATAAGCTGACTTTAATTTAACAATTCACCATGAAATGCACACATCCAAGGTTATAACAACATCCTGTGAACCAGCATCTACAGCGTTAAAGCAGATGCTCCAGCTCCTGGTCTTTGTTTTTGCCATCCTACATGTGTTTGAAATTTAACCAATCCTGCACTTTGATCCATGCTACTTCTAACTATGCCTACTTACAGCATGCTCTTGTAAATAATAACCTCAGTCTATGACTAAAATTACTTTTTGAGTTATGTGGAAGCAAAAAAAGACAAAAAAAGACAAAAAAAAAAAGCATCCTGATTTGAGGTGATGATGATGATGTGTTGAAATTATACAGGGCTGGCTGCTACAGGTCAGACTGAAAAGGTAAAACATAATGTGGAATAAGGGATTTAGAAGGATGCCCTCAAAAGCACCAGCAGTAAAACTACATGTGCATTCACACCTGGTGTGCTTTTTTACCATTTGTGTTCTTTGTAGGAAGTAGAGGCAATGTTGTCACTTGTCCTTTGTGAATATGAGCACAAAAATTCACAGAACTCTTTGCTACTTGTTACGAGGAGGCTTCTCATGCTTTTTTTTAATATAATAACCACCATTAAAAATTCTAAATAGATAATTATGCTTTAGTAAATAGTTATTATTCTGGTAACTTTTAAACAAAACAATAAAATGTTTAAGAATAATTTGTGATATTTATGTCTTTTTTTTTATTTTGTGCTGTAAAAAATAATTTAATATGATCATTTGTATCGCATCTGATAAGAGACAATAAATAATTGTGAGTTCAGTGCTCAGTCAATGTAGAAAAGAGCTTCATTTACCACTTAAGTATTACTTTCTTTCAAGATTACCAAACATTGTGGTGGTACTGTAATAAAGGTTGCATCATGGAGGCCATACTCATTTGCAGGGTGTCAAATATTATCAAATATTTTGCCTGAGATATTTTTCTGGCCTTGGTGCTGTAACACACTTGTGTGAGTAATAGTGAGATCAGTCTCAAACTCAATCCCTCAGACAAACCTTGAGTCACTTTTTAAGGTATAATCTTATCATTAAGGAATGAATGGGAGTATTTTAGCCTAAACATGAGTGCGTCTTAAGCCTAACCAAGTAATCCTGGTGCTTGCAGTGAGTGAACAGCGAAAGTAAAAAAAATGTGTGAAACCAAAACTGAACAGTGAGTGAAACAGGATAGGAACTGCAGTATTTAGTTCACAGTTGCTTTATTAACACCGCTGCTACACCACCGCACCACATATATGCTGGTTAAAACCAGTATTATGAACAAAAGGTTCACCTTTTAGTTTCAACCCATCAGACTGATGCTTACAGATGAGCATCATATTATTCATTTAGCATTCACATAATTTTATCCTTGTCCAAAATTTTAAAATAACAATCCAAACTTTTGAGACACCACTCATTAACACATAAAACATTTAATTATGACTTAATTCACTAAATAATGCCATTCAATATTCTGTTAATTATTAAGAGTTGCTAATAACCTGGTTGCTACCAACTTTTCCTGAATGTAACTTAGGAACCAATCTTGGGATTGTCATATCAGTAAATTCATAATGAACAATGTTAGGAAGTCATCTTATTATAGTATTTGTTTTTTCTCCTGGTCTTAAAATTGATCAGCCAGTAACTCTGCAATCTGCAATCTTTGTGAATGCTTTGCACAAACTGCAGTCAAGTCAGGGACAAGCAGTACTGCAGACTTGTTTTCTTGATAGTTTCTGGGTCCTTGGAAACTTGGGTCATTGAGAGAGAAAAACACTGCTTTCTGCAATAGAAGGGAGGCCTGAAACTTTTTTTTCCAATTAAAATGTGCTTAAAATTGAACTGGAAAAACTGCAAAAGTTGCTACTCTGTGGCCTTGGTAAGTTAACCAAATGTACTGTAGGAGAGTGTCTGATGGGTTATTGAAAAATAGAATCTATTTCTCAGTATTATCAAAGTAAAGTATTCCCCACCTGTTTAAGACTCGAAGCACAAACAAAAACAGAGTTACTTAAAATTGAACTCACACTGAGTCTTACCTCTTGGTTAATGATGTTAGAATGGATATAATAAATCAACCATGATGTAACCAGCCTCACTGTGGCAATTCAAGTTGACATCAATTGCTGGATGATTAGCTTGCAAACTCAAACTAATCTTCTAGCATTTCGACCTAACAGGATGATGATAAAACTAATAGCAGGAGGGAATTTTGGAGTTGTGGTGCTTCAAAGAGGGCTCTCCCATGAGAGTTCCCCTGTTGATGTGTAAAGACTTGCTTTGGTGCTTATTTCATCAGTCAAATAAGACAAGCTGCTAGAGTGATAATCTGCCTGATATTGGCTAACCTACGAGAGAGTTCAGGCCACACAGGGAGGGCTAACCCTAGAGCTCCAGCTCATAAGTAATGGTGTGCGATTAGACCTTCGCAATAGAGGTCCTTATCATATGACCCGGCTGGGAACTGTGGAGAGAGAGTTCACCTGCCTCAGATGAACTCTTCTAATGATTCCCTCCTCGCAGCCATAATTAAACCCGTTGCCCATTGTCTTGATTCATTAACTCCACAACTTGGTTTGCCAACCTTGATCAATTACGTGACCACCTATCTCAGCCAAGCTCCTTAGTTAACACTCTCACGTAGCTTCGCCATCGTGTAAGTGGCAGCACAGGAGCAAGACTGCGTGCACGTGTGAAAGTGAGTGAGTGAGAGTGGAAGACATTATCATTCCGCACAGTGAAACCTTAATGGATGTCTCAACAGCAACAACACTAAGATGAGACAAGCATTTAGTCCATGTCTAGACCCAGGCAGCGTACGTGTGTGTTCCGGTGTTGTCACCAAAAAAACTTACATTCTCTTTAAAACGGATGAATATATACAACTCTGACACTAATTAATGCAGTGTTGGTAATTATTATTTTCTCTTTTTTCTTTTTTAGAGTTGCTCTAAAGGGGTAGATGGAGTGAGGAGGGGTGAATATGATGTTGATGGTAAACAGAATAGAGTGTGGGTGGTCCATCACTATGTTGTCTGACAGATCCTATTGTACTGTACTGCAAACTCAAACACATACACACACAAGTGGAAAGATTTCAAACAAAACACTGCAAATGAATGACTACAGGGCTGTGAGCACATTAATTTTGGCAGCTTGCTAATCTGGAGCATTAATGTGTGTGTTAACACAATCTTCCCAAGAGGTTAGCAAGGTAGATGTTTAGGTCCATACCAGTACAAATAGAAAAAGACTGAACTAGTATGGTTATTTTGATGGTTTTGCAGGAGACGCGCCTCTTCTCTCTAAAAAGAACATGGCAACAAAGCTTAGGTTTGTGAAGCTGCATTTTAACAAACTTTCTTTTGGAACAATATTCTTTGGCCAGATTTAAGCAAAGTGGAGATGTCTGGCTATAATGCATAGTGCCATATTTGGTGAAAACCAAACACACCATATGAGCACCTCATACCAACTGTCAAGCACGGTGGTGGAGGCACGTTGATTTGGGTTTTTCTTTCAACCACAACACCTGGTCACCTTACAGTCATTGACTTTATTCATAGAGAAGTTCATAGTTAAGTATGAGGTCCTCAGTGTGACAGCTAAAGGTTGGCCGAAACTGAGTCATGAAACAGAACACTGATCCCAAGCACAGCAGCAAATTTACAACAGAATGATAGTGAAAGAAAAGAATCAAAGTGTCCCAATGGCCCAGTGAATGTCCAGACCTCAACTTGATTGAGATGTCATGGCAAGAAATGCAAATCTCAATGACTGTGCTTCAAGATGGCGCCGAGTATGGCAGCCTCGTTGCGAGCTCCCCCAAGCAACGGCTTTCTTCTGTGTTTAATTTTACTTTTCCTTTATTTTTTCACGAGCAGCACTTGTCTCCTTGTGTACGACCGACAAACCTTACTGGACATAAAAGACGGTCTTTCTTATAACTTTCCGGAGTTCAAGTTTTGCAACACGGACGCTCCGTTTGCAGACCCCCCATTCATCTCACCTGAGACGCCTTTGTTCTCTGGCCCTGGAGGCCGCAAACGCCGACGCAGAGGGAGAAGATCTGGCGTTCTGGTTCGACTGAGACGGCGCACTTACAGACCACCGCTACCCAGTTTATTACTGGCTAATATGCAGTCTCTGGAGAACAAGCTGTGCGAGCTTCGGGCACGGATCTCATTCCAGCGAGAGATGCGGGACTGCTGCGTGATCTGCCTCGGACTCCGCAATACAACTGCCGGGGTTCTCTGTGCACCGCGCGGACAGGTCACAGGATCTTACTGGGAAAAGCAGAGGCAGTGGTGTGTGTTTCATGATCAACAACAGCTGGTGTGATTATGCGAACGTGCACCCGGTCAAATCCTTCTGCTCACCGGACCTGGAGTACCTGATGATTAAGTGCCGGCCATTCTGGCTACCGAGGGAATTTACAGCAGTGATCATTACGGCTGTTTACATACCCCCACAAGCCGACACTGACCGTGCACTCAGGGAACTGTACAGCGCGATCAGCAGCGAGGAAACCGCACACCCAGAGGCAGCGTTTATCACAGCCGGAGACTTTAATAAGGGAAACCTGAAGAAAGTCTCACCAAAACTCCATCAACACATCCTTTTCAACACACGTGGAAACCGGCTACTCGACCACTGTTACACCTCTTTCCGGGATGCGTACAAAGCCCTCCCCCGCGCCCCATTCGGCCAATCAGATCACTGCTCCATCCTGCTCCTGCCCGCCTACAGGCAGAAGCTGAAACAGGAAGCTCCAACACGGAGGGCGGTGCACTGTTGGACGGACCAATCGGAGTCTGCGCTGCGGGACTGTTTTGATCACGCGGACTGGGAAATGTTTCACGTGGCCGCCAGAGACATTGATGAATACACAGACTCAGTCTGTGGATTTATCAGGAAATGCGTGGAAGATGTCGTCCAATCCAGAACAGTCAAATCCTTCCCAAATCAAAAACCCTGGATTAACGGAGATGTTCGCGCGGCACGGAACACCGCCTTTGCCTCCGCGAACACATCGGACTACAAACACGCACATTACCAACTCCGGAAGACGATCAAAGCAGCCAAACGTGAGTACAGGGACAGGGTGGAGCAACAGTTTGACAACCCTCGGAGTATGTGGCAGGGACTAAACACGATCACAGACTTTAGAGGGAAAACCAGCACACCGCAGACCACGGCCTCTCTGTGTGAGGATCTAAACGTATTCTACGCTAGATTCGACACAGCGAACACCATGAGACCGGACAGTGTGCGCACCGCGGATGACGTCAGTGCGCACACTGTGTCTGAGGAGGATGTGCGGAAGTGCTTCAGGAAGGTGAACGCACGCAAAGCTACTGGTCCGGACGGGATTCCCGGCCGCGTCCTCAGGTCATGCGCGGCTCAGCTGGCTGGAGTGTTCACGCACATCTTCAACCTTTCCCTTTCTCTGTCTGTAGTCCCAGCCTGCTTCAAAATGGCCACCATCGTCCCTGTACCCAAATCCTCCACCATCTCCTCATTGAACGACTGGCGACCTGTAGCCCTGACCCCCATCGTAAGCAAATGCTTCGAGAAGCTGGTCAGGGACTTCATCTGCTCTGCACTACCCGACTCACTGGACCCTCTACAGTTTGCATACCGCCACAACAGGTCCACTGATGATGCCATAGCCCTGACACTACACACTGCCCTGTCACACCTGGAGAAGAGAGACACGTATGTGAGGATGCTGTTTGTAGATTACAGCTCAGCATTCAATACCATCGTTCCCTCGAAGCTGGACAGGAAACTGCAGGATCTAGGACTGAGCAGCTCCCTCTGCAGCTGGATCCTTAGCTTCCTGTCTGACAGACGCCAGGTGGTCAGACTGGGCAGCATCACCTCATCCCCCATCACACTGAACACTGGTGCTCCACAGGGGTGTGTACTGAGCCCTCTCCTGTACTCACTCTACACCTACGACTGCACAGCCACTAACAGCTCCAACATCATTGTGAGGTTTGCGGACGACACTACAGTGGTGGGTCTTATCACCAACGGAGATGAGAAGGCATACAGGGAGGAGGTCAGCGCCCTGACCCACTGGTGTCAAGACAACCATCTCACCCTCAACGTCGCAAAGACAAAGGAGTTGATAGTGGACTTCCGGAGGTGCAGAGAAGTACACACCCCCATCAACCTTCAACGGCGCTGCTGTGGAGAGAGTGAGCAGCTTCCGGTTCCTTGGAGTACATCTGGCTGAGGATCTTACGTGGTCAGTACACACAAACAAAACAGTGAAGAAGACACAGCATCGCCTCTTCTTTCTCAGGAGACTGAAAAGATTCGGCATGAGCCCCCGCATCCTCAGGACCTTCTATCACTGTGCCATTGAGAGCATCCTCACTGGATGCATCACCACCTGGTATGGCAACAGCACCGCCTACAACTGCAAAGCTCTCCAGCGAGTAGTGCGGTGCTCTGAACGGATAATTGGAGGTGAGCTTCCCTCCCTCCAAGACATCTACAGGAAGCGCTGCCTGAGGAAAGCGGGGAGGATCATCAAGGACTCCAGTCACCCCAGCCATAAACTGTTCAGACTGCTTCCATCAGGAAGGAGGTTCTGCAGCATCCGGTCCCGTACCAGCAGACTGAGAGACAGCTTTTTCCATCAGGCCATCAGACTGCTGAACACGTCATAGACACCTCCGCTTCACTACTGGAACTTCAACATTATGCACTTCACACTGTATATAAATGCCACTTGTTTTGCACATATTCAACTCTGTATATTTTATATATTTTATTATTATTTTTTTTTTTTTTTTTTTTTTTTTACTATTTAATTTGTAAAAATGTGTATACACACACACACACACACACACACACACACACACACACACACACGTAGGAAAATATTTAGTATACACATCCAGAAATGCATACACTATTATATATTGTACATATATTTATTAGTTTCAGGTTGGCCATTCTTGTATTTTGCTCGTTTGTGTTGTTGTGTTTGCACATCTCTGTTGCTTGTGGGGCTCGCACACAAGAATTTCACTCGCATGTGCTGTGCCAGTGTGCCTGCACATGTGATGTGACAATAAAAGTGATTTGATTTGATTTGATTTGATTTGAGCTGAACAAGGTTGCAAAGAAGAGCGGGCCAAAGTTCCCCAACAGTGATGTGAGAGATGAAACAATGATTTTATGAGCTATTTTTATATTCTCAAAAGGTAAATCTCATTTACCCACAATGTACTAGAAAAGATACATACAGATGTGTTTGCATCAGAGATATGTATTGTTTTCCTTAAAAGACTTGAATTCTACACATTGTATATTGGTGGGCCAAACCATTGAGTAACAGCGTGAACAAACACAGTGATGGAAAGCACTTGGGGATTAACATAGAGACGCAAACAGACATGACAAAGGGGCAACAGAAATACAGAAACAACCAGCAGATAAGGCTGGAACGAGATAACGTTGCCAACAAATGATAGCAACAACAAGCAGCTCAGCAGAGCAGACACAATCTGCACAAGAAAAGTGGGGCCACCTGAACACTACAATACAATGAGTTAAACTGTATTTCTAACTGCTTCAAAGCTATTTAGAATTATATTTTTTCAGCCTTCTGGACCTGGATGACAAATCTCCATCTAAGTGTGGCCACAGGCCAAACCTAATGAGTTGCTTTTTTTCTTTTCTGTGTTGCTTCTTTGCATTTAATTGCAATTTAAATGCAATGCAAATGCCACTTCTAAAACAGCATGCATAAATTGGGGAAAAAAAGAAATTTTCTTTTCAAACTTTAAGAAAATTAAATTGTTTAGTTGTAGAATTGAAAGGGTTGGTCTTGGACAAAGAGCCAATTGTATTAGAATACAATTTTAAAGTTTGGAGTTAAATCTGTGATTCCAACCATTCCCATACTGTATTTTTATAGATAATGTAACTGCAGTGTGGAATAAAGCTTACTTCTACATTTACTAGTTATACCAACTTTGGATTTTCTATGTTGAGTCCACCACAGTTCAGCAAAGAAGTGATTCATTATGACTTTTGAAAATATCTACTTGATCTGCCGAGCTCTGTACTTTCGTCCCAAGAAGAACATCATCAGTCATTTCAGCAAGTGCCCTCCAACACTGTATGTTTACATTTCAAGTCATCTAAATAGTAGATGATTATAACATAGTAATTATAACACAGGCACAGGAGGGAAGTCAGGTGAAGGTAATATAAAACGATAAGGGAGGAGGTAGTGGTGGTGGGTGAATGGGTCAACAAAATTTTACAAGGGAGACTGCTTTCTAACACCTTGGTAACCTTTTTAAGAACATCTTAAAAATGTGTTGTTATAAAGGGCAGGTACACATATATTTTTGTCAGTTATTTGAGGGTACTCAAATATCTTAGTTTTGAATCTTTTACTGAGTGTGATACTGATATAGTCTAAATTATATTCTATATTATAGAAGTGCAGACGCTTTTCTTTCCAAGCTCCTTAGAATATGATGACCTGGATGACTGAGAACCTTCACAGACATATTCTAAAATGTTTCAGTCAACAACATAAAAAAGAAATGTTTGGTTGAATTAGATTCACATTGGTGGATAGGGGTGTAGCGTTTTTGAAACCGAAAACAAATGAGTGATACAAACAGCCACGCGATGTGATATAAACAAATACTGAAAATGCCAAGCTTTGTGGTGATGTCACTAGTTTAACCACATTTATTTGTCTGATGAATAGTTGCTGCGAACAGCATAAAGGATGATCATTACTGCTTGAGAAAGTTTAAGAACTTGTGTAGGGTTTCTTGCCTGACATCATGCACACATTGATCAAGAGCATCACATCTATCATATTGAATGTGATGCAGCTGGCTTTGAGAGAAAAATATGTATTGCCTGACTGGTTAGTGAGTGATTGCTGGCTACCTGCTGGCATCGACCATAGTTTGCATGGAAGATGCCAACCGGTCTGGACACACTCTGCAACTGATTGCTCTTAAACTAAAAGTTGTGTCCCAGCCCAACTTGGTCAGCGTGTTTCAAAAGGTGCAAATTTTAGTGTGGCAGGGGTGTGGTCTCTGGCTCTGCTGCAGTGGAGGGGTGGTGCAGTGGGATCAAGGGGCAGGTGAAGTTGATTGTGCTGATGAAGTCTCCTTCCTTCAATTCCTTTAAGTTTCAGCTTTGCAACTGTACTCTCCTCAGAACCCAAAGACTTTGGTGTCCCGGACCCCACACAACGTTCAGGTGACAGCTTTTTAGGGTTTTTATTTGTCTAATTCTTTCGTGGTTCAGCACCAATGTCTTGTCGGGTCATTCAGCTTTTCAGCTGCTTCCCCACTCCACACTTATCTCTCCCATCTCCGGTCCCCAGCGTCACTAAAAAGGAAGGAGACCTCATCAGCACAATCACCTTCACCTGCCCTATCAGCCTCCCTGGCACCACCCCTCAACTGCAGCAGACCCAGAAACCACACCCTTGCCACATTTACTTTGAAGGAAAACGTTTTTTATTTCTGGTTTCTGATATAACTTATCATGGTTAAGTAGTGCTGGGAGATTAGTTGGCAGGTGATTGCAGGTAATTCTAAACAGGCATATTGTAATCCGGTAAATTTTCAGTTCATTTCAATTTTATTTATATAGTGCCTAATCCCAACAACAATTGCTTCAAGGCACCTTTTAGTATGTGATAAAGACCGTCAAGCACTGATTCCAAAAGTGTGGGCCTTCTGATGGGCTATGATGGTACTGCAGGAGGGCTGCAGTAATAATGGAAATTCAGTTTGAATTTACTCACATGCATGTACAGTTACATATTGATATAAATGTATTTATTTATATAAAACATGATTTCAGGCTGGTAGTAGGAAGTGGTTTGTGTGACCTAAATTTACTGGACCTGAAGTTGGCCTTAACAGTTTGCATGTGACTAAGTACCAGTACCAAGTTATGGCTTACAGCCCGTTTTACTTGAAAAAAAAAAATGCAATTTCAAGGAAATACATCACCTTCTTCTGTATTTTGATAGAGAAGGTTCACTCTTGAGTGACGATTTAAGATTGGGTGGGCATTATGGAAATTTGGGGGTTTTTTGTTAATGGCCTGCGACGACCCCCTAGGAGTAAGTACTTTCTGATAGTGGTAAGGAAAAATTCCCATTTAACAGGAAGAAGTCTCTGGCAGACCCAGGGTCACGAAGAAGCAGCCATAACTGGTTGTGGCAGATGCTAGTGAGAAATTAAATAATTTTGTTTGCCCACTAACTCTTGAATATACAGTGGGGCAAAAAAGTATTTAGTCAGCCACCGATTGTGCAAGAACCCCCACCTAAAATGATGACAGAGGTCAGTAATTTGCACCAGAGGTACACTTCAACTGTGAGAGACAGAATGTGAAAAAAAAATCCATGAATTCACATGGTAGGATTTGTAAAGAATTTATTCGTAAATTAGGGTGGAAAATAAGTATTTGGTCACCTCAAACAAGGAAAATCTCTGGCTCTCACAGACCTGTAACGTCTTCTGTAAGAAGCTTTTCTGTCCCCCACTCGTTACCTGTATGAATGGCACCTGTTTGAACACATCATCTGTATCAAAGACACCTGTCCACAGCCTCAAACAGTCAGACTCCAAACTACGCCATGGCCAAGACCAAAGAGCTTTCGAAGGACACCAGGAAAAGTATTGTAGACCTGCACCAGACTGGGAAGAGTGAATCTACAATAGGCAAGCAGCTTGGTGTGAAAAAATCAACTGTGGGAGCGATCATCAGAAAATGGAAGACATACAAGACCACTGATAATCTCCCTCGATCTGGGGCTCCACGCAAGATCTCATCCCGTGGGGTCAAAATGATCATGAGAACGGTGAGTAAAGATCCCAGAACCACACGGGGGGACCTGGTGAATGACCTGCAGAGAGCTGGGACCAAAGTAACAAAGGTCACCATCAGTAACACACTACAACGGCAGGGAATCAAATCCCGCAGTGCCAGACGTGTTCCGCTGCTGAAGCCAGTGCATGTCCAGGCCCGTCTGAAGTTTGCCAGAGAGCACATGGATGATACAGCAGAGGATTGGGAGAATGTCATGTGGTCAGATGAAACCAAAGTAGAACTTTTTGGTATAAACTCAACTCGTCGTGTTTGGAGGAAGAAGAATACTGAGTTGCATCCCAAGAACACCATACCTACTGTGAAGCATGGGGGTGGAAACATCATGCTATGGGGCTGTTTTTCTACCAAGGGGACAGGACGACTGATCCGTGTTAAGGACAGAATGAATGGGGCCATGTATCGTGAGATTTTGAGCCAAAACCTCCTTCCATCAGTGAGAACTTTGAAGATGAAACGAGGCTGGGTCTTCCAACATGACAATGATCCAAAACACACCGCCCGGGCAACAAAGGAGTGGCTCCGTAAGAAGCATTTGAAAGTCCTGGAGTGGCCTAGCCAGTCTCCAGACCTCAACCCCATAGAAAATCTGTGGCGGGAGTTGAAAGTCCGTGTTGCTCGGCGACAGCCCCAAAACATCACTGCTCTCGAGAAGATCTGCATGGAGGAATGGGCCAAAATACCAGCTACTGTGTGTGCAAACCTGGTAAAGACCTATAGTAAACGTTTGACCTCTGTTATTGCCAACAAAGGTTATGTTACAAAGTATTGAGTTGTATTTTTGTTATTGACCAAATACTTATTTTCCACCCTGATTTACGAATAAATTCTTTACAAATCCTACCATGTGGATTCATGGATTTTTTTTTCACATTCTGTCTCTCACAGTTGAAGTGTACCTCTGGTGCAAATTACTGACCTCTGTCATCATTTTAGGTGGGGGAACTTGCACAATCGGTGGCTGACTAAATACTTTTTTGCCCCACTGTATATTCCCCATTAACCAATGGTTGCCAGCAGGGTCATTGGCTAGTTTCTAGCCCTGTGGGACTAGGGCTTAAAAATAAAATGAAAATAATCTATTAACATTTATTAGCAATCCAGTCACAGTGGCTCATATGAATAAAGTTGCTGTGTATGTTCAGAAAGCAAATTTGAAGAGTCCCTTCTTAAATACCCAGGTTATGAAGTGATAGGAAGCTGTTACATATAAAAAAAAGAAATCTGCCATAAAAATACTCTCACAAACAGCCAGCAGAATCATTGGGTAAAAATACAGTAGCTTGTTTGCTTTTTTTCTGCTGGCTTTTCCCTTTCAATATATTACCTCACTGCCAGATCATAATGAAAATCCCTGTGGCCAAACAGCTGCCATGTTGGACCCACTTAAGCCAAATATAAGCACATGCTCTGGCTTTCAGTCCACACTGAGGCTTTTGGACAGCTTGATAAACACCCACAAATTCTTTTGTCATAGCCCCCAAAACCCCAAGCAGATTTTTTGAGCTTTTCCACAATCACAATCTCCACATGGCCTCCGAGAAACATATTTGCCAAGAAGATAGGAGTGTGAGGGCTCCTGTCATTTTCTGATTATCAAATCTGATGAGACAGCTACTGGTGTGGGAGCAAACAGAGGGGATTACAATATTCTGCAGGATTCTGGTAGATTCATGTGTTTACTGTGGTCCAAACTGAGCCATTTGAAGAGGGCGAGAACCAAACAACATGCTGACTATCTGATATTTGCGTAGGTTCTTTATCTGGTAGTGTATGTTTTACAGTAAAGATAAAAAGGAGATACAAAAGGGAGACTAGGATAACATTTGATAAGAGCTACAGGTACAAGCTCATTTTTTAACAGATTCAATCCATTCCTGTGCCTATATTAAAAGGATAAATGGTTTATGTTGGCTATTTCATGTGAATTTTCACAATATTTTCTTTCATGCTGAAACTAGATAAATTCTTCAAATGAAAGAGATTTAAAAAGTAAAACAAACAGAATGCCAAATGTGGAATATGTTAATGGTCATTTTATCCAAAATGAACTTGACACGAAAACATACTGGAGAGCCATAATATTCAGCTTTGATTGGCAAGCAGGGACAGCTTCTCTGACTCATGATGCAAACCTGTGAGTGGAGGCAGAAAAACGTGTGAAATCAAATGCTTCAAGTCTGGCAAAATCAAAAGAATTTACATAGTTGCTTAAGGGGAAGTGTCAATCACCACTGTGTCCTTTTTTTGGGTATGTCAGAAAAAGAAAACAACAACAACAAAAAAAACATCACTGCTCATAAAAGTGGATGTTTACATTTTAAGGATGTATCCAAGAGACAACCTGTGACAAGCCTGGCCAAAAACCGCAGCTCCTGGAGTGGGCATTTAAGGCTGGCTTAAAAAGCGAGTGATTCCCCACAGAATCCCGTGTTAAAAATGCCCAGCTTTACAGCAATGCAAAGCATGTTTACAGCCAGGTGCAAAAACAAGTTTGGTACTCAGTGGATAATTTTTCTCGTCATAAAAACTGCATTACATGCTGTGGCGGAGGCGTGGCCCCGGGCGCAGCTGCAGGGGAGGAGTGGAGCGGAAGGCTCAACGGGGCGGCGCCGCGAGGCTGGTAAGAACAGCTGATATTGTTTATGGACTAATGATGGTCTCCTCCGCTGTGTTTATAGTGAGACGAGGAGGAGCGGCCGAGGGAGATCAGCTGGGCTCGAGCTGTCAGACGGTGCGACTGAGTCAGCTGTCAAAATACAAATATATCAATAAACGTGGAAGTTGGCTATACCTGCCTGTGTGTGCGTGTGTCTGTGCTGGGTGTACTCTACACATGCCTTTTTAAAAAATATATATCTCTTTGTTTACAGCTAATATTATGGGTGTTTCTCTTTTGACTAAACATATTTTTACATCTGTGGTATTTAAATAGAGCTATGGTTCATTTCCCCTTTGGCACAGTTCATTTATGGTGTGAACATGATCTGACTTTGATCCGAACCAACTACTTGGTGTACATTGCAATTTTGAGCTAAGCAATTTCCCGTAACAATGTATGCTTTGCATTTTGGGATGTGGCAATCTACTATAGATGTGCAAATGTCTGTTGTTAGCAACTAGCTGCAAAATGAATGTAAATGAGTTCTCCAATAGTCCAGACTTTCTTCCTATGTTTACTTTTGTTGCTCCCATCAACAAAAGTAACAGCGTCACTACAAACCACGTGGTTTGTACAAATTACGTGGTTTGTAGTAACGCTGTTAAATGGTTTGTAGTGACCCATTTTGTTTCACTTGAAGTTCACTTGGATTTTTTTTTCACTTTTTTTTTTTTTTTTTTGTAAAAAGAATCCAAATCACAGGGCAAAGCTGCAAGTTTCCTAACTCATCAACTAAATGAAAAGTAAACAAACTATATAAATGGGCCTGATTTGTTAGTCAGATATGGCAATGCATAATGCTGTAGGTAACAAGGCTTCACAAATACAGATCACTGAGCTAATGGAGGGGAATTAGCTAACATAATACAGCCTGCTGAGAGGTTCCAACTACGCAAGACGTGCTCTGCTTTTCCTGAATGAAAGTTTTATTTTATGAGACGTTATTATTTTTCTTCTGTGTTATTTAGCAATTGTTATCAGGTTTATGTAACCCAGGTCCCACGTAGCTATGGTAAAGCTAGAGTATATAGTACAATGAGACTGGGCCTGGGTTCGTAGTGCTACTAATAATGATAACTGATACCCTCTAATTTAACTAATAAGGACCACCACAACTGTATTTTACACAAATCTATCCCTCACCGGGTATTTATTTAGACAGCAAAGAAATTAATATAAACAGTTACTTTTATAAAATGAATTGAATTAAAATAAACAAACAAAAAATACTGTAAATGTGACTACATGGATTATAAATAAAGATTATCCACACAAAATACCTCTTTCTTAGGTGCCAACTGTTATTTCAGTTACAACAGCTCACACCTTTAAAATGGATGAATTTCAACCTTTGATAATAACTTTGATTAAAACTACACACTTACTCAAATTAAACCAAATTTGTAACAGTGGGCCCCCACACACACACACACACACACACTTTAACCTGTCCACACTACACCTGTAGCACGGTGCTTGTTGCAGGCCTGATTCGAAGTTCGGGTGCGGTGAGGCCTAAAACTGATGGCCACTTCACTCAAACTGAGCCATAAACAAAATACGTGCACTTTAGTTCCAGTTAGTACTCACGAGTCCAATGAGTTTGTTAGTGGGGCAATCAGAAACGGGCAGTTAGTTCACCAGTAGTGAAGACAGTCAGGGGTAAGAAAACAGTCAGGGGCGAGGAAACAGCCAGGGGTGAGAAAACAGCAGGGTCCATCCGGGCAGAAACCTCTCTCTCCCTCTCCTTTCAGAGCGTCCATCGGCTTCTCTTGCAGATCACAAATAAGTAATATCAGGACCACGGGTAGTCGACCTCAACGATACACTTAGATGCAAAATCCACACCACGTTTGCCTTACGACATCTCTCTCTTCAGACTTAGCTTCTGTGTCCGCTCCCACAGATTCACACAAACATTACCACTCGTCCCGCCCCCATAGCAGAGAAGAGTGACATTGACTGGCTCGTCAGCACAACAACCAATGACAATACAATATTGAGATAACTGACATTAGATGGGTAAATAAACTTAGGTTACACCCCAACATATTTATTGTGCACAGAAAATGAACTCTAAATCATGAAACCCTTATATTTATTGGACTCTTAACTGTAAATGAAATACATTTGTACCCAAGCATATGATTTTTAAACCTTTTATCAACTATTTATATTTTAACCATTTCTTATAACAGTAGACTTTTTCTTTATACTGCAAGCCCGAATAATTGCAGACAGGGCTACATCCTCCCCCTTCTAACCGTGTAGATGTCCTCATCACACCTCTGACTTCTCTTTAGCTTTACAGGGTGATGGTCTTCTTCACGTTCTAAGAACTTCTTTGATGTCTTAGAACGTCCCTTTGGGTCACTGATGTCTGGAGGGTTTAATTTTAGTTGAATGACCATACCATGGTGCATGATGGTAACAGGCTCACAAGATGGGTGACCTGGCTTTTCATAGGTCAATCTCAAGGGTGGTTTTGGTTTCCTCAGGGATTTTCGGGATGTGGAGAACTGTTCACTCTCATTTCTTGTACTTCTATGAGAACTGTCACTTCGGGTTCTCTTTGAAAAGGGTGAACTTGTTTCTCGTTCCTCCTCTTGCTCTCCCATAGACTCATTTGTCTCTTGAGCATCATATTCCAGCATAGTAGGTGTATCATCTCCAGATGAGTTTTCACTTTCTCGTACTGGTTGACCTTCTGCTGCTTCAAAATGTTCCTCCTCGGAAGTGTCATTCTCTTCCGAAGTCTGATGTGGCGTTTCCAGTTGTCTCCTGACCTCTTGCACATCAAAACTTCGAGGATTATGGACAGCTTCAAACATTTCATCTGATGATGCTGTGTCACTTTCTTCAAATGGATCAGGCGGTTTAACTGCTTGACTTTTCTGGGAACGATGTGCTCTGGTTACGGGTCTCCTAATGTGTCTTGTGTCATCCGATGGATTAGGCATCCTGACCATATAACCAATGGGCAACAGGTGGTCTCGATGGAGAGTTTTGAGTACACCTGGTCCATGTTCTGGTTTTACCTTATAAACAGGCAGGTTAGGAAACTTCTCCACTACAACATATGGTGTAGATTTCCAACGATCCTGCAGTTTATGCTTGCCTTTTATTCCAACATTCTGAATGAGAACCCTGTCTCCCTTCTCCAAAGGCAGATCTCTCACGCGTTGGTCATAGTGTGCTTTGTTCTTCAGATGATTTTTTGTAGCTGCATCTGATGCGAGTTTGTATGCGTCCTGCAACTCTTTTCTCATCCGTGAAACATACTGTTGATAGGAGGACTCACTTTCACCATTTGGCGAGATTCCAAAGCAGACATCGATGGGCAGTCTAGCTTCTCTCCCGAACATGAGATAATAAGGTGAGTACCCCGTCGCATCACTCCTTGTACAATTGTATGCGTGTACCAGGTGGGTGATATGCTGGCTCCAACACTGTTTCTTTGCAGTGTCCATGGTACCGAGCATTGCTAGAAGGGTTCTGTTGAATCTTTCCGGTTGCGCATCACCTTGCGGGTGGTAGGGAGACGTTCGTGACTTCCGAATCCCCAACATGGACAACAGCTCCTTGATCAGTCGACTCTCAAAGTCTCTGCCCTGATCAGAGTGTATTCGTGCAGGTAGACCGTAGTGTACAAAGTACTTCTCCCACAAGACTTTTGCAACGGTAATGGCTCTTTGATCTTTGGTAGGAAACGCCTGTGCATAACGTGTATAGTGATCTGTCACAACTAACACATTTGCAACACCTTTAGAATCAGGCTCTATCTGTAAGAAATCAATGCAGACCAAGTCTAGAGGGCCATTGCTTGTTATCTGATTCAAGGGCGAGGCACGCTGAGGGAGCGTCTTCCTGGAGATGCACCTTCCACAAGTGCGAATATACTGCTCAATCTCAGCTGCCATACGAGGCCAGTAAAACCTCTCTTTAATCAGTTCTGTTGTTCGCTCTGCTCCCATGTGCCCACACTCATCATGCAGAGACCTTAACACCATAGACCTGTATCTTGCTGGCAAGACAAGCTGCCGGCTTTGTTTTCCACCCATTTTTTCTTTTACTCTGTAGAGTAATCCATCACTCAACTCCAATTTGCGACTTTCACGGAGGAGCATCACAGTCTCTGGCGAGTCAGTTTTAGAGCGAGCAAACTCTTTATTGCTCTTGATGGCTTTCTTCAATGGCCCAATGGTAGGGTCCATATCTTGTGATGTTTGAATGTCTTTTGGACTCAGCTGATCGAGGATGTTTACGCTGAGATTCACAGGAAATGCATAGGCTTCTGGTACTGCAGAGGCAGGAGCACCAAGTTGATCCACCAATCTGTCAGGTACAACTGCTCCTTCCCTGATGCAGGCTCGTTTACAGAGAGCTTTAATGCCAGCAGGCGGGATGGAAGTCCATTCTCCAACTTCCTCTTGGGCATACTGTCGGGACAGCAAGTCAGCATCAATGTTGTGGCGCCCAGGGCGGTACTGTATGGTGAAATCATACGTGGCGAGGGCAGCGAGCCAGCGATGCCCTACAGCACTGAGCTTAGCAGAGGTTAATACATACGTTAAGGGGTTATTGTCAGTCCTGACAATGAATTTGGCACCATACAGGTAGTCGTGAAATTTATCCACAACGGCCCACTTTAATGCCAAGAATTCCAGTTGATGAACTGGATAGTTACGTTCTGAGTCTTTGAGCTTTCGGCTTGCGAAAGCTACCGGCCTTAGGCCCTCAGGGTGTTCTTGGTTCAAGACAGCACCTAAACCATTCATGCTGGCGTCCACATGCAAGATGTATGTCTTGGTGGGGTCAGCGAATGCCAATACTGGAGCACTGATCAGACATTCACGGATCTGTTCAAAAGCAGCCTGGCAGGCTGGAGTCCATCGTTCCCCAAACGGCTCGGATGCTTTAAAATAGGTGTGGTTTGGGTCTACACTCTTCTTGGCTTTGGGGTCTTTCCAAGTGGGTGCATAACCCTTGGTGAGTTCTGACAAAGGACGGACAATGGCGGAGTAGTTAGCTATGAACCTCCGATAGTAACTACAAAATCCGAGGAAAGACTTGAGAGGTTTCAAGTGAGTGGGCACTTTCCAGTGTTTCACCACCTCAACCTTCTCTGGATCAGTGGCTATTCCATTGGTGGATACAATGTGACCCACATACTTAACTTGAGGACGACAGAATTGGCATTTGTCAATGGAGACTTTCAAACCAATCTCCTCTAGTCTGTCCAACACCTTGAAGAGGCGTTGCTCATGCTCTTCAAGCGTTCTGCCAAAGACAATGATGTCGTCCAAGTACACAAGGGCTTCCAGAAGATGCATGTCCCCAACAGCCTTTTCCATTAAGCGTTGGAACGTTGCAGGAGCTCCAGTGATCCCTTGTGGCATGCGCTCAAATTGATAGAAGCCCAGGGGGCAAATAAATGCCGTCTTTTCCTTGTCCTCCTCAGCCATTTCTATCTGATAGTAGCCACTACGCAGATCTAGGACTGAGAACCATCGGCTGCCTGACAAGGAGTCCAAGGCATCATCAATGCGTGGCATTGTATACTGATCAGGTGTAGTGCGGTTGTTCAGTGTTCTGTAATCAATACAGATTCTTATAGCCCCATTCTTTTTCCGCACAACAACAATTGGGGAGGCATATGGGCTACGGGACTCCGTTATAATGCCAGCAGCCAACAGCTGCTGTATATGTCGCCTCACATCATCAATGTCGGCTGGGGCTAGTCTCCTTGATCTCTCCCTGAAAGGTCTAGGGTCATGTAGACGAATGTGGTGTTCAACCCCTTTAGCCAAGCCAACGTCCCACTCATGTACTGAGAAGACATTTCTCCTCTCAGCTAACTTCTGCTGAAGTCTACTTTTCCACTCCTCAGAGATAGGGGAGTCCCCAAAATCGAAGAGGTTTGGATCTATTTTCTCAGTGGCAAGGTCAGAGGGTTGGACTGGGGTGACTGTATCCACGGCAAACATTTCAGCAATGACAGATCCCACTGGTATGGAGACTGTCTTGGTGGACTCATTTTGGAGGAGTACATTCAAGCTATTGCTGTCTATACCAGCATCTGAGAGCACACCTGGCTGTACCAGCACGCCGGCAGGGAGTAACTGGGTAGAGGGTGCATCAATCAAGATAAGGTCTTTGGAGGGGGCACTGTGCCTGTCTACTTTGCAGGTGGCATAGCAATTTGCTCCTGGGGCGATAGAAAGAGGGCAGGGCCCTTTCCATTTTATCTGTCCCAGCACATCATTTTTTGGCAGTTGCTCCTGTGCCCTAATGGGGGCATACACAGACTGAATTCTCATGGAATGAGCTGTGTTCTGGTCACCTTTCATTTGCACCAAGTCCCATAGGCGGCGGAACAGAGACGTATTGGTGCCCACCAACACGGGGGTTTGTTGCTGGTTTTTCGGGTCAGGACAAATCAATGCGAGCACTTCTACTCGCCCGGAGACACCAGTGATCTCCTTGGTAAACTCCATCTCTACAACAACATAGCCTTTGTAGGGATACTCTGTGTCAGCAAGTCCCCAGAGTCCCAAGCGAGAGAGAGGTTTTATAGGGACATCTTCCAAGTGTTGGTTATACCAGCTTTCAAAGATAATAGTCACGTTAGACCCACTATCAATAAGAGCATCACAGGCCACATCATTGACTTTGACTGTGTGAATAAATGACGGGCCTACAAGACCCTCAGGCAGGCCTGTGTCAGTTTCTGGGACTTCAACCTTGTTGGTCCGAGCAACGCATTGCTCTTCTCCTGTAGGATTTGGGTCCTCCTTGTTAGGACCAGATACTCCTCGTACTAATCGTATGAGTTTTCTTATGACTTTCTGCGGGTTCTCAGGTGCAGTGCACCTTGTAGCTATGTGACCATTTTCTCCACACTTATAGCAGAAATATTCATCACTCTCTCTAGCAGATGATGCTTTAAAAGAAGCAGGCTTGGGGCAAGAAGCTGCTTTGTGTCTGAGAGACTGAGTTGAGTGTTCTTGTGGGGGGTCACTTGTAGACTTCACTGCCATCACACTCATTTTATTTTCTAGTGCTTTCACTTGCTTTCTGAGTGACCGTATTTCACTCTGCGAATCACTTTTCTGTTTTTGCTTCTCTGTTTGGGGTTTGAAAGTGCAATCAGACAGTGGTTGAACTCCTGAGTGGTTTCTTTCCTCTAACTGTGCTCTCAGCTCTTGAATCCGAGCTAGCAGTTCACTCTGAGTGACCGCTTCAGACTCTTTCTCCTTTTCCACCTTAACTGTGCGAACCCTTTGGTGACACTTAGATGTGGTCTGGCTTTGTTTGGCTGCTTGACGGCCTTCCTCTTCCATCACCTCTCTTAACAAGTTCAGGAATGAGGGAGGATTTTCCATTCGCTCCCTTATTTTCAACTGAAGCAACATAAGCTCAGAAGTGGATCCTTTAACTAACTGCTCTAACCGAGCTTTGTTAGCAGCACTAACTGGTAAGCCACCTCCCTGGACTACTTTAACAAGAGACCTCTCTAATCTTCGCAGAAACTCAGACAGGTGCTCACCAGGCTGTTGGAGAAGGGCTCTGAATGACAGATAGAGCTCCTCTGCGGACTCTACTCTGCCGAAAATGGTCTCTATGGCCTCTATGTAGTCCTGGGAACTAGCATCAGGTTGAGTCAGACGCACGGCCTGAATGATCTCCAAGGCAGGCCCTTTGAGACTTTCCAGTATGCGTCTACGTTTTTCTTTATCGGAGCACTCGCCTTCATCTACTAGGAGTGTCGCTTGCTCCAACCAGATATCCAAGACTTCTTCCCCAGCTGGGGTGGGAATGACCCCGGAAAATGTCCTTAGACGTCTATATGGATGGCTTTCAGGCTGTTTGTTTGTTCTGACCATTAACTCACCTACTGCACGGATGATGGCTTCAGAATTACCATCCACTTCCCCTCCGTGGGTGCGTAACCCTTAGATATCCTTTAAGGTTTTCCCTTCATTCTGCAGAAAAGTGAGTAACTTTCCCTCAAAGTCATCTGGCTGAGGTTCAATGTAGTACACTGCTTTCCAGCCACTTCCACCACTTATTGGCATTATCTCAGGGGGGACTGTCGTGGGGTTTATCTCCTCACGACACTCACACAACACCATTAATGATTGTAGTTGAGAGTTAAACATTTTTCCCTTAACTACTACTTTTCCCAAAGCTTTGATAGTCCCTGCTGTTTCTTCTATTTCATCTCTCGAAACACCTTCCGGTACCCCATACAATAGTAGAGCATGTTTCAAATCTATTGATTCCCCTTTGCACCAGTTGACCAACTCAAGTTGTGACGGTCTGTTCATTTGTTGTGTCATCATTGCTATCTGGTCTGTTTTTTTTTTTTTTTGTTGCACGTTTGACTACTTTAACACTTTAACAGTTGTGGGGTCAACCTGTTTTCCTCTTGGTCCAAAAATAAATTTAGTTTACTTTAGTTAAATATCCCAGCGGTGCCTCCATTTATGTAACCCAGGTCCCACGTAGCTATGGTAAAGCTAGAGTATATAGTACAATGAGACTGGGCCTGGGTTCGTAGTGCTACTAATAATGATAACTGATACCCTCTAATTTAACTAATAAGGACCACCACAACTGTATTTTACACAAATCTATCCCTCACCGGGTATTTATTTAGACAGCAAAGAAATTAATATAAACAGTTACTTTTATAAAATGAATTGAATTAAAATAAACAAACAAAAAATACTGTAAATGTGACTACATGGATTATAAATAAAGATTATCCACACAAAATACCTCTTTCTTAGGTGCCAACTGTTATTTCAGTTACAACAGCTCACACCTTTAAAATGGATGAATTTCAACCTTTGATAATAACTTTGATTAAAACTACACACTTACTCAAATTAAACCAAATTTGTAACAGTGGGCCCACACACACACACACACACACACACACACTTTAACCTGTCCACACTACACCTGTAGCACGGTGCTTGTTGCAGGCCTGATTCGAAGTTCGGGTGCGGTGAGGCCTAAAACTGATGGCCGCTTCACTCAAACTGAGCCATAAACAAAATACGTGCACTTTAGTTCCAGTTAGTACTCACGAGTCCAATGAGTTTGTTAGTGGGGCAATCAGAAACGGGCAGTTAGTTCACCAGTAGTGAAGACAGTCAGGGGTAAGAAAACAGTCAGGGGCGAGGAAACAGCCAGGGGTGAGAAAACAGCAGGGTCCATCCGGGCAGAAACCTCTCTCTCCCTCTCCTTTCAGAGCGTCCATCGGCTTCTCTTGCAGATCACAAATAAGTAATATCAGGACCACGAGTAGTCGACCTCAACGATACACTTAGATGCAAAATCCACACCACGTTTGCCTTACGACATCTCTCTCTTCAGACTTAGCTTCTGTGTCCGCTCCCACAGATTCACACAAACATTACCACTCGTCCCGCCCCCATAGCAGAGAAGAGTGACATTGACTGGCTCGTCAGCACAACAACCAATGACAATACAATATTGAGATAACTGACATTAGATGGGTAAATAAACTTAGGTTACACCCCAACATATTTATTGTGCACAGAAAATGAACTCTAAATCATGAAACCCTTATATTTATTGGACTCTTAACTGTAAATGAAATACATTTGTACCCAAGCATATGATTTTTAAACCTTTTATCAACTATTTATATTTTAACCATTTCTTATAACAGTAGACTTTTTTCTTTATACTGCAAGCCCGAATAATTGCAGACAGGGCTACATTTATATGTAGCCTATAGTATATGGATGCATTTTCCTAGTATTAGCTGATAACCAAGTACTCGAACATGCTAACATAATGATGGTCTATGGTCCAATTTTATGCAGCCTATGAATGTGCTAAATATTAAGGAGAAATGAAATGCAACTGATATGTAACTATCATTTGCTTCATTGACCTTTATATATACCTCTATCAGAATAGTATTTTCCCAGCACAATACACAGCAGGGTACTTACCCTGAAGACATTATATGCGTCGTGTTTTTTTACTGACTCCTCCTTCCTTATTTATGTTTTCACGTTGGAAATGAAGCCTGAATGATAAACTGAACAGCTGTCTGTTTATTCTTCATGTTTTTTTTAATGTCTTTAAATTAACCAAAGGAAACTATGGGATGTCAGGGGCTGATTTCAATACTGTAGCTTTAAAGCGGTAGCACTGGTGCAGTGTTTTGCCTGTTTTTATATCCAGGGATTTTATAGTCCCATGAGGCTGTTTAATCAGAGTTAACTCTGTCTGGAACTGAGTTACAGTGCAGTCCTTCTCCCGGAGCCCACATATATTGTATTGTATTGTATATTGTATATAGACACACAAACACTGAATATTCCCCCATCTTGAGGTGTACACGTATGCAAAGATAGTGCACACAAGCACGCTGAGGGTCATAAAACTGTCCCGCTTTCTTTCGTTCTCTCGGTCTGGACACAGTGATAGAGGGTGGTGCAGAGAGTGATCAATATGTTTGTGCTATAAATAGCTGGTAGCGCAGTGTGGTGCTAAGGAGGAGGGATGCAGGGGTAATATATTTGATGAGGGGGAACCCAGTGGTGCTCAGCATGGAAATGTTGCTGTGCACTCACAAAGCTTAGCCAGCGACAAGAGTCGAACAGCTATTTATTAGTGGGGCAAGGCTTTGATATGCATTTGAAATATAGCAGTTCTATACACCATCATATCAGATGCCATTGATATTATAGAGGTATGGAAATGTATGTCTAGGAATAAAAGATTGGTTGACTTAATATAAAGGCAACATTCCTTGAAATCTCTCACACAATGAATATCAATGAGAAGCATTACTTTCTTAGAATGTGGCAGAATATATTTTCCTTCTGCAGTCAATATATGTGGTGATGCCCCTAGTTTGGAAGGCTGTATGGGAGCACAGTAAATATATAAACAATAGCTGCAGACAGAATTTACTTTGGGGTGCTTTGAGTGTTTCTATGCTCACAATAATAGCATATAATATGAATGTTTTTGTCACGGTCAGGTGTGTGGAGAATGGAGAAAGAGGACCCAAATGCAGGACTCACACATTTATTATAAGGTTGGATGAACTGAACATAAATGACTGAATAAACTGGGAACACACACGAGGAGTTTACAATGACGAGACAAAGAACTGATGAATGGGACGAGGGCTTAAATGGACTGGATAATGAGGAGGGCTGGAAACAGGTGAGAACACGGCTGGGATAAATCTAACGCATGAAACAGAGGAAGTAGAATTAAATCTATTGCACACAGACAGATGACTAGCACAATAAAACAGGAAATAGGCATGGAAATTAAACAATGACAAAAGCTCCAGAACTGAAAACACCGGGTCAATGACCTGGATGGACCCGTTTATTTTGCATTTTTGATTTCTTAGATTATTTTTGAATATGTTAAGTTCTTGCGTTATTTTTAGTTATGGTTTAGTCTAGTCTATGTTATCATCAAGGTCACTTTAGTTTTGAGTCTGTTCTTTGTGTAGTCTGCTTGTCCTCTATGTGTAATGTTAAGTTTTGCCTGTGCTTTCATCTCTCTTATCTGTCCTCATGTGTCTCTCCTTGTGTTCCGTTTCTCCCCAGTCTGTCATGTGTTTTATGGCTGTGTTCAATGTTGTCAAGCTCGTGTTGTCATGTCTATGTCACATTTTGTTTCCTTTTTTATTCTGAAGAGTCTCATGTTCCATATTCAGTGTGTTTAGTTTTGCTTCCCTTGTGTCGTCATGTTCACTTGTGTCAGCTGTGTTCCCCCAGGTTTTTCCACTAGTTTAGGTTATAATTTAGCTTTCATCATAGCCATTTGGTTTCTACAGTTTTCTAACAGACAGAATAAAAGGCTCACTTTTTGTTTAAATTCTCTCTAAGTTCTCTCTCATGTTTCTTACTTTTGGGTCCGCTCCTCAAGCACACCGACCATCCCGGCTGTGACACCAGGTACTCCACAATCACATCAAAAAATGTGATGCTGGTTCTGATAGAAACATGTCAGAAAGGTGCCCATGCTGACCCCTGTCCACTGCTGAAAATGCCAACAATGGTGGCACATGTGCATTGGAACCCTAACCCTTAAGTGATCATGACAAAACACAAACCACAGGGAATGGAAGACATTCGATAGTGGGAGTGAAGGAGAGGGTATGCTCTTGAGGACAAACAAGTAGCTGGCTCCACAAAAAGTAGCCTGATAGCTGAAGGATCTGCCACTGCTTCTACTTTTGAAATTCTAGGAGCCAAAACTAAGCCTGCACTCTGAGAGCAAATAACTCTATCTGTATTATATGCCACTATGCACTCTGTATGTTGTGATGGTGTCTGATCATTTAATACTTTGTAGTAGAGATGGATCGATCTTATATTACGTATCGGTATCGGTCCGATACTGACGTAAATTACTGGATCAGATATCGGAGAGAAATAAAAAATGTAATCCGATCCATTAAATATCAAAAAAGCACCTCACATAACTTGCGACACGGCGTAACTCGGCCCATAACCGTAGCACGTCGGAGCAGTGTGCTCACATGATAGAGTGGCTGTGTGTATTTGTAGCCTCGCTACCAAACCTGCATTTCATCTCCGAGGAAGTGATCCCAGAAAGAAGTAAAGCAAGTGTGTAAGTTCATCTCTGAATGCTTGTAAAGCATTCCCACGTTAAGCTTAACAACCGATATATGGAGCGAGTGCCTCTTCTCTCTCCCTCCCTCTCCTGCTGCTACTTCAGTCATGAAACTGCTTAATGATCAGCTGATCGGCTTCTCTGTAGCGAGTCCGTCTCTCTTCTTTGTTTTTGGCCCACTTTGCACCAGAAAGAGGAAACCAGCGGCTGAACAACAGCAGCACATTTAACCTTGATAAGCTGTTGTTAGAATTTATTTAATATTACTTTCTAGACCAGGATCCTTTTCTACGTAGCTGATGGCTGGTGACTGTTTAGGGGCGGATCTAGCAAAGTTTATCCAGGGGGGCCGATAGGGCATTAACAGGGAAAAGGGGGCACAAAGACATACTTTTCTTTCTTATTCTCATTTAAAATGTGTAGCTTTTAATAAATAATTATCTGAATCTTACACCCAAAGTTTTAATCTGATGTAAGATGTAGAGATGGCACGATACCACTTTTTTATGTCCGATACCGATACCGATATCATAAATTTGGATATCTGCCGATACCGATATGAATCCGATAGTGTTTTTTTAATCAACAAAAGTGTTTTTTAAAATATCTTGCTGTATTTTGCAAGTCTGCAAGTTCATACTCAAGTTTAAAACAACAACTACACTAAAGCTATTCTGTTATACCTGTATGCAAAAAAAAATATTTCATAGTTCAGCAATACTGATCAATCTAATAAACTTAAACCTACACCATCCTCCCTATTCTGGTATTTTAAAGAGTACTTAGCATAAATATTAAGCAACCTCACTAATAGGGTTCCAACTCCCAGCAACAACAAAAATAAATAAATAAAAAATAGGGAACCACCCCTCACGCTCCACCTCATGATGCTTAATCGACGTAATCAACCTTAATTTGATGCAGTGTGAAAAAAAATGCACAGAAATAAATTATTTTTCAATATATTAAAATATTAAATAGATTCAACATCTTTCTTCAACAAAATTGCAGACTGCACAGATGGTACCTTCCCAAAGGAAAAAGTACTATAGCTTACTAGGGTATATATATTAGACTTAATAGTCACTATATACAGTAATTGACTTCTATTCCTTTTACATCAAATTAAAACTTTGGGTGTCAGATAATTATTTATTAAAAGCTCGACATTTTAAATGAGAATAAGAAAGAAAAGTATGTCTTTGTGCCCCCTTTTCCCTGTTAATGCCCTATCGGCCCCCCTGGCTAAACTTTGCTAGATCCGCCCCTGCACAGTTACCAGCCGTCAGCTACGTAGAAAAAGATCCTCGAGTAGAAAGTAATATTAAATACATTCTAACAACAGCTGATCAAGCTTAAACGTGCTGCTGTTGTTCAGCCGCTGGTTTCCTCTTTCTGGTGCAAAGTGGGCCAAAAGCAAACTAGAGACACGGACTCGCGACAGAAAAGCCGATCAGCTGATCATTAAGCAGTTTCATGATTGAAGTAGCAGCAGGAGAGGCAGTCACTTGTTAAGCTTAACGCAGGAATGCTTTACAAACATTCAGAGATGGACTTACACACTTGCTTTACTTCTCTCGGCGATAACTTTGTCGGAGATGAAATGCCGGGTTGCTAGCGAAGCTCCACATGCTATCCAGACCACCGACAGGTCCCGCATGCCACAGCCGCTCTATCACGTGATGCCTACTGCTCCGACGTGCTAACGTTCTGAGGTGAGTTAAGGCGTGTTGCAAGTTTTGTGAGGTGCTTTCGTGATATTTAATGGATCGGATTACATTTTTTATTTTTCTCCGATATCCGATCCAGTAATTTAGGTCAGTATCGGACTGATACCGATACGTAATATCGGATCGGTCCATCTCTAGTAAGATGTATAGAAGTCCATTATTGTATATAGTACTGTTAAGTCTAATATACCCTAGTAAGCTATAGTACTTTTTCCTTTGGGAAGATACCATCTGTGCAGTCTGCAATTCTGTTGAAGAAAGATGTTGAATCTATTTAATTATTCTTGAAAAAATAAATGATTTCTGGACATTTTTTTTCCAACCTGCACCAAATTAAAGTTGATTACATCGATTAAGAATCATGAGGTGGGGGGTGGTTCCCTATTTTTTTTTTGCTGGGAGTTTACAACCCTATTAGTTAGGTTGCTTAATATTTCTGCTAAGTACTCTTTAAAATACCAGAATAGGAAGGATGGAGTAGGTTTAAGTTTATTAGATTGATCAGTGTTGCTGAACTATGAAATATTTTGGGTGCAGTGTATTTTTTTACATACAGGTATAACAGAATAGCTTTAGTGTTGTTGTTTAACTTGGGTATGAACTTATACAAAATGCAGCAAGATATAAAAAAAAACAGTTTTATTGATTAAAAAACACACTATATCCGATTCATATCGGTATCGGCAGATATTCAAATTTATAATATCGGTACCAGACATAAAAAAGTGGTATCGTGCCATCTCTACTTTGTAGATAAGGAGAATGGTTTTAAATTCAACATCTGCACTAAATTTAAACATAATGCATCTCATGGCTAAGAGATATGCATGTTCTGAAGTAGTGTGCCATTTAACTGACAAGCTTACTGACATTACAGTTGCCAGCTACGATACTGATCCAGCTCGCATGAGGCAGATCTCTAACAACCAATAATTAAAATTTTGTTCATCACCTTTTATTAGTGATATGAAAAAACTCATCTTCGCTTTTGTTAGCTGTCATGTGCCAAGGTGTTTACACCCCAGGTTGTGGAATTTGTACCCACTTTCACGATCACATCTAATTTGGCAATGAGGATGGTGTGAAATTACGGTGACCTCTTGGTATTTAGAAAATATCAGAGGCCGAGGCTCTGGTTCTCCCCACTATAATTTTCTCTCATTTCCAGGAATATCATCACGCCGATAACCACTAGTCACCATTGAATCACTGTGATGGGTTTTCAAAATCACTATAATCAGACATGTGGTTTTAAAACTGTCACGCCCTGCTCTCTGATCAATTATAAGGACAGAGTCGCCTGATGCACACGTTTCATTTTAAGGTGCATTTACAGCATCGAACACCAACCCTCAACAAATAGTCAGAGAGGGAAAACTCCAAAAAAGGCTTTCATTGAATCAACTGCACTTATTATGGAAATATGCTTCATCTGAACTTTAATCACAACAGACAAGGCCCCTCAGGGAGTGATGACAGATGTCAGCCTTTGATTATAAATGTCAACTCATTGAAAGCACTGTCCCGGCCGGCTGGCCACACTTAGGCCTTGATTTTTCATTCAGAAACAGGCCAACATTTATTTTCTCATTAGTGGCGTGTAATCACAACGTTAAGCCATGCTGTCACTATGTGGTATTTCAAAATGATTTTTGATTGATGATTCCTGTAATGAAGGTATTCAAGGAAATCATCACACGGAGATGCCTATAAACAGAATTAGTGAAAAGCGGGGGGTCGTTTAATGAACGACATCTCAGCTGATGACACTGAGATTTTGCAGTCAGAAGAAGTGGATACGGAATGTCAAAGACTTTTTGGTGACCTAAAAGGAAAAATAAAAGCAGTCTTCATGTGAAAGGTGGAATTTCTTCAAGTCATTTCCAAGCAAAGAAATACCTGCAAATTCTTGGTGAGGTTTTAGGTTCAATATTTATTCTAAGGTTATTTATCTCATGTTTCTATTTGCTCTGATATCATATCAGGAGGGTTCTTGAGCTGCTTAAGTACTTCCAAACTGCTGCTTGTGTACTGTGATTGTTGCCCTTTCAGTTAGTGTAAGCTCTCCCCATGTGCTCTAGCTGTTTATTTAGAGAGAGAAGAAAAAAAAACTTTTCTTAATCGTGCACTTTTGTTGGGTGGCCTTTTGGATTTCTGCCTCTCAGCATGTGTTTGCCCATTTGATTTGTCAGAGTTGGTGTGTAAACTATCCATTAAACTTTGATATTGTGAAGCTTAACTTCTTAAAGTGAACTGAAATACTGAAACAAATCAAGCACTCTACGTATAGGGTATAATTTAACAAACCTTCAACTAAGGAATTCAAACAGGGAAAAAACAAGGCAGCAAAACAAGAAAAGACGGCATTTCACTTTGTAGATCTGCAGTTCTTCGCTTCACTTCCTGTCTTTGGGTCTAAGTCCCTTCGACCAGTTCGGTGAGCGTCCAAAGACATGCAGCTTGTGGGGATAGGTTAATTGATTAATCCAAATTGTCACTAGGTGTGAATGTGCGAGTGAATGTGAGTGTGAATGGTTGTCTGTCCCTGTGTGTTAGCCCTGCGACAGACTGGCGACCTGTCCAGGGTGTACCCCGCCTTTCGCCCTATGACAGCTGGGATAGGCTCCAGCGCCCCCCGCGACCCTGAAAAGGATAAGCGGAAGCGAATGGATGGATGGATGGATGGAAAACAGTACACCTCTCTGAACAGTGTCTGGGAGGCTGTGGTTGCTGCTGCACGCAATGTTGATGGTGAACAGATCAAAACACTGACAGAATCCATGGATGGCAGGCTTTTGAGTGTCCTTGCAAAGAAAGGTGGCTATATTGGTCGCTGATTTGTTTTTGTTTTGTTTTTGAATGTCAGAAATGTATATTTGTGAATGTGGAGATGTTATATTGGTGTCACTGGTAAAAATAAATAATTGAAATGGGTATATATTTGTTTTTTGTTAAGTTGCCTAATAATTATGCACAGTATTAGTCACCTGCACACACAGATATCCTCCTAAAATAGCTAAAACTAAAAACAAACTAAAAACTACTTCCAAAAACATTCAGCTTTGATATTAATGAGTTTTTTGGGTTCATTGAGAACATGGTTGTTGTTCAATAATAAAATTATTCCTCAAAAATACAACTTGCCTAATAATTCTGCACTCCCTATATATAGGCAGAGTGTATCCATGACTTCTGTATTCCAGCAGTGTGACACCTTTTATGCATTATTAGCTGTTCCTGCTGTGCAGCATTGATAGAAGATCCTCTGCATGGCCTTCCTTTCTTCTGTTCTCCAGATGTATTTTAGGAAACGAGATATCCTTTGACATAGCAAACCAAAATGGATTTCTGGTTCACAGGCAGGACAGAGGGCAAATGAGATGAGAACGTACAAATTAAAGAAAATAGAAAAGGCAGAGAAAGCCCTCCCCCCCCCCAAAAAAAAATAAAATAAAAACGGGGGCTTACTGTAGAGACAGTGACATGTACGGGTTGCAAATACAAAAGGCCCCGCTGGCACATTTTGGTGTCTTTCGTTTTGCGGTGTGATGGCATGCAAAAAAATGTTTGTGAAACATGTGTGACCTTGAGGGTAGGGTTTACTGCCACATTGCCTTGGGAGAAAAGTATTATTGTCACTCCCCAATCCTTGAAATGATGTGGGTGTTTCTGTGGGATGTTAGGACAGTGCCTAAATCGCAAACATCATGGCAGCACATATTATGTCATACATAAAATTCAGTTAGGTGTAGCTTGAGTTGCTGTCACTCACCCAGACTGCCCTTTCCAAGATTTTCCTGTCACTCCAAATAAATCCCTGCCTGTAGCTCCTGATTTGTTTTTAGGGGTGAGCACGAAATGGAGCAGAACCAGGAAAACCAAGAGGAAGCAAAATGAAATGGCGTACTAGAGATGTGTAAAACAGCCGGTATTTGTATCTGTATTTGTATTTGTATTTGTTGAGGGGGGAAAAACATTTGTATTCGAGTAAAATTTAAAATTAATTAATGCTATAGTGTAAGTATTCTTTAATTATATCCATTATAATAATTATCGATATGCAATATTAGTTGATGTTTTTGCATAAATCCAGCAATGAATATGTAACAAGGAACCTCATTGAAAAGAAAATAACAGAAACTCCATTGACTCATCCATGGTTAAATCAACAACTGATAAAGTACTATTGTGAACAGTATGAACCCCACCACCAGCCGTCCTTGTTGGAGGACACTGAAGAGACAGCAAAACTGACTTGCAGGAGCAGAACATGGCTGTGATGATGAATCGGTGCTGGTGGGGGGTTAGCAGACAGTACCAAGAGAGGATGCTTTAAATTCATGTGATTATGCATAGCAGTTGTTGACAGATGTTTGATATTTCTGCCTCTGCTGATTTGACTTTTGCAGACATTACATATTACTTTGGTTTCATCTGCACTGACTGTAAAAAGCTTCCACACAGAAATTGATCACGTTGTTTTGGCTGGTGGAGGACCAAGATGTGGCTCAGCAGCAGCAACACTCTATTTGGTTGCCCAAATCCATGTGGGGAGTTTCAGCTAAGTTAATGAGTGACGGGAAGCTCTGCTAAGGTTAACTAGCCTATAGCCTATATCTTGCTGTCTGCCAAAGACATAGTAACTTAAATGTACCATATAACTCCCACAAGGGCATACAATTCGGCACAACTACACAAGCATTAAGATTCAACAAATACAACTAATGGTCATACGAACAGTGACATTCATGTAGTCTATTAAAACCTTGGGACTAGAAGCTAAAGGACAGTCTTAATGATATTTATCAGTGTACTTATAATGCAGGGCTCATAAGTCTGCCAACTGGAGTTGGATCTTTTTCAGAAGATCTTTTTTTCAGATTTGAATAGCTCCTCAATATCACTTTGAAGACTAATGAGAAAAACTACATTCATCAACCCATTTAAGTTAATCACTTTGGCCATCCAAACACAGTACATACTTAAAGCGTTTGTAACGGTGGACCCAAGAAATACCAGCCGGAGCGACTTTTGACAGTGCAGAACTTTTTATTAAGCTCGGGTTGTAGTGGACACATATACTCCGCGCTCTCTTTCTCTGCTGTCACGTTCCGTCTCCGTCTGTCACTGCCAACACATAAAGAGACACAATCACTGTCAGATCCCAGCACACCTGTTCACCCCGCCCCTGCGCCGCCCCGGGAGCTCACTGCGTCACGCCTCCTCTGCAGCTGGCCAAGGACCACACCCACGCCACAGCGTTATTGGTTAGAATAGAATAGAATAAAACTTTATTATCCCACGGATGAGAAATTTTGGTGCTACAGAGCTCTTACAGCAAGGGAAAATAAAATATAAAAGGAGGATACAATGTGGTCCTATATACATAAGCAAAATGTACAAGGATATGTATCAAATCTACAGAGCTACGAATATTTGATACATAGAAAGAATCACATATCCTTGTACATATGTACAGGGAGATGTATCTCCAAAAGTTGATTCTGTTCATCTGGACATAGCGTTTTGTGGGAGAAATGTTTCGTCACTCATTCAAGTGACTTCTTCAGTCTCAGCTGACTGCAGGTTTCCCCAATCTTATAAACAGCACATTTGCATAATGACTGAAACCAGCCCACTGAAGGAACAATGGGCTGGGAGGTCAGTTCCTTAATCTTAATTATGCAAATTCTCATGACCATTGATCAACAACCACTGACCAAAACCCACTGATCAAAGACCACTGAGTACCATTCACAGAGAGTTGGGGAATGGCTGCAATCACAGCATTGTAAGATGGCGAAAGATGTACCCTTAGGCCCCCTCCTCAATTCAGAGATGGTCTTTCCCTTTTCACATAAATGGCCTCCTTGACTCCGAGCTCAAATCAGTGTTCCTCCCTGTCCAAGATGTGTACATCCTCATCACTGAAAGAGTGTCCGCTGGCCTGTAGGTGTAAATAGACTGCAGAGTCCTGGCCTGACGAGGTAGCTCTTCTGTGTTGTGCCATCCACTTCGCCAGAGGTTGTTTGGTTTCCCCGATGTATAAATCCTGGCAATCCTCCTGGCACTTAACAGCGTACACTATGTTACTCTGTTTGTGTTGGGGGACCCGATTCTTGGGGTGGACCAGTTTTTGGCGCAGCGTGTTTTGGGGTTTAAAAGCCACAGAGACCCGGTGTTTAGAAAAAATGAGTCTCAACTGCTCCGATACTCCTGACTACAGGTTTTTGCTTGGGCAGCGGTTGTCTTTCTCTCCTGGATTGGCTGGAGCTTTTTTTAGTTGCCTTTCCAGCTTTGACAAAAGTCGAGCTGGGATAACCACATTTAATTCAATTCAATTCAATTTATTTATATAGCGCCAAATCACAACAAAAGTCGCCTCAAGGCACTTCATAGATACAGAGAAAAACCCAACAATCATATGACCCCCTATGAGCAAGCAAGGCGACAGTGGGAAGGAAAAACTCCCTTTTAACAGGAAGAAGCCGGCAGAACCAGGCTCAGGGAGGGGCGGCCATCTGCTGTGACCGGTTGGGGTGAGAGAAGGAAGACAGGATAAAGACATGCTGTGGAAGAGAGACAGAGATTAATAACGGATATGATTCAATGCAGAGAGGTCTATTAACACATAGTGAGTGAGAAAGGTGACTGGAAAGGAAAAACTCAATGCATCATGGGAATCCCTGGCAGCCTACGTCTATTGCAGCATAACTAAGGGAGGATTCAGGGTCACCTGGTCCAGCCCTAACTATATGTTTTAGCAAAAAGGAAAGTTTTAAGCCTAATCTTGAAAGTAGAGATAGTGTCTGTCTCCCAAAACCAAACAGGAAGCTGGTTCCACAGAAGAGGGGCCTGAAAACTGAAGGCTCTCCCTCCCATTCTACTTTTAAATACTCTAGGAACAACAAGTAGGCCTGCAGTGTGAGAGCGAAGTGCTCTAATAGGGTGATATGGTACTACAAGGTCATTAAGATAAGATGGGGCCTGGTTATTTAAGACCTTGTATGTGAGGAGCAGGATTTTGAATTCAATTCTGGATTTAACAGGGAGCCAATGAAGGGAAGCCAAAACAGGAAAAATATGCTCTCTATTTCTAGTCCCTGTCAGTACTCTTACTGCAGCATTTTGGATTAGCTGAAGGCTTTTCAGTGAGTTTTTTGGACATCCTGATAATAATGAATTGCAGTAGTCCAGCCTAGAAGTAATAAATGCATGAACTAGTTTTTCAGCGTCACTCTGAGACAGGATATTTCTAACTTTAGAGATGTTGTGAAAATGGAAGAAAGCAGTCTTACATATTTGTTTAATATGTGCGTTGAAGGACATATCCTGGTCAAAAATGACTCCAAGGTTCCTCACAGCGTTACTGGAGGCCAAGGTAATGCCATCCAGAGTAAGAATCTGGTTAGATACCATATTTCTAAGATTTTCAGGGCCGAGTATAATAACCTCAGTTTTATCTGAATTAAGAAGCAGAAAGTTAGCGGCAATCCAGGTCTTTATGTGTTTAAGACATCCCTGCAGTTTAACTAATTGGTGTGTGTTATCTGGCTTCATAGATAAAGCTGGGTGTCATCTGAATAGCAGTGAAAATTTATGCTATGTCTTCTAATGATGCTGCCTAGGAGAAGCATGTATAGTGTAAACAGAATTGGTCCTAGCATCAAACCCTGTGGAACACCATAATTAACCTCAGTGTGTGAAGAGGACTCTCCATTTACATGTACAAATTGGAGTCTATTAGATAGATATGATACAAACCACTGCAGCGCAGTACCCGTAATACCTACAGCATGCTCTAATCGCTCTGATAGGATATTATGGTCAACAGTATCGAATGCTGCACTAAAGTCTAGCAGGACAAGCAGAGAGATGAGTCCACTGTCAGAGGCCATAAGAAGATCATTTGTAACCTTCACTAAAGCTGTTTCTGTGCTGTGATGAGCTCTGAAACCTGACTGAAACTCTTCTAATAAGCCATTCCTCTGCAGATGATGTGTTAGCTGTTTGACAACTACTCTTTCAAGGATTTTTGATATGAAAGGAAGGTTGGAGATTGGCCTATAATTAGCTAAGACTGCTGGGTCTAGAGATGGCTTTTTGAGTAAAAGTTTAACTACAGCCAGCTTGAAGGCCTGTGGTACATAGCCGATTATTAGAGATAAGTTGATCATATTTAAGATCGAAGAATTAATTAATGGCAGGACTTCTTTGAGCAGTTTTGTAGGAATGGGGTCTAAAAGACACGTTGATGGTTTGGAGGAAGTAATTATTGAAGTTAACTCAGAAAGATTAATTGGAGAAAAAGAGTCTAACTTGACATCAATGGTACTAAGAGTAGCTGTAGATAATATTGCATCTGTGGGATGATTATTGGTATTTTTTTCTCTAATGATAAAAATTTTATTTGTGAAGAAGTTCATGAAGTCATTACTAGTTAACGTTAAAGGGATGGTTGGCTCAAAAGAGCTCTGACTTTTTGTCAGCCTGGCTACAGTGCTGAAGAGAAACCTGGGGTTGTTCTTATTTTCTTCAATCAGTGACGAATAGTAAGATGTTCTGGCTTTGCAGAGGGCTTTGTTATAAAGCAGCAAACTATTTCTCCAGGCTAAATGATGATCCTCTAAATTTGTGACACGCCATTTCCTCTCCAGCTTATGAGTCATCTGCTTTAGGCTACGTGTTTGAGGATTATACCACGGAGTCAGGTACTTCTGATTTGAGGCCTTAGTTTTCACAGGAGCTACAGTATCCAGAGTCGTACGTAGTGAGGAGGTAGAATTATTAACAAGATAATCGACCTCTGTTGGAGTAGCATTCAGATAGCTGCTCTGCTCTATGTTGGTATAGGGCATTGAAGATGATAACAGTGGGTGGATTATATTCTTAAACTTAGTTACAGTGCTTTCAGAAAGACATCTACTTTGATAAAGTCTACTCTCCACTGCTGTGTAATCAATTATTGTAAATGTAAATGTTATCAGGAAATGATCAGACAGGAGAGGGCTTTCAGGAAACACTGTTAAATGTTCAGTTTTTATGCCATATGTTAACACAAGATCTAGAGTGTGATTAAAGTGGTGGGTGGGTTCTTTTACATTTTGAGAGAAGCCAATTGAGTCTAATAACAGATTAAATGCCATGTTGAGGCTGTCATTTTTAGCATCTACATGGATGTTAAAATCACCCACAATAATTATTTCATCTGAGCTGAGAACTAAATCAGATAAAAAGTCTGAGAAATCAGACAGAAACTCTGTGTAAGGCCCAGGTGGATGATAGATGATAGCTAGTAAGACTGGTTTCTCAGTTTTACAGCTGGGGTGGACAATGTTAAGCAACAGGCTTTCAAATGAATTAAAAGTCTGTCTTGGTCTTTCGTTAATTAATAGGCTGGTGTGAAAAATTGCTGCCACACCGCCCCCTCGGCCTGTGCTTCGAGATTTCTGGTAGTTAGAATGACTCGGGGGTGTTGATTCATTTAAACTAACATAATCATCCTGGTGCAACCAGGTTTCTGTAAGGCAGAGTAAATCGATTTGTTGATCAATTATTAAGTCATGTACTAACAGAGACTTGGAGGCGAGAGACCTAATATTTAATAATCCACATTTCACTGTTTTACTCTTTGGTTCAGATATGGATACTGTATTGTTCTTTATTTATGATTGTTTATGTTTAAGTTGTTTATTGCTGGTTTTTAGTTTGTTTTTTGTCTTTTTGGGAGCTGACACAGTCTCTGTGGAGATGGGTTTTTGGGGGGGGTAGCAGGAGGAGAGAAGCTGCAGAGAGGTGTGTAAGACTGCAACTCTGCTTCCTGGTCCCAACTCTGGATAGTCATATTTTGGGGGGGTTTAATAAATTTGTCCATATTTCTAGAAATGAGAGCTGCTCCATCCAAAGTGGGATGGATGCCGTTTCTCCTAACAAAACCAGGTTTCCTCCAGAACGTTTGCCAATTATCTATGAAGCCCACATCGTTTCTGGGACACCACTCAGACAGCCAGCAATTTAAGGAGAACATGCGGCTAAACATGTCACTCCTGGTCTGATTGGAGTGACATGTTGGTAAAAGGCCCTGATTTACTCAGGGCCTTTTTGATGTGCTGTTCTTCTGCCTCCCTGGCCGCTGTGTCAGTGGGGATGGTGTTCGCTCTGTGTTGTAGCGTCCTAATGACACCCATTTTGTACTCCAGTGGATGATGAGAGTCAAACCTTAAATACTGATCCGTATGTGTAGGTTTATGGTACACGTCAGTCTTTAGATGTCCCCCATTACCGATGGAAATCTCACAGTCTAAGAAGGCTAACCTGCCACTTTTCATATCCTCCCTGGTGAATTTGATGTGTCGATTCACTGAGTTAATGTGATCCGTGAATTGTGATACGTCCTGAGATTTGATTTTCACCCAGGTGTCATCCACATATCTGAACCAATGGCTTGGTGGTGTTCCAGGGTAGGATAGCAAAGCCCTCTTTTCCACTTCTTCCATGTACAAATTGGCCACGATGGGTGAGACTGGGGAGCCCATGGCACACCCATGTTTCTGCCTGTAGAACTGACCCTTGTATATGAAGTAGGTGGAATGAAGACACAGTTCCAAAAGCAAACACACTTGGTCAATGCTGAGAGTGGTCCTGTTGCTGAGGTTTGTGTCACCCTGTAATCTCTTACGGACTACCTCCAACGCTTCCGTGACTGGGATGCAAGTGAAGAGAGATGTAACGTCGTACGAGACCATGGTTTCATCTGCCTCCATAATGACATCTCTCACCTTCTCCAGGGTGTTCTGGATGTGGTGTTCAGAGCTGCCCACCAGCAGGTTGAGGATCGAAGCCAGAAACTTGGAGATGTTATAGGTGACAGAGTTGATCATGCAGACAATCAGTTTTAAAGGTGCACCCTGTTTATGTATTTTTGGTAAACCATACAGACTTGGTGTAGACTCCACTGGGTACAGCCTGTGATATGAGGTCCGGTCAATAGCCTTGTCTTGTTCTAACTGCTTCAGACAGTTGGTAGGTTTGTAGCTTGAACCTATTTGCTGGAACGTTGAACACAATATAATTACACAACAAAAGCATTGAACACCAAGTAGGCAAAGTTCTTCATGTTACTCATGCATGAGGGAGACCTGCCTGGAGTCAAGTGTCGTTCCACCACTTGACCTCCGTCAGACTCTCAGCCAGGTTCCCCATAGCACTCCTTTTATTGTGGTCACATGAATATGCATAGGGTCATTAACATACGACGTCTACATACAAACAAAGAGTACCTTGCCTGTGTGTGTGTGTGTGTGTGTGTGTGTGTGTGTGTGTGTGTGTGTGTGTGTGTGTGTGTGTGTGTGTGTGTGTGTGTGGGGTCAGAGTGTGACTGTCTGGAAAATCCAACAGTTCATCTAAACAAAAAGCACTTAGACTAGAACAGACGTAGCTACGTTAATCCTACCGTAAAACAATAAGACAAGGTACAACCTCTCTCATGCTCCTAGAGTGCTCTCTAATGCACACAAAGTTTGCAGACTATTAAGGATCAAACCTCTACCAATCTAAAACTAATTATAAAACTCTAAGCATACATAAGTAAATATTTCTAAGCATAAATGACAATCAACAATACAAAACCTAACATTCCCCCCTTTTTTGACCTTTATGCTAGAAAAGTTCCCATTTATGATCACCTCATGTCTTACAGTTTCAATGCAAACATTTTTATACACAGCATATGTCAAATCACCCTAAATTACTGTAAAAGTACACAGTTTGACAAATGTATTAGCAGTTATCCCATTCCTCATTGATCTCATCCAATGGCAAACTGCATCCTACGAGCAAACAAATGAATTGTTGATTTAATAGTTAAAATAAGAAAGTAACATTTTCAAAAACATCCCAGCTCTGCGGTGATCACTCATCATCTGTGCAGAGTGGTTTTAGTTCGGCAGGGCGTCATGAATGTCTCTTCCAGTTATTTCCATCACTGTCCATAGGACCAGAGTCCAAATGTATGTAGAATAGACATTCAAACATACCAGTTGGTTTTGTTGTTTGTCAACATGGGTCTCAGCTATCTCCAAAGCTGCAGACCTCTTCAGCACTCTAGTTTTATGGCCTCTACCAACCCCCATTACCACACTTCAGGCCTTCGTCCTGTGAGGGGGGTACTTATGACTCCTCCATTGTCCATGCTCTGCAGAAAAACCCCTCTGTGGAAAGGGTGCTGGGTCCAGTTATCTTACTGCTGTTATGATCCCAGCAGCCTTCAGAGTGTCATCATATGCACAGTATAGTGACACAGCATTAGGTGATGTTCATAAGAAACTGCTGTCATCACCACCATAGCTTCTGGTTCCTGTGCTTTTCATAGAATCATGATGCCATCCTTAGACTCCCTCTGCGCTGTCGATGGAGCTTGGCACGCTCCCCTCATCCTTCAGGTGCCCGTCTGTTGTCGATAATCTCCTCTGTTGGCCTCTGGAAAGCCCCCTTGGCACAGCTCTCATTCCAACGCAGCTTCATGGTCCTTGCTGTGGCTCCAAAGTCTGATCTCATGATGGGCCCCAAACAGCTCGACCTTTGACCTCAACCACTGCCTGGGCTGTCAGCTATGCCTGGAATGGTTCTTGTTTCTCACTGGGCCTCCGAAGATTTCTCAGGAGATCCCTTTCAGCAGAATGCTGCACCTTTATTTCCTTGCTAGGAGGAAAAACTTCTATTTGGAGAGCATGTCAACAATCATCAAACCACATTCTTTAGTTCAGTGAACTTCACTTATAGGCCATCAAAGCCTCATCTGAACATGGATGCACCACTTGCATAGGTTTAATACCTGTAAATGAACTGTTAATCACACAAATCACTGCAGCAATCATAAAAAACATTGTTTCATGTTAATCCTGGACCCCTCCTCTTGACGCATGGACACTCCAATGAGTCAACTCACCAAACCTGGATTCCTGTCTTAAAGAAAAAGGTTAGCTAGATCCTGTCCCAGGCAACATCAGGGTGTCTCCTCCGGAGTAGCGCCGTAACCCTGCAATAAAAGATGTTAGCGTGTTTTGCATATTAAGTTTGCTTAACACCTGGCTCTGCCAGGAGCCTGCATACACACCATCATGGCCTGGAAAACAAGATCTGGAAGTAAAATCAAACTTCGCACTTGTAAACAATTGTATCATAAGAGTAATAAGCATTCAACATCAGCAAGACAAGTGTCATGTGCAGGTTTTCTCAAATTAGTAAAGTACAACTATTACCATAATTTGCCTCAGACATGGATCATCCCATGTACTCAGTCAACATTAATGTAATCGGTGACTTCCCTTAAGCAAAGTCACTCCACTCATATATTACTATGGGCTCAAAAGTGGCCAGCTAATGAGCACCATATTAAACTATTCCATAAACACTGCATCTCTCATTTGTTTTTCTCATGTCACTTGTCCGCTTCTGCTGAATCCTCTACATGCACTCTTAGAAAAACAAACATTAGCAATACACGTTGACCGTGGTCAGACGGTGGTCAGACGCAGGTCGACAGGTTCCAGAGGTGCCATAAAAAGACCATAAAGTTAGCCATCCATAGCTGTGGAAAGAAGTGACACTAGTTTTCAACACAGGAAATTCCTCATATGTTATTCACATTGCCAAAGTAACCTTCACATTTCCCCATCAACACAGTGCAACAGCATCACCACTCATAACCTATAAACACAGTTTCTTCACACATAAACCCAGAAATCCTGTAGTAGGAAAAAACATCAACCAGTTGTCCTGGTATAAATCACATCATCAATTCACATGAAGAACTGTAATGCTGTAGAAAAGAAAATGCAAATGTTAGCGCTGCACAGATGTATACACACTTTCTCACAGTTTCCTCTGTGAGCAACACAAGGTAGTGAATAACACCCCTGGTAGATGCACAGACACAGAAAGTGGCACTTAAAAGGTTAAATCATCACGCAACCTCGAATGTTGCTGTCATCTTTCTGCTCCTGTAAAAGGAAACACACATAAATTTATCTGCACCTTTGTCAGGTGGGGGTTAACTTCGCACAGTCGTGTTACATCAGTAAAGTCTTGTCAGCTTTTGTCAGCTTTTACCAATCAGGTTTTTTTTTTCACTCATTCATTCATACATTCATTCTTTCTTTGCTGATAGTGGAATCGATTGTCGCATTACGTTTCCACTCTCAGCAAAATGACGTCATTTCAAAAAGAAAAAGAAGAACTTTAGCTCGGATTAAATCGCTGAATCCTTTTTGGACAGGAACTTACTTTCTAATTGTCCCAAATAAGTGGCTTTCTCCAGAGCCCATTTTAATGTGGAGAAACTCACTTGTAACAATTTTCTCGACGACGTGTCATACAGCGCTTTCTGTTCTAATCGTGCAGATCTGCTCAAACGAAATTATTGAACAAAACTTTCAGTGCACTGTGAAAGTATCAAAATAAAAGCCCTTGTTAAGTCATGACACAAGCTCCTCATCTCAGGAGGGTAAATCATACCATTAGCATGGTTTATCATACCATCATACTAATTGGCAGGCTCAACTTCACAACAAAAGAAAAATCATCAGCTAGATTCACTCCAAACCAACCATCAGCTGCACAACACACAACATAAGCCTAATATGTTTTATTAGCTATGAGTTTAATCCCCAGGTCTGTGCTCTTCACTCATTTAGGCCACAGATTTTATTCAGTTTTCCTATTTCCCTTCATCATAAAACATGAGACATGTTGTCATGCACTTCACAAAAGAAGTTTGTTCTGACGTATTCAGAGTTGTGTATCTAGGTACAGGATTCACTCGCACATCAAAACAGGAAACTCAGTGTTTTACAGTCTCCACTCAACACACAACAAACTCCAACACATCCCATTCACTCGTGATAGAATTCAGTTACCTTTCATTAATCAAAGAACAATCAACTAATTTGCATATCAGCTATTAACCCACTAAGATGACAGGACAACAGAAATGCATGTTCAAAATGTTAGCACAAAAATAGAATTTCCCTCATACAGTAAATCACTTGTGCTGCATCAATCAAGCAGCAAGCATCTCCCAATTTACTATATCAACAACTAAATTTATTGTCTGATCACTGATTTATCAAACCAGAATCTTTTTTCCCACAAAAATTAAACTGTTGTCCTGCAACCTAGAGAGTCAGTTTTTTGCATTGGATAAATTTAGTATTTGATAACAAGTGTCTGTTAAATTGACACTATTTTAACACTGATGAGAGATAACAAGCTGATCTTCATTGCATGTGTGTTTGTGTTATTAGGCAGGTTTAATCAATGTCTGTGGAGCTGCATCTCCAGCAGGGCATGTTCTTAAAGCTGCCTTTCCTACACACTTCTCTGCTATTATTTGATCATTTCTTAACTAATGTGCTATGAGTCCACTGGTCTTTGCATCACACGAGGTGACTTGGACAAGATTGGACAGACTCACATGCTTAAGATGTTGTCTAATTTTCATGAGCTCTCTTGTGTTTGGAAGTGTTAGTAGGGTTAATGCATGTTCTGCTTGTGTGTGTGATTTTGTATATGTTTCTTTTTTGCAGTGTTTCAGACTCCTTCTCAATTTTCCAACTTAAGCAGTCAGTTTTCTTTTCCCCAGGTTTGCTAACCCAAATTTTGATTTCCCACATTAAATAACAAAATTCCTATGTGATCTCACCACTCCTCTCACTCTGTTGTCCTCTCACTCTGTTGTCCTCTCCCACTTCAACAGTCCAACAGCCAGCAGTTCTCCTTCAGCTCCGTCCTGTGTTTCACTGTCTCTTCTTGCCATTTTACTCCAAAGGTGGCAAATGTCAAACTTCAACAATCTCCTCAGTTCTCCTCAAACGTTTTCTTCACATGCACAGTGAAGTTGCAGCTTATTGGAAACACAGTGCCATTCATCCGATCAGGCAGGATGATGGGTTTGCTCTTCTTCTCTGATGCTGTTTGTCCACATTGCTGCTGCTTGCTGGGACTCTTGCTCAGGACTTTGCTGCTGTCTCTTTTTCTGCCATGTTATTGCTCTTTGGAGCTGCATTCCTTGTCTTCAGGGAGGAATGAGAGCTCGCTTGTGAGGTTGAGAGACACATGGTGCTGTAAATAAGTTAGCCAGAAACTTGGCCTGCATGTTTCCAATGATGTTAAACTATAACTTTCTTCCGACCGCTGCATGTGGAAAATTGATTCAGGTCTGCTTTTCACCTGAAAGTGACAAACTAAGACATGTTCATTATTATCATCACTGCTTAATCAACACACATCTCTCTGTGTTTTTGTGAACAGTCCTTTCTTAAAAGCAGAAAATGAGATTGTAGTTGTTCTTGGCTGATCAACACAAAACCTTTTTCCTATGATTAATTTTCATCTACAATGTAAATTTTGTCTCTTTTTCACTCTTTTGTTGCTTTTTTTTTTCTTTACAATAGCTGGTGACCTGCAGAATCACCACTCTCACAATCAAAGGCAATTACTTTTACACAGCGCACAAAGACACTGTGACATCAGACACATTCACACTCACTTTTTCATCTGCATAAATAAATCATATGGCTGGTGATATGTGCCATGGTGATCCATAGGCATGATCACAAGTTTATTTAATTATTTTCAAACCAACAAAACAAATAAACAAAAACATGATGCTGATGCTATGAACACTCTACACACATGAGTCAAGATGCAGGAAAACTGCTCACGGAAACGCTGCACACTCCAGTTATCACAGTTATCATAGTTCTGTTTCCCTCTCTTTGAGGAGTTCTCAGATAGCTCTCGATCTGATAATGTGTAGCTTGCTCATCAGCTCAGAAGAGACCGCAACGCAACCTCACACAGTGGTTGCGTGCTTTGCCCACAGTGGCAAAGACCTGCACTTTCATATTCAATTCAGCTTCTCCATCATGTACTTTTAGATGTTTCATACAAGGTTCAGCATATTAGTTGTTTTCACAGGTGTGCTCTATAGCTCAACAATGGCTCATAATAAGACGACAGTCTTTCACACAGGTCAAGTGCCTCTATGCACTTCATTAGTTTAAATATTTGCCTATATCACTTCACCTCATATGTCATTGTACTGAATTTGAGCAACCCTAAGCTCAATGCAGATTACTTTTAACAACTATCCACCCCAATTAAATCTATGGTCTGGAGCACAGGCTGTTGTCGAACAGGGCAAGCTAAAGAATAAACATTTTGTGTCAGCAAGGGGTGGGGGAAAGCCATTCACCAGAGCATATCTTAAGTGCTGCTGATGTGGACTGGCCTTCTCCACACGCTCTTCAAGGCTGGTGTGTTTTCTGAAAACTTCTAACATTTGAATCTCTTCCATTTATAAGCCTGTGATTAACCGGACGGCTCAGGTCCGCGTGAAACCCGCGCGACCGTGCTCGCGTGAACCCGTGCAGCTAAGGAGCCGTCGCTCACTTTTATTTAAATACTTTGCGCTGCCAGGAGCAAAGTCCAGCATAAACGTCTGTCACCCTCTGACTCACTCTTGGTTGCTTAGGAACCCATGATAACAACAACAGCCGGTGTCACAGACCACGTGTTCTGCTCCGCACCCACTCACACAAACACACTCAAACACAACAACAACAACAACACAAAATAGGCCTATTGTCCAGCACAATCTGGACCCCGCGGAACTTCTCAATTCCCCACAAAGTGGCGGACCCCACAAAGCGGTCTACATTTCTCCCCACTAAGACGGCAAACCAAAAAAGTTCGAACTACGCAACTCTGCGACTTAATGCTTCTGTACAAAAAACCCCACTAAGCGGCTTTGTACATCGCCCCACTAAGACGGCGAATTTTAGCCCTACTGAGCGGCCACGGACAACGCCCCACTGAGCGGCGAAGACGTACAGTTATAGAGTTGGACTCTAAACTTACTCGGTGTTGCTTAGCGTGTAGTATAGCCTCGGATCCCGCCGATCGCCATTCATCAAGGAGAGAAAACAGACAGCTAATCCACAGGCCCGATGACAAATTCTCACGTCTCGGGACTTTACTACAGGAACTTCCTGGCTGACGTCAGTCTTTCAGCGTGTCTCTTCTCCCCTCGGTGAATGTCGACTCCAGGGCTCCGGCTCTCGAAGGACCAATTAATGATAGGTTTGTAGCTTGAACCTATTCGCTGGAACGTTGAAGACAATATAATTACACAGCAAAAGCATTGAACACCAAGTAGGCAAAGTTCTTCATGTTACTCATGCATGAGGGAGACCTGCCTGGAGTCAAGTGTCGTTCCACCACTTGACCTCCGTCAGACTCTCAGCCAGGTTCCCCATAGCACTCCTTTTATTGTGGTCACATGAATATGCATAGGGTCATTAACATACGACGTCTACATACAAACAAAGAGTACCTTGCCTGTGTGTGTGTGTGTGTGTGTGTGTGTGTGTGTGTGTGTGTGTGTGTGTGTGTGGGTGGGTGGGTGGGTGGGTGTGTGTGTGGGTGTGTGTGTGTGTGGTCAGAGTGTGACCCCATAAACGACTTCCCTTAACCTGCTGGTCTGGAAAATCCAACAGTTCATCTAAACAAAAAGCACTTAGACTAGAACAGACGTAGCTACGTTAATCCTACCGTAAAACAATAAGACAAGGTACAACCTCTCTCATGCTCCTAGAGTGCGCTCTAATGCACACAAAGTTTGCAGACTATTAAGGATCAAACCTCTACCAATCTAAAACTAATTATAAAACTCTAAGCATACATAAGTAAATATTTCTAAGCATAAATGACAATCAACAATACAAAACCTAACATTCCCCCCTTTTTTGACCTTTATGCTAGAAAAGTTCCCATTTATGATCACCTCATGTCTTACAGTTTCAATGCAAACATTTTTATACACAGCATATGTCAAATCACCCTAAATTACTGTAAAAGTACACAGTTTGACAAATGTATTAGCAGTTATCCCATTCCTCATTGATCTCATCCAATGGCAAACTGCATCCTACGAGCAAACAAATGAATTGTTGATTTAATAGTTAAAATAAGAAAGTAACATTTTCAAAAACATCCCAGCTCTGCGGTGATCACTCATCATCTGTGCAGAGTGGTTTTAGTTCGGCAGGGCGTCATGAATGTCTCTTCCAGTTGTTTCCATCACTGTCCATAGGACCAGAGTCCAAATGTATGTAGAATAGACATTCAAACATACCAGTTGGTTTTGTTGTTTGTCAACATGGGTCTCAGCTATCTCCAAAGCTGCAGACCTCTTCAGCACTCTAGTTTTATGGCCTCTACTAACCCCCATTACCACCTCAGAGTGTGACCCCATAAACGACTTCCCTTAACCTGCTGGTCTGGAAAATCCAACAGTTCATCTAAACAAAAAGCACTTAGACTAGAACAGACGTAGCTACGTTAATCCTACCGTAAAACAATAAGACAAGGTACGACCTCTCTCATGCTCCTAGAGTGCTCTCTAATGCACACAAAGTTTGCAGACTATTAAGGATCAAACCTCTACCAATCTAAAACTAATTATAAAACTCTAAGCATACATAAGTAAATATTTCTAAGCATAAATGATAATAAACAATACAAAACCTAACAACCCTTTTCCTGTAGCCACTTCCTGGGTCTCGTTTCAGGGGCTCATAAGTATTTTCATCACTGATTAGTTCCTTCAGTGGGCTGGTTTCAGTCATTATGCAAATGTACTGTTTATAAGATTGGGGAAACCTGCAGTCAGCTGAGACTGAAGAAGTCACTTGGATGAGTGACGAAACGTTGAAGATTTACTTTCCTGGATGATTGAGAATGCATCAAGACAGGGATATGTAACTCTGTCTTTTTTTCAAAATCAACAGAATGACCAGTCTGAGTACTTTCTGCTTTTTTGTGTGTTGGTATGGTAATGGCCATCAGCAAAGAAGAGAAAGAAGAACATGTGGGAAGTACAGTATGATCAGTGTGACAGGCTCATTCTGATGTGAATGAGGTAGGCCAAATCCAGTCTGAGCCAAGTGATATCTTATTCAGCATGTTTGAGCTCCTCCCCCTGCTGTCTGGTTACTCACATTCATTAAAAAAAGAGAAAGAAAGAAAAAAAGAAGAAGAAAAAGAGCTGCAGGCAAACCTTTACCACCCATGCTGTGTAGATAAAGGCCGTGTGATCAGACTAATCCTTGGCATTGGAAATTAATTCTGTATTCATGCCTACATAGTGCATTCACATCACAAACATGCAATAAAATGTTTAATCTGTGATATTAAGCAATTAGAGTGCATGATAATTCACCATTCAGCATTTCTTCTGCAATGTCTGAAATTGGATTAATATATCAATAAGTACAGGTTTCTTGTCAGATTTAATTGACATATATCAGGTGTCATTATCATCATATAGAATGCCAGAATCATGTCAGGTGTTTAATATTCGCGTACGTTAAAACATGAATCCCAGCTGTGTTACTGTTTGATGTTGACTGGATATCTGGGTCTTAAACCCCTGTCTTTGGTCTCTCATGTCAGTTGTACTTAGGATCTAGGAATGTCTTATTGAGCAGTCATTGCAAGTTCTCTCCAGTCATGTAACACAATCACTTCAGTCTGAAGTTCTGTGTACACATATGTCTTGTTTTAAACAGCTTAAGTAGGGTATCCCGCTGGTTCATTTCTCCCTCCCGTTGTTTTGCAGAGAAAATGTTGCATTTATTTGATTGCAAAGGGGAACAAAATGCCTGCTTTCTCTTTCAGGGCTGGGAAAATGGTGAGCTTGTGCATGATTAGGGTACTACTCATGTTCACTCATGGTAAAACGAGAGTACACTCAAAGTTTTTCATGTCAGGGGAAATAAAATCACTTGGTCCTTACCAGGTGTTAAAAATGTTTATATGTAACTCAGATAAACTAAAACACACGGAAAATTACATGTCATTTTTTTTTTATTTAATCAAACCTGAGCCAAAATGCAAGAAGGATTTTGGCTTCTTGATTTTGTGAAAAACTAAACACATCCATGCTGCTTCCATAAAAATTATAAGGGGAACCAACAGCCAGGTGCTGAATCTGATTAACTGATAATAAGCTAGTGTGAGAAAAGCAGAGGTTTTGACAGTTTGCAGGTCCGAAGCATTCACGTGTGAGTAAACAATTCCACACTGGCAGCAATCTTAGAGAAGCAGTTGTTGTTGCCCATCTACCAGGCAAGTGTTATAAGGTCCAAACAATGTGAAGTCCTTCATTCCATGATGAGAAAACAACAATATTCACAAGTGGAAAACATTAAAGATAATTGCCAGTCTTCTCAGAGTGGCTATCCCAAGAAATTCACCCCAAGGTCAGACTCTGCAAATCTCACTGAAATTGTGAAAAACCCAAGAGCTCCCTCTCAGAATCCATACAGGCCTCAGTTAACACATTAAATATTAAAAATCCTGAAAGTACAATAGACTAAGACAATAGAAAAAGACTGAACAAGTATGGAAGGGTTGCCAGGTGAAAGCAACTTCTCCACAAAACGAACATGGCAGCACGGTGTAGGTTTGCAAAGATGTATTTTAACAAGACTTCTGGAACACTGTCCTTTGGACAGATGAGACCAAATTGAGACATTTGGCCATAATGCACCATTTTTGGTAAAGTCGTAAAGATTTGCTCTTTTCAGCCCCTGGACATGGGTATTGTGCTGACTGCAAACTCCTCTAGCATTATGGTTTGGGTATGAGGCCATCTGTCAGGGAGCTAACACTTGACCTAAACTGTAATCTACAACATAATGACTGGAAAAGAAAATTGAGACTCGGGAATTGCGAATAGAGCCATGCAAAAACAAATGCCCACAAATATCAGTGAACAGAAGCAACATTGTAAAGAAGAGTGGGCTAAAATTTGCTGCATTGCTTGAGTTAATAGCTATGTAGTGAAAAAGAAATACTTGAGTAAATCCATATCATCAAGTGATGCTAAACCCCAACCAGCTAAATTGATATTAGGAAAACGAGAGGGTGCTTAAAATTAGACCTGATTACTGAAAGGGAAAACGTGTAAGGATTAACAAAAGTTATCGTTAACAGTTATCATTTTGTTGTTTGAAATAACTGCACTTATAATTTTCATCTTATTTGTGTACAACATGTATCAGTTGAAGCAAAGTAAAAATGAAGAAACTGATAAGCTATGAGTGTTTTCTTTTTTCCCCTATTCTGGAAAGTTTTATTCTCAAGGGCAGTTAAACAGTGAACCTCCTAAATGATTATTTTCCTATGGAAGAACTTGACAAGCTAGAACGACTACAAAAAACTAGCCCACAGGCCTTGCCTTCAAGGTTGAGTCAATTCTACAGTTCTACCATTTTGAATTAGACTATTAAGACTGCAAAGGATTTGATTTGAAAGATTGTCCTTTAGTTCTTAATATTTTGACTTGTATTATATACAGGCTAAACACAATTATCATGCAAGTAATGACTTTTCACTACCACAGTATACCTTTTCTTAAAGGCCATTATGATAGCATTTTCATCAGCTGCCTTTATGAGTTTTCTAAATTCAAATCCCACATAATGAACATATTATATTCCGAAGTGCTACAGACTGAATTTTGATAGATGGTAGTCATTCAGTCGTATGACAATGTGGTGATAATGTTTTAGTGTGTAGTTCATTTGTCATGGTTGATGTACAATGGTGCCATTCCATGCAGTACTGATAAGGGAGTCTGTCTCTGGAAGGTAGCTGCTTTGAATTCACATCAGTTTTGGAAATCTGTATTGGGGAAAAAAAAAAAGCACACTGTCCTCAAATTACAAGACAAATTTCCTCTGCTCTGCTGCTTCACTATTCTTCCAGACCAGAATCTCATTGGGCAGAAATTTAGGTCTGTGCTGGTACTTAATAGCTCCTAATGAATCTCATCCCAATATTTATTCCCAACATCAGAATGAGTTGGATAATAAAAATTGGATGTTATTAATGCCCAGTCCTACATTTGCCTTGAAGCCAGTTTTTGCTACCAGTTTCTGTGTTGTTGTAGCCTGTAACCCACACCAGCTACACTCAATTTTAGGTACTCTATGTGAATCAAGACATGGTATTGAGTTCTGCCAATGAGGTTATATAACAGCCGAATCCAGCCAAGAGCTCTGTCAATCAAAAGTAATGTGTTAACACGAGCTTTAATGCTGGCTCAGGGCTATTGTTGGATGCTAAACTCTGTTATATTCTTCTTGGGCTTACATGTAAAATACAAAAAGAAAAAAAGAGAGAGACAAAATGTATCTCTTATAGTCAGACTAAACAAAAAAAATCACAGTTCTGGTGAGTGAATGCATCATTTTTCATCCTTTTTTTTTTTTTTTTTTTTTTTTGCCTGTCCCGTTTGGCTCTTTTGCCATCAGAATTGTTGTCTAAAGGCAAAGAAAGATGCCCAACGGATTTACTTTACCAAATTGACCATCCCAGCCTTGCCATAATGGTCCATTTGATTCACCTTTTATTGTTTATTTTATTTTCACTTACTGAACATGGGACAGACTTGACTGGGGGAAAGAAGGGGAGAAAGAAAGAGGGAAAGAGAAACAGCTGAGAAGAGGGATGGGGGAGAAGGGCAAAAACCAAAAACCAACAGAATGAGCAGAAAAAGAAAAAAAAGAAGAAAAAAAGAAAAAAAATGCATATATCGATCACCTGGGTCACCTGCTGAGAAAGAAAAAAGAAAACAAGCAGAAGAGAACAAGAGTAATAGAATAAACAACATCACAATGATATATGGGAATATGACAGTAAATACTAAATATTAAACATTATTGTGCAGCACATAAGATCAACAGAACACAGTGTGCTTTGAGGTAGGAGCCAAAAAGGGTGTAGTTTGTGGGTGTGATCACCCGTGTGTACACCTGTGAGCATGGACGCGCTTGTTTTTTGTTTTTTAAAAGGTTCCTTCATGTAATGATCTGCTAGAGGGTGTGGGGGGGCCACAGCCCCGTCCTCCAGGGCATGAAGCAGGTATGGAGGAGATCAAAACTCCAGACATCCAGAGGCCCCCAGAACACAAGAGACCAAGGAAGACCAACAGAGGGGCAGCCGCGCCACTGTCCCAGAAAGAGCTGAGGAGAGTCCCAGATGAGGGCTCACTCAGCAGCCGCGGAGCAGAAGCCAGGGGGAGTTGCAGTGACGTGCCCGTGAGCTCCGCCGGCAGCCAGCCGTGCCTGAGTGACCGAGCCCCAGGCCGAGAGGCCAGGGGCACCCCACATCCGAAGTGGCCCGAGCGAGCCCCAGGCTCCAGGCCCCGATAAGCGGCCGCCAAGGAGTGAGCCGGTGTGTACCTGGACGCCCATCCCCGGACACAAAGAACCACCAACGCACCGACGTCTGAGGGAGTCCGCCACTGGCAGGGGAAGTGGTGGTAGGGGGAGATAGGCCTCCATACCTTGGAGGGCCTAAGATGTCCCCAGAGAGGTGGCGCCTGACACCCAACCTGACATATAGACACAGAAATACAGGCACACACATATACAAACATCCATTCCCACCCTCATGCTCTCATATACACTTACTCCACACTCAACCAACGTGGAGACAGACATAAAGAGACGCTGTACACACGATCACACTCCCCAAGCGTACTCTACAAACCGGGTCTAGGTACCCTTGCCCCTGGAGGGGGGGGAACTGCACCCAGACCCAGGTGGTGTTACCCTTTTCCCTGCGGTGGGGGGAGGCAGACCGCCCCGACTCCGCAGCAGCAGGGAGGCCCCACACTCCAGACCGCAGTCGGACAGCCAACTCCTCCTCCTAGCCCCCCCGCTCCAGCAGGCCGCAGAGAATGGGGGTGAGAGAAGACTCCAAACCTCCCTCCACCCGCTCATTGTAGTGTTGATGCATGTGTGTTCTAAGGTGCATTTAAAACCCAGGAGGGCATGGAGCTACCTGCCAGAGAGCAGCAGGTAAGCGCATGGCCCCTCCTGCTGGCCCTCAATGTCTACGTGTATTTAACATTGAGAGGTGGGCAACGACGCCAGGGGTGGGGTGTACACCCTGATGGTACTTTGGATTCCGTGTATCGTGCCCACCCCCAAGATCCTATATGTATGTGTAATGAGAGTGTGAGTAATGTGAATGTCTAAGTTGTGGGATAAAATTGAGGCAGGGGCAGCCAGAAGGGGAAAGGGGGGGGGGGGGGTGGCCTCCTCTGCACCCTGGTGACATACCCCTACTCCAAGGTCCTGCATGTGTGGGTGGTTGTGATGGAGCGGGAAGAGGGAGGCAGCTGGAGATGGGGAGGGAAGGAAGGGAGGGGCAAGTGACCCCTCCCTGGGGCCAGCTCCCCCGCTGACCCCAGTAGGTACCCCCATACTCCGCGACCCACCAGGGAAAGGGGGCCCAGGCCCATCCAGACCGGGGCCCAGCGTTTTTCATCCTTAAAGTCACACTTAAATGTAAAATCTGATATGATTCTTTTTACTCTACTGCATGCTTTATTGTAATGCGTTTTATGGTTGAGAGTATTGAAGTCACATCTGTTGGCTGCTGGTATGTCCACTCACTGAAGTGTTATTATCTAGTATTAAAAACATCGGTCAATCTAACAATTGCTGTTCTTAATTGCAGTTTGGGGCTAATAAACACCAGGAATTAACTTTTTTTTGTTAGCATAGATAAATTGACATTGTGACTGGACAATAAACTCACATGGTGTTCACGATTGTGTGTGTAATACAGTAAGGGGAATTGTTGAAAATAATATATGAATGGGCCAATAGGCTCGACTATAGGGGCACAGAGGTGGGTTTAAATGAGACACAGAGACAAGAATGTAACTCAAAAGAACCAGCCAACTTTAGTGAAATAAACCATAAGGTTGACAAGCAGAGGTTAAAGACACTTTACAATGGTAGAAAGGAAACTTACAAAAAATGAAAGAAAACTAAAACTACTAAGACAATGACTTGGCCAAGGGTTACTTTTGGTTTTCAGTGTTCGGGTTTCAATGTTTGGGTTTCAATTAGGGCTGGGTATCGTCACTGATTTCTAGAATCGATTCAATTCCGATTCACAAGGTCCCGAATCGATTCGATCCACGATTCGATTTAATTCGATTCGATTCGATTTAAATCTGGGAAATTTTGACAGTCAGAGATATAATTCAGATCAGGACATTTACATATTTTTGTATCTATAAAAAGGAAGCTGACACTCTCAAGACTTTATCCAAGGTGTGAGCATCACAGCAGATGCCTTTGTGTCAAAGTAGCTGAAGATAAAACACAGAAAAACATGTAGGTGATTTTCCTGGCCTGGGATTTTATAAAAATATTCTGCAGTACATCAAAAACGAAAGAAAACCATTAATTAATCAACATTACCTCTGACGTTACAGCGGTTTTATTAGAGACATGGCTAAGCATTTTGCATTTTGAATAATTTTAAAAAGTTTCAATTTGTTCAGTATTGAACAGCAGAAATGAGGTTTTCTTTTCGGAAGAATGTAAAAGGGGAAAAAACAGCGGCCGACAGCGCTGTAAGCAACAGTAGACTTGTGTAACAAGCAAGCGAATAATGAAGAAAGCGAAACTGTTCGAGAGAGAGGGGGGGGGGGGGAGAGGGGGAGGGAGAGAGGGAGAGAGAGAGAGCTGCGCATCGCAATGGAAGCAAAACAGTAAAAGAGTGAATTCATGACGATGTTTATGTGAAGCGTTTGGATCTTCTTTTGCTGCTGATTCGGTCAATATTGTTTGGAGAGAGATCAAACTAACAGCTTTAGAATCAGCGCATAAAGGGCGTGAACACAAAGCGCGGACCCGGATCAGCGAGCTGTCGGCTTTCAGCCCCGACTGTGAGAAAGGCGACATCTAACTGATTCTGATCCGCGGGTCGCGCTGTGTGTTTAAGTCTATGTGCAGAATCCCTGTACCTGCTCTCATTTACTGTTTGGTGGTTCTTGAAATTTTGTGAGATGTCACCAGAGATTCTGGCATTTCGGACAAAATAAATTTATATTAAAAAATCGATTCAGGATTTTAATGAATCGATTTTACGTTATCCAAGCCAGAATCGATTTTAATCGATGAATCGATTATAAAAACCCACCCCTAGTTTCAATGCTCGGGTTTCAATGCTCGGGTGCACCCTAGTAACCTGACTCCTTAACTCTTATAGAAACAGATTACACAAATCCAATGTACATTCAAATGAAAATCTCATACTCTTTTCACATGTGGAGAATGTTCTACACAACAGCTTGTTATTCAGAGTCCCAAATAAAAAATGTCCAAGGGGTAAAGTCCAAAAAATTCCCAGGGTGTGAAAGAAAATAGGGGTGAGAGAATGTCAGTCAGTGGTCTCATGTATAACCAGCTGTGTGTGAAAGTGTGAGTGATACAGTCCTACCACACCGCAAGGTGCAGCAGATCATCAAGTGGAAAAGAAGCGAATCTCAGTCTCTCTCAGTCCAGGTGGGAAGGCTCGCCATCTATTTCACCGGAGGAATCCACCTCAGGAACAATTCAGCATACAAAAGAAAAAACCTGACCTGTCAACAGACAGGGTCAGAAGAGCAATTCAAATATTAATTATGCTGTTCTAGCTATAATTCACAATTTAGGATTTTGTTGACATCATACTCGACATCAATTTGCACGTAAAATACTACATACTACTACTACTACAAAAATAAAACATCTCTCTTACACAAACTATGCATTAAATCAAGTAAAGTCAGTGCATATGCGACAATTATTACTCAAACAATTGAGATGAATTCAGTTTCTCAACGATAAAATGCAAAACAGACTTAACTGAGACATAGAATATGTGCTCACCGATCTCAGTGCATCACGGCCGAAGACAATGGTATGGTCTCAGTCGGAACATGCAGGGCGCTAAATAATGTAACAGGACATGTTGTTATTCTCTTTGATAACAGTAATACGACGTGAAAGAAAATAAACATAAGTTGCGCTTCAAGTGTTATCTTACTTCTGGAAGCAGATTGAGATGAACTTTCAGGCAGTTGATAGCAACCAGAGCTAACAAAGGCTAACAGTTTAGCTCCACACGGTACTTTCTAAAGTCGCCAGAAAACTGCAGCATTCGCCTGTTTACTCACTGTGGCTACTTTTAACATGGAAGGTAGCTGATAACCAGCTTAACCAACTTATGTGCAGCACAGTTAGTTGCAACTTATATCTAATACTTTTTCCAGTTTCTCAGGGATCGAAGTTTTGCAGCGCAGCTCTCTTTTTCTCCTGTCAGCACGTGACTACCTCCACACATAGCAGCAAACACAGAGCAGGTGGGTGGGACACACAACGGCAGGATGCTTTCCCATTGGCCAAAGCATACTGGGACTTGTGCATTTCGATTGGTTGGGCAGGCTATCCATCTCTCCTCATATCTATCACTCCTTAAAGTGGTACCCTAATTTTATGTGGGTTACACGTGCACAGTCTGGGTAGAGACCTTGGCTTCAGAAAACTAACTGGCTCAGCTGTGTATTTCAATTATTGAGTCCAGCTGGGCTAATAAACCAAGAGCACTAAAGCAATAAAAGCTACTTTTCTGAAATTATCTAATAAGTGGCCCATTTCCTAAAGACATAAGTTGAGTTTTCTTGAAAATGTCTGTCTGAACATAGGAGAAAGCTTCTTAGAGGCAGTGACATTTGAAATCACAGTCATCTGTCCTCACATTGTCCCTTATTGTAGATAAAAGGTGTATACTCTCTACACAGCATCAATCATCCAAAAAGCTCTCGGGAATAGATGGACGACAGCTTAAAAGCTTTAGATAGCTCAGTGTCTTCTTGTATACTGCATCCCTTATTCTGAGTTGTAAGACTAAAGAGAAGTAGCACTCTAAAAACAAAAGCTTACAATTTAAGCTAACAATTTAAGCTAAGAAAAAAGGCAACCCTGAAAACCTCCAGATAAATTACCTAAAATACTGTACCTCAACCCATCTTTGGAAAAAGAAAAGCTTCAGATCATAATATTATTGAGCAGAAATATTTACATTTTAATAAGAATTCCCACGGACATCCTCCTTCTTGCAATTACTTTTAGTGCTGCTCTTATTTTTCTGTTTTATGCAGTGCTAATGGTTCCTCCCTCCACACTCCTTTAGGGGGATTACTGTGGCAGCAGGTCAAAAGAGCAGGTCACGTGTCTCTTCTCCTGATTTCTCCTTTGGGGATTCTTCCTGTCCTCAACCTAGCTCACATTGTGATCCCTGTAAAGTTTTGGATAGGCCTGGGGTTATGCACCCAGTGTCATGTTAACAAAATAACACGACAGATACTCAGCCAAAGACTACAAACTAGAGTTTCCAACCTTATGTTGCAAGATGAAAAGCTGTGGAAACTGCATTTTATCAGGAAGATTTTCTGAACAAAATTCAACAAAGAGATGCTTAGTTAGCACGGCTAATGCTCCCAAAAGAATAAAAAGCCCTAAATTTCCCTTACTATACAAACTGGTAAATTTGCGTAGTAAAGTACATACTATTTTAACCCACAGTAAACCTATGCAAAAAGCAAAATGTACTATTTCTACACCTGACTAGCAAAGGTCCAACAGCAGCGCTTGCTTTTGAATTCCCCTGAGGTGAGTGTGTAGTAGTTATGGGAATGGAGCATTCAGCTGTGATTCTGACAATGCTAGGTCACCATGGTATAATACTGGCCAATCATATGTGACGAGACTCTCTGCCACTCTGTGGATAATTCCCTACTTTAGCTCAGCACAACTAAAAGGAAGGAAGAAACACTTTCCCATTGCAGAAGAAGAAGTTACAATATAACAAAATAAGTTAATAATTTACTGAGTGCTAAAGAAGGCAGATCACTGAATTACTAAAAAAATAAAATAAAATAAAAACCTAGTGAAACAGAAAAATAACCCCTAACCTACCCAAACAATGAATGTACCAGTTAGTTTAATGGGCTAGATCTCATATAGTGCTTGTCTACTCTACTTGAGAATTCAAAGTGCTTAATCCAATCCAATCCAACATGTCTCATTCACCCATTTACATGACAATGTGCTTTCTAACATTCACACACATTGACACAATGAACTGGTAGCAACTCAGGCCCAAGAATACATTGACATGCAGACCGGAGCAGCACATCCTGATTTTTTTACAATCTTACAAATTCCTTTCAATCAGCATTGGATCTCATAAGCTTGGTTGGGACCTCATTTTGATCGTTTTCCACTATTTGTTACCATGCTATATGTCCTTACTGGTGCAGTGATTGCAACAGCTAAAGAACACATCATACAAACACTGCTTTTTCACAAGCAGGGCATGAGTCAAAAAGATTTCCTCTTAAAAAAAACTCTTAACATCCAGTGTTAAGGTCACTGTTAACCTTAGTTTGGGTTAGAGGTCTTAGGGTCCTTTTTAGCCACATGCTAAATTCTGTATTTTTTTCTATAATCAGAAACTGTTATATTTTACATGAAGCATTATATATGCTGGCCTTGAAGGTTTTTTTTGTTTTCAAAGGTTTTCCATTTGAATGTTCCAAACTGAAACTCAACAAAAAGAGCTGGACATTAATCACACCAAAACTCTAACGCTAGATGGGTTGCCAGTAGCCAGGTGGAGGTAAATTGGTTATGATTTAGGTGTATAAAGATGACAAAATAGGATAAGGATAAACAGATTTGGCATAATGTGGTTGGTTGTGTATTTCCGGCACCGCTCCGAGCTGGCAGTCAGTATCAGCAGCTCCAACCTGACCAGGTCCTTTTTTTCTCTTTAACATATGTTTCTTTGTTGTTCTTGTGTTTCTTGTTTTTGTTTTTCTATTGTGGACTGCTGTCCCCCACAATGGAACTCAGAATTCTATGGACAGTCGTGTTCTTTATTATATTTTTTACGGCGTCTGTGTCCGGAGAGCGCATGGAAGTCTGACCTCCCATTATTTACAGCAGGGATCAGCTGTTAACCCTCGGAGCCTCCGCTGCCCTGCCTACCGCCGAGCAAGCCAACATCCCCCGCGAGGTGAGGAGGAAGAGACGCGGTACTCGGGCCGGGATCGGGCGTCGCAGTAAAGTTAGGAGGTACCGGCCAGCGATTCCATCTATTATTATGGGGAATGTGAGATCTCTCCCCAATAAAGTAGACGAACTGGCGGCTCGACATCAGAGGAGCTACAGTTAGTGTAGCCTGATGTGCTTCACAGAGTCGTGGCTAACCGCGCTAACTCCGGACTTACACGTAAACATAGGGCTTTGGAGCGTGATGTCACGGGGGGTGGGCGTGGAAAGGATTTTGGCCCGATCCGCCATTTTGGGGGTCTAGCGCAAGTGAAAAGGGAGCGAAGTCACACACAACAGCCATGGTTCGTATTTGCTGTGTGGTCGGCTGCAATGTTCGATCACACGACCGGCAAGAGAATAAGGTTGAAAATGGTTTATCTTTTCATTCTTTCCCAACCTGGAAGCAACATGAGGCAGCTCGTGTATCGATGTTACCAAACGAAGGCGTCTAGCCTGGATAGCAGCTGTGAGACGAGCTGACGTGCAGTTCTCTTCCATCTCCAAATATCTGTTGGTGCTCCAGACATTTTCATTCCGGTAAGTTCTAAATATGTTCATATCACTCTTTATAGCCTATTAGTATTATTTTCTATGCGCTCTGAGCTCATAGCAAATTAGAACAAACATCCTACTGAGTGATTTTGCAGAACTACCTTCTATCTATAGAGTTGCTAATTATTTGGCATTATTGCAGCAAACCAGCCTATGAAATGGATGAAACATCGTGACTGGGTTCCAGCGCTACACAAGGGACCTGCTGCAAACATACCACCATGCCAATCAGATTACTTCTTCCATGTGAGGGTGAAGAGGTGACCCTCCTGGATAAGATGGTGAAGGTTTGCTGCGTTTTGGTGAACAGTGTGATAATAAAACCAGGGAAGAATGAAACCTGCTCCTGTTAAATATTCTTAAGTCTTGTGCTGTTAAAATTGCTGTATTTTTTTCAAAAGATGCAGTAAATAAAGTTAGTAGTGGGTGATATCATGTAAACACTCATGATTTTGTGTAAACATTTTGTCATTTGTAAACTATGGATTCTACATTGTAACTGATGTGGTGTTCTATAAGGTGGTTTCAATAAAAAAAAAAGAGGCAAAAATTAGTTTGTTTCTTTATTCAACTTTTGAACAGTGGTACTCAGTCAGTATATATTCAGTAAATGCAAATTATTTACACGGCAGTGCACTACAGGCATAAATGTAGACCCCTAGATAAAACATTATGGGTCATTCCCACAACCCACAGCTTTACTGTGTTCCAGCAAAGTATCCAATAGCAGTGACAACTCCTCCAAAGTAGCAGGTGGGATTTTTCTGTTTTGAGGACGGCTCCTTTTCCCCGTCACTACAGATGGTATGTTTAGGTTTTGATCAAGAGCCTTTTTTTGGGCAGCTGAAGAGAAGTCTATCTTATGGCCAACCTCTGGCTGTATCTTGGTCATATTACCCAGCAAAACCCAGTATGCAGGTTCATCTGTAACAGTCCTTGTGCCACGGATCAACACTGTTGCTTCTACATTAAACAGAAGAGCAGCGACATGGCTGCAGGCCTCTGCGACTCCGGCCTTGCAGGTGCAGTGGGCGGCTTCAACCTTCCCTGTGATGCTCACGGTGACCCATGGCTGCAATGCTGGTTCATTCAGTCTTTGAGAGTGCAGGACCTGAAACACACACAAAGTTCATTTAAAGACAAGAACTAATGAGCCAAGGCCGACGTAAATGTGTTTTATCTACTTTATCATAAATGTAACAAAGTGTTTAGAAAGTTAGCACATACATGTAATTTTTCATTTCTTTATGTGTCCATCTATAGAACACTGCATGTTATAGTGTAAATCTGCCTGCAGAAAATGAACCTAAAGTATGTACCGGTAATGCAAGGATGTCATCACTTTAGAGATGGAGAAAGCATAAAGTGACAATTATGAATCCCTTAATATGATAAGGAGATTCTGCAGGTCATTGATCAATATATAAAATTAAAATAAATTGTATTTTTAGTGACACAAGATACAAACATGGAAGCAAGATGTTTAATTAGGATTATTTATAATAAATATGAATAAATTAGTGCAATTTATTTAACCATAAAGAATAACAATCCTTCAGGAGAATGTCACATCAATGCACTGAACTCGCTATGTTATCCACCTAACAGCCTCCACATGTTCTCACTGTAATTTCCCCTCATGAATGAATTTATGCTGCACTAATCTGAATGTTTGCAGGGAAATCAAACGCATTTCACTCGCAGTACTCGAGCTGACTTACCTTTGCTTGAATGACGACTTGTACGCGCTGATTCCACAGATAAGGTACGAAAATATGTCAGGCTACGTCAGTAGCGGTTGGTCTTCAGGGTTTCTACTCCACGGCCCTATTTCATACTGGTCCACATTTCCAATGCACGCTATTTTCTGCAAGTACCGCTGCTTCGCCTCTGAATGAAATCGGTCTCTATACAGTTCATTCTCTTTTGAGCTGCTTTTAAGCATCTTTCTTGTAGTCATCGTTCCAACACAGTGTGTTTGGTTTGATTCGTAGACCCCGAAAATGGCGCTGCGCTCCCATAATGCATTGCGGCGTGACGTCAACTCCAAAGCCCTATAGACGGTTTCCATCTGATCCAGGCAGACAGAACAATGGAGAGTGGTAAGAAGAGAGGAGGGGGTCGGGCTGTGTTTGTGAACGATAGATGGTGTAACTCTGGGCATTTACCTATCAAAGAGACGCTATGCTGTAAGGACATTGAGGTGCTAGCGGTTAACATGAGACCGTACTATCTACCGTGTGAGTTTACATACGTGATTGTGATATCTGTGTATGCTCCGCCCTCTGCTAACGCTGCAGCAACCTGTGAGGTCCTGCACACTGTAACCAGCAGACTCCAAACACAGCACCCTCAGGCCCTTTTCCTGATCTCTGGGGACTTTAATCACATCTCCCTGTCCTCCACTCTCCCCACCTTCACAGAGTATGTCACCTGCCACATCCAGAGACAATAAAAGATTGGAATTATTGTATGCCAACACCAAGGAGGCATACAGGTCATCACCTCTCCCTCCCATGGGGGGCTCAAATCACAACCTGGTTCATCTCCAGCCTGTGTATAAAACTCTAGTACACAGAGAACCAGTTGTGAAACACACAGTTAGGAAATGTTCGGCAGAGACTGAAGAGGCCCTGAGGGACTGTTTCCGTTCTACTGTGTGGGACAACCTCTGCAGCCCCTGGAGGATGACCTCACCTCAACAGCATCACAGCCTGCATTACGGATTACATGAACTTCTGTGTGGACAACACCGTACCCAGCATAAAGGTACGGTATTTTTCTAACAACAAGCCATGGATAAATCCTGAAATTAAGGCTCTCCTCAAGGAGAACAAGAGAGTCTTTATATCTGGAGACAAACAGGAGCTGTGAGCTGTCCAGAAGAAGCTGAAGTGGAAGATAAGGCAAGGAAAGGAAAACTACAGGAGGAAGATGGAAGAGCAGCTGCAACAGGACAACATCTGAGGGTTTTGGAACAGCCTGAAGACAATCTCAGGACAAAAACCAACCCCCCCAGGCTGCAGGAGACTTGGGGTGGGTGAATGACCTAAATAAATATTTTAATAGGTTTGATCAACCACCCACCCCTCCCCCAGCTTTGTCCCCCCTGCTGCAATCTCCTTCATCTCAGGACTTCACACCTCTCAGCTTCACACCTCCCAGCTCCCAGTCATTACACCCACCCCCGGCTTCTGTGGACTCCAACATACACCCCCCCCAAAATCCACTCTTTCTATCTCAGCACTTCAAGTGAGGAACGAGCTTCGCAAGATCAAGGTGCGGAAGGCTGCAGGTCCAGATGGCGTCAGCTCCAGGCTCCTGAGGTACTGCGCAGATGAACTGTGTGGCATCCTAGGATATCTGTTCAACCTGAGCCTGTCGCTGGGGAAAATACCACAGCTGTGGAAGACCACCTGTGTGGTACTGGTACCAAAGACCTCCCATCCCAAGGACCTCAGCAGCTACAGGCTAGTAGCCCTGACATCACATCTGATGAAGACCCTCGAAAGGTTGGTTCTAAACCATCTGCACCCTCTGGTGAAGTCTTCATTGGATCCGCTGCAGTTTGCTTACCAGCCTGGCATTGGGGTGGAGGACGCCACCATCTACCTCCAGCACCGAGCTCTGACTCACCTGGAGAAGCCTGGCAGCACTGTGAGGATCATGTTCTTTGATTTCTCCAGTGCTTTAAACACCATCCAGCCACAACTTCTGAGAGACAAGCAGGAGCTATCGGGAGTGGACCACCACATGTCCCAGTGGATGCTGGACTACCTCACAGAATGCCCATGTGAGGACACAGGGCTGTGTCTCTGATACGCTGGTCTGCAGTATGGGGGCCCCACAGGGAACTGTACTGGCACCGTTCCTCTTCACCCTCTACACTGCAGACTTGTCCATCAACTCCCCACGCTGCCACCTACAGAAGTTCTCTGACGACTCTGCCATAGTTGACCTCATCACAGGTGAGGACAACTCAGAGTACAGACAGTGGACTCTGGACTTTGTGGACTGGTATCAGCAGAACCACCTGCTGATCAACGCCGGGAAAACCAAGGAGTTGGTGGTGGACTTCCAGAGATGCAGACCTACCACACTGACACCGGTGAACATCCAGGGAGTGGACATTGAGATAGTGGACTCGTATAGGTATCTGGGTGTTCACCTGAATAATAAACTGGTCTGGAGCCACAACACTGATGCTCTTTACAGGAAGGGTCAGAGCAGACTCTACTTGCTGGGGCGGCTGAGGCCATTTGGAGTCCAGGGAGCGCTTTTAAAGACTTTCTATGACTCTGTGGTGGCATCATTTTTTTTACAGTGTTGTATGTTGGAGCAGCAGTTTATCGGCAGCTGAGAGGAAGAGGTTGGATAAACTCATAAGGAAGGCCAGCGCTGTTCTGGGATGCACCCTGGACCCAGTGCAGGTGATGGGAGACAGGAGGACTCTGGCCAAAATAACATCTCTGATGGACAGAGCCTCCAACCCCATGCATGTAAATGTTGCTGAACTGCAGAGCTCCTTCAGTGACAGACTGCTACATCCTCGATGCATGAAGGAGCGTTTCCGCAGGTCCTTCCTCCCTGCAGCTGTCAGACTGTACAATCAAAAGTGCTCCCAACAATCATAGATATTTACATCTGTGCTGTAACTGCAATAATTTAATCAACCGATTCGCACTACAACCTGGTTTGCCTCTCATCTGTAGTTAATTTTATTTAATTTAATAACTGTACAGTACTCTGTTTATAGTAACCATTGTCCTTAATGTAAATATGTAAGAAAAATTGTGTATGTTTCTGTTCTATGTCTTGTGTACTGTTTGTTGTATAGGTGTCTTTCTTGCTGCTATTACAACCAAATTTTCCCTAAAGGATTATTCTATATTTCTATTCTATTCTATATAATATAAAAATATGAAAACTGAGTTATACTGAAAGGATTTATAAACGTTCTGAATAATTATTATTTCACCAGTCAATAGCATTCAAGGGCATCTATCCAACATGCATGCCATATTTAAAATATAAAGCTCTCGTGTCAATTTCAAGTAAAGCTGGATCCATTCAGGTAACAGTGCACTCGTTATGTGTCACACTGAAGCTAACAATTGGCAGTGAGGTAGCCTAGATAATGGTACCAGGTCAAATCCTAGATTTTCATTTCAATCACTTGCTTTGAAGTTGAGAAACGTTTATCTTGGGAGCCACTTCATGCTTTTTTTAAACCTGGAGTTATTTGAACTTGCTGAATGTCATTGGCTTTGGTTTGGTCACCACATTGCTTTGGATTGATCCCCCCCATTTAAGACCATAGCCTAATTCTCTGAAATGATCATTGTTATGCTTTGAGTTTATGAATAACATTCATTATAATAATGGCAGAAAGCTCTTCCCCAACTCCACAGACATCCTGTCAGCCGGTAAAAATAAGAAATTTGCATCTTAGTAGTTACGTTTCATGTCGCATCACTTTATACATACTTCAGGGTAACTTGCGATAATTTCTTCTGTCTCTAAAGTTGGCAGTCTGGATAGATACATTATTGCTGGCAAGTGCTTCTATAGAAACCTCTTTATCTCCAGCTGTGCATGATCAGCAACCAACCCCTTCATAGTATGTCTGATATGTTTCCTGCCACCTATTTCAGCTGATGATGAAACACTAATTCCTTAAACTTTCTCTCTGCGGCTGCATCTCTCGTCCTGAATTGTGGTGATAAACAACAGAGTGATGAACACTAAGGAACAGCTGACAAATTACTTGGTCTGTTTCATTCTAAATGCCAATACTTTCATTTGCAAGAGGAGCAAAACAAATGGGTAACGGTGTGATATGGCAAACTGGGGACCTATGATCCTTTCATGCATCATTTTAAGTGACACATTACTCAATACAGATATTCCCCACTGGGAAATCAATACAGCCAATGAAAAAAATCAAGTGTTAACTTTGGGATAAAAGGAAAAATTTATTCCAAATAACAGGCTGGTTTATAGGAGGCATTGAGGTTCTCGAAGGGGAACTCGCTTTTGATTCTGTTCCATTTTTTCTTTTTTACTTCTGTCCCTCTTTCCAGCTTCTGTCTTTTTTCTTTGTAATATGCTGGATGGCTGTAGGGTACTATAAAGCTAGGTTTGTGAGAGTGTATTAATGAAAGAAACCACCTGCACCGAAAGCCATTTATCAGATCACAGTGTGGCTAGCTGACACTGAGATACATTGTGCGGTACATTGTGTGCAGATATATATGTTTGTGTGCCTTCTCAAGGGTGTGTGTAAGTGTGTTTCTACTCAAGTGTTGTTGGTGTGACACATTCATCACAGGGGACATAAATGAGCTGAATTCAAGCTGTGGAAGGGCACAAGGGGAAAGAATAGGTGTTAACTGTGGAGAAAAATAACGTGTAAGGAGATGGAGGAAAAAGGAAAGGAAGCAAATGTTCAGACAGGAGTGAAGTGATATAAGTGTGTGAATGCTTATGTGTGTGAGTGCTTAATGGGGCTTAGTCAAAGACTCAGTGGAGAAACGGCTGCAAAGACCTGCCTTCTGCATTGCGTCGTTCGAAGGTCACTGCATCTCAGGACATGGTCTCACTGTGGTTCAGGTGTCTCAAAGTGTGAGATTTTACACAAGCTTAAAAAAAGTGTGAAATCTGTGATTGCTACTTTTGCACAGCAAAAGACACCTGTAACACATATATAGTACTAGCAAAGTAGGTATACAACTTAAGGGAGTGCATGCATGTCCTTGTATTCTCCAAAACATACTGTTACAATGGTGGATGCTCATTTCATAAAAAAGTTAAATAATGAAGTCAGTGCATGAGTAATCTAGTCGAGTACATGCAAGTGCTTGGTTTCTGCTCAGTGTGAAGTCAGTAAGGGCAGAGAACCTTATATAACTTATAGATCACCTCATTTGGCGACTGGTTGCAAGTAGCTATGGTGGCCAGCTGGTTTCCCAGAGGATGACCACCCAACACCCTCGGCCTTTTGATTGCAAAGTGAATGATTCAGTGACTCACTCCAATCACTCTCAGTCAAGAGCTGCAATTAACTGCTGTCTAATTTATAAATGCAGACAGATTGTCAGAATGTTGCAGTCAATTGCAGTCAGTGTGTACCGGTGCCATGTCGTTGAAATAGGGTGATTCAGTGCAACTGATCACCAACAGATAGTATTCTAATCATATTCCTATATTAAAACAAGGTTGCAGAGCACCTATGTCATTTTGCTTTGTCAACTATTTCTGGAGGATAATTTTCATTTCAGTTCTAGGTTCTGACTGGACTAATTAATGCAAATATCTGCGTATGTAAACAACAAATTTGCGATTTTTGCTGATTTATCAAAGTTAATTGCAAGTCGATTGTGTGTAATTGCCAACTTGACCCCATTCAGTCGTAGGCTGATAGCACACTGGCTTTGTCTTATTGCTGTTTTATGGCAGTCATGATCCACTGAAGTCACTTTGAAGATGGCAGCTGACTGTCACAGACTTGGTTCCCGTCTTTGGAGCAGTCATTTCAAAGGCAAAGGGACTGCAAATTCATTGCACACGGCTGCAGTAATTTTAGCTGTGCTGCAATCTCCATGCACTTTTTTCCCTTGTGTGACTGGAGTTTTAGGGTCACTGCTCTGACTGTGAGCCAATAAGAGGAAAGTTGAAAGCTAAAATGATGACAAGGAGGAACTAAAGATCAGCATCAGATTCCAGTATGAGGTAAATGAGGACTATTTGAAGCTGAGTCATGCACAGCTGCTCAGGTGGAATCCACTAACAATCACACGGAGCTGGAAATGAGCAGAAATGATTCACTTTATAAGCTGCAGCTTCCTTACATATAGTATTGTGTCTTAAACATAATGTTTATTTCTCAATTGCTTCCCCAAATACGTAGGCAAGCAAATTTGTATTTGTATCTTGCAGCAAATGAGAAAAATAAAGCCATGATTCAGCGACAAAGAAAACAAACAAAAAAAACTAAAAATCCCTCCCACTTTTTTTAAAGTAGTGTTACGTTGTGGTGCAGTGGTTAGCACTGTCACTTCTCAGCGAAAAGGTTGTGGGACCGAGGACTCTCCTGCATGAAGACTGAATGCTCTTCACGTGACTCTGTGGGTTTTTGTCATGTATTCTGTCTTCTTCCGACAATCCAAAGAAAAGTATAGCAGGTTAGTGTGAACACCAAAAGTTTAACCTTTTTTTTTTCCTGTTTGAAAAAAACACATTATAATTTTCTGTGAAAAGACACAACACGCCGAGCTAAATGAAGGGTAATGACATTTAGGACATTATTGTAACCCTTTATGGTTAACACATTATAATAAGTGCACACTATTAAGCATTAGTTAATCATCTGTTAAGTATTAGTTAATGGTTACTTAATTCTCTCTACAGCATCTACAAAGTATATCTCATAATCAGTTAATAGTTTTCAAGCACTGTTTTAAACACTTTATGCATGATTAATAAGCTAATGTACAACACTTTTTATTAATTATGTTTTCATGTTCTAAAACTCATTGATTAATCATTTATAAACGCTACTCTGCATCAGTTACAAACCAGTCATCTCAGGATGTTCAATGGTATACAAAATCTCTGGTAAAAGGTAAGTAGATGGTTAACATACCCTACATAATACTATAAACTCTACATGTACTACACATAGTAGTTTCATACTAGATGTTTTATAAACACTGAATATCAGGGTTACATTAGTCAGCTGCTATATCTTAACAGATGTCTTACAATACATTTATAACTGTCACTTAAAGGCTGCCAAAGCTGTAACTCACTATCGACCAACTTCTTTTTCGATAGATTATCTATAAATACCCATAAATACCTTAATAAACTTATTTAGGAAGTTACAAACCATTTGCTATCTGTTAGTAAAGTATCTTGAGTGAGTCCATCTAAAGTGGGGACCATATATACCTTACAACCTATTTATAGATGTGAACGTTTTTAAAGTACATTGTAACAAAAAATAAATGACAACACACAGGGTAAATCCAGAACGCACTGTATTTTTAAGATGCCAATCACAAAAACATGAGAACAATGCTTACAGATTGGACACACAAATTTTGATACACAAATAAAAACTGTCATAAACTATCAGCAATATTTGAGGTAATACAGAACACAGCTGGATGCAAACTATATGACCTGTAGCTCTTTACATTAAGTTTTCAAATAACATTTTTAAAAAGAAAAAAAAAAGCAGTAGCAACATTCAGAATTATCTGTATTTTTTGGAAATGCCATATATCAGTCTCCCCAATGTACCATTTTTGTGCTTTTTTGTGAGCCACTCGTTCCACTCAATAACTGTAAGGTGTTCTGACAGTAGTCTATCATTTCTGTTACCCCTGAGTCTCCAGATTTGCTCCTTGTAAGACCTCCAGGCTCTCTCCAGATGTTGGGTATGGGCACCTGTACGAGGGTCAACATACCACCTGCTGTGGTTAACAGTCATACCCTAAATTTGGGAGTACACGATAGGCCCGCCATTCATCACTTATCACTGAGGAACCAATCCGGACATGAAGGGTAATCACAGGAACAAGATGTCTTCGAGATCTTTTCTCCACAAGTCGCAAGATAGGCCTCGTTTTCCCTCGATGTTTTATGCCCAGCATTCCAAAGATCCACTTTCTTCTTTTCCATCCCCCAGCCATTTTTCCTCTCCCATACTGATGCAGAAACAAAAAAATGGAAAAAAAAAGACTAAATGATACTATGAAAGGTTGATAAATATATAGATGTAATATTAAATTACAGTCACAAAAACTTACCTTTCGTTTGTGACGAAAGTGACTCTCATCAATCACAATAAACTCCCTTCGGTCACCAATCTGCTGACCTGTACGATGTCTCAATCTTTGAACTGCAGCCACACATACCCTCCTTATTTTTTTGGACATTTTACTAATTGTTGTTGTACTGCCTGCAATGGTGTCAACTATCATGTCAATTTGACGTAATCGCAGACCCTGAGAAAATTTTGAGAGAAAAAAAACATCCTTACAAAAATCTTTTTCATTATTTTTTTTCTGTAGTGTTTAAGCTCACCTGTAGATAAATTGCATCCAGCGTTGAAGTGAGACTTTAGAACGGCTGAAAAGTGACTTGTGTCTGACGGAGGTTTGTTTGACGTGTCCACCATGTGTATGGGCAGAAATCTGTGCCATCAGAAACTGAATACGAATAAGCTAAATTTGAATTTGAATTGCTCAGATTGAATCTGAATTGTAACTTGAATAAATGCTTTTAAAAACTGAATATGAATTATCCTAATTTGAAATTCAATTTATTGGTCTGAAAATGATCATCACTAAATTGAAATTGAATTTTATATTTTGAAAATGAATTAATTTCCTTTGAAACCGTATTTTATCCTTTAAAAATTTAGCTCTCGAATAATTTCAGATTTACTTCTCACCATTCAGTTTCAGTTCTACAATTCAGTTTCAGTTCCAAAATTCAGTTTTTTGGGACTTACATCAGCATCTTGAGCTGAATTAAGACTTCAGAAGTCATTCGTCATGTCGAATGACCAGTGGATAAACGCTCAGGTTTGTAATAAATGTATTATTAGCGTCATGTTAACAAATGATAACCGTACGAAAACTTTTATGCTTATTGTAGCTGTTACCTCAAAACGCTAATTTAGCGTAGTTTGTGTTGGATTCAGCTTTGACGAACAAATATGATCGACTGTTTCTAGTAGAATTCCAAAGTTGTCATCTTGTACCCTGTCAGAGCCCTGTATGCTTGCAGAGACCCCTACAGTCATGTAAAAAGGAATATTATGAGAAATTAATAAATATGAATAAAAATAATATTAAAGGGATTTGGAAAACATTAAATACCATCATTAAAAATGGTTCTAGGCAGTCAAATTATCCTTCGTATTTCGCTAATAATGATAGAAATATTAGTAACATGAGTGATGTGGTTAATGAGTTCAATAAATTCTTTGTAAGTGTTGGGCTAGACTTGGCTGATACAATTCCTGATATAACAGATTCTGCAGAGAAAGAAACTAAACTCATTGACTGTAATCCTCATTATATATTACAGTTTACTTTATTTGCAGATGATACAAATATTTTTTGTGCTGGAGAGAATTCACAGCAGCTTTTGGAAATTGTCACACAAGAAATGATTAAACTGAAAACATGGTTTGACAGGAACAAGTTATCACTAAATTTGAAAAAAAAAACTACATTTATGTTATTTGGAAATTGTAAAAAAGATGCCGGAGCAAAATTGTTAATAAACAATGTTGAAGTTACGGTGGCTGGGAAGTGCAAATTGCAACAAATTAAAAAACCACAACAAATTAAAAACCCGCAACAAATTAAAAAAACCCCACAACAAATTACAAAAACCCGCAACAAATTACAAAAACCCACAACAAATTAAAAAACCTCACAACAAATTACAAAAACCCACAACAAATTACAAAAACCCGCAACAAATTTAAAAAAACCTACAACAAATTGAAAGGGATTGTCTGAAATACCGGAAGTGACGCAACAATTAGCCTAATCCGGTTGTTCAGTGATGACGCGACAGATCCTACTTCCGGGTCTAAAGTAGTCTGCGTTTAATATGGCTTTTGTGTTGTTAACATGTTTAATGTTATGTATTTTCTTCTATTTGATCTCAAAAAGCTCCTAAAACAGTCAGTGATCCCTGTTGACCTCCCTCGGCTTTTATTACCACTAATCATTTATTTAAGCTCAGTTTTTAAAACCTTAGGATGTAACTACAGCCCAGCCCATGCAGCAGTATATGAATGACTAACCTCGTATTGTGGATGGATTATCTCAGTTGTTCTCCTGGCTGAAGTTTGGTCCTTTTACAGCATCCTGCCATGCGATTACATTTGTTTCTGACCACTGAGAACACTCACGTTAACTTTTATCGAGTGGAAAAAAAGTTAGCTTGTTTATATTATGCTAACATAGCTGTGTCGCTAGCAGTCACGTAGCACATCATTATATACCAGTTAGCCCAACTTCAGTAACCCTACAAACGTCACTGCTGTTTAGTTTTCTGTCTTCATTTATGTTGGAAGTGATAACAGAGCTGTACGTTTTAATTTGTTTTCAAAACCCCGCAGTCAGGACATGCTATATTGTATTTAGATAGAAGCTAGCGAGCTAACTTCCTGCTAACTTCTAACTCCGTTAAATGTCATAAATTCCGTTTTCATGGATGCCTGGATGTTAAACTCAATTGTTACACCTGGTAGTGCAGAACGCTGATCATTTTATTAAAGATGAAAGACTTTAGAGAGTTTTTCAACTCTCAGTAATGCCATAGTGATCGTTTGATATATGGACCTGCAGCGGAGTTTAGACCCAGACGTCAGACTGAACAACCGGATAGGGCTTTTGGAGCGTGATGTCACGAGAGGGAGCGTGGCCATGATTTTTGGTTGAGGCGCCATGTTTCTGGGCCAAACAAAGCGCTAGCGAAAGAGGAGCAAAAGTACACGGATAACACCAGCTATGGTTCGTACTTGCTGTGCGGTCGGTTGTAAACTTAGATCGCACGACCGGCAAGGGAATAAGGTTGAAAATGGTTTATCTTTTCATTCTTTCCCCACCTGGAAGCAACATGAGGCAGCTCATGTATCGGATGTTACCAAAAGAAGGCGTCTAGTCTGGATAGCAGCTGTGAGACGAGCTGATATCCAGTTCTCTTCCATCTCCAAATATCTGTTGGTGTGTTCCAGACATTTTCATTCCGGTAAGTTATAGATATGTTCATATCACTCTTTATCCGGTCATTGTCACAAAGATGGCGGCGCGGCAATAGCACGCAGCGGCCACTCCGGAGCCAAAGTGGTGCTACATTGTTTATTGTTTACATTTTTGTGTGTAGCGTGTTTATTTTGCACTATGTATGGATATCGTCACAATATCTGTGCTAGTTTCTAGTTATTGCTCATCGCTCGTGGAGTTTGTGACTGTTAGATGCAGACCTTTTTATTTACCACGGGAATTCACCACTGTTTTCATTATCGGAGTGTACATTCCACCTAGTGCTAATGCTAATGAAGTGCTATGGGAACTGTATACAAAGATCAGTGAACTGCAAAATACACACCCGGATGGACTGTTTATTGTTGCTGGAGATTTCAACCATGCAAATCTGAAGTCAGTGCTTCCTAGATTCCATCAGTATGTGGACTTTGCAATGAGAGGGGAAAGCACGCTGGATCTTTGTTAGGTTTTGTATTGTTCATTGTCATTTATGCTTAGAAATATTTAACCATATATGCTTAGAGGTGTATAATCATTTGTAGATTGAAAGAATGTCTCATCCTAGGAGGTCTGTAACAACTCTGTGTAGCATGAAGAGGGGAGTGCGTTCACTCCTCTCCAGAGTGTTCTGGCATAGATCACACACCTCCTAGGAGAGGCCGTATCTTCTCTTGCTGATATATGGTTTAGCAAACACACGTATATCTGTTTAAGTATAAGAGCCTTTTGTTCAGATGGACCCGCTAGACTCTTCACAGGGTCACATCTTGACCTCACACAAATCACACACACACACACACACACACACACACACACACACACACACACACACACACACACACACACAGGCAAAGTACTCTTTGTGTGTATGTAGACGTCATATGTTAATGAACCTATGCATATACATGTAACCTCAATAAAAGCGCAGTGTTACGGGAGAACGAACGAGAGCAACTGGGGTCAAGCGAAGGAACGGCGCCTGTACGGTTATCTCCCGTGCACGAGAAACATGAAGAACTTTGCCTACTCGTGTCTTGCTTTGCTGTGTAATTATATTGTCCTCAACGTTCCAGCAGATAGGTTCAAGCTACAGACCTATCAATCTTGTTTACACAAACATCCCCGTCGCATATCGGGCAGAGCCCCGCCCCCACCTCGGCTACTCAGACCACATCTCTGTTATGCTAATTCCAGCATACAGACCACTCGTCAGGCGATCAAAACCGGTTCTGAAGCAGTTGAAAACCTGGCCAGCAGGAGCCATCTCTGCTCTTCAGGACTGCTTCGAGAGCACTGACTGGAACATGTTTAGGGAGGCTGCAACTTACGGCGACTTCACTGACTTGGAGGAGTACACGTCATCAGTGTCCAGCTACATCAACAAGTGCACCGATGACGTCACTGTCTCCAAGACCATCATCTCACGATTACTGCGGAAGTGCGTGCACTTCTGAGGACCCGAGACTCTGCCTTCAAAGCGGGAGATAAGGTGGCACTTATAAGAGCTAGGGCTGAACTTTCTCGGGCCATCAGAGAGGCGAAGCGGGTTAGGCCAGAGAATCCACAACCACTTCAAGCACAGCGGCGACACACGGCGCATGTGGCAGGGCTTACAAGCCATGACTAACTACAGGACGACATCACCTGCCTGTGACAGTGACGGCTCCCTCCCAGATGCGCTGAACAAATTCGACAGGCAGAACGACGTGGCGGCGAGGAAGACCACCCCTCCTCTGAACGACCAGGTCCTGTGTCTCACTACAGCTGAGGTAAGGCAAGGCAAGGCAAGTTTATTTGTATAGCACAATTCAACAACAAGGTGATTCAAAGTGCTTTACAGAGACATTAGAAACAAAAACAAATAAAAAGCATGATTTAAAATTGATTAAAACAAGCAAAAAAACAAACTAACTAATTAACAAACAAACAAACAAAACAGTATATAAAATCAAAACAGATAAAATCAGAACAGTAGATAAAATCAGTAGTTAAAATGTTAGTTTTGAAATTTAAGCTTAAAAGTGTGGATTTGGTGCTTTATTCAAATGCAGCTGAGAACAGGTGAGTCTTCAACCTGGATTTAAATAAACTGAGTGTTTCAGCTGATCTGAGGCTTTCTGGGAGTTTGTTCCAGATATAAGGAGCATAAAAGCTGAATGCAGCTTCTCCGTGTCTGGTTCTGACTCTGGGAACTGATAAAAGACCGGATCCAGATGACCTGAGAGATCTGGAAGGGTCATACTGGGTCAGGAGGTCACTGATGTATTTTGGTCCTAAACCATTCAGAGCTTTATAGACCAGCATTAGAACTTTAAAGTCTATCCTCTGATGGACAGGCAGCCAGTGTAAAGACCTCAGAGCTGAACTGATGTGGTCCACTTTTTTGGTCTTAGTGAGGACTCGAGCAGCAGAGTTCTGAATGAGCTGTAGTTGTCTGATTGATTTTTTAGGTAGACCTGTAAAGATGCTGTTACAGTAGTCAAGCCTACTAAAGATGAATGCATGGACTAGTTTTTCCAGGTCCTGTTGAGACATCAGATCTTTTATCCTTGATATATTCTTGAGGTGATAGTAAGCTGATTTTGTTATTGTCTTAATGTGTTTTTCTAAGTTTAGGTCTGCATCCATCACTACACCCAAATTTCTCACCTGGTTTGTGGTTTTTAGGTGTATAGATTGAAGTTCTCTGGTGACCTGTAATCGTTTTTCTTTGGCGCCAAAGACTATTACTTCAGTTTTGTTTTTGTTTAGCTGGAGAAAATTGTGGCACAACCAGTCATTAATTGGTGAGGAAAACTCTACGCAGAGTCAACCCACGTAAAGCTTCTGGACCAGACAACATCCCAGGCAGAGTGCTCATCCCTGGCAGATGTTCTCACCGACATCTTCAACATCTCTCTGAGCAGTACCGTCGTTCCCACGTGCTTCAAGGCCACCACCATCGTCCCCGTGCCCAAGAAGTCTTCTGTGTCCTGTCTCAACGACTACCGTCCTGTTGCACTTACACCCACCATCATGAAGTGCTTTGAGCGGCTCGTCATGAGACACATCAAGACCCTGCTGCCCCCCTCACTGCACCCACTGCAATTTGCATACCGCCATAACCGCTCAACGAACGACGCCATCTCCACTGCACTCCATCTTGCCCTGACACACTTGGACAAGAAGGACTCACACGTCCGAATGCTGTACATAGATTTCAGCTCAGCATTCAACACGATCATCCCCCAACAACTGATCGGAAAGCTGAGCCTGTTGGGCCTGAACACCTCCCTCTGCAACTGGATCCTGGACTTTCTGACCGGAAGGCCTCAGTCAGTACGGATTGGGAACTGCACCTCCAGCACCACCACACTGAGCACTGGGGCCCCACAAGGCTGTGTGCTCAGTCCTCTGCTGTTCACACTGCTGACTCATGACTGTGTAGCAACACACAGTTCAAATCACATCATTAAGTTCGCTGATGACACGACCGTGGTGGGTCTCATTTGCAAGAACGACGAGTCAGCGTACAGAGAGGAAGTGCAGAGACTAACAGACTGGTGTAAAGACAACAACCTGTCTCTGAATGTTGACAAGACAAAAGAGATGGTTGTTGACTTTAGGAGGACACGAGGCGACCACTCACTGCTGAGCATCAACGGCTCCTCTGTGGAGATCGTTGACAGCACCAAATTCCTGGGCGTCCACCTGGAGAAAGACCTCGGCTGGTCCCTCAACACCAGCTCCCTGCACAAGAAAGCCCAACAGCGTCTCTTCTTTCTGAGAAGACTGAGAAAGGCCCGGCTTCCACCACCAATCCTGACCACCTTCTATAGAGGAACTATCGAGAGCATCCTGAGCGGCTGCATCACCGTCTGGTTTGGGAACTGTGCCATATCGGACCGCAAGACCCTACAGCGGATAGTGGGAACAGCAGAGAAGATCATCGGGGTCTCTCTCCCCTCTATTGAGGACATCTACACCACACGATGCATTCGCAAAGCCACCAGCATTGTGGCTGATCGGACACACCCCTCTCACACACTCTTCACACTCCTGCCATCTGGAAAAAGGTACCGAAGCATTTGGGCACACACATCCAGACTGTGCAACAGCTTTTTTCCACAAGCCACCCGTCTCCTCAGCAAAAAGGGACTGACTGATAAACACGGACGCACACACACGCACACACACACACACAAACATTATCACTCAGGTTAACTCAACTACCTCAAAACATTGTGACTGGACTGACTAATCAACACAAGCGCAAACACACTGACCTACACCACCAAACCATCGTATACACCAACCTGTAAATGCTCTTTTGCACAATATTATTACTGGACTTTTTGCACTAACTTCTGTACTTCCTAATTTTTGCTGCTACAGTAAGGAATGTTTACTGTCCCTCCACTACCTCAACTCATCATCACAAAACCTTATTATTATGTTACGTTGTGTTTTTCTATCATTCTGTCACTTTGCTGCTCTTGTTTGCACATTTGCACGTGCACTTTGTTGTCTGCTGTCTGATAACAAAAAAAAAGTCTTCCTTAGATAGTTAGATAGTTAGTTTTTTTCTTTGTTAATTTATGTTGTAATTTATGTTAGGTCAGTCTGTCTTGTCTCTGCTAGCCAGCTAACTAGGCCTCTTAGTTAGCTAGTTTAGTGTTTTCTGTTAATTTATGTTGTAAATTTATGTTGCATGTAGCACCTTGGTTCCTGGAGGAACGTTGTTTCGCCTCACTGTGTACTGTTAAACTGTATATGATTGAAGTGACAATAAAGCCAACTTGACTTGACTTGACTTTAAGTCTGACGTCACTAGCCATGTCTGGGCTCAAATGCTGCTGCAGGTCCATAAATCACTGAGAGTTGAAAAACTATCTAAAGTCTCTCATCTGTAATAAAATGATCAGCGTTCTGCTCTACCATGTGTAACAATTGAGTTTATCATCCAGGCAACCATGAAAATGAAATGGAATTTATGACATTTAACAGAGTTAGAAATTAGCAGGAAGTTAGCTTGCTAGCTTCCATCTAAATGAGGGATTTTGGAAACAAATTCAAACGTACAGCTCTGCTATCACTTCCAACATAAATGAAGACAGAAAACTAAACAGCAGTGACGTTTGTAGGGTACTGTGAGTAAAATGCGTTTGATTTTCTTTTGAACATTCAAATTAGTGCAATCATAAATTCATTCATGAGGGGCAAATTACAGTGAGAACATGTGGAGGCTCTGGCTAAGTTCACACTGCACGTGAAAGTGCATCAAATCCGACTTTTTTTTACCCTATGCGACCCATATCCAATCATGGTATGACAGTGTAAAAACAGCACAAATCTGATCTGGGTCACTTTCGTATGTGGTACTGAATCCGATACGTATCTGATGTTTTAGAAAGCAATTGCTTTTTTAATGGTCATGTCGCAATAAATCGTCTTTTATGTCGCTGACACAAAACATATGCCAATTATCAGCGCTGGAGAAGCGCCCGAGAAGACATTGAGCGCATGAGCGCTTCGTGTCCATCCCGTGTTGGGAAGACAACATGAACATTTTATTTGTACTGTATAATCTGCAGATTCTGACCGAAATCTGCAACTATCCTTTGAAGCACCGCTCCTCTCTAAAACAGCAATGAGGATAATTATTAGGCCATATATAAATAACAAAATAACTTAAAGAAAAATTGGAGAACCCAAAGTCTGAAACAAGTCTTTATATTAAGGGCCATCAGTCAAACAATACTGTTTGGTCTGGGTCTGAACAGAGCGTGTTGTGTGTGACGTCTGCTTTTGCGCATGCGGGCCACTTTGAGGGTTCACAAAGGAGCACTGTCAGTACATGTCACATTTTATTTGTAGTGTGAAAAAGCAGACACAAAAAATCAGATTTAAATATAAAAATCGAAATTGAGCATTAAGACCTGCAGTGTGAACGTAGCCATAGTGAGTTCAGTGCATTGATGTGACATTGTCCTGAAGGATTTAGTTATTCTCAATGGTTAAAGAAATTGCAATTATTTATTCATATTTATTATAAATAATCCTAATTATATATCTTGCTTCCATGTTTTTGTCCTGTGTCACAAAAAATACATTTTTTACTATAATACATTGATTAATGACCTGCAGAATCTCCTTATCATATTACGTGTCCATAATTGTCACCTAAAGTCAAACTTTATGCTTTCTCCATCTTGAAAGTGATGACATCCTTGCATTACATACTTTAGGTTCATTTTCTGAAGGCAGGTTTCTGAGAGAACAGGCAGATTTGGAATATAACATGCAACGTTCTATAGATGGATACATAAAAAAAATGAAAAATTACATGTATGTGCTAAGTTTCTAAATACTTTGTTACATTTATGATAAATGGATTTGAAAGTAGATAAAACACATTTATGTCGGCCTTGGCTCATTAGTCCTTGTCTTTAAATTAACTTTGTATGTTTCAGGTACTGCACTCTCAAAGACTGAATGAACCAGCATTACAGCCATGGGTCATTGTGAGCATCACAGGGAAGGTTAAAGCCGTCCACTGCACCTGTAAGGCCGGAGTCGTGGAGACCTGCAGCCATGTCACTGCTCTTCTGTTTAAAGTAGAAGCAGCAGTGCGGATCCGTGGCAGAAGAACTGTTACAGATAAACCTGCATACTGGGTTTTGCTGGGTAATATGACCAAGATACAGCCAGAGGTTGGCCATAAGAGACTTCTCCTCTTCAGCTGCCCAAAAACAGCTCTGGATCAAAACATAAACAGACCATCCATATTTAAAGGTAAAAGGAGCCGTCCCCAAAAACGAAGAATACCACCTGCTAATGTGGAGGAGTTGTCACTGCTATTGGATACTTTGCTGGAACACAGTAAAGCTGTGGGTTGTGGGAATGACCCATAATGTTTTATATATGGGTTTAGATTTATGCCTGAAGTGCACTGCCATGTAAAAAATTTGCATTTACTGAATATGTACTGACTGAGTACCACTGTTAAAAAGTTGAATAAAGAAACAAACTAATTTTTGCCTCTTTTTTTAAAATTTTTTTTATTAAAACCACTTTATAGAACATCACATCAGTTACAATGTAGAATCCATGTCATTTATAGTTTATAAAAGACAAAATGTTTACACAAAATCATGACAGCATTTACACGATATCACCCACTACTAACATTACTTTATTTACTATCAATTACTTCAATTTATCTTTTGAAAAATTACCGCTATCTATACAGCACAAGACTTAATATTTAACAGGAGCAAGTTTCATTTTTCCCTGGTTTTACTACCACACTGTTCACCAAAAGGGCAGCAAACCTTCACCGTTTTATCCAGAAGGGTCACCTCTTCACCCTCACATGGAAGAAGTAATCTGATTGGCATGGTGGTATGTTTGAAGCAGGTCCCTTGTGTAGCGCTGGAACCCAGTCACGATGTTTCATCCATTTCATAAGGTTGGTTTGCCTGCAATAATGCCACACAATTAGCAAGTCTATAAATAGAACGTTTACAGCACGTTTACGTCCGTTTACAGCAACCTGCCATGAAATTATTTGTTCCAGGCCACCGAGAATCCTCACGATAACTTTTATCAAGTGGAAAAAAGTTAGCCTGTTTATATTATGCTAACATAGCTGTGTCGCTAGCGGTCACGTAGCACATCGTTATATACCAGCTAGCCAAACTTCAGTAACCCTAGAAAACGTCACTGCTGTTTAGTTTTCTGTCTTCATTTATGTTGGAAGTGATAACAGAGCTGTACGTTTTAATTTGTTTCCAAAATCCCTCATTTAGATGGAAGCTAGCGAGCTAACTTCCTGCTAATTTCTAACTCTGTTAAATGTCAAATTCCGTTTCGTTTTCATGGTTGTCTGGATGATAAACTCAATTGTTACACATGGTAGAGCAGAACGCTAATCATTTTATTACAGATGAAAGACTTTAGATAGTTTTTCAACTCTCAGTGATTTACGGACCTGCAGCAGCGTTTGAGCCCATGCTAGTGACGTCAGACTTAAAGACCGGATAAAGAGTGATAAGAACATATCTATAACTTACTGGAATGAAAATGTCTAGAGCACACCAACAGATATTTGGAGATGGAAGAGAACTGGATATCAGCTCGTCTCACAGCTGCTATCCAGACTAGACAATCATGCCTCTTTGGACTCCACACTGCCCACCTTCACCCAGTATGTGACCTGCTCAACCAGAGACAATAAAACACTGGACTTACTGTATGCCAATGCTGAAGAGGCATACAGTTCATCACCTCTCCCTCCACTGGGCAAATCTGACCACAACCTGGTGCACCTTGTCCCTGTGTATGAGCCCTTAGTGCGCAGGGTGCCACCAGCCACCCGCACAGTGCAGAGATGGTCAGAGGAGAGCGAGGAGGCTCTTAAGGACTGTTTTGAGTCGACTGTGTGGGAGGTGATCTGTGACGACCATGGAGAGGACATCGACAGCCTTACTACATGCATTACTGACTATATTAATTTCTGTGTGGATAACACCGTACCTACCAGGACTGTACGGTGTTTCTCCAACAACAAACCTTGGATTACCCCAGAAATGAAAGCTGTCCTCAAGCAGAAGAGGAGGGCCTTCAAATCCAAAGACAAAGAGGAGTTGAAAAGGGTGCAGAGAGAGTTGAGGGGACTGATAAGGAATGGGAAGGACAGCTACAGGCAGAAGATGGAGAACCAGCTTCAGCAAAACAACGTTGGTGAAGTCTGGAGAGGCCTCAGAACCATCTCAGGCCACAAACAGCAGAACTCTCTGCCTGGGAGGGATGTGAGGTGGGCAAATGAACTGAATCATTTCTTCAACAGATTTGATTCAACCATGAGACAGTCTACAACATCGGCTGCAGACTCACCCACCCCCACTGCTGCTGTTCCACCTCTGACACCTCAGACACTTCACACCTCCTCTATCCACCCTGCTCACTCCTCCCCACCCCCAACAACAGCATCCAATACACACTCAACACAAGGCTCCAGCCTGTCTCTCTCAACCACCCAGGTTAGGAGGGAACTGAGGAGGATTAATGGCAAGAAGGCAGCGGGCCCAGATGGCATCAGCTCGAGGGTCGTCAGGTCCTGCGCGGACCAACTGTGTGGGGTGATGGAGCACCTCTTCAACCTGAGCCTGAGGTTGGGAAGAGTCCCACAGCTCTGGAAAACCTCCTGTGTTGTACCAGTGCCAAAGACTTCATGCCCCAGGGACCTCAACAGCTACAGGCCGGTGGCTCTGACATCCCACCTGATGAAGACCCTGGAGCGGTTGGTCCTGGCTCAGCTTCGGCGCCTAACAAGCTCATCACTGGACCCACTTCAGTTTGCCTACCAGCCTGGCATTGGAGCGGATGATGCCGTCATTCACCTCCTACATCGTTCCCTCGCTCACCTGGAGACTGCTGGAAGCACTGTGAGAATCATGTTCTTTGATTTCTCCAGTGCCTTCAACACTATTCTTCCCTCGGTTCTGAAGGACAAGCTGGAGAACTCTGGAGTGGACCATCACCTCACTACCTGGATTTTGGACTACCTCACCGACCGACCACAGTATGTGAGGACTCAGGGCTGTGTGTCGGACAGGGTCGTCTGCAGTACGGGGGCCCCACAGGGAACGGTTCTGGCTCCGTTCCTCTTCACCATCTACACTGCAGACTTCTCCCACAATTCCACCCAGTGCTTCCTGCAGAAGTTCTCTGATGACTCTGCAATAGTCGGCCTCATCACTGATGGGGATGACAAGGAGTACAGAGGACTGACTCAAGACTTTGTGGACTGGTGCCAGCTGAACTACCTCCAGATCAACGCCAGTAAAACCAAGGAGCTGGTGGTAGACTTCCGCAGGCACAAGCATTCTCCACTGCAACCACTGAACATCCAGGGTATGGACATTGAGGCTGTGGACAGCTACAGGTACCTTGGTGTTCATCTGAACAACAGACTGGACTGGACTCATAACTCAGACGCCCTCTACAGGAAAGGGCAGAGCAGGTTGTACCTGCTGCGGAGACTCAGGTCGTTTGGGGTGGAGGGCCCACTCCTGAAGACCTTCTATGACTCTGTGGTGGCTTCTGCTATCTTTTATGGTGTGGTCTGCTGGGGCGGCAGCATCTCTGCTGGGGACAGGAAGAGACTGAACAGGGTGATCCGAAGGGCCAGCTCTGTTCTAGGATGCCCTCTGGACCCAGTGGAGGTGGTGAGTGACAGGAGAATGGCGGCTAAGCTGTCATCCCTGTTGGACAACGTCTCCCACCCCATGCAGCAGACTGTGACAGCACTGAGCAGCTCCTTCAGTGGGAGACTGCGGCACCCACGGTGTGGGACGGAGAGATTTCGCAGGTCTTTCCTCCCCACTGCTGTCAGACTCCACAACAAAGACTTTAACTGAACAAACACACACATCCACACATGTGCAATAACACTAAGTGCAATAATCTTTTCTGGCATCGTTGTATTTTTACTCAGTTGTATATAGCATTCGTATTCTATTTTTATCTTATTGTATATTTTTATTCTATTTTATTCTACTGTATATAGTATATTATTTTATTCTATTCTGTACAGCTGTGTACTGTATTTATTCTTATTGTATTCTAATTTTTGCGTCATAACTTTTGCACTGTCCACTTCCTGCTGTGACAAAACAAATTTCCCACATGTGGGACTAATAAAGGTTATCTTATCTTATCTTATCTTATCTTAGACGCCTTCTTTTGGTAACATCCGATACATGAGCTGCCTCATGTTGCTTCCAGGTGGGGAAAGAATGAAAAGATAAACCATTTTCAACCTTATTCCCTTGCCGGTCGTGCGATCTAAGTTTATAACCGACCGCACAGCAAGTACGAACCATAACTGGTGTTATCCGTGTACTTTCGCTCCTCTTTCGCTAGCACTTTGTTTGGCCCAGAAACATGGCGCCTCAACCAAAAATCATGGCCACGCCCCCTCTCGTGACGCTCCAAAAGCCCTATTAGGCTAATTGTTGCGTCACTTCCGGTATTTCAGACAATCCCTTTCCGTCAAGAATTTTTAATTTGTTGTGGGGTTTTTTAATTTGTTGTGGGTTTTTGTAATTTGTTGTGGGGTTTTTTAATTTGTTGTGGGTTTTTGTAATGTGTTGTGGGTTTTTGTAATTTGTTGTGGGTTTTTTTAATTTGTTGCGGGTTTTTAATTTGTTGTGGTTTTTTAATTTGTTGCGATTTGCACTTCCCAGCCACCGTATGAAGTAGAGCAAGTTTCTGATACAAAATTTCTGGGTGTGATAATAGATAACAAAATCTGCTGGAAACCTCACATAAAGCATATACAAGCTAAACTGTCAAGAAGCATCTCTGTACTGAGTAAAGTTTAACATTTTTTGCCTTCCAAATCACTCCGGGTACTTTACTGTTCACTTATATTGCCATATTTGGAATACTGTGCGGAAATCTGGGGAAATACATACAAAATTTCACTTCAACCCCTATGTAAAATTCAGAAAAAAGCAATCAGGATGATTACTAAAGCAGGATTTAGAGACCATACTAACATCATGTGCTTGAAATTAAAAATTCTGAAGTTTATGGATCTTATAAAATATAAAACTGCAAAAAGTATGTACAAAGCCAGATACAATATGTTACCAGGAAATGTACAGAGGATGTTTTTTGACAGAGAAGGGGACTATGAATTGAGGGGAAAATTAAATCTGAAGACTCTTAAAGCACGGACAAGGTTAAAACCTTTTGTGTTACTATTTATGGGGTAAAACTGTGGAACAGTTTTCCTGTGGACCTACAGCAATGTTCAAGCATTAGTCAGTTTATAAAGATGTTTCGAAAACTGCTTTTGGAAGAATATGAAACTGATAAAGTTGATCACCCATTGTATATATAACTATGCTAAATTGTATCTAAATTATATCTATCACTGTAGCTACAGTGGGGCAAAAAAGTATTTAGTCAGCCACCGATTGTGCAAGTTCCCCCACCTAAAATGATGACAGAGGTCAGTAATTTGCACCAGAGGTACACTTCAACTGTGAGAGACAGAATGTGAAAAAAAAATCCATGAATTCACATGGTAGGATTTGTAAAGAATTTATTCGTAAATTAGGGTGGAAAATAAGTATTTGGTCACCTCAAACAAGGAAAATCTCTGGCTCTCACAGACCTGTAACGTCTTCTGTAAGAAGCTTTTCTGTCCCCCACTCGTTACATTTCTACATTCATTTGTTAACATGACGCTTGTTCTTATACATGTAATACATTTACTACCAACCTGAGAGTTTATCCGCTGGTCATTCGACATGACGAATGACTACTGAAGTCTTAATTCAGCTCAAGACGCTCTAGATTCCCGTCAGTAACACTTTCGGTCTGCTAGTAAAACGTAGTTCTATTAATCTGAATTTTGGAACTGAAACTGAATGGTGAGAAGTGAATCTGAAATTATTCGAGAGCTAAATTTTTAAAGGATAAAATACGGTTTCAAAGCAAATTAATTCATTTTCAAAATATAAAATTCAATTTCAATTTAGTGATGATCATTTTCGGACCAATAAATTGAATTTCAAATTAGGATAATTCATATTCAGTTTTTAAAAGCATTTATTCAAGTTACAATTCAGATTCAATCTGAGCAATTCAAATTCAAATTTAGCTTATTCGTATTCAGTTTCTGATGGCACAGATTTCTGCCCATAAAAAAGCTACTTAAAAGAAAAATACAGTGGGGCAAAAAAGTATTTAGTCAGCCACCGATTGTGCAAGTTCCCCCACTTAAAATGATGACAGAGGTCAGTAATTTGCACCAGAGGTACACTTCAACTGTAAGAGACAGAATGTGAAAAAAAAATCCATGAATCCACATGGTAGGATTTGTAAAGAATTTATTCGTAAATCAGGGTGGAAAATAAGTATTTGGTCACCTCAAACAAGGAAAATCTCTGGCTCTCACAGACCTGTAACGTCTTCTGTAAGAAGCTTTTCTGTCCCCCACTCGTTACCTGTATGAATGGCACCTGTTTGAACTCATCATCTGTATAAAAGACACCTGTCCACAGCCTCAAACAGTCAGACTCCAAACTCCGCCATGGCCAAGACCAAAGAGCTTTCGAAGGACACCAGGAAAAGTATTGTAGACCTGCACCAGACTGGGAAGAGTGAATCTACAATAGGCAAGCAGCTTGGTGTGAAAAAATCAACTGTGGGAGCAATCAGCAGAAAATGGAAGACATACAAGACCACTGATAATCTCCCTCGATCTGGGACTCCACGCAAGATCTCATCCCGTGGGGTCAAAATGATCATGAGAACGGTGAGCAAAGATCCCAGAACCACACGGGGGGACCTGGTGAATGACCTGCAGAGAGCTGGGACCAAAGTAACAAAGGTCACCATCAGTAACACACTACAACGGCAGGGAATCAAATCCCGCAGTGCCAGACGTGTTCCGCTGCTGAAGCCAGTGCATGTCCAGGCCCGTCTGAAGTTTGCCAGAGAGCACATGGATGATACAGCAGAGGATTGGGAGAATGTCATGTGGTCAGATGAAACCAAAGTAGAACTTTTTGGTATAAACTCAACTCGTCGTGTTTGGAGGAAGAAGAATACTGAGTTGCATCCCAAGAACACCATACCTACTGTGAAGCATGGGGGTGGAAACATCATGCTATGGGGCTGTTTTTCTGCCAAGGGGACAGGACGACTGATCCGTCTTAAGGACAGAATGAATGGGGCCATGTATCGTGAGATTTTGAGCCAAAACCTCCTTCCATCAGTGAGAACTTTGAAGATGAAACGAGGCTGGGTCTTCCAACATGACAATGATCCAAAACACACCGCCCGGGCAACAAAGGAGTGGCTCCGTAAGAAGCATTTGAAAGTCCTGGAGTGGCCTAGCCAGTCTCCAGACCTCAACCCCATAGAAAATCTGTGGCGGGAGTTGAAAGTCCGTGTTGCTCGGCGACAGCCCCAAAACATCACTGCTCTCGAGAAGATCTGCATGGAGGAATGGGCCAAAATACCAGCTACTGTGTGTGCAAACCTGGTAAAGACCTATAGTAAACGTTTGACCTCTGTTATTGCCAACAAAGGTTATGTTACAAAGTATTGGGTTGTATTTTTGTTATTGACCAAATACTTATTTTCCACCCTGATTTACGAATAAATTCTTTACAAATCCTACCATGTGGATTCATGGATTTTTTTTACACATTCTGTCTCTCACAGTTGAAGTGTACCTCTGGTGCAAATTACTGACCTCTGTCATCATTTTAGGTGGGGGAACTTGCACAATCGGTGGCTGACTAAATACTTTTTTGCCCCACTGTACCCAAAATCTGGAGAGAGCCTGGAGGTCTTACAAGGCGCAAATCTGGAGATTCAGGGGTAACAGAAATGATAGACTACTGTCAGAACACCTTACAGTTATTGAGTGGAACGAGTGGCTCACAAAAAAACACAAAAATGGTACATTGGGGAGACTGATATATGGCATTTCCAAAAAATACAGATAATTCTAAAAGTTAATGATGCTACTGCTTTTTTTTTTCTTTTTAAAAATGTTATTTGAAAACTTAATGTAAAGAGCTACAGGTCATATAGTTTGCATCCAGCTGTGTTCTGTATTACCTCAAATATTGGCTGATAGTTTATGACAGTTTTTATTTGTGTATCAAAATTTGTGTGTCCAATCTGTAAGCATTGTTCTCATGTTTTTGTGATTGGCATCTTAAAAATACAGTGCGTTCTGGATCTACCCTGTGTGTTGTCATTTATTTTTTGTTACAATGTACTTTAAAAACGTTCACATCTATAAATAGGTTGTAAGGTATATATGGTCCCCACTTTAGATGGACTCACTCAAGATACTTTACTAACAGGTAGCAAATGGTTTGTAACTTCCTAAATAAGTTTATTAAGGTATTTATGGGTATTTATAGATAATCTATCGAAAAAGAAGTTGGTCGATAGTGAGTTACAGCTTTGGCAGCCTTTAAATGACAGTTATAAATGTATTGTAAGACATCTGTTAAGATATAGCAGCTGACTGATGTAACCCTGATATTCAGTGTTTATAAAACATCTAGTATGAAACTACTATATGTAGTACATGTAGAGTTTATAGTATTATGTAGGGTATGTTAACCATCTACTTACCTTTTACCAGAAATTTTGTATACCATTGAACATCCTGAGATGACTGGTTTGTAACTGATGCAGAGTAGCGTTTATAAATGATTAATCAATGAGTTTTAGAACATGAAAACATAATTAATAAAAAGTGTTGTACATTAGCTTATTAATCATGAATAAGGTGTTTGAGAATAAACTGATTATGAGAAATACTTTGTAGATGCTGTAGAGAGAATTAACTAACCATTAACTAATGCTTAACAGATGATTAACTAATGTTTAATAGTGTGCACTTATTATAAAGTGTTAGCAATTTGGGTTGTTTTTTTATTGTCTTTTTTTATTTTAGAAATTTTAGAAAAGTGGATAAAAGCATCTGTCTTCTCTTTGGACTCTTTTCTTTCTTTTCGAGAAATTCGTAAGGTTCCACTTCCTCTTGAGACTAAAGCTATGTTGATGAATTTGTTGTCATTATTTTGGTTCCACTTCCATTTTGTGGCACAGAGAAAATGCAAACTTTCAGTGCTTTAAGCACTGAAAAATGCCTTAATATCCCAACCGAAAGATGTTTGCTTGAATCTTTAGGGAAAAAATGAAATAAAGTATATTAAACAAATAAAGCAAGCATCAGACTTATCTGACAAGCAGTTGCAATGAAAATCATCTGATGATGACAATATGTGATGCACAATATCAAATGCCGGTCATTTTTACTCTCACCCCATCAACCATCTGAGCCATTACAGTCACAATAGCTATTACTGGCTATGAGCTCTGTAATAGCACCGATAATTCTGCCATACAGCCCCCTATCCAAGCTGTTCATCCCACAGTATTTCAATTTCCCTGTTTCAATAACAGGCCAAACAGCCCTATCACTCAATTCCACTCTACCAAAAAACAGACACTTCTATGATTTCTTTTGCATTTGGTTGACAAAGGAGACAATCAACCAGCATAGTTCCAGTTTCAAAGTCAAATAAGGCTTTTAATCCAGTGTGATGAACATACTCTGGCTTCTCAGCTATGTTTTATTTGTTACACTGGCAAAAATAAAGAGTAGCATTTAGCTGTATCTTCATACCCCCTTTTAAAATATTGCTGCAATGTCTGTTTGTTTTTTGATAATACCATCTTTGTGGCAATGTTCCAGCCTGTCTAAAACTTAAGTGGATATCTGTTGTTCTTTGTAAGTCAAGGGTAATTAAGTGCCACTTCATTCCTATCTTATATCTTAGCCCTGCTGGAGATGTAATCCATCTCCAACAACACCGCTCTAGCCTTATCTACCTCTAAGATGAAGTGTCAGATGATCCTTTTTTGTGTGCTGGAGAAAGTGTAACCCCCACTCATATTCTACAAGCTGCCAGCTGTTCTAAAGTCCTGGCACATCCCAACTAATAACCACTTCACCTCAGGGCACGGGGTGCAGGCAAGCTTAAAAGAGGAAGAAAGAAACAATCGTATAAAATATGATGCTCACCTCCCTTCGGCTCATCACAGGAAGTGCAGCCTCAGCAGCTGCCTATGCAAAAGAGCTGTGATGATTATGCAGAGACCAAAGAAAGCTCCAGGCGCAAACAGCTGGCCAGGCCTCACCAAGGATCACGCAGAGTCTTCTGATCTTTCTAATATATTCGGTAATTACTGATATGTGTCGACAGTGTGTGTCAGTGTGTCCGTGTTAGTGGTGAAAGCAGCAGCAAATTAAAGCTAAATTTGGCCTTCTGCATATACATCCATAGCCCTCTTATCGTGATATATTTTTAACTAACTAGTATATGTAATGAAAATTAGGCAAAAGATGCCTAATCCTCAAAAATGTAGATAGAAAACTTTTGGACATACTTCATGTCATAGTGTTAGGGAGTTTTTATTGTTTTACTTGCTTATGCTTCAAAAGTTATGTTACACATATTTCACCAGACACAGTTTTCTGTTGAAACAGGAAGCTGACCCTGTGACACTGACAAGAGACCAGTACAGAAATACATATCCGCAGAAGTTGACTTGCATTATATTATTCTTAGAAATTGACTTGCAACACACATACTTTGTGACACACACACACACACACACAGCATCAGGACCTGCGTAACAGGAAATGTGATTATATTTGCATATTGACGATGTAACCTATAAAAATAAACGAATACTGCAGTTCGGTGTGATTTGCTCTGAGCTTTTCACCCGTGCCGCACGTTGTCAATCTTAAGTGTCTCAGTGTTGATTATTCACCTGACTGTTTGTTAACTGTAAATCTCTGACACATAGCCTCTTCTCCTCATGTCCAAAGTGTGCACTTATTTTCAGATAATGCCCTCCCATCACTGGGGGATTTCAGATGCTTGAAGCATACAGCACTGTGCAAAAATCTTGAGCCATCCTTCATTTCTCTATATTTTGCTGGAAAATGGGAAAAACTGTACACAAATCTAGTGAGTGCTACATCCAATATTTTATATGACCTTCTTTATTCTGTAACACAGTCTAAACTCTCTTGTCATTTCTCTAAGTAGTCTCCAGGAACATTTCTCTAGGCTTCTTGAAGGACTCTTTTTTTGGATGCTGCAGCTTTTTGTTCCCTTCTTTCTCAAGATGATCCCACACTACTTCAATAATGTTGAGGTACGGGCTCTGGGGAGACCAGTCCATGACTGATTCTATCATATGGATGCTTTTACTGCATTGGCAGCCTATTGAGAATCAGTGCTATACTGAAAAATAAGAAATGGTTTTCAGGAACTATTACAAGGTAGATTCAAGTCTGACTGCAAAATTAAAAAAAAAAAAAGATCCACAACACCACCTAGAACATGCTTTACAGATAGCTGTAGACACTCACTGTAGTACCTCTCTCCTGACCTCCTCCTCCATACGTTAATCAAGCATGCATTTCAAATTTGCTTAGACACACTCTATAAAACCTGTTGCTACTGATTTTCAGTCCAGTTTATGTGTATTTTGGCATAGTCTGGCCTTGTCTTCATATTTCCTTAACAATGGTTTCTTGACAGCCACTCTTCCATACAGAGAGATTTCCATAAAGAGTGGGGGATTATCCGAAGGGCCAGATGCATCTCTCAGGTATTGTGTAAGATCTTTAGTGGATTTTATTCCAATTTCATAAGGACATGACTTTTAGGTAACGTTCATCTGCCGTAGATAGTCTTTTTTTTTCTTTTTTAGGCCTGCTGCTTTTTCTATTGTCCTCCACTTGTTCAGTTTCCTCCAGCTTTCTGAGGACACGCTGCACACCATGCTAAGACATGCCAAGTTTTGGCTAATAATTCTGGAAATCACCCTGTTGATGCAAAAATAACCTTTTCTAGCTGTCAAATTGCATTACTTGGTATAAGATACAATAAAAAAATTGTTTAAAATTTAATCAGATAATGTCAGGCAATTTGCTAGTAACAAGTTGCTTAAGGATACAATAAAAAATGTTTTTGGCCATGTTGTCTGTTATTTGTAGACAGGACACTGGCTCATTGCTTAAATTACACACCTTTTTTATGCTTTAATAATTCATAGTTGAGTGTCAAATGTCTTAACAAAAAAACAAACAAACAAGCCAAAAATAACATTCCTGTGAAAGTGATCCAGTACAAGGATTGGACCAAAAACAGTTGAAAAACCCTTTAAAAGACCTTTAGAAAACCTCAGGACCATTATTTTTTTAAATTATGAGAATGTCCGGCTCTTTGGAAACAAAAAATACATAAATGAAGGGTAGCTCAAGGTAGACACTTTATTTAACCCTTTCAGTGACCACTCATTCAAAACTAAAACCATATTATTCATATATAGCACAGGGTGAGCTCCAAATCCTTATTTTTCATATTTTGTATGATTATTTGCAACCCTGAAATATGACATCAGGAATATAAATGGCGTTGGAAATGTCAGCACTGAAGACATAAATTTAACCAGCCGGTGCTGGGCTATTTGCTCCATGTTTTAAATCTTGTTTGTGACATGGATCTAAAAGTATAGCTGGATGTGAGAAGGGAGTCTGTGTCTGGAGACCTTTTGAACCTTTGCAACTGAATATGAAACAGCTTGCATGAGACTCAAGATCTCCAACCAATAGGCACCACTTTGTGCATAATGGTCGCATCCTAAGGGATCCTAAGGTCGCATCCTAAGAGACTGCGCATACCAGCTAGCTCCTGTGTTCACTGAGATATTCAACATCTCTTTATCTCAGTCGGTGATCCCCACATGCTTCAAAGAGTCCATCATTGTTCCTGTCCCGAAGAAACCCCACCCTGCTTCTCTCAATGACTATCGCCCTGTAGCCCTCACCTCAGTAGTGATGAAGTGCTTTGAACGCCTGGTCAGAGACTTCATCATTTCTTCACTACCAGACACACTGGACCCACTACAGTTCACTTACCGTCCAAATCGTTCCACAGACGATGCCATCTCTCATCTCCTCCACACATCACTCACTCACTTGGACACTAGAAGGGGGAATTATGTTAAAATGCTCTTCATAGACTACAGCTCTGCATTTAACACCATAATTCCCTCCACACTCACCACCAAGCTGGAGCATCTGGGACTCAGCTCATCTATGTGTCTGTGGATCTCCAACTTCCTAACTGGCAGACCACAGGCAGTAAGGATGGGCGGACATGTCTCAGCCTCCACCACTCTCAGCACTGGAGCCCCCCAGGGGTGTGTTCTGAGCCCCCTGCTGTACTCTTTGTACACATATGACTGTGTGGCCACTACCAGCTCCACCACCATCATCAAGTTTGCTGACGACACCGTCATGGTGGGCCTGATCTCTGATAACAACGAGACGGCCTACCTGAAGGAGATTAGGAATCTGGAGAACTGGTGCCAGAGGAACAACCTCCTTCTAAACGTCAGTAAGACAAAGGAGCTGATAGTGGACTTCAGCACTAAGCAGGAGAGGAACTACCAGACCCCCGTCATCAACGAGTGCCCAGTGGAGAAAGTGGACAGCTTCAAATACCTCAGAGTTCACATCACGCAGGACCTGTCATGGTCCTGTCACATCAACACCGTGGTGAAAAAGGCCCGTCAGCGTCTCTACCACCTCAGATGCTTGAGAGACTTCCAACTGCCCTCCAAGGTGCTCAGGAACTTTTACTCGTGCACCATAGAGAGCATCCTGGCGGGAAACATCTTAACCTGGTTCGGGAACAGCACCATGCAGGACAGACGAGCTCTACAGAGGGTTGTGCGGTCAGCTGAGCGCACCATCCGCTCCGAGCTCCCTGACCTGCACTCAATCTACAGCAGGCGGTGCTGGACCAAGGCCAGGAAGATCGTGAAGGACCTCAGCCATCCCAACAACGGACTGTTCTCTCTGTTGAGGTCAGGAAAGCGATTCCGCTCCCTGAAGACCAACACAGAGAGACTGAGGAGGAGCTTCTTCCCGCAGGCGATATGGTCTCTCAATCACACCACCACACAGTACTGACCCACACATATAGTTCTTACACACACACTTCACTTCATCACTTAAATCACTTTAAGCATATTTGCACTGCACAAGACATAATGTGGATTGCACAACACTGGTCACTACATTCTTCATTTCCAGTTAATACTTGTACAGCTGATGTTATTGTGTATATATTTATTTATATTTATATTTCTTCATACATTCTTATATAGTTCTATATTGTGTATTTTGTTGTACAGTTATTTTATTTTCAACTTTAATTTATATATTTTATCTTATTCTTTCCCAGTTAAATTTACCCTTCATTCTAATTTGTGTTGTACAGTTATTTCATTTTTAACCTTAATTTATATTTTATTCCTTCCTAGTTAAATTTACCCTTTTTAATTTTTCATATTTATTTCCTATCTTATTCATAGCCTTTTCCTTTTTTGTTTTCTTTAGGTCACGAGCAGTTGTCCAAGCATTTCACTACATATCGTACTGTGTATGACTGTGTACGTGACAAATAAAATTTGAATTTGGAATTTGAATTTAATGAATCTCTTTTAGGGAACCTGGCATCACATCAGCCAGAAAACGTTTTTTCCTGCCAGTGTTGTGTGCTGTGTTTGTTTCTGATGAAATATTTTGTTTTTTTGCAGATTTCTGTCTTGTTGTTGGTCACCCCATGCCATCCCATTGAAAGGAAAAAGCCTTGGTTTGAAGTATTAATTTAAAAATAATCAAAAGTCAGTTTCTAATAGCATACCCATGAAAGAGTTAAGTCAACTTTTATGCCTTTACATAGTGATCTCTTCATATATGTGTACAAATTTGACCTTGAGAAGCAGCTCCTCAACTTGACATCAGTATTCAGTGCTGTACAGGAACATGCTGCCCTCTGGCTCACTGTGAATGATTCTCGCCTCCCATCTAATCCAGCTGAGCAAAGTTCAGCAACTGTTACATTTTTCTAATAGTCGACAGCAGATGTTGATGATTTTGAGTATTTGATTTTTGGATTAGGTAATGACAGCCTCTGGTTAATATCATTACCAACTCCCATTTCATCCCACTTGTCTAGACACCCTGACATCTGGGCTGATGATGATGACACAGGAAATATGTTTTCCTTATAGGAATCACCTTCCTACTCCACTCATGAAGGGGCTGTTGATTGGAAGCACAAAGTGTCAACTGTTTTTTTCCTAGTTTTAAACACAGTGGCAAACTTTCTCTTTGCATAATAATAAAAAAACTTTATGATCATATCATCTAGGAACGGATATACTCCTATGTAAAATTCAGCCCATCTATCCATCAACTATCTATCTATCTTACATTTCAGAAACGAAATCAGCAATAACAAAAAGTACAATAACAGAAGGCCAGTTAGAAACATATGAATAAAATCATTTGTTCACTTTATGTTTGATACTCCTCATTCTATTTAGTTTTTATTTGAGTTTTCATTATTATTATGGGCAGAATTCCCAGAGGGGAATGCTTTCGGTTCAGTGGCCTTTGCTTTGTGCTAGCTTCAGCTATGTGCAGGGCGATATGTAGGTGAGGGCTAAGACTTAGCACCTACAACTGTGAGACCATTGTTCTCAGCCAGAAAAGGTTGTAGTGTCCAATTATGGTTAACGATGAGTTTTTATCCAAAGTGGAGAAGGTCAAGTATCTCAGAGTAGTAAACAAGATGCCATCTCAGGGTCTTGTGGAGGGAGAATGGAACAGGAGACTGACAGGTGGTTTGTTGAGGTGTCTACAGTGATACCAACTCCTTACTATTCTCTTGTCGCAAAAGGAGCACTGAATATTAAGACATGGGTGAGGGTATGATTGTAGATCTGCCAGTAAATCATCAGCTTTGTTCATGAAAATAAGCATCCTTTGAGGCATTCCTGGGCTCAGTCATTTTGGAGTGGTTTCTTCACCTCATAATTAGGATTGATGGTAAGGGTATGCAGCTAAGATGCCTCCTGAACACCTTCGGGAAGATGTTTTTAGGCATGTTGTACCGGAAGGAGATCCAAGGAAAGACCCACCACATGCTGGAGACATGATATCTCGTGGTTGGCTTTTGAATGCTTCATTGCCTTGAGTTTGACAGTTTTGCTGCTGTAGTCTTATTCTGATTGGTTTGAGTGAGAAAAACGGGAACACTATACACTGGTAGTGTCTTGTTGAGTAGACTATGTACTCGCCTATCCCACATAGTACTTATGGTTATCGTTATGGCATTACTACACATACAAAAATTAACCAAAATAATAAATAAAAATTGAGGAGGTGACTGTTTTTCTCATTATCTATTCCAATATCATATTTTAGCAGATTATTTTAATTCTAAATAGGCTAATAAATAAATGTGAGAATTAGGTTCATTTCCTCTACGATCTCTGTATGATCAGATTTCTTTTTGCAACCCCCTGCTTACCATTAGCAAAAAAAGAAATTAGAAATGAAGTTTAGGCATTTCATATCAGCTTCTCTTTTCAAACCTGAAATTTATGTCCATCTTGAAAAAAAAGCTATGGCGTGTCTGTCCCAACCAGAGGAAAATACCTCTACCACAAGGTCAAATAGTTATCAGATGGAGAGAATTGCAAGAAGAACATGAAACAGATTGAACATAAAAGGTAAAACAGCAAGAGACCTTGGAATTTTGTTGAATAGATCTACAAGTTGAAGGGAAAAAGCTCCATAAGCATGAGTGAAAAGTCTCCGTATTCTTATTCGACTTCTATGTATTTTTTCAAATACACACATGTATACCAGTGATCTTTTATTACAATCTTGTGACCATTTCTGTGAACATATGGTAGAAGGGAAAATCATCTATATACGTATTTTCGGTTTACAGACCCTCTTTGTCAAAACACATAGATACTACGGTGATACATTATACAGACAGACAGACAGACAGACAGACAGATAGACAGATAGATAGATAGATAGATAGATAGATAGATGACCACTATCAAAACTCAGCATCAAATGTGTTTTTACACATACTGTATAATTGCTTACATGCCCTCAGATGATGATCTATCTTCTAGGACTGTCAACGTTAACACTTTAACGCGTCATCACGATTAATGTGATTAAAAATTTTAACGCATTTAACCCATCTGGAGCGCAGAATGGACAAACTTTGCATTGACAGAGACATTTCAGGGATTTTGAGTCACCCCCCCTCACAGTGAGACCATTGACAAGACTGACTACAGATACCGACAACAGAATGGAGCAATCGTGAGCCACCTCCTCTACATGGATGACATCAAGCCGTATGCCAGGAGAGAAAGAGACATCGATTTACTGATCACCGCCACCAGGATCTACAGCAATCACATTGGAATGTCATTCCAACTGAAGAAGTGTAGTCGGATGATAACAGAGAGAAAGAAAGTAGTCAGAATTGAGGGGATGACGCTACTAGAAGGGAACATTGCAGACATTGAAGACACCTACAAGTACCTGAGATCTCTGTCCAGAAGAGCGGCGTCCTAGGAAGAGCAAAGATACTGCACAGGACCCTCAAGCTCCCAGGCCTCTGGCAGAGGACCCAAGCTTGGTGGATAGAAACCCACAGGGGTGAGAGGGGCTTTTTTGGGGGGGACTAGAACAAAGACAGCTTGTTATTGATATTGTGATATATTGATATCCCACACTGGCTGATAAATATATTGTAGGAGTGTTTAGCTTATTTTAGAGTTTAGAAATGTGTTAACATAGAATGTAGAACTATTGTAGAGACACTGCCCTTAATATAATAAAGGCCTCATTGTGTTGTGAACTTAGGAGTAGATTGTAGGAGACCCCTCCCCCACTTGAACTGTGAAAGTAAAACAGAGAGGAGTTAATGCTGAGTGGAAATTTCCCAGAGAATGTTTGGGTGGGGGTCTCAACATTTGTAACTGGATAACTGTGGTCTGGAAGGGAGATGGGTTTTTATGACCTCTAGGGAGTCACCTACACCCACAGTGTTTTAACTGTCACGCACACACATCCACACGCATACTCACTCATGTGCACTCACACATACACACAGGTATGCGTACACAGTCACACACGAGCACTCACATAGACACGTGGGAACGCGCACATGTAGGCATTCATGTGCTCGTGCACATAGACACAGACAGAGTTTGCAGCACACCGTAGGGGGTTTTATGATGGGGTCGCCTCTATAAAGCTGGCTGTAACTAACAAAGGGGTGAAGATTTTGGAGAGGGACACACCGGCCTCGTCTTCCCTTCTAGAAGTGCATGCTTAAATGAAGATGAATAAAGATGAATAAAGGTTTTGTGAAAATGACTACTGAGTCCGGTGCCATCTCTGGATGCTCGAGGAATAAAAAGAACCGGGGTAAAACTGATTTCTCAACAATATATATATATTATTTTTTATTTTTTATTTTTTTTTATTTTCCCAGTTTCTTTTTTAACTGGCACAATTCAAACAGGTGCATTTTCAAATCTACTCATCTATAGTGGGGCAAAAAAGTATTTAGTCAGCCACCGATTGTGCAAGTTCCCCCACCTAAAATGATGACAGAGGTCAGTAATTTGCACCAGAGGTACACTTCAACTGTGAGAGACAGAATGTGAAAAAAAAATCCATGAATCCACATGGTAGGATTTGTAAAGAATTTATTCATAAATTAGGGTGGAAAATAAGTATTTGGTCAATAACAAAAATACAACTCAATACTTTGTAACATAACCTTTGTTGGCAATAACAGAGGTCAAAGGTTTACTATAGGTCTTTACCAGGTTTGCACACACAGTAGCTGGTATTTTGGCCCATTCCTCCATGCAGATCTTCTCGAGAGCAGTGATGTTTTGGGGCTGTCGCCGAGCAACACGGACTTTCAACTCCCGCCACAGATTTTCTATGGGGTTGAGGTCTGGAGACTGGCTAGGCCACTCCAGGACTTTCAAATGCTTCTTACGGAGCCACTCCTTTGTTGCCCGGGCGGTGTGTTTTGGATCATTGTCATGTTGGAAGACCCAGCCTCGTTTCATCTTCAAAGTTCTCACTGATGGAAGGAGGTTTTGGCTCAAAATCTCACGATACATGGCCCCATTCATTCTGTCCTTAAGACGGATCAGTCGTCCTGTCCCCTTGGCAGAAAAACAGCCCCATAGCATGATGTTTCCACCCCCATGCTTCACAGTAGGTATGGTGTTCTTGGGATGCAACTCAGTATTCTTCTTCCTCCAAACACGACGAGTTGAGTTTATACCAAAAAGTTCTACTTTGGTTTCATCTGACCACATGACATTCTCCCAATCCTCTGCTGTATCATCCATGTGCTCTCTGGCAAACTTCAGACGGGCCTGGACATGCACTGGCTTCAGCAGCGGAACACGTCTGGCACTGCGGGATTTGATTCCCTGCCGTTGTAGTGTGTTACTGATGGTGACCTTTGTTACTTTGGTCCCAGCTCTCTGCAGGTCATTCACCAGGTCCCCCCGTGTGGTTCTGGGATCTTTGCTCACCGTTCTCATGATCATTTTGACCCCATGGGATGAGATCTTGCGTGGAGCCCCAGATCGAGGGAGATTATCAGTGGTCTTGTATGTCTTCCATTTTCTGATGATTGCTCCCACAGTTGATTTTTTCACACCAAGCTGCTTGCCTATTGTAGATTCACTCTTCCCAGTCTGGTGCAGGTCTACAATACTTTTCCTGGTGTCCTTCGAAAGCTCTTTGGTCTTGGCCATGGCGGAGTTTGGAGTCTGACTGTTTGAGGCTGTGGACAGGTGTCTTTTATACAGATGATGAGTTCAAACAGGTGCCATTCATACAGGTAACGAGTGGGGGACAGAAAAGCTTCTTACAGAAGACGTTACAGGTCTGTGAGAGCCAGAGATTTTCCTTGTTTGAGGTGACCAAATACTTATTTTCCATCCTGATTTATGAATAAATTCTTTACAAATCCTACCATGTGAATTCATGGATTTTTTTTTCACATTCTGTCTCTCACAGTTGAAGTGTACCTCTGGTGCAAATTACTGACCTCTGTCATCATTTTAAGTGGGGGAACTTGCACAATCGGTGGCTGACTAAATACTTTTTTGCCCCACTGTAATCTACAGTGGCATTAAAAAAAACCCCAAAAAACCCCCAAAACTGAGCCCATGGACTCCATCTTATCAAATTTGGACATTTACCCCACTCTGATTGAGCATGATATAGTGATGCAAACAAAGGTTTCATTAAAAAGTTTTCTTTTCTTATGTATTTTAAGAAAGTGTCCAAATAATTAAGTTTATTATTTCTGCTCTGACAGGGTAAGGAAGAAAAGACTGCTTGCTCAGTAAAATCAAATTCAAAGTAATCTCGTTCCTTGAATCTTAAACAGCATTCTGTTGCATACATTTGTCTCATTGTCTGTTTGCACATTCTTTAAATGACCGCCATCTTGTGGTCTCAGTTGACTATTATCTCTGGAAGCTGGCTTAACTCCACTTGCCTCTAATTCCAGTAGAATCTGTAGTGCCATGGACATATCTCATTCCTGTTAACAATTGTTGGAGCTTGTAAACCTGAGAGGGCAGAAGCTTTTTCTGGAAACTGAATGCATAGGCATCAAAGTCCGCTGGTCTTTGATGGCTAGCTTTGACATCAGTGTGCATTTTGGAAACAGAGAAAGTGAACAGGCCACTGTGTTTTAGAATGAGTAATAAAGGGTAACTTACAAATTAATTAAATAATATTTCATATTTACTTTATTAACAGGTAACCCTCATCCTATGTGTTGGAGAAAAGCATGATGGATGTCTGATTATTTTATTTTTCGTGTCAGTTATCTTATGACCTGTGCCTTACAGCATCTAGTCAGCTCAGCAAGCATACTGTTTGTGGAGTTCAGCTCAGCCTTTAACAATGTCCAGGGGTCCTGCAAGTGCAACTGTCTCAGCTATCTGTGCCAGATTCAATCTGCAGGCTTTCTGAGAAACAGACGTCAGCAGGTGTGGCTAGAAAAACACTTCTCAGACATCCGGACTGTCAGTACTAGAATGTCACTAGGATGTGCTCTCTCACCCCTTCTCCTCAGCCTCCACACTAATGACTGCATCTCAAGAGTGCCGGCTGTGAAGATCCTGACGACACCACTGTGGTTGGTCTAATAACTGACAGTAATGAGTCTGTTATGAGGAAGTTTAACAGCTGGTGTCCAGATGCAGTCAAAGCCACCTGTTGCTGAAAACAGTAGAGAATGTGATGAACTCCTCCTCGCTTATCCACATTGGCCCTGAGGTTTATAGTTACTCAAGTTCTTGGCTACTAACATATGCAATTTATCTCTACATCACGTAGAGAGCATGGCAGCGGCTGTTCTTTTAATAACTGCTGAGAAAAAAACTCCCAATGATCACGTTTCACAAATTTATCATTAAATCATTAAATGTGTTAATCCTCATCTGACCATCTAGTCTGACTCCTGAATCGCAAAGAAAAGAAACAAACTTAAGGGCATGGTCAACAAAGGCAAGGTTTATTCTGCCAGCACTTCAGAGAAGCTCAAGCAAGCGTGCAAGATTTCTGCAAACCCCTCTCATTCTGAGCAATACCTCTTCCACTTTCATCTGGTGGAAGACTCAGAACCATCGAGGCCAACACAACAAGATATGCCAACCGCTCTGTTCCCAGAGCTGTGGCACTCATTAACCTCAATAGACTCTCTGGGCTTTACAACTGTGCAATGGCCATGCAAATGCCAGTATGAAAAATATACTAGAAAGAATAGATTCTAATTATGTTTTTCACATTTTGCCCTTAAGTACATACATATTCATACTCACTGCTCTTTTCCTTTACTTTTTACATTATTATCATACTGTTTTCAAAATGGAATGACTTAATTTCTCTTCAATATATGTTTATGTTATTTTCTGGTCTGGATAGTATATTCCACATATGGGTACAGAACTGTGCAGAATTCTCAAGTCACCTGTTATTTCTTTATATTTTGCTTCCAAGGAGCTAGAATTTCTTCTATTTTCAAGTGGTCGTGAGCAGTAAGCTTTCTGAAGATTTGCCCTAGAGAGTGACTGATTGACTCAGTTGAAGGTCAGTTCTTGTTTATTTCTCTCCTGTTTGAGCTAGTTCACACTGAGTTATGACTCATTCATCACTCCAACATTAATGAAGCACTATAGGATCAACTTGACAAAAGACAGCTAACATCCAATGAAGAATTTTGAATGCCGTTCAAGAAATCGATTCCTGAAGACTACTTAAAGAAAAGACAAAAAAGTTCAGACTGTGGTGAAGAATAAAGGTGATCATACCAAATACTGACTATCAAGATCATTAAATTGTATATACTAAATTTCCATGAATGTTTGCTCCAGCAGTGTATTGTCACGTTTACATAGAGAAAGGCAGAAAGCTGAGACCCCCATCCCCATTCATAGTTATCAAAACGTATGTGATTATGATCATATGAGCAGTAGAAGATAGCAACAACAAACTGTTGCAGGAATTACGTCTGCCTCACTGAGTGGATACTGTGGCTCGACTGAAATAGAAGGCAGCAAATCAGAGACTTTTGGCTCCTTGCTATAATTAATTAATTATAATTTCCTTTGACTCCAATTAAGTAATTACTTAATTAGTTTCTCTACCAATAAAATTTTCAATAAAAAAATAATCACAACATTCACATAGATGTATGATGACATACAACTATTGATCTCTCTGAGCTTCTCTCTGAATTTCAAGGATTACTTCATCCGAACCATCAACATGTCTCTTAGACCCCATCCTTACAAGGTTTTTTAAAGATGCTCTACCACTAATTAAAGCTTAAATTTGAATAAATTGATAAATGTATCTTAATTAATAGGTTATGTTATCCTGGCTTTTAATGTTACTATAATTGAATCATTACTGTAAAAACCTTTACATGATCAAGCTATTTGAGCTAATTATACACTTAAACTAACGTTTGTAAAGAAACTAAGACCTTTGGGGGTTTTTTTCATATTTTTTTCCTGGTCTGTTGTTTGAATAGCTCAATACTAGAAATATCACTCATAAAATATGTTCCAGCCATTGCTCTCTCTGTTATTTGCGGATTGGTTTTTATGGGTCCAAGAGCAGTTTTGCTTTGGTCAGGTGATAAGAAAGCGGGCAGGGGAGAGGATACATCTGTCTGGCGCTTGGCAAGGGGAGGCCTGGTTGTGAAACATTGAGTCAGCTAAATGTTTGAGCCCCGTCAGCACCCTGTGGTGCCTTTACAGTTTAATACAGAGGGCCAAGACAGCCTGACAGAGAGAGCTGCAGTAGCAACCTAATAAAACACACATGCACTCAGTTATGTGCCGATACACACAAGGGACAACAGTGTTGATCGCTCTTTCAATCTTAGAAATTACAATCTTAGAACCCTTTGACTATTCACAGTTCTTCTTTGGCAAACTGCAATATTAGTCAGATAATCCATTAAAAAGCACCAAAAGCACAAACAAAATGGAAAAGTCCACACAAGCTGGTGGCTGAAACCATTGCATTTGAGGCTTAGTATTGTCATTTCCTGGAGCTGGAGGATAAGATGTGATCAAGTTAAAAGTAGAGTTGTCACGATCCTGGGTCTTATCACCCAGGGGTTTCATTTTCTTGTGTTTTGTCAATTTGTATTATGGTTTGAGTCCACTTCTTAGTTTAAAGTTTAGTCCTAGTCCCTAGGTTGTTATGTTTAGCTTTTGGTTGTTAGATCCTCCCCGTGTGTTCCCACGTCCCTTATTACCTTCTGGGTATTTATGTCAGAATCTTCCCCTGTTCCGTATGGCATTGTCCCTCATGGTTGTGTACATTTCCTCATGTCTTCCCTGTGCCTCAGCTTTAGTTTCTCACAGTATAGTTTTGTATAGCTCCTTTTGTTCCTGTTAAAAAAAGCCGTGCCTTTTGAGTTTATCCCCATGTGTTGTGAGTCCTGCATTTTGGGTCCAATCTCTTGCCTGCACACAGTGATTCTTGACAGGAGTGTTGACAACTGGAAAGCTGTTTATTTATTTATTTTTTCACTTGGATTGGTTTTGTGGATACAGGATACACTTCTTTTTCTATGAATACTCAAAACACTCACATTCATACAACGCTGTCATGCAGAGTCACACAGTAAGGAATTTGTGGTTCAGTATCTATTCCTGAGACACAAGGCATTGAATCCCCTGTTTTCTGATTGATAACATGACTGATAGCAAATTACTACTGGGCTCAAATTCAAGTCAATTTTTATATGAAATCATAAATCATGTGGTGGAATTATAATGCTGCTGAAAATAATTTGACAAGGACATCTTGTTTTTAGGTATCCTTGATCTCTCTTTTTTTTGTTATTATTATTGTTCAATCACACTGTGCCTTTCCAAACCAGTAGCACAACCACACTCACACAAAGCAATACCCCAGTTTCCCCCAGCATATGTCGATGAATCTGCACAGAGTTTCCTGCCAGTGGCACAGTTTCAATAGCAAGCCACAGGCCACCCACATGACGTATTCCGCCTCTCCTCCTTTTTGTATTCTGTAGAGTTATGTGCTTACTCATCCTTTGTATCTTCAGCAAAGCTTGTGTTTTATGTTCTGCTGGAAATATGAGCAGGAATTAAAATTACTCAGCCAGCTGGTGCAGTTATTGTCATGGAGTCGCAATTGCATAAGTTGAATTTCCGCTTGTTTGGTTAATTTTTACTCTTTTGCGACTCTTTTTTGTGTCTCTCACTGCTGTAATGTATGCACATAATTGTGCAAACAAGGCATGAAGAAATCTCCTACTTGAGGCATTGGTTTATCAGCTTGTCTGATCTGTGATTGAGTTTGCTAATGGATTCTCAAGAGGTCTGGCAACTATCACACAGGCTTGACTGGAATTTGCACAAGTAGCATTAATGAAGTGTTACACACAACCCTGTTCTCTCAGTATTGGAGTAACTTGACTGCACATGGCTTCTGACTACTGGGGAAAGTACCATAATTCACCGTTTCAGCTCTTTAACAACATGCCAGCTTCTTAGTGTTTCCTGAGGAGGTGATTGACAAATTAAACGCATGTCAACCACAGGTGCTTATTGAAAGCCTCCTTAGCATGTCTAGTCAATCCACTGGAGGACTGTTATCTTGTTAAACCATACTGACAAAGACAACATAGATGGTTGCTTATATGTTTCTAGAGAAGAGGAGTTTAAACTAAGTGGGTACATGAAAATTATAAAAGGATGGAAAAGTGAATTCTTTAGTATGCTGGGTACTGCATTTGCAACTTTGAAAGAGTCATTTTATACTCTGTACTATATATTCATAAAATGTTGATCACATTTAGCTTGTACAGCCTGAGAGTCTACATACTTAGCATATATGAGATATATGTATGAGACTATACTAAAACTTGGACATAAAATTACATCAATACTTTTATATGAAATATTGTGTTATGATTCAGTGTTATGGATGTTTTGCACTGTTTTTGTCTGCCACACCAGAGGGTGGCATAGTTTGTGTCCTGTGTTATTGCTGTTATGTGAGTTCCAGGTGGAGGCTGACCATTGTTGGAGGACTGGGAGAGGCCGGCTATAAATGAGGACCCTTCTTCTTTTACTTCCTGTTCCCAACTGTACATGTGTTCTGAAAGCTTTTGGCTGTGTTGTAAATAGTTTGTTGTAAATAGATGTAAATAGTTGTCAATATTTTTTACTTGGTAGCTGTAGGGGTGAGAAGCCATTTTCTTTTGGAACCTTTTCTCCTGCTTTTGGTTAGGGAGGCAGGTAAGAAACCTGTGTTTTTCTTTTGGGTTTTTCCGTGTAGGCAAGCCAGTTGCATTTCATTTCTAGAGTTTTGTTTGTTGTTTTGGCCATGCTACATTTTGGGACTTAATAAACTGACTGGCTGTTGCAACATCCGTGGCAGTTGTTTTTGGTTTGTCTTCCTTGAGAGCAGGGAGTGTGGGGGCATTTTCCTTTTTTTATTTTCCTTGTGTTGCAGGCCGGTTTTCCCCAGGGCTGGGGTGTAACAATTGCTAAAAGCATGAATCTCATGATGACATTTGAGGGAAAGCCAAGATGTTTCAGAGGGTTTGAATTAGAGTCTAAAGCAGGGGTCGGCAACCCTGGGCACGCGTGCCACAGCTGGCATGGGAAGGGATAACTGATGGCACGACCATAGCTGGACTGGCCATAGGCCCACCGGGCATTGCAATGGTAATTATTCATTTTTATGGGCCGATTTTTTCTTTGTTTGTTCAAACACATTTTCACTGCTCGTCAAACACATTTCATTGCAATGTTGACCCTGTGTGAGCAGGGTGGTTTGTTTTTTTTTTGTTTTTTTCTCCCCCCCCGGACAGCCTCCTTCCGACTAGTGAGTAGACGGCTTGTGGGCCCTGAGAGTGTCTCCCCGTGGTGAGGAGTAGGGTAGGAAGTGTGGGAAGTGCCTCCCTTTTTTGTTTAGTAGTCTTCTTGCCTTTTGTTGCTACGAGTGTTTCCTTTGTTTCTTTGGCATTATTGGTAAGTTAATTGGTAAGTTAATGTCGTTTGTAATAAACCTATATCATTCGTAATGAAACTATATTAATACAGAACAACTCTGTCTGTTTTCCTTTTCATTCTGTTTCCGGACTCATTTGTTACTGGTCCCCTGTTGTGTGGTGTTAGTTCAGCAAGCATTACACACACACGCAGGTAGGAATAGAGGATTACCGGAGTTGACTCCTTTCTTTCTTTTTCTTTTTTCTTCTTCAAAACCACAACCAGAACAACATACTCACTAGCGCCCTCTAGCGCTTCTGGTAAATGCATCTACAGAACAAATGCAATACTATGTGTGGACACAACATCCCCTCACTCGCATGCCTAGACCCCTTCGGGGGGAACGTAACAGATGTCCTTACTGAACCATCAGAGCTGAACAGGTGATGGAGAAACAGGTTTACCTTTTAGGTGACATGAATGAGTTGAAGGAAAGTTATGAACTGTTTCTGAGAGACAAATAACACCAGGATCCTTTTCTAAGTTTCTTAGCTAGCTAAGTAACTGTGCAGGGGCGCGTCTAGCAAAGTTTTGCCAGGGGGGCAGGTAGGGCATTAACAGGGAGAGGGGGGCACAAAGAAATACTTTTCTTTCTTATTCTCATTTAAAATGTCTCGCTTTTATTAAATAATTATCTGAATCTTACAACCAAAGTTTTTATCTGATGTAAAATGTATAGAAATCATACATATACCAACAAGACTGTACATCACTGTCACCACAGCATTTGTTTTCATTCAAAGGCTTTATGGCTTTAATAACTGGTGGGTCGGTCTCTAGTCAAAATGACCGGGCCAATTTTTTTTTGTCCCAGTCCAGCCCTGGGCACGACACGCAGTGAATTTATCTGAGAAGGTGCATTAGAAAAATAAATGGCCAGGCCAGTGGTGCACATCGCAAATTAGCTTGCATAGACACATTAGTTGTGCCACTTCTTAATGATGGTATCTTAGCTAACAACCCCAACTACCAGATTCAACTTGTAATTGGCTAAAAATAACCTAGCCTACCAGTGAGAGGGACATTGCTAGCTGGCAGTTTTTTTTTTTCATTTCTGATCAAACCAGAAAGCTTTAATGAGCAGCTAGATTTGTCTCGCATTAACTGGTTGGTGTCCAGCCAGTTAATGCGAGGACATCATAATGCAGCTGATTGAACTGAAAACCTCAACTCTGTGAGGGTCAAAGTTTGCAGAACTACAAACGCAGCTGGAACCCATAGCTGTGCCTTGCATTTCCACCTGCTGGACATCACTAGCTGACAAGTTTAACTGTCTTCAGAACATTGCAGAGGCCTTATTGACAGTATTTGGCTCTACACATCTGTGTGAGCAGACTTTCTCTCACATGAAGACTGTCCTCAGGTAGCCGTCTGAACGCTGGACACTCGGAGACCTGTGTCTCTGAGTGGGAGACCAGAGATCACATTAACATGTGTATCTCTGTATTAACAAGCATGCCATATTGGCCCAGTTTATTTTTCTTATCATTGTTGTGAGGAGACCATAAATAGCATTTGCATTTTCTGTTGTACAGTTCATTTGCTGTCATGGAGTTCTTGTTATGGATAAAAAGTGTCTTTTTTTATTTCAAAATAGCTGAGAACTATTCGCTGATAGCGGCCAACATCTGCAAACAAATATAATTCTATAAAGTTGTTGTGTGTACATGTATATGTATATATGTACACATATGTATATATGTACCTACTAAGTAAAAAAAAAATATAATCAGCACAAATAAAATTCGTCTGGGCATTGAGCTACATCTTGCTTGAGTGAGGACAAACATAAACTGTTTTGAAAAAAAAAAATGACCGAACGATTCAATAAGGTCAGGACTATCAGTACATGAAACAAAAGTACGCTCGAGATATTCAAACTCAGACAAATAAGCACAAGCTCAGTTTTTGAAATATCAGAAAACCCAAAAGAAAGTCTGAAAAGACACACTTCATTATAAAAATAAGCCTGTCAGTGGAGTCAGAAGTTATTGAAAAGGACATCATCAAAGAGCTGATGTTACATCCACTAATTGGTCCAGTACTTGAGGCACTGTGGATTCCCAAGATTTTATCCAGTGCTGAAAAGGTTTCTTTGAGATAGAGAACGACTCTGTCCTGTCTGCTGACTAGATCATCAACTCAGTGAATATCACATAGGTAAAATGATTCAACAGTAGATGTAGGATTTTTATGCTGAGGAGTGCTTTAAGTGCCTTCTGTCTTTCTCCATGTCTTATTTTATGACTCACTTAGTCGTATACTATCATTCTGGAAAAAAAGCAGCACCACAGATTCTCTATAATATAGTTGAGTGCCACATAAAGAAACCATCCTCCAGGGCTGTCTTACAGCACTCACTTCTGGTTGGAAACAAGCAAAATTTCAAGGCAGCCCATGCTTGTGATGGTTTGCTACATCTGAAGGAGTTATTGCAGTGTTTAAATTGCCTTTTAAAAGGTTACTAAATGCACATTCCTCCTCACCATTTTGCGTGAAAGCACCTACAGTTGACTGAGAGGGCAGAATTGTTTTGGCTGTCAAGGTATTTAACCCTTTAAGACCTACCATAGAACCAAGTCCGCCAGAGCTTATATTGTATTTTTACATGCTGTGGAGCCATTTTTGGGAGCATTTCAAAAAAGAAAAAAAAAAGAAGAGGCTTATCCCTCAAAACTGTAAATACAAAAAAGTTGCACAAAATAGTTTCCTACCACAGGAAACTTATTTTGAGTGTCTTCATAGTTTTATTTTTGAAATACACCAATTTTCATATACTGCAGGAAAACGAAAATAAATATTATAATGCAAATTTGCAAAATAACAGCATATGCATCAAAATAAACTTTTTCCAGCAGTGCAATATGAGTCCTAAGCATCCCAGAAACGACACAGAAAGTCATAAAGTCAAACATAACTTTTAAAAACACCAGTATAGGCTCATGAGGCCTTGATGGTAAAAAACTACATTTCCGCAAAAATGACGTCACTTCCGGTTTCGGCCAGATCATGGCGGACATGCGACAGTTCGCGCTGATGGACGTAGGAAGTGTTACGAACAGCTGATCGGATCGGCAAAGCGTGTTTCTGGAATATTATGATTTTGTTGCTGCAAGTGCTTTTTATGCAATTTTTGCAAAGCTATATGTGGATGGAAACTGTGACCTTGGACAAGCTGATGGCATAAGATGTAAGTACAACTTCTCCGGTTTCATATGCAAAAAAAATTATTGCGCTAGCTTACGTGGTTGCAGTGCTACCGGGATTTTAAAATAGTTACGCAAAATGGAGTGTGTCCGCTCCGACCGGCTTTAAAAGGTTAAAGTCAGCAGGTCAAGACACACAAGCTGATGGATGTCGCCTGCCTGCAAAGGAAGGCACTTTACAAGCTACCAAAGACACATGGGCAGACATAGTGAGTCTGGAGGTCACAGTTGTAAATCTTACCTTTTTAGGAGCAAGGACCAGCATACAGGTAGCAAAAATCAGGACAAGCTGGAAGGTCAGTTTTTCTTTCGCACGAAGAAACTAAACTACATGGAGTGTGATGAAAGTGGAATGAAAAAGGGATGGAAACCTACATGAAGTGGCTGTGGTCAGTCAACCAAGTGGTATACATCCGTTTGTCAACACCACAATCAGTCTAGAAATTCCAAAACTGGAATTGCTTTAAACAATGAAAACAAAAAATGAGATACGACATGGACTTTAGTATCTTTTGGTGTGGAAAACGCAAATCCCATTAATATTTCTCTTCTTGTTTCAAGTCTAATCTTGCGATAAGTCTTTTCAGGGTGTACCCTGCCTTTAATCCTATGACAGCTGGTATAGGTTCAATCCCCGTGTCCCAGAGCTGAATAAGTGGAAGAAAATGGATGGATGAGTTGTTAGCATATAGCCCTGTTTCCAATGAACCCACTATACAAAGCAAAAGAAGTAACATGACTTCTGTCATCTCAAGGTCTTGCCTGGTTTTGAGGTCCATTTGTTGACACAAGTTGCAATTTTGATTGACTATTAATGGTTTTATGCACCTGAAGGTCTTTTTCACTTCAGTCTTTATTCTTAAAAACTAATTCTGTCATTACAGTATTATAATACTATACTCTATTATAATACTATACATGGAAAACTCTAAGTGGTTACTTTTTCTAAAAAAAAAATCCTGTCATTTTATGACACAAATGAGGCGTTTGGAGGGAATAAGCGTTAACTCACTTGGACTGAGATGAAACACCTAAAATCTTCAATTACTTGTGAGTGAAAAATTCAACAAAGTTTATTCTTTTGAAGTGGCTGCACTGAATGGCAAAAAGTGGAGAAATCTGGTTGTTAGTTTTGAACTATTTTAAAGTCACCACACTTTATAGCCTTTCCATTCTCTTCTGTTGTTTTTTTCCAAGTACCTTCCACTTAAAAAGGTGTGAACACTTACCTAGAAGCTTTTCACAGGCTTCGAGTGTGTTCACAAATATCCCCTGTGAGCTGCTGATGGTACACACCATTGAAATTCATCAATGAACCTGCTGCACCATTTGAAGTTGATTGTCATCTATAGTCCCAGTGTTCAAATACAAAACAACAGACTATATTGTATTGTTATACATAATGAATTGCTGCTGAAATATTTAATTATAAGATTTAAAAGCTTATATTTAATGTTAAGTAAAATGTATTATCTTTGTAGGTTTTTCTGGTAGTATGTGATTATCCCACCTGATAAACTATAACATTCCGAGAATCACTTCCTGTAATTTCCCCCCAGTTTTCTTTTTAACTGTCTCCTCATTTACATTATTCGCAGAGACAGTTTTTCAACAGCTGGAATCTTTTTAGTTTCTACTCATCTTTACGTTCATTTCCATAAGCAAAAACATTCCCTATCACTCGCTGCATTATCTGTATAGGTAACCCCTATGTTAAAATTGGCTTTCCATTCCTTTAGGATAAAGATTAAGAAAAAACTGTGGCAACAAAATGTTAAAATAATAATAATCCAATCACATATTTGCCTGGCTTCTTCAAGCCAATCAGCCTTCACTTTGTGTAGTTTAAATCTGTGCTCTCCATCATTCTCCCTTTCAGATTTGCATTCATGCAACCCACCTCCTCTCTATTACGACCACAGGCACCTCAGTCAGAGCTCTATCCAAGTCTCTAACTTCATCTTCAGTGTCTAGACTCCACAGGTTCCTGTCCTAAATCCTATCACTGCTGGGATTCTATTCTGCCATCAGAGTATAAACACTAAATTCAGTTGTTCAGTACTTTCAGTTCCTCTCTTATAATTATTTAGGTTGGGATACATACAGTTCAACAAATTAAAAAGTGTTGAAAGAAGTGGTGGTGAAGCATCTTGAAGGAAGAAATGTGGTTGGAAAAAAATCCACATCCCATTACTGTATTTAGAGACAACTTAAACATTTGGTGAAATGAAATCATAAAAGATCAACAGCATAACTTGTCTCTATGTTTAATAGTAAAAGTAAGAACGTTTCCACACACATCTACTCACATGCAAAGAGAATTCAAGGGATTATAAGGTAAGTCATGTTTTATCTATTGCATACCTTTTGCCTACTGTACAAGCCTATGGGGAAGTGTTATGAGCTTTGGTTTCTTCAGTTTGTTAGACAAGTTCTTTGCCCCAAAAAAGTCAGCTGATTAGTTGAGTATATAGAATGATTAAATTTTTCCATCTGTGTCCTTTTTTGTTCTTTGATGTGTGTTCCAATATGACGGTGCTAGGATTGAGCTGGATAATGCCGCAGCCAGTATGTCCCATCATCAGAGGTAAAGACTGTCCAATGAGCTATTAGAGTTTGTTATTTAACCTCTGAAATGAAATCACTTGAATAAGGCAAAAAAAAAAAAAAAAAATTACAGAGATGAAAAAGACTAAATTTTTTTTTTGGAACCTTCAAATATGAACAGATATGTTTTTGTGTTTTAAGTAAGTGGAAGTAAGTGGGCTACTCTGGTTAACTTGCACTGCTGTGGTGAAGTTTACATTAACAAACTATGTTGGACTGTTGCAGTAAAGCTGTGGTGTTCGTGGTCAGTGCATCAGGATAACAGGTATCAATTTAAGTTTAAGCTGATGATTCACTCACTGAATTCCACCTTTAATCTAGCATTGTACTGTTTAGGGGCTTGAAATCCACCACGATAGCTCATGCAACATCCTCTTATCTCATTTAATTCAATAAGCTAAATTCATGAAAAGCAGCAGCACAGATCAGGTGATCACAGCCTTTATTTATTGATACTTCTCCCCTCTCTGCACCATTACAACTGATGCTATTGTTCCCCCAACTGTGGAATCCCATTATAAGCCCTGATTATACAATCTTTTTGTTTTGCCTAGGCATGGAGGCAAAGTCACCTACAACGTAGGCAACAGCTGTACTTGAAAGGTGAAAAGGCTGTACATTTTTACTTTCATTTAAGGAAAGAAGTTGAATCAGTACTTTCACTTTTAGCAGAGTATTTTTAGCACAAAGTATCTGTACTTCTACATAAGTGACAAATGTGCGTAATTTTGTCGTGTCTGCATACATCACAGACAAGCTATTTTCAATGTTTAACTTCTGTGTCTGTCTGTGCTGATACTAGGAAGCCAGATATACTTCCCTGCTAGATAATTTAGATCTTTGATTATGTCGCTCTCAAACATTAAGGAAGATGCAAAGAAGAGGGGGAAGAAGGGGGATTGCAAATTACATGTGATTTACTGGAAAAAGAGTCATTTCTCCCATTGCCCTCCTCAAATCTCACTTTGACCCCCATACAATTGAAAACATGGATGTTAAAAATTTATTTGAAACCATCAGGGAAAACATCCTGTATAAAACACTGTGGAACGTATTCACAGTACAGTGCTTAACACAATTATTAGACCACTACCCAATGTAAAGTTTGTGCACAACAACTATAATGCACAACTTCTTTAATTTTAATGCAAAGAACTGTTATGTATGCCCCCCTCAAAGAAAAAAAAAAAAAGCAAGTAACGTTAGTAGTTTTGATTAAGATGCTTAGACAAATATCTAAAATATTTTTGCTTTCTTCCTTTTATGACAAGTGGTCTGATTAATTTGCTCAACACTGTATGTTGTTAAAACCTTCGTCTTATATTGCACTTACCTTCAAATGTATTTTTTCTTTTTTTTCTTTCTTTTACATGCTGTAAAAACCCCACCACAAATCCGTCTGTATCTTTGACTGCTTCTTATTTAATATTAACCATTAGGCCTTAAAGCTAAAGTTTGTAAAGGTTAGTAGAGTTAAACACTACTGTGAAGTTAAGTGTGGACATTTTGTAATCTGATTTGGTTGACAGCACTGGAAATAGCACTGCCCAACTGCTGTCATTATTCTTGTCATGGTCCTGGGTCATTTTGACCCAGTGTTCTTAGTTTTCCTGTGGTTTTGTATTTTGTTCCTTATGTTCATTGGATTGTTTGGTTTGGTATTTGGATCCCCCCTGTGTCCATGCTGTTATTGTGGTGTTTGTTCTGGTACCGTGTTCCCGTCCTTTGTGTTCTGTGTTCTCCTCATCCCCTCGTGTATTCATCCTTGTTCTCTGCCTCTCTCTCTGTGCTCATCTCTGTGTACTGTGTTGTGTTCAAGGTCCACATCTTGGTGTCAGTATTTTCAGGTTCGTGTGCTCCCCGCTCTGTCACGAGTAATTGTCCTCAGCTGCGTTCCCCGTGTGTTCCCACTTCCTTCATTACCTTCTGTGTATTTATGTCAAAGTATCCCTTTGTTCCGTGTTGCGTCGTCCCTCTAGGTTGTGTGCATTTCCCGTGTCTTCCCAGCACCTCAGCTTTAGTTTCTCCCAGTATAGTTTTGTATGACTGCTTATGTTCCTGTTAATAAAGACCTGCCTTTGAGTTCATCCCCGTGTGTCTAGAGCCGTGCATTTGGGTCCTCTCTTGCCTTCACACAATCACCGCATGACAATTCTGAGTCCAACACACACACACACACACACACACACACATACGGGTCTATGTGGTATGGCGGGACTATACTACGTCAATCCGCCCGGTGGTGGTTTAAGTGGACTACCCTTTTGAAAGGACTTAGAGCCAAGGGAGCGAGGTTAAAGTGTTCGAAAAAATCTGAAAAAAATTTGGGTCACTTCAGACCTCATACACTCCCTATAGAAGTCTAGATACACTGATACACACCAACCAGACTCTATTGTGTTTTCTGGAGACATTGTCCACTTGACAACAATGTGTTTTATGAGGTCCAAAAAAAGCAATATTGGGTCTTTAAAGGGACAATGATGTAATATTTAAATAGCTCATCATTACCATGAATACACATCTGACAGGACACAGGATTACTGGAACATCATTTTATTAGTGTTCTTGGATCTGAACATTAATTTTAACCATAAATAAAAAAAGAAATCTATGGACAAAAATGCCCACGCTTCCCACAGAAATATAAAAATATAGAAAACAGAAAAATTAAAAACATTTAAAATGAATTTTAATAGTTTAAAGGTAAATATTAAGGGGAGAAAATATGCATTTATAATTTTTTATTTTAAATATAACCCGTCAAAAAAAACCCTAAATAGATTAAATGTAAAAATTATGAAATACAAACTACTTCTGTATTTAACAAGAACTTTTTTTTCTTTAAACAGAACATCAGTGTTAACAACAATTGGCAATCTGACCAAGATGTAAAACCACAGCTCTCTAAACAGTTATTTTAGTTCATTTTTTTCTGCCTTTTTGCAGTTAATCCTCTGTTTCTTACAAAATCTCTTATGTTTTGAACTGTTCTTCCTGCCAACACCGGATCTTCTACCAATTTGCAATGACTGCATTCATTTTTGGTGGCTAGTTTCCCTTCGTTTATGTGGTCTTTCAAATGCCTCATCACTGCAGCAACCTCAGCCTTGGACCACATGTTTTTGGGAGCTCTTCGGGAATTGTGGGATTGAGCAGCATTTTTCTCTGGAAGATATATAAAGTAGTAGTAGTTAAAACAAACAAAAAACCAAACAAAAAAAACAAAAAACATTTGCTTGTTAAAAGAATGGATGCTACCCTGTACTAACTTCTGAAATGTGTTGCTACCATCAATATCAAAACGAGCTAAAATTCTGTTTGAAAATTTATCAAATTTCTAAAATGAGACAACATTTAGTGTTCCGCTGTGAATAAAAGACTGAATAAAAAGTTGAATAAAAGTCTCTTGATGCATGCTCAATCATCCAGGTAAGTAAATCCCAAAACGTTGATTCTGTTAATCTGGACGTAGCGTTTTCAGTGGGAGAAACATTTTGTCACTCATCCAAGTGACTTTTTGCCACCACTCTGCAGTTTGCCATATGTTGCAAAGTGATGAAACAATAATAAGCTTCGAGAACCAACTGCACCCCTTACCTTCAGAGGGAGCAGCAGTCTCACTTGCTGCAGGCATTGTGAGTAGTCCTTCATCTGCTGATTACACAATTTGATTAAGTTTTAATATTTGTAACAAACATTTTATCCACAGAAACCAAGCTAGTGGTAACTTACCACAATCTACAGTGTCTTGGGGCTGCGCTGTGTTTGTGGAATCAGCTACTGCATGTACAGGCTCACTGGTGCCACACGCCGACATTGTGAGTGATGTGTCATCATCATCTGATTCACTCTCACTGTCCTTTGTTTCAGCATCACTTAATGCAATTTCATCTGAGAAATTGTGGGGGAAAAAAACCAAAAAAACCAAACACATACAACCCCCCCAAAAACCTCACATTAACAACGAGATATGACAAAAAACAGAGCAAATACTGGAAATTATAGTACATAGTTTTACTATTTAAGGCCTGCTGCTGGGTTGTTGCCCTCCTATGGCCTACTCCACATCCAGGTAGCACCTCCATGCTCTGGACACTACACTAACAGACACAGCAAACCTTCTTGCCACAGCTCACATTGATGTGCTACGCTAGATGAGCTGCACTACCTGAGCCACTTGTGTGGGTTGTAGACTGTCTCATGCTACCACTAAAATGAAATCACCGCCAGCATTCAAAAGTGACCATAACATCAGCCAGAAAGAATAAGTGCTGAGAAGTGGTCTGTGGTCACCACCTGCAGAACCAGTCCTTTATTATGGTGAATTGACTATAATTTCCACTTGTTGTCTACTCTATTTGCAAAACAGCATGTGAAACTGGTTGTCAGTGTTACTTCCTAAGTGAACAGTTTGATATAACAGAAGTGTGACTGACTTGGAGTAACATCGCATTGTTTAAGTGTTCCCTTTATTATTTTGAGCAGTTTATGTTATGGAATGGGGAATTGAGGACAATCCCAAGTATACCATTTTTACAAGGTCCTGCACCAATGAGGTAATACTACATTTCTTTAATTAGACGTGACCACCCATTAATTAAAAAGGGAGCAGTGTTCATTTCAGCTAGTCTTAACTTGTTGAACTCCATTAATGCTTTTTACTATATAATGTACCTATTCACTAAATGTCTCACCTTTGCACTTATAGCCAAGCCACTTGAGGGAGGAAACCAGTCCCACACACTGAATGCACTTGTCCAAAGATGATATTGTTGTGCACACCAGACGATGATTGTGACACTGTTAGCAAAATATTGCAACATTTATTTGTTTTGGACAGTTGGAAAGGTGAGGTGTTTTCAATTCAGTTGCAGATATCAACTAATAAACTTCGTCCATGTAAATCACATCACACCCAGGTGACTGCCAAACACACACACACACAGCATCCATAAAGAATGATGATAGATTAAATTATTAGTTCATTAAGTGGTACACTGGATTATATTTACCCTTTCAGGCTCTGGATGTTTCAGGTCCAGATCATTGTTTGGAAAGCTGTTTGGTTGCGGCTTTAGGCAGCTCACAGTCTTCTGAATCTGGCTGGTCTCAGTCTTCGTGTGTAACAGATAGAGAATGAAGACAAAAGAACAGTAATCTGACAGTTACTAAAAATGCATCACTCAAGAGGATGAATAAACCATTTCACTATCGGCAAATAGCGTAAGGTACACATCGTGCATGAGAAACATTCATTAAAATCTGTCCTAGGTCAATGTTACCTCTTCAAAATCTTGCACTGAAGAAGAATGCATGGCTTCTGAGCCTTGCTGAGGCATTTCTTCATCAAGATCCTGCAACAAAGAAAAGATGGCACAAAGATTAGACCAAGTGCTCTTCTTGCAACTGTACTGGGCAGGCCTGTGCTTCTGTTTTTAATTTGCATGTGTGTGTGTGTGTGTGTGTGTGGGGGGGGGGGGGGGGCTTTCCACTCAAGAAATGTTTTCTTCTGAAAAAAATACTGGCTACAATAATTAACAACTGATTCCTTTGCAATCATCCATCCTCTTCCACTTATCCTTATCAGGATTGTGGGGTAGCAGTTTTGGGGCCTATACCAGCTACCATAGGGCAGTACAACCTGGACAGATCACCAGTCTAACATGGAAGGACAAGCATTTGCATTCACACCAAAGGGCAGTTTTGAATCACCAGTTAACCTAACCCCATAAGCTACATCTTTGGACTGTGGGAAGAAGCCAGAGTACACAGCCAGAGAGAGCCCATGCACTAAAGCAGTAAAAAGTGCCTAAAACAAGTTAAGAAGTTGTATAGTACTATCTATCTTAATGTTCAAGCCTGAGTTTCAAAAAATTTCAACATAGAAACAAAGCACATGCAGTCAGTTCTGCATGCTGTAGGTCAAACTGTCAAGACATACGAGAAGACCCCTCCTAAAACCAGAGTGATGTCACCATGAAGCAAACTTTGACGGAGTCCCCCAATAACAGTGTGGTCCTCCTAAGTCACATTTGGGTGGTTAACACACACACACACACACTCAGATGTTATCCAGACTTGCACTTTGAAACAATGAAAAGGACCTACAAGCCACGGTCCATGTAAATCACATCACACCCAGGTGACAGCCAAACACACACACACACAGCATCCATAAAGAATGATGATAGATTAAATTATTAGTTCATTAAGTGGTACACTGGATTATATTTACCCTTTCAGGCTCTGGATGTTTCAGGTCCAGATCATTGTTTGGAAAGCTGTTTGGTTGCGGCTTTAGGCAGCTCACAGTCTTCTGAATCTGGCTGGTCTCAGTCTTCGTGTGTAACAGATAGAGAATGAAGACAAAAGAACAGTAATCTGACAGTTACTAAAAATGCATCACTCAAGAGGATGAATAGACCATTTCACTATCGGCAAATAGCGTAAGGTACACATCGTGCATGAGAAACATTCATTAAAATCTGTCCTAGGTCAATGTTACCTCTTCAAAATCTTGCACTGAAGAAGAATGCATGGCTTCTGAGCCTTGCTGAGGCATTTCTTCATCAAGATCCTGCAACAAAGAAAAGATGGCACAAAGATTAGACCAAGTGCTCTTCTTGCAACTGTACTGGGCAGGCCTGTGCTTCTGTTTTTAATTTGCATGTGTGTGTGTGTGTGTGTGGGGGGGGGGGGGGGGGGGGGGGGGGGGGGGGGCTTCCACTTATCCTTATCAGGATTGTGGGGTAGCAGTTTTGGGGCCTATACCAGCTACCATAGGGCAGTACAACCTGGACAGATCACCAGTCTAACATGGAAGGACAAGCATTTGCATTCACACCAAAGGGCAGTTTTGAATCACCAGTTAACCTAACCCCATAAGCTACATCTTTGGACTGTGGGAAGAAGCCAGAGTACACAGCCAGAGAGAGCCCATGCACTAAAGCAGTAAAAAGTGCCTAAAACAAGTTAAGAAGTTGTATAGTACTATCTATCTTAATGTTCAAGCCTGAGTTTCAAAAAATTTCAACATAGAAACAAAGCACATGCAGTCAGTTCTGCATGCTGTAGGTCAAACTGTCAAGACATACGAGAAGACCCCTCCTAAAACCAGAGTGATGTCACCATGAAGCAAACTTTGACGGAGTCCCCCAATAACAGTGTGGTCCTCCTAAGTCACATTTGGGTGGTTAACACACACACACACACTCAGATGTTATCCAGACTTGCACTTTGAAACAATGAAAAGGACCTACAAGCCACGGTCCATGTAAATCACATCACACCCAGGTGACAGCCAAACACACACACACACAGCATCCATAAAGAATGATGATAGATTAAATTATTAGTTCATTAAGTGGTACACTGGATTATATTTACCCTTTCAGGCTCTGGATGTTTCAGGTCCAGATCATTGTTTGGAAAGCTGTTTGGTTGCGGCTTTAGGCAGCTCACAGTCTTCTGAATCTGGCTGGTCTCAGTCTTCGTGTGTAACAGATAGAGAATGAAGACAAAAGAACAGTAATCTGACAGTTACTAAAAATGCATCACTCAAGAGGATGAATAAACCATTTCACTATCGGCAAATAGCGTAAGGTACACATCGTGCATGAGAAACATTCATTAAAATCTGTCCTAGGTCAATGTTACCTCTTCAAAATCTTGCACTGAAGAAGAATGCATGGCTTCTGAGCCTTGCTGAGGCATTTCTTCATCAAGATCCTGCAACAAAGAAAAGATGGCACAAAGATTAGACCAAGTGCTCTTCTTGCAACTGTACTGGGCAGGCCTGTGCTTCTGTTTTTAATTTGCATGTGTGTGTGTGTGTGTGGGGGGGGGGGCTTTCCACTCAAGAAATGTTTTCTTCTGAAAAAAATACTGGCTACAATAATTAACAACTGATTCCTTTGCAATCATCCATCCTCTTCCACTTATCCTTATCAGGATTGTGGGGTAGCAGTTTTGGGGCCTATACCAGCTACCATAGGGCAGTACAACCTGGACAGATCACCAGTCTAACATGGAAGGACAAGCATTTGCATTCACACCAAAGGGCAGTTTTGAATCACCAGTTAACCTAACCCCATAAGCTACATCTTTGGACTGTGGGAAGAAGCCAGAGTACACAGCCAGAGAGAGCCCATGCACTAAAGCAGTAAAAAGTGCCTAAAACAAGTTAAGAAGTTGTATAGTACTATCTATCTTAATGTTCAAGCCTGAGTTTCAAAAAATTTCAACATAGAAACAAAGCACATGCAGTCAGTTCTGCATGCTGTAGGTCAAACTGTCAAGACATACGAGAAGACCCCTCCTAAAACCAGAGTGATGTCACCATGAAGCAAACTTTGACGGAGTCCCCCAATAACAGTGTGGTCCTCCTAAGTCACATTTGGGTGGTTAACACACACACACACACTCAGATGTTATCCAGACTTGCACTTTGAAACAATGAAAAGGACCTACAAGCCACGGTCCATGTAAATCACATCACACCCAGGTGACAGCCAAACACACACACACACAGCATCCATAAAGAATGATGATAGATTAAATTATTAGTTCATTAAGTGGTACACTGGATTATATTTACCCTTTCAGGCTCTGGATGTTTCAGGTCCAGATCATTGTTTGGAAAGCTGTTTGGTTGCGGCTTTAGGCAGCTCACAGTCTTCTGAATCTGGCTGGTCTCAGTCTTCGTGTGTAACAGATAGAGAATGAAGACAAAAGAACAGTAATCTGACAGTTACTAAAAATGCATCACTCAAGAGGATGAATAAACCATTTCACTATCGGCAAATAGCGTAAGGTACACATCGTGCATGAGAAACATTCATTAAAATCTGTCCTAGGTCAATGTTACCTCTTCAAAATCTTGCACTGAAGAAGAATGCATGGCTTCTGAGCCTTGCTGAGGCATTTCTTCATCAAGATCCTGCAACAAAGAAAAGATGGCACAAAGATTAGACCAAGTGCTCTTCTTGCAACTGTACTGGGCAGGCCTGTGCTTCTGTTTTTAATTTGCATGTGTGTGTGTGTGTGTGTGTGGGGGGGGGGGGGGGGGGGGGGCTTTCCACTCAAGAAATGTTTTCTTCTGAAAAAAATACTGGCTACAATAATTAACAACTGATTCCTTTGCAATCATCCATCCTCTTCCACTTATCCTTATCAGGAGTGTGGGGTAGCAGTTTTGGGGCCTATACCAGCTACCATAGGGCAGTACAACCTGGACAGATCACCAGTCTAACATGGAAGGACAAGCATTTGCATTCACACCAAAGGGCAGTTTTGAATCACCAGTTAACCTAACCCCATAAGCTACATCTTTGGACTGTGGGAAGAAGCCAGAGTACACAGCCAGAGAGAGCCCATGCACTAAAGCAGTAAAAAGTGCCTAAAACAAGTTAAGAAGTTGTATAGTACTATCTATCTTAATGTTCAAGCCTGAGTTTCAAAAAATTTCAACATAGAAACAAAGCACATGCAGTCAGTTCTGCATGCTGTAGGTCAAACTGTCAAGACATACGAGAAGACCCCTCCTAAAACCAGAGTGATGTCACCATGAAGCAAACTTTGACGGAGTCCCCCAATAACAGTGTGGTCCTCCTAAGTCACATTTGGGTGGTTAACACACACACACACACTCAGATGTTATCCAGACTTGCACTTTGAAACAATGAAAAGGACCTACAAGCCACGGTCCATGTAAATCACATCACACCCAGGTGACAGCCAAACACACACACACACAGCATCCATAAAGAATGATGATAGATTAAATTATTAGTTCATTAAGTGGTACACTGGATTATATTTACCCTTTCAGGCTCTGGATGTTTCAGGTCCAGATCATTGTTTGGAAAGCTGTTTGGTTGCGGCTTTAGGCAGCTCACAGTCTTCTGAATCTGGCTGGTCTCAGTCTTCGTGTGTAACAGATAGAGAATGAAGACAAAAGAACAGTAATCTGACAGTTACTAAAAATGCATCACTCAAGAGGATGAATAAACCATTTCACTATCGGCAAATAGCGTAAGGTACACATCGTGCATGAGAAACATTCATTAAAATCTGTCCTAGGTCAATGTTACCTCTTCAAAATCTTGCACTGAAGAAGAATGCATGGCTTCTGAGCCTTGCTGAGGCATTTCTTCATCAAGATCCTGCAACAAAGAAAAGATGGCACAAAGATTAGACCAAGTGCTCTTCTTGCAACTGTACTGGGCAGGCCTGTGCTTCTGTTTTTAATTTGCATGTGTGTGTGTGTGTGTGGGGGGGGGGGGGGGGGGCTTTCCACTCAAGAAATGTTTTCTTCTGAAAAAAATACTGGCTACAATAATTAACAACTGATTCCTTTGCAATCATCCATCCTCTTCCACTTATCCTTATCAGGAGTGTGGGGTAGCAGTTTTGGGGCCTATACCAGCTACCATAGGGCAGTACAACCTGGACAGATCACCAGTCTAACATGGAAGGACAAGCATTTGCATTCACACCAAAGGGCAGTTTTGAATCACCAGTTAACCTAACCCCATAAGCTACATCTTTGGACTGTGGGAAGAAGCCAGAGTACACAGCCAGAGAGAGCCCATGCACTAAAGCAGTAAAAAGTGCCTAAAACAAGTTAAGAAGTTGTATAGTACTATCTATCTTAATGTTCAAGCCTGAGTTTCAAAAAATTTCAACATAGAAACAAAGCACATGCAGTCAGTTCTGCATGCTGTAGGTCAAACTGTCAAGACATACGAGAAGACCCCTCCTAAAACCAGAGTGATGTCACCATGAAGCAAACTTTGACGGAGTCCCCCAATAACAGTGTGGTCCTCCTAAGTCACATTTGGGTGGTTAACACACACACACACACTCAGATGTTATCCAGACTTGCACTTTGAAACAATGAAAAGGACCTACAAGCCACGGTCCATGTAAATCACATCACACCCAGGTGACAGCCAAACACACACACACACAGCATCCATAAAGAATGATGATAGATTAAATTATTAGTTCATTAAGTGGTACACTGGATTATATTTACCCTTTCAGGCTCTGGATGTTTCAGGTCCAGATCATTGTTTGGAAAGCTGTTTGGTTGCGGCTTTAGGCAGCTCACAGTCTTCTGAATCTGGCTGGTCTCAGTCTTCGTGTGTAACAGATAGAGAATGAAGACAAAAGAACAGTAATCTGACAGTTACTAAAAATGCATCACTCAAGAGGATGAATAAACCATTTCACTATCGGCAAATAGCGTAAGGTACACATCGTGCATGAGAAACATTCATTAAAATCTGTCCTAGGTCAATGTTACCTCTTCAAAATCTTGCACTGAAGAAGAATGCATGGCTTCTGAGCCTTGCTGAGGCATTTCTTCATCAAGATCCTGCAACAAAGAAAAGATGGCACAAAGATTAGACCAAGTGCTCTTCTTGCAACTGTACTGGGCAGGCCTGTGCTTCTGTTTTTAATTTGCATGTGTGTGTGTGTGTGTGGGGGGGGGGGGGGGGGGGCTTTCCACTCAAGAAATGTTTTCTTCTGAAAAAAATACTGGCTACAATAATTAACAACTGATTCCTTTGCAATCATCCATCCTCTTCCACTTATCCTTATCAGGAGTGTGGGGTAGCAGTTTTGGGGCCTATACCAGCTACCATAGGGCAGTACAACCTGGACAGATCACCAGTCTAACATGGAAGGACAAGCATTTGCATTCACACCAAAGGGCAGTTTTGAATCACCAGTTAACCTAACCCCATAAGCTACATCTTTGGACTGTGGGAAGAAGCCAGAGTACACAGCCAGAGAGAGCCCATGCACTAAAGCAGTAAAAAGTGCCTAAAACAAGTTAAGAAGTTGTATAGTACTATCTATCTTAATGTTCAAGCCTGAGTTTCAAAAAATTTCAACATAGAAACAAAGCACATGCAGTCAGTTCTGCATGCTGTAGGTCAAACTGTCAAGACATACGAGAAGACCCCTCCTAAAACCAGAGTGATGTCACCATGAAGCAAACTTTGATGGAGTCCCCCAATAACAGTGTGGTCCTCCTAAGTCACATTTGGGTGGTTAACACACACACACACACACTCAGATGTTATCCAGACTTGCACTTTGAAACAATGAAAAGGACCTACAAGCCACGGTCCATGTAAATCACATCACACCCAGGTGACTGCCAAACACACACACACACAGCATCCATAAAGAATGATGATAGATTAAATTATTAGTTCATTAAGTGGTACACTGGATTATATTTACCCTTTCAGGCTCTGGATGTTTCAGGTCCAGATCATTGTTTGGAAAGCTGTTTGGTTGCGGCTTTAGGCAGCTCACAGTCTTCTGAATCTGGCTGGTCTCAGTCTTCGTGTGTAACAGATAGAGAATGAAGACAAAAGAACAGTAATCTGACAGTTACTAAAAATGCATCACTCAAGAGGATGAATAGACCATTTCACTATCGGCAAATAGCGTAAGGTACACATCGTGCATGAGAAACATTCATTAAAATCTGTCCTAGGTCAATGTTACCTCTTCAAAATCTTGCACTGAAGAAGAATGCATGGCTTCTGAGCCTTGCTGAGGCATTTCTTCATCAAGATCCTGCAACAAAGAAAAGATGGCACAAAGATTAGACCAAGTGCTCTTCTTGCAACTGTACTGGGCAGGCCTGTGCTTCTGTTTTTAATTTGCATGTGTGTGTGTGTGTGTGTGGGGGGGGGGGGGGGGGCTTTCCACTCAAGAAATGTTTTCTTCTGAAAAAAATACTGGCTACAATAATTAACAACTGATTCCTTTGCAATCATCCATCCTCTTCCACTTATCCATATCAGGATTGTGGGGTAGCAGTTTTGGGGCCTATACCAGCTACCATAGGGCAGTACAACCTGGACAGATCACCAGTCTAACATGGAAGGACAAGCATTTGCATTCACACCAAAGGGCAGTTTTGAATCACCAGTTAACCTAACCCCATAAGCTACATCTTTGGACTGTGGGAAGAAGCCAGAGTACACAGCCAGAGAGAGCCCATGCACTAAAGCAGTAAAAAGTGCCTAAAACAAGTTAAGAAGTTGTATAGTACTATCTATCTTAATGTTCAAGCCTGAGTTTCAAAAAATTTCAACATAGAAACAAAGCACATGCAGTCAGTTCTGCATGCTGTAGGTCAAACTGTCAAGACATACGAGAAGACCCCTCCTAAAACCAGAGTGATGTCACCATGAAGCAAACTTTGACGGAGTCCCCCAATAACAGTGTGGTCCTCCTAAGTCACATTTGGGTGGTTAACACACACACACACACACTCAGATGTTATCCAGACTTGCACTTTGAAACAATGAAAAGGACCTACAAGCCACGGTCCATGTAAATCACATCACACCCAGGTGACTGCCAAACACACACACACACAGCATCCATAAAGAATGATGATAGATTAAATTATTAGTTCATTAAGTGGTACACTGGATTATATTTACCCTTTCAGGCTCTGGATGTTTCAGGTCCAGATCATTGTTTGGAAAGCTGTTTGGTTGCGGCTTTAGGCAGCTCACAGTCTTCTGAATCTGGCTGGTCTCCGTCTTCGTGTGTAACAGATAGAAAATGAATATACAGTGCATTTTTGAAGAGGATTTTGAAACATTAAATAAACTGTATGAGAAAGATAAGTTTCAAGCTATTGTCTTTAAAATATTCACTGTCATGTATAGAGAATTTAAGGCCCTATGATTAAGAGACAAATAGTCAGTGTGATTTCTTCATTTTTTAAGCCATTGCTAAAGGAGTAAAACAATCACCTGTAGCAGCAACGAACTGTCACTAGGGCCCATTTATCTTCGAGGGACAAAATTTAAAATGAATCTAACTAAAGAGGCTACACAGCAAAATCTCCAGTGTTAAATTAACACTAGAGAGTGTCTATATGGGTCCACACAACACTGTTGAGTGTTGAATTAACACTTTTGACAGTGTTATATGTTTAAAAGTAACCTAGTCAGTTTTGAAGATTAACAAAGACTAACACTGAGCAGTGCTGATTTTCTAACACTGGAATATTTCTAACATTTTGAGTTATTTTCCAGTGTTAGAAAATCAGCACTGCTCAGTGTTAGCCATTGTTAATCTTCAAAACTGACTAGGTTACTTTTAAACATATAACACTGTCAAAAGTGTTAATTTAACACTCAACAGTGTTGTATTTAACACTCAGAGGTGTGGACCCTTATAGACACTCTCCAGTGTTAATTTAACACTGGAGATTTTGCTGTGTAGAATCACATTAAACATCAATCACTGTTAAAATTTAGAAACCGAAAGCCATTTTTTATTTCTGCATACCTGCTGATATTTTTTTAGTGCTTTTAGAGGGCTTTGATGTGGCAGCCATCACAATTGCCTGTTTTCCATTAGTACCTACCCCTGTTTTTCCAGTAGGTTATAGTACCATGTAGTTTTTCAGTAACTACTGCACCAAGGTTCCAAGTGATCCAAAGTGATCAGAAAATTTGACATAGACTGAATGCCACCAGGTGGCTGGTCAATGGTGTCACTCGATAAGTTATGAGTGCGCCTCCTTCGTGAAAATCCAAGCCATCATTTTTGAAACTCTGAAATGTTTGAAATAGCGACCAAAATTAACAGCGTGATCCCTGAATTGAACACTAAAGTATAGACTGAGCAGCAGGCATTTTGTCACCTTGACGTCCATGCTTGCTGTGGCATTTATATCACTGGATGCTCGGCTGCATTGCTATAGTTACCCCAGGCACAGTAGGTGATACTCAATTTCAGTGAAAAACTAGATGCCGTAAGTCACGTTAAGCCAATTTGAGTAGGTACAAATGTAAAAATGGCTTAGGGTATGCAATTTATCAGTTCCAAAAAGTACAATTGTAGAAATACCTTGCATCTCCAGAGCCAATCCGAGTCACCATAATTATAGTCTATTTCTTCACCTGGACTTATGTCTCTGCTTGCAAATAAGCATAGATGGGGCTTTCCATTGATATTTAATATTTTCATCTTAGCACTTGGACTGATGTGGTTGTCGTTGACAAGTCTGCCTAATGACCCATCTTCTTGAGATGCATCCACACTGTGGGGTTAGGCAAAAAAGTATTAGCTTAACTAGTTAGGAAGCTTTTTTTTCATAAATCAAAAGCAATGTGTAATTTAATCTTAATCAAACTACACTGATATAATACGCACCACCAGAGTTTTCCATCAAACTTGAATTCAAACATGAACACCTTCAGGCTGTCATGATAAACTCTGTGTCTCCGCTCACATTCTTCTTTTGTTATGAGTTTACCTCTGTATTCCAAAAGAAAGTCTCCTTTTTGGAATGGAACAGTCGTGAAAATGCCCCGACCTGAATTGCAGAGGCATACCAAGTGAGTGACAAAAGACAAAGTGACAAACTCCAAATCTAATCCAAACTAAAGACCAACTTACCTTTGAAGGCATTTATGTAGTGGATATCAAGTCCCAGTTTGTCCCTTCCAGCAGAAACATGACAGACTGCATCCTCCCGTGGAGGAATGCGTCTCCTTCGCATGTTCTCCTGTACGTTTTGATTGGCTGTATTACCAAAGCATATAAAGTATTACGATTATCGTCATCATTGTCATCATCATCAGTAGTAGCAGAACTAGCAGTAGTGTAGTTTACAGCATAAACACAGCTGACTTATTCATAGTGCTAATTTATGCCTTCTTTTAAAATGTTAAAGGCCTAGTACTCAAAATGGCGACATGTGACATTTCTGTAATGGCGACTGCAGAGAGTGATACAAGTACTGAGAAAGCTTAGGCATCAAAACTGTAAGAAGTTTTTTCTTCAGGCATATAAATAAATACACGACTAAATACACTTATACCCTTGCTTTTATTTTAGGGCTGTCAGCAGAATGGACAGACATTGGACAAACTGCCCGAAATTAGCTAACAGCGACATCAGGGATTTTGACTCAGACTGCGCTGGTTTAATTGTTAATCGCGTTAGTCGCGATGTCGGCATTAACACGTTTAAGCCACAATAATGCTTTAACACCGAGTAAATCCTAACACGGGTTAGCCCGCTTTATCGCGTTGACGCGGTTAGTCGTCAGCCCTATTTTATTTACTCAATGACAAACGCTGGGGCCGTTTTACTTCTTCAAAGACTCACTAACAGTCCATAAAGCATAAATTAAACCAGTTTAATATAGGCCTGTGCACCTATAATTTCATATAGTATTAAAGTCATGGTGCATTTTACATTAAAAAAGGCTTACCTTTGTGTTTTTAATCCGTCTTCGTATTGCCGTCGACATACACTTGTTAAAGGGCACGCGCGCGAAAGTTGTGGCGCCGTTTCCTGTAGGTACCGCCTATATATATAGCCTACCAATCACAATGACTTCCGGCCGTGTGTATTGAAAATGTGTATTAAATTGCAGTACCTACACACATCCACTCTAACTCGAAACGTCGCTGTGCAATACACTGGAATACACAAAAATCAGGTGAGGGGGTATAGGTGGACTTTTAAGAAAATCAGAAAATCTTTTAATTATAGTTTAATAAATGAATTTACACTACAGTTTAAGCAAATACAGGTCAAAAGATAAATAATGACCTCATAAGAAGTAGAAAAAATTATTATTTAGACACTTAAAAATGCATTTACAAGTCATGTTTTAGGGGGACACATGAATACACAGCAAAAAGTCGAAATGTCCCCGGAGCCCAGGTACAGCGCAGGTCAAATGTCAATCCATACCACATAGACGCACTCACACACACACACACACACACACACACACACACACACACACACACACACACACACACACACACACACACACACACACATAAGAAAGTAAGCAAAGTTATTAAAAAATTACAAAGACGTATCCCATGTGTAATAACCCCAATTGTTCTGACTTTGACAGAAAAATTTGTTGTATTTGTTTGGAAGATAAGCTTTCAGGAACTTAAATGGGCTTGGACAGATTGGCTGGTATTCGCCAAACAGAATTAACATTAAAAAAGGAAAGCTGATAAGAAAATTTAAAAAGAAAAAAAAAATTCTTTCTCCCTAAATGCATAATAGATCAGTGAGCACAGCTTGCTTGAAGCTTCAACCTTGTTTCAATAAAATCGACAACAGTTCAATAACGCAAAGGTTCATCATCAACAAATCCTCTTAAAATATTTTTTTTTCTGTTGTGTCACAGAATGTAGCAGACTTAAATGACGAAAGACCAGTAGACTATCCTTACTATTTTAATTTTTTTTGCGTCTAGAACAATTGTCCCAGCAAATGTCCTACAAAATATTACAGTGTAAGTAGTGGCAAATAAATTTTTAGGTTTTTTTGTTCAACATGATTTCATGGGGAAAAATGAGTGTGGGAATTGGCAGAACAAACCTTTTATACATCCTGTTTTATAGACATTGTACTGTTGGACTTGTGACAAGTATACAGCGTAAGGCTTTACTTTTCCCACTCCCTTTTCCATGTTGGTAATATCTGACTGAATTGAATGTTCTGCCTTGCCAGTTCACACTCAAACACTACTAAATATGATTTGCATTCTCATTTCACAGATGAAACTACAGCTCATGAAGAGAAGAGACACAGATGGTAGAGGTTTTGAAGGTTCCCCTAGATTGGAGAGTCGTCACGGTGGCTTTACTTCCGATATTGTAAGTCCTCATCATTACCCAGCCAGCCAGGGTTATTTGTATCCATTGCTTGCATACACAGAAATCCCACCGGTTGAGATTAACCCAGTATTAAAAAAAAGAAAAAAGAAAAGAAACAGGTACCAAGGTAAGCCCACCCAGGAAATTGCACAAATTACACTTTGGAGATTTGCTTAGCATGGAAAGAAAGTGTTTGAATAACAGAATGACTTCCTCAGTCAAGAGAAAAGAAATGTGTTTCTCATTTGTGTTGCCAGCTGTTGAGGTTGTCATGATTGTGTCTAAATCCACAGCAGTGTGGGTTTGAATTGCAAGTGCTGACAACAAAGAGGGTTAAATCATAGCACCCTCAAATTACTGAGATATTAAAAGCAGACTCTTTCCACAATGTCGGACAGAAACTTTTCCACTTGAACAAAAGCTTAAGCTTTCTTCCTTCAGAAGCCAAAGTGTTTATACAGCCATCAGACATGTTTTTGAGTAAGTAGTTTCAGAAAGAAAATGAAGACAGAAAGGTCAAACACTCTGAACTGCTCTTAGTCAATACCTGTGTTCACATCTTGTGCAATCCATATTAAATGTAATACACAATACTAAGAGTCTGAGGATGCCTACTGACTTAGACTACAGCAATCTTATGTGTTCATTTCAAGGCATACAAATAAAACTAAACAGGACAGCTTAATTCATGGAGCTAATGTCACAGGGCTACTAGGCCAGTACTGGGTTCTGAATGCACACATGAACAAAAATTGACAGTTTAAAACACAGTTTATTTACAGCTCGAACTCGGATAGAAGGAAGCACTGGGAGTGGACATCACCAGAAGTGGGTTTCTAAGAAGAGAGGACAGTAGTGTTAATCCAGGGTTTTCACACAGGTGGGGATGAAGGTTACTGCTGGGGAGTTGGTGGTAATGCAAAAGGAGAGCTTACTTGAGAGGTGAGGTTCAGGTTAAGGTGAAGGTTGCCAGTTGACCCATATGGAAAAAAATCTTATAAAGGTTTGTATCTGTCTTGTGTGAAACGTGTATGAAAAGAGTGAAAACAGATATAAGATCCCTTGAAAAATTATATAAATGGAACTTGTATGTTTTGGATACTTCCTAAAACAATATATGAAAATAATGAGAAAGTGGCCACTTTCATGAGTAAATCATATAAGCCTTATATGATTCACTATATGTCAGTCTGCCCCAGGGCAGCTGTGGCTACAACTGTAGCTGCCTCCACCAGTGTGTGAATGTGTGTGTGAATGGGTGGATGACTGGGTGTGTAAAGCGCTTTGGGGTCCCTAGGGGGGACTAGTAAAAAGCGCTATACAAATACAGGCCATTTACCATTTACTATATGAAGCAAGCTAAAGCTGATGCAAGTCTTTCATAAGTTTTTCCTATTTCTTTTCCATATGGGGAGTCCCAGAGGGAAGAGGGTTCTGGTTTTCTTTCTCTGAAACATGGGAAGCATGAGACACGGGGGAAGGGGGGGCGCAAGCAGGAAAAGGTCCAGCGGTTTGAGTTGGAAGAGCAAGGTGGAGCAGACCAGCATCACATGACTGAACAGGTGAATTGTGAAACCTGGACAAAGGCTGAGAACACATAGAGACAGCATAGTTAATATATAGGACAACTGGATGCTGCAACCGAAACATGGGGAATCAATTTACCACTGCAGATGAGAAAACAATCCGACGGGGAGTGGAGGCTCGAGCTTGTTCTTAAATGGTGCTCCTTGATTGTTGGCTTTTCAGGAACAGACAAGCTTGGTAAGTGGCGAGAACCCAACTCTGCCTGGAGGGAGGAGCCCAACCCGATGTGGACACAGAGAAATATCCCAGCCATGATCCCTATCCCAAACCATGAGAGCCAATACAATGACATATTTACAGTAACTGTTATGTACAGCTGGTATTCCTCTATGTATTTCGTGCTATGTCAGTTTTTTGCTCAGTCATGACACAACGTATAAATCGACTTGGAATACCACAATCCACAATAGAGTGGATGCAAAAAGGCAGATGTAGCTTTTGAGTCTAAAAAGTAATGCTACTTTGGAAGTGCCTTAAACCTGCATTCTTTCTCATGGCCCACAGGGAATTATTTCTTTGTTTGCTAAACAACATCTGGTTATATAAAAGTCTATCAAAAAAACAGTTTTGCTTATGCATTGGCATCAGTAAATACTTTCTCGATGGGTGTCTGGTCTCAATTGCAAGAAGTGCCTGAGCGAGCTGAGAAAGGGGCCTTAGCCTTGACACATACTTTTTAAGAAGTCAAATCAGTTGATTGAAGCCCAGAGGCAGGAGAATCCCCACTGTCCTCAGGGTATCAGCACCCAGGTTGAAGTTCATTGTCGTACAGACCCTCCCATTGTCTCCAGGTTGGAACTCCATCAAATCCAGCCAGTAGCAGTTCCCAGTCTAGAGCTTAGCCAGCCACACCCAATATTAGATTCTAGCTCAGGGCCCAGCCGTTTAATATCAGCCCCTAGCTTGGAGTTTAGCCACCAACAGCTAGCAACACATTAGTGCATGGATGTAAGCCAGCCACAATCAACACCATGTTACAGCCCAGAGCCCATCCAGAAGCAGCTGACAGAATCTTCCAACACTGAGTCTAGGCAACCACTACCAGCAAGGGAAAGGAAGATGGAAGGTAGGAAAGATCAGATTCTTTGCCAGAGATCCAGTGAGAAAAGAAAGTGGCAAACCATTGACTCGGAACTGGCTCTTATACTAGGTCAACAAAAGGGTCCACTTGAAAGGAAGTTGGAGAACCTGGGAGCCATCATCTACAGCTATGGGGCCGAGTGGTTTGGGGTAAAGAACAAGACTCAGAGACAGCAGAAATGCCCTTTAAACCAGTTGAAGTCCAGGAGACAGAGGGAAATTGACAGATTAGTGAAAGAGAGAAGACAACTGAGGAAACAGTGAAGGAGAGCCTATGAGACAGAAAGGGAGGGACTTACTGCCCGGCAGGAGGAAATAAAGCAACAACGTACTATGCTGCAAGGAGCAGAACACCTCACATGACAACATAAGAAGAAAGAACGGACAAGGACCCTTTTCTACAACAACCCATACAGCTTTGTTAAGGGCCTTTTTGTTGAAGAGAAGAGCGGGTGCCTCAAAATCCCCATAAAAGACCTGGAAGATCATCTGAGGAAAACTTACTCTAAGGATCCGAGGCATGAGCCAGTTACCATTCCGAGTGATATGCCGCCTATCCAGGCACCTGAACACCAAATGGACATAAGACGACCTACATGGAGTGAAGTGGAGAAGGTAGTGAAACAGGCAAGAGTAGCATCGGCCCCAGGACCTAATAGCATTTCATATAGGCTCTATAAAAACACCCCACGAGTCCTCAAATATCTGTGGAAGCTGCTGAAGGTAGCGTGGCAGAAAGGAATGATTCCAAAGGCTTGGTGAAGAGCAGGATGTATTCTGATCCCTAAGGAGAAGAACTCCTCATCCATCAGCCAGTTTCGCCAGATCAGCCTGCTGAACGTAGAGGGAAAGATCTTCTTCAGTGTCTTGGCCCAAAACGATCTACTTTTCTGCAAAGAAACAACTATATTGACACATCAGTGCAGAAGGCCGGCATCCGAGGCTTCTTGGGATGTCTGGAGCATGCCAGCGTCATCTGAAACCAGATTCATGCTGCCAAGAAAGAACAAAGAGACCTTCATGTTGTCTTTTTAGACCTTGCCAACGCCTTTGGGTCAGTTCCACACGAGATCTTATGGATGGCCTTCAACTATTTCAGCCTACCAAACCACATTGCTGGCCTGGTCAAGACCTACTTTTGGGATTTACAGTGTTGTGTGGCAGCTGAGAACACCACCACAGCCTGGCAACACCTGGGAATTGCACGATTTTTCCCCTTGGCATTTATCATGGCAATGGAGTTCGTTGTGCGGGCATCTCGGTGGGTAGTGGGAGGAGAGAGACTCAAGAGTGGCCTTCGTCTTCCTCCCATTAGCGCCTACATGGATGACATGAACATCATTACAACAACAAAACCATGTACTAGGCGACTGCTACAGAAGCTCCAGGAAAATATTGAATGGGCAAGAATATAGTTCAAGCCAAGTAAATCTCGTAGCATCTCCATCATAAAAGGAAAACTGACAGCCAAGCAATTCTATATCACTGGAGAATGAATTCCAATAGTCTTAGAGAATCCCATAAACAGCCTGGGACGGTGGTATAATGCAGACCTCAATGATGCATGGTAACTAGAACAAATAAGGCTAATGACCTCAAGCGGATTAACAACACAGTACTCCCAGGGAAACTGAAGCTCTGGTACTTCAAGTTTGGGTTATTACCCAGACTACTGTGGCGGTTGACAATGTACGAGGTCTCACTCAATCATGCCAATCGACTAGAGAGCCCACATCTGTGCTACAGGCCAAATCTACTCTTTGGCATCGTGACATGGTGGGTCACGTCCAACAGGGCAGAGGAGGATTTGGTCTTGGAGCAGTAACACCTCGGTGGCAACAGGCATCTGTAACTGAACGTCGAAAAATAGTGGTGGAGGAGGTGCCTCAACAGGAGGAGCACTGGCCAAGCAGGGTCACTGGATGAATTGGGAGAGTATTGAAAAGAGTAAACTCTCATAGTGACATACGATGTGCTATCTTCCCCAATAAATCTGCAGCTGTGGTTTGGAATGGACCCATCTTGCCCCCTGTGTATAGTCCCAGCCACACTCAAGAACATCTTGGCTGGTTGTAGGACTAGCCTTACTCAGTGCAGATACACATGGAGAGACAACAAGGTCCTCAGGTGTCTAGCCGAGAAAATTGAGTGCAAAAGAAAATCCATCAATGCTCAACATTTCAGGAACCAAGAGGAGGGTCAACCAGTTTTCATCAGCATTTGTCTGTAAGGAAGACAAGCTGAAGACAAGCCCCTCAAACCTGGACCTGGGCCTGCTGAAGGTTGCCAGGGATTGGCAGATGCAAGTGGACTTGGATCAGAGGCTTTTTCCACAGAGATTGTAACAACTACTCTGCAACCAGACCTCATCCTTTTGTCTATCTCCCAAAAACTTGCGTACGTCATTGAGCTGACGGTACTGTGGCAGGAAGCAATTGAGGAAGCATTTGAGTGGAAGAAGCTGCGGTATGCCAACTTGGCAGCTGAGGCAGAGGACAGAGGCTGGAAGATCAAGGTGCGCCCGGTGGAAGTGGGGTGCAGGGGCTTTAACTGCTTAGAGAGATTGGGATCAGAGGACAGGCGCAATGGCAGGCTATAAGAGAACTAGCTAACAATTCCGAGAGGACCAGTCACTGGCTATGACTAAAAAGGGCTGACATCACTTGGGCAGATAAGGCAGCTAGCTAACCGCGAGACACACGCCCAGGATTGATCAACCCGTGGTGGGCCTGCCTCAACAGGGGGCGTCAAAAGGGTAAAACATAACATTCGAAATTTCTCTGGTTGACTGATAGAGCTGTCTCAGGGCCTCCTGGGGACTGTGCAGTTAACCTCATGGTAGTGAAACCAAAAGGAGGAGTGAAATAAAATAAAATAAAAGTGTTCCGCTCTGCTCTTATTCCCTTTTCTGGGAGGCAGTGGGGAGGTAGAGCGTACAGCCCGATCCGGCGGGGAGGTGTGGGAAGCCAGATTGGGCACCCCCCTTCCGGCTCTCCTCTCTGCTCTCTCCTATCTTGTCCATTTTGTTTTACTTCTCTCTATCGCCTTTTCTATCCCTTTGAAGAAGTGAGGCTCCATAAATGTTAAATAGGTAAGTATTATTTCTTAGTTGCAGTGAATAGATAGAATAAAATAAACTGTAGAAAAATAAACAGAAGAAAGCAGAAGAGAAATAACAATTTAAAATAAACCAGTGACACACTCCGGGGCCTAATCAACCCTCGGAGGGCCTCCTTGGATGAGGGTGTCTAATGATAATGGACAAAACACTCGATGAATCCATGGTCAACTACGGACTATGTGTCCCAAACTGGTAAAGTTTCTGGGCTGCCTTTCCTCATAACAGCCATCCCTTAAAATGTTCTCCATTTAAAGCAACGCATTATCAGGGATTGTAGCATCTAGTCCTTTTACTGAATCAAGCCTTCATCTTTTAAATTTTGACCATTGTGGAGTTCAACAGCGTATGAGCATGCAGTATCCCTCAGATTATCAGATTATCTCAAGTGGATCAAGACAATCTCATTTCCTCTAAAGATGTTTCACCTCTCATCCATTATGGGTCTGTATAACATAGGTCTATGCTGAATGCAATTTTGAGAGCCTTTCTCATTCAGTTCAACCAGCATTCACACCTTGATCCATGTAACTTTAATAACTCATGTAATGGTAGGGTGATCCAGTGTGTCACAAAGGATTCACACCTTGGCCCAAATTATGGTAATAACTAGTACCTTGGTTTATGTGACTCTTAATTACTCAGATGACTTCAGCACAAACTGCAGTTCTAAGAGCAGAAGATGGCCCTTGGATATAAGGGGTCAAACATCTTCACACAAACAAAGTCAAGTTCCCTGCATTTCATGTACTTAAGGCTACCATGACCTACATGACTGAGAACCTACACAACCAGCCAGATTTGTCATTGCTCAACCAATCCAGTTTCAAAACACCAATATAACACTAAACATGCTCTGTTTGAAACTTTACAAAGGGACTTTGCTGTGGGTGGTAACGTAGATATTTTATTTACAGTATATTATACTGGCTGTAATGGAAACCTAAACATTTTGTTTTGCACATTTTGCCTCCATCTATTCCATTTGAGTTTGTGTTTGCGTTCTGGTGTTGTGCTTGTAAGTACACCACCTTAGGCCGTCATAGGTAGGTTGCAGCACCAGTCACACTGTGAAATAACCATCTCAGATTTCTGAAATAATATTGCCCAGCCTACCTTTGGTTGTAAAACCATTAATGTGACCAACTTTAAACTTCTTTTAACTTATGTAGGAGCCACTACATTTTGGAGTCACCACCAAAGATTTTTCACATCAGTCACCTTTCAGTAGGAGTGCGCAGAATAGCACAGTGGATACTAGAAAAGGGGAAGACAGCGAGAGTTTATACTAACAATTCTTCTTCTTCTTCTTCTTCTTCTTATTATTATTATTATTATTATTATTATTATTATTATTAACAAATATTTCTGAGAAGTAATATCTGATTACTATATATTTATTATATACTCAGTCAAAAAAAAAATACACAGCGAGACTGTTGGAACAAAATATTGAATAACATTTTTTTTAAAAAAGCTTTGTGATCTGAGAGCCGGACAGCAAGTTTAGTCAGTACATTTGCTCTTGGCCAGTAACTGGAAATAAAAATTGCTGCATTTGAAAATCTTTTGAAGGATCAAGCTGAATGTTAATTCAACATCTGCATCTCAAAAGATGTCTAGCTTTTTCAAGGTGTAACCTGGCACTCAAGAGGAGAGTCTGTTAAATGTAATCCTGGCCCTATTGAATTTATATGAAGTAAAGCGTGAAGTGTAGGCAACTTTAGAATAGAGAACCTGATTAATAGATGTTAAACATAATAATATATTAGAAGAAAGAACATATTTTTGAACAGAAAAATGTTCCGATTTAGACTTCCTTTTGTTATTGGAATATGTTTAATACTTACACTTTAGTGTTTTGTTACATAAAAATATACCATAGTAAAAGCGAGAATTAATCTTTATTAATATTTAGTTATATATTTATTAATCTTTGGAACTAATGCGCAGGATGTCCCAGCCTGAGCAAATGTTACTGTGGTAAAGTATCTAGTAGTTTAAAATCTGGTCATGCAAAACAAGACATTAAGACGTTCCCATGAATTCATCTATTTTCTGCCACTTATCTGGGTTCAGGTTGAGGGCGCAGTAGACTAAGATCTTCTCCTCCCCAGACACCACCTCCAATGCATGCAGGGGGAGACCAAGACAAGCTAGTTAAGTGAAATAACCTCTCCAGAGTGTCCTGGCTCTACTTTTTCCTGTCTTAAAACACATTAGTGACTTAATTACCCTTCAATATTGAACATTTTTGAAGCAACAATTAAGAGCTGAAATGCTGCTGAAAATTATCTTCCATACTTTGAATCTTGTCATTGAGTTGTGAATAATTTATGCCCTGTAAAAAAAATGTTTATGTAACTAGTTGAATTGCTCTTTTTATGTACATTTGTAAATATAATTGGAAAAATAAATGATAAAAATTGTTTTGTTTTCAGTATTTTATCTATTTTTTTTAAATGACTTTAGGGATGAGACAGTGGACAAATGCAATAGACAGAGGACTGAGAGAACGAGAGGGAGAAAAAGAAGCAATGTGCAAAAAAAGAAGGCAAAGAACAGCATGTGTTGGATCTCCCCAGCTGAGACATGGTGAGAGCTACGTGGAAAACCATTGCACAGCTCCCTAAGAATGCTGGCTTTACCCACTGGGGAAGCGGAGTAATTACAGAGAGCTTTTGTCCCTGTTTGCCTACAGTAATAGGCCTAAAAGCTTGGCAACTTAGGCGTTGGATAATGAAGACTCACTGAGTGTGGTAGGAGTTAGCTTTTGTTGTTTACATTGAATGCCAGTGGTTCTAAATGCACCTTCTTATAGGTTGTCCCACCTATTGTTGACATATTAGGTTTAGTTCAATATAAGTTGGCCTTGTTCCTTTGGATTGCATTATCAAGTAAGAAGGGTCAGGAGTGACCAGTTAGGTACAGCAGTTAGGTACACCTGCAAGTTATAAATTACTCAATACTTGTTGTGTATAGCAAGTCTTGATTTGCATGCAAACAATAAAGTCTGACAATCTCTATATTTCTCTTCTTATGTCCTTGGATGAAAAGTACACAAAGCTTCATATTCCTGAAGGGTGACATTTAACTTTTGCTTACTTCTGCAGTGGAAATAATGTTTTAGAGTTCATTTGTAGATCTACAAGTCTGTAGATAACAATATATACATTATATGTTCAAGTATCTGTTTAGATAGGCGTTGTTATTTCACTCTGCTTCTACATGTTTTAGATTATCTGCTTATTATTATTTAGGCTGGATTTGCATAAACTTTCCTTATCATTGTGAGAATTGGCATTAGCATTTCATGCTGCCTCTTTACAAATATCCAGCAAACATGATTCAAACACTGACAATATTTACCTGCTCAAAACTCGTCCAGGTGTGGCTCAGTGGCATGAGCGGGTGGCCACATGGTTTGAGTTCAACCTGCGGCCATATATATATTTATTTATACACATTCCCAACATAGATGACAAAAAATTAATAAACTGTAAATGGACAGATGATGGTTGATTTACAAACAATTTCACTACTAATACTAAGTGGCTGAGAATAGATAGTCATCAAATGTTCACTCTAAATTTACAGACTTCTGTTACTGAGGGCTCGCTTTATAATGAGATGCATGTAAGCAGCTTTAGTGAATGGCAGGGTAATCATTCCAATCAGCTGCCATAATGGGTGATCAAATATGAGCAACTGACGGTAACCATTTTTTAACTGTGAAGCTCATCAACAACATTTGTTGACTGTTAGAAAACATGATCCTGACAGCAGTACATGTTCCTCGAAACGTGTTTGCGTTTCACTCTCATTTCATATAAGCATAATAATTTGTATCAGACTAGGCTCATTAACAGCTGAAATAAACAAACTCCCGACTGGTAAGCCATGGTAACACATAATAAGACGATATGGGATTCCTTTTCCTAAAAGGTAAGGACATTCTATGTTTTGATACAAGACCATAAAATCTTGAAGAAACTGTGCAAATATGTACTTTTTACTACTTGGAAACATATAAATACTTCTATAAAAATACATAGTTACCTTGTCCAATGCAAAACCCAAGAGGGAATATATCTATTATAAAACATATTAACTTACTGTCCATTTCTGAGGGGGTAGAATTGCATAGTGTCAGACTTGCTAAATTTTGAGTTGGAACAATCTTTCAAGAATATAACAGATCAAAAGCCTCAACCAAAAACAAAACAAAAACAAAAAACCTGATTTACAAATCAATACCAGAATTTTTATAAAAGGCCATACATCCAAAACACTTCCTAAAACAAAGGTAAGGGGCAAATGGGCAAACTATTAGCCTTGGATATTTCTTGTGAAAATGTGTCTCGGACAAAGATAACGAAGATTTCTTATGTACTGATTCACTCTGTGCCCCCTGCACTGTTTATTGAGGAGGCCTGCTTTTAAAGCTGACCTTCCTCTCAAACGAGCATGCTCATCATTTGTTTTTTTAAGGTGAAAAAAGTTCTTGCAGGGCATTGGGAGGGGAAATAATGTGTGTTTACTCATGGCCGTTCATGGGTAAAAGCTGAGGTATAAACACATGTCGCACAGCTCCAAGCTGAGTGGTACACAAGAACTTTGTCCTTCAGACTATTGCAAATCTCTAAGAATATGTGACAGAATGGACAGGAATTTAAAGAGGTCCTTATTAATGATAGCAAATGGGCACTGTGATGTCTGCTCTGAAACGTGTTTCATAAAGAATAGTTCATGTCCTTGCCCATCACCTGAATGATCTTATGCTCTTAGGTTCATTGACACATAGTTGCATTGTTCAAATAGTTGTTGATTTCAAATGGTGAGAAGAAAGAGTCAGGGCCAATGGGAGAAGTGGGAGATTTCAATGTTTTTAAATTATTTTAGCTGAAGACTCATCATTTCTTATAACAAGTCCTTTCACCAAGGAAACCCATGCTACCAGTTAGTCATGAAACGCTGTTGTACAGGACTGAAATTAAAACAAAAAATGACACACATGCCTTCTTTTCATTTTAGTTCCTTTTTCTTGCACTTGAGGAAAAACACTATTCATTCCAGATAACTTGTATTCATAACCCGTCAATCAAAGATACCAAAATTAATGTTTTCTTTTTGTTTGTTTGATTTTGATAAAAGAGGTTGCTAGTTACTCAGCATTTCCTACATTTATGTTTTGTCTATTCCGTCTGTTTTTTGAAACAGAAAATACCCTTTATTGCCATTCAAATAATTCCAAATATTGTTATGTGCATAGAAATGTCATATTACACTGAAATGGAAGGCAGAGGAAGACCACGGGAAACATGGAGGTGGCAAATGAAGGCTTTTCAGGGTTTCATGAAATTTAATACATTAAGTTTGGGTTTCAAAGAAACTACACAACGACAATAGAAAACTATGTTTAAAGATGTCTGCTTTTGGTTTTCAGTCAATTACACACTGCTATGATGGAATTAAGTCAAAAATAATGAATTGAGCATAATAACAGATAAGCCCTGTTAATCAGAAACCAAGCTTCAGACTGTTCTAAACACTCAATTACTCTTTTTTTGTTTTAATCTTAAATCTGCATGATGTCAGTGAGAGCTGCTGTCCCTCCCACTTCTTGTTGGCCTTAAAAGACAGTGAAGGGAGCTAAAGCAGCTTGTTTCACAGAGGATGAACTAAGAGCCTAACCAACTCCAAATGTAAGCTAAACAGTGATTACATAGAGGTGGGAACTATACAAAGTGACTCTAGAACAGTGCAAGTATAGAAAAAAAGGAGCGCTAATAGTCTAATAGTTACCTTCACCTCAGATGTTTTCATTGCTTTGACTTGCTATAACCACACGTGGAAAGATTCAGCACTTTTTTCACTTGCACACAAAAATAGACCCTTAATCCAGGCACCAGCTACATTCCCTGAGAATAAAAGAAGAAAATATTTTTTCGGCAAAGCAAATTGGCAGTATGCTTTCTGATTTGCACTTTTTGTAGGCTGGCTCTGATAACTTCTGATAAATTGCCTAAAGTGATGTAAGTGAAATTGAAAAAATCAGAAGGTTTGGAGAAGAAGTGAACTTACCAGACCTCTGTGGCCTCATTTCTGATTGAGGCTAGTAGCTTGATACTCCCAGAGAATTTCTAAATGGAGTAGAACTTGGTCTCTCTGAACTTCCTGTTTCACAAGGGGCAAGGTAATGTTCACGGGGTAAAAAAAAAAGAAAGAAAGAAAGATAGTAGAAGTTACCTCCAACCATCACACCTAACTACTTCTTACAAACATATGCAATTTTCTGTTCAGATTTAACAATGCCCCTGATGCTAGGAAATTGGCCACATTATCAAAAAGGCACAGCATGTATAAACCAGAAAAAAAGATGATTCCTATAACAGAGGACCAGAATCTAATCTAAAGAATATAACAACCAGAATATAATTTGTGAGTTTTGTCAATGTTTTTGGCTTGTTAAGGGAGCAATGCAGGAGTAGCATCTTTAAATGGGTCTCCCTCATCTCTTCACACACCTCTCTGATCATTTATGTAATCACGCTCTTTCAAAGTTTATTATTAGCAACACTTAGGTCTCTCACATGCATTATTTAAAATAATTTTGTATTGCTCCTGATTGATTTTGACCCTGCTAAAAAGCAGTCTGCCTCATAATGCAGAGGAGAGGGTACCATTACTTTCTCCACCAATTTGCATTCACTTCAAACTAAAAACCAATGCTGACTGTGTGCAAGCAGCATTGGCAGGAGATCTCTGCAGTCGCTGCCAATCCTCCTTTATCCCAAAGCCTGAAGCAGCATTTAGTCATCACCAAGAGTACCTTGTTGTTAGCACTTAGTCTAAGCACATTTACCTGCTTATCTTATTTCCCAGGTGTCAGCTGGAAAGCATGTTGGTAATTGAGGGGAGTAACCTGCCAGTTGAGGCGTCCCTCATTCATTTAGGTAATTGCATTGTTCTCATTGGATGGGGGAGTCCCTATGTAGAAAAGGACATGACAGGAGTGCAATCAGAGCTGAGTTCAGAGCATGTACCTCTGGTAAAAGAGAAGCGTGATAACAAATTAAACAACTTGTCATATTAAGGGTTTATTTAGAATGAACAGTGAATGAGCATTTCAGTTCCTACTTAACGTTTATCCAGAAATGTTCATTCATATATTTTTTAACCTCATATTCAAACCAGGAAAAAGGAATGATTAAGCTTACTGTAATGTAATTCTCTCATCTCAGACAAACAGTTGCTTTAAAGCAGAATAACATGAGAGAGGGTGACAATTGACTTGCCTGTATGGTTTGTGTCAGCTGAAGGAATTGCATGAAATCCAAAGAAAGAACCAAAGAGGACCATTCTCTTTATATACAAGTATCACAAGCAGTGCATTGGGGCACTGGTGACAAAACTTACTATGTACGTATCTAATTAATGCCATGGGAGAAAGAAGCCAACATAAGATCTAAAATCAGCAGTTAATAACAATCAAAAAAAAATTCTGCCAGCCAAAAAAAGAGGCAACAGTTTTTCCAATTACCCAAAAAAAATTTTTATTTTTCTATCACCTCTTGGACTACGCAACAAAGGATCAAGCTCTGTTATCAAAGCATAATTGATATATGCCTCTTACAACTGTTAAAACTGCCAAAATTTCAGTTGTAAGCAATGTGTTTATGATGGATGTTTGATGTTCAGATGCTCAGAATGACTCATTTTTCAGAGTTCAAGTGGTAGAAGATAATTTCATATTTATAAATTCTAGTTTCTTCTAAGAGGAGGAGGTGTAGATGCCATTTCAAGAATTTATAAGCAGATAATTGAACTTTTGGAGAAAAAAAAACATAACAGGTACAAAGCATTATTAGAGCAGAATGGCTTTGTTAATCTTTGAAGAAGTTTAGAGCTGATCTTTAAGATTTCATTAGGTTTAATGACTTTAATGCCTGTCAGTTTTCTGGAAGGGTCATTGTTCAGGTGAAATCAGTGCTTTGTTAAGGAAAGGGAGTTTAAAAATGACCTGTTATTCTTGGCACCATGCTTGTAAGGAACACAGACTATCACTTAAAAAACTCTATTGACTTTACCAACAAGGCCTGCAAACCTATGCTGATTCGTGTCTTTTGATGTCTCATTTTTCACTTGTATACCTACAAATGAGGCAGTGGAGACGTAAATCAGATCAGTGGTAACAAAGGTTGTGTTGTGTAAGGAGCTTTCTTGCTGTAGAAACAAAAGCATAGATGTGCCGCAGGATCTCTTTGCTCTTTCAAAGGGACTGTACCTAGCCACTGGTACAGATATGCTGATGACACCTGGGTCAAAATCACCTACAATGCAGCCTACAATGCAGATCACTTCCTAGGCACCTCAACACCCACTCACACCTTGGATCAGGTGATCTCAATAAGTCACATGACAGGGTAAGGTCTCATGATGGATTCACCTGAAAGCTGTGGTGGGAATCACCCATACCTTTTGTGCACACCTTGGCTTATGTAATGACCCACATGATCAACAGTGGGTCAACTGACAACCACAACTAGGGTTTTAAATACATGGGACTCTTCACCTTTTGATTTTACAACAAAAAAAAAAACCGATGTACCTTTTATTGGTTCTGGGTCCAGCCCCTCAATTTTTCCACACTACTCACTACTACTTGGACTCAAACACTATACTCAAACACTTACACATAACCTTCCTCACTTTATTTTTTTCAACAAACTACACCGGGCCTTTTCATTTTAAAATAATGATTGTTTTTGTTCTTTAGGTCCCCATCTTTTGATCCGTGCTACTTTCGGAGGAACTACCTTTTTACAATGTTTAAACGTCATTGCTTTTGGCCTTTATAAGTGCTCATCTCCCCCAAAATGACAGAATCATTTCTCTTGTCTTATGAGTGCAAACGAGGAAATATGATACTGAGCAACATAGTTTGTAGACATACTAGATCAGGCTAGTTGGCTAGATAAGCAGGACATATGACTTTAACATAGGGGTAAGTGGTTGATCTGTCCAGTTCCAACTGGATCATATTAGTTAAACAGTTATTTTACTTCACACTCACTGAGAATATACCAAAATTGTTAGATCTTTGAATAAAAAGAAACAACATAAGGCTGTACTGATACAATGCTAGTGCATTAACACTGTGTGCAAGTTAGTTGTAATTACACCCTGTTAACTGAGGCATTGTCGTCCTCCTGCTAATAAGTATGGTATATTTACAAGGCAGTAACAAAGTCGTTGGGGTTGCATGGATGGGAAGGTGCACATCAAAGTACAGCGTAGCTGTCGGGTATATTTAATGCAGTACTGTAATCAACGTTAAGGAGAATAAAATGAGGATATTGCTGTATTTGTTGGTACACACTGCTACTACCAAATTAGACTCACTATGAAGTGCTGGTGACAGCATTTGAGAGCATTTGAGTACAGTGAAGTCATTGCCATGTTCAAGAAACCAGGTTGAGATGATTTGAGCTTTGTGACATCCAGTGTTATCTTGCAGGTATTAGAAGATGGTTACATTGGACATGGTCAGCAACAATACTAAGCAAGGCTGAGGTGCTTAAACAAAGACTTGATACAAGTTAGTATGGCTTCATATTTTTGCAATTTTGACCCTGCTGTCTGAATGTCACAGTAGAAATTGAGACCAATCAAGCCAGGGGACTTTTTAGTGAGCATGTATAAACTGTAGCCTCAATGTGTTTTTTATCATCTGACAGGAGTGGCACCCACAGTGAATGCCACTCCTGTCAGCTGCTGTTTGTCCATCTGCTTCAATGTTGGACATGTTGGACATTCGAAGACGCTTTTCTCTATAACTCGCCTCTGACCTCTGACATCAAAAAGGCATTTTTGCCCTGAGAACTGCTACTCACTCACTATTTTCTCTTATTCAGACCACAGAATTTGTCCTTCAGTCTGGAAAATTTTGTTGATTTAAACCTCTGCTATGCTTCTCACTCAAGTGAATAGTTTAAGAAGTGGGAAATCTTTCTGTTGTACCTCTGTTGGCTGCCCCCAAAAAGGACTAGCGAATTATTTCAGTAGAATAAAGCTGAGATTTTTCTACAGAACTCGAAGTTCATAAAGACAAACAAGAATCAAAACTGGAAAGAGAGTGGAACATGTGCAGTGGAAAAATCAGTGTAGTGTAGAAAAGTTCAACTTTGCAGGTAAGACTTGATTTAAAAAAAAAAGTTGTGGTAGTGCAGTAAAGTGTTTCTGTAATTTAGTTCCAGTACATATGGAAAATGTCCCAAGAACTGTGCTCAGAAGCCTCTGTGAAGTCTCTGATTTGATTTGACCAGCAGAGAACTGTTCAAGCCGAGCAAAGATGAAACAATCTGGCAGGCTTTTTGCGAGGCACATCTTTAATTTATGTTCTCTTTGGACTCCCAAAAAGCTGCCCAGTTTGTCACTGGTTTAACATTTTACCTGTTGCTTTAAAAAACATGATGGAGCCTTTTGGGCCTCTCCAGACTGCACCGAGACCAAAGTATTTCTCCTTTATCTAAATGTCAGCACCTAGTCAGTTCATGTAAGGGCATATAAATGGCAGACACTATGGGACTACAAATGACAGGCTTCAGAGGGGAGAAGTCAAGCAAGAGTCAGCAGGTCACCAAATGAAACAGCAAACGAGATGACAAAGATGCCCTCGCAACCAGAGAACAAGGGGAGAAAGGCAGGAGAGAAAAGCAGGGAGAGGAGGGGTTGGAAGAGAGTGGTGAAGTGCACAGAGAAAACATGATGCTTCCCTGCGTCATGGTGTGATGGACGGCACCCACCGACTAATAAATCAGACGCACTGAAAAGGCAGGATGCTGAGGAGAGTATTCGGAGCAACACTGCCCCATGCTCTGGGTTGCAGAGAGGAGAGACGTGTCAAGAATGTGGGAGCAGATGCTCGCACGCATAGAAGGAGAGACGAGCCTGGCCTAATTTAGCCCGCCTGATGAAAAATGGACAGGAAACTGCTTACTTGGCTTGCCCTTCCTACCACTCCTCTGCTGCTCCTCCTCGTTTCCTCCTCCTGCACACCCCCAACCCTTTGCCTCTTCTTTTTATACTCTCCATGCCCTTTCAGCCCCCGCTATCTCTACTTGATTCACACACTTTGATCTGTGTTGTCTTCCCCCTTTCCCCCCCTTCAACTAATGCAGAGAATCAAGCATTGTCCAGATCCTAAGTTGTTTCAACACATTAGATGTGTTCAGTGACCAGTGTTGGGGAGTAACGGAATACATGTACCGCCGTTACGTATTTAAAATACAAAATATGAGTAACTGTATTCCGTTACAGTTACCGTTTAAAAAGGTGGTATTCAGAATACAGTTACTTTGTTGAAATAAATGGATTACACTGCGGTACTTTCCTGTTTCATATTGTGGCGGATCAGGACTGTTTGGGTTTTGTTTGACAGCTACGTTCTGTTGTTCCAGGCGGCAGCGTTACGGTTGCCATGGTTACAGGGCGACACTCTCTCTCTCTCTCTGCTACTGCGTGTTTCCTGGGTGAGAGAGCGCCTTTTCGTTGTTGTTGTTGTTGTGCTAAGCTAACAGGCAGAATGCTACAAGCATAACTCTAAAGAATGTAGCATCATGGGCAGTGTAGTCCGTGCTGCAGGGAGAATGGACTGCCATACACGTTATGTGTCTGTGACCGCGAGGGGGGAGAAAAAGGGGAGTCGAAAGGTACGAGTTGCCATCGAGGAAAAACGGGAGCTGGAAGGATGTAAATATAATAATAACCACTTCAGCCAAGAAGAGTGCCTGACGAGCCCAGTTGTAAGTAAGCTATTAAGACTCGACTGTACACCGTGTTCGTGTTTTCCTCCAAAAACAATAAGTTCTGTTGGAGCAGCCTTTCAACGCCTCTCTCTGTCTCTCGCAAGAAAAGTTGACCCACACAACAAAGTAAAGCTATTTTTCGGCTACGAGCCGACAGGGACCCCGCCGTATTAGTCAGAGGTCCCTTTACTACAGTTCGGAGTCGCGGAACTTCAGTAATAGTAATAAATCACACAGCAATAGTACATTCACGTTGTTGTAAAAAGCATGATAATATATTAAGTAATCCAAAGTATTCAGAATACGTTACTGTCATTGAGTAACGTAACGGAATACGTTACAGAATACATTTTGGGGCATGTATTCTGTATTCTGTAATGGAATACATTTTAAAAGTAACCTTCCCAACACTGTCAGTGACTACATAAGATTAGAATAATTTGTTTTGTGTGGGTGAACATAAAATATGATTGAATGACGCAACTTCATACCATTCCATTTATTTAATGGTGGAAAGTAACTAATGGGGAGTTTATATGAATTATGAGTATGAATACCACAGCCATTTAGTTTGGTGGTTCCTGTGAGTCCCTACTAGATATTAAAAAAGCCAATATACAATAAATATACAAATAAAAAAACACAAATTTCTTTGGGTTGGTCATAAATGCATTCATTCAAGTGACCATAAGAATTTCTAGCACACAGTGACAATATTTTCACTCCTTCTGCATTTATAAATCAAATAATCCAACATGATTTCTACAGTTGTGCTGTTTTTTGAATAGCTTTGACAGATCCATTCAGATCCATGTGCAGGAAAGCGGGTTAACTCTGAATCTCAGTTAACCTCTATGCCAGGAGTGTCAAACATAAGGCCCAGGGCCAGAATTGACTGACCAATCCGGCCAATCCAGTGGCTTTGGTGTAGTATTTTCCATTTTCCAAAGTAACTAACTAATTGATAAACAATTAAAACTGGCATAAACATTCCCGTTCTATCTGCAATAGAAACATCTGTTTGTTTTTAATTGTTTGTTCTTTTTTAATCTTATTTATTTTATTCATCATGGTCGATTTTAAAAGAAAAAAAGAGTCAAAACGTTTCTTTATTATTACAGAATGGCACGCCTATCACCTTTTTTTATCATGTTGAAAAACTGACTTACTTTTGAAAATTTACTTTTTTTTTTTCTAATATGAAGATATCTGATGGATTCAATGTGTGGTTAAACTGTACACTAACAGAAAAGGGAGGTTCACTAGTCTGGTCCACTTAAGATCAAAAAGGGTTGTGATGTGTTTATACAATAAGTTTGACATTTCTGCTTTAGGCCTCAGTCACACAGGGCTAGTGACTGATCAGTAACCCCGTCACAACTTTTTATTGCTGTGGAAATTTTGTTTTTCGACCAGTTGGTGAGTGGTTAATGGAGGTTGCTGGTTGTTGCTGGGTGAAATTGGTGCCACAGAGGGTACCGCACCAGAAACATCCTTATGATTGGATTGGTTGCCAGCAGATTGCTGCAGTTTCCCATTTGCATGGAAGGTGCACTTGCTAGCTAACAACTAAGTTGTAGTGAAACTGCCACGCAAAGGATAAACAGAAAACATTCTACACTCTGTTCTTACTTTGCGTCACGCTCTTCAACGCAAGTTAGTGACATCGGCGACTTGCTAGAAACTAAAGCAATTATAATGAGATTTTCAGTGTTGCAACAAATGCCTTCTTGCAACCAACTACTGCCAGCAACACTTCACCAGCCAGTAGGTATATGTGGACTCATCTCTAGGCCTGCATGCCAGGGGCTTTAGCAATTATTTCACAGCAACCACTCACAAATACTAATTTCTCCTTAGCAACCAGTGGTTACCAGGTGGTCACAACCCAGACAAGACATTAGCTGGGTGCTTTTATTTCCTTTATAATTCTTCCAGCCTGGTTAGACATCTGGTTTTCTGATGGTTGACTTAAAAGTTGTATTTTAAAGATGTCTTGCAAACAACATAGTATAGGATAAATTATATATTTGTTTTTGTTGTTTATGAATGGTTGATAGCGAACTCAATGAGAATGTTGTATTTTGATTATTATGAATGAACAATTACTACTGAATAGGCACACATGATGATAAAGACAGGTGCTATAACCTGTGACTATGCTGTGATAAAAAAAAAAAACCCTCCCCAGTGTGACAGAATCAATGCGTCTTCCTTTTCTTATAATTGACAGGTGTAAAGATTGGTGGTGCAGACAGAGGTCATATGTTTCATTTATTAACAGGGGAAGGAGTGAGTCTACATTTATTTATGGTCATCTATAGGAATGGAAGTAAAGTCAGGCTTGATTAAGATTTATTACCCCGGACCATGTGGATGCATGACTTTATAAATGTCACATGAAGACGATAATGCATATTTCTGTCTTTTTAGACACAAGATTGATGCATCTAACCCAGGAGTCCCCTCATTATTTTATATTTACAATCCTCATGCACAACCTCTTCACCTCTTCTGTCTGGACAGGCTTCCTGTTGAAGTGTTAATCTAATTAGTGCTGCATCACTCTAATCCATCTCTTTCTCTCTATGATCTCACATCACACGGCCATCATTGCTGTCTGGTCCAACTGTTGGTTTGGTTATCCCAGCGGCACAGGCACTGTTTTTCATGCTAGTCACAGCTACATGATCAGTTAAATCTCCGACTTCTCTCTTTGCTCAGCCCTCACATTTCCCTCTAGAAAATTCTTCTTTCTGCTATCAGAAAATCAGAAACGATCTTGCATTAATCTTTTTAATACAGATTTTAACATACATGGAAAGCATGCTCTTACTCTCTTTTCAAGAGGGTGATATTAAAGTTGACAGGATTCTTGAATTTAACTCCATATTTTCTCTGTCTTTGTAATGCTGCTTATTAACAGAGATCATTGTTCAGCCAAATAACATGTAAACACAAGATTTCTTTACTTATACTTTTTTTCTCCTCTGTTATTAAAAAAAAAATCAATGGAGGCCCAATTTTCATAAATCAACTGCCATTTATTGTATAGTTGAGCAAACATCTCACTAAGAAAAAAACAGAAAGAAATATGTTTTGATGCCAAAGTGCTGTCATTTTTAGTTTACAAAAGCCAGCTGTTGATGGTGTACAAAACACAGAGGTAAAATAGTTGTATCTTATATAATTCCCTTTCAGCTGGGATCCTTTGTATTTGTGCTGTGTTTACCTGTTTGACCAAATTGCATTTCTCTGGAAAATGAAAAAGAAGAAAAATTAAAAAGAGTCCAGCTTCAGAGGATCTGGGATAAAGGAAACAGTCTTCATCCACCGTCTTGATGGATCTGTAAGGTTTTAATCAGGCACAGTCTTATATCAACTAAATGCTAAAATGTGGTAAGCACACATTAGCACCACAAACTAAAAGGTGACATCATTCTTGCCATGTCACCCTATAGTTTGCCAAGACCTCTTTTGAGAAATCATTTTTAGCAACACTGACATCGCCTACCTGTTTTTGTCCTTGATCATATTTAGATCAAAGAGTGGAAATTGAAATTATCTACTAATGCCAGGAAGTAAAGTAAGGGTGTAGTCTATCACAAAGAACAAACATAGCACTCTGATTCTCAGAGTCACCCACGTATGGGTGACGCCTGATGCTCAGCTTTACCTATCAAACCAGTTCCTTATTTACTCATTGCCTCGTTGGATTTAAGAACCTGCTGGACATTCATTCTCTGCCAGATCATCGTTGCCTATTGTCGAGGAGGGAAATTATTTTACTGCTATTGTTAAATAATTGTCATTGCATTAATAATATAATCTGCAGCATGGATATTGCATTCCAAGGTTTAAACAGTGTCTCTTTCAGAAAGACTGAGTTGCAGGCTGACAGGAAGTTGTATGCAGAAAGAAGCAGGAAGTTATTTTGAGCCGCAGGCTAAGACGAGGCTTTAACAATGTAATAGATAGCTTTAAGAAGGCCTTAAGCAGCTATGACTATTTTATACACAATGCATATCTGTGCTTATTAAAGAGTTGGAGCTCGGTCAATTAATTGGGGGTCGGAAGCTTTGTTCGGCGCGATGTTCGGACAATCTATTGTGCAAGTGACTTGGAGCCATAGAAGGAATTGCAATACATGCTTACAAAACACTTATATATCAGATCACTTTATATTAAGGTTTTAGTAGAGGTTCTTGATTAAAACATTTATTTAGTAGAAGACATACACATAGTCTCAGTGAGCTTCTGGTCTGGTAAAAGGTCAGAAGTGCAACAGGTGAATTGAGAAAGAGCATGTGAGGTCAACACACACACACACACACTTTAAATTAGATTTATTTAGAGGAGAGGTTAGTTATGTTTGGCTGTAACTGCAAAATTGTCTTGGTAAAAGAGGAACTGTTTCTTGGTGTCTCGGCAAGAAAGAGGAACAAGACAAGAACTGAAAGGTAGACAGGAAGGGCTAGCCATGAAAATAGAAGATGATTTTCTAGGTGAAAAGTCATGATGATGTTGATCTGATCTATGTATAAAATGTATCTGTGACGCATGAAGGGGCGTCAGTAAACAAACCCTGATGCTATAAAATATCTGTTCATGCTTTGATTAAGTCGAAGACTACTTCCTGTCTGCGTACAGAGTTGTCTTCCCACGCGTGTATTCATTAAAATCTTCGTTTGACTTCACCCGGCCGGATCGGTGTGGTTATTCTTCGATCACCTCTTGTACCCTTCCTCAATACTGAATCTTAACACTATGTGGTGATAATCAGGACAACTATCCCCTCAGTTTGAATCCTGGATGGATCCTGGAAACAAACAAAACAAAACAAAAAAACCCTTGCAAGAACTACGCAGAGCTGTGGCCACCTGAAAAGATACACTCACCTGGCCATCCCAAGCAAGTTATCTCTTGCAAATGCAGAAATCTTTCACTCACCTGAAGCTAATGTGCCTGCTCACTCTCTACCACTCTCGACCTCCAGATAACATAGACTTCCTTCCTTACCAGAAACTACAAATAGAAATAAAAGTAAGAACTCAGCTAATAGACAAAGCAATGCTGGAAAATCAAGTTGGGTACTAATCTGTCTGTCCTCATTAGAAGTCTTTCAGTAAAATGGTGTCCAGTTTCTGAAAAGAAAAACAAACTTACCTGAGTTATACGCCGTCTACACACTCCCGTGTTTGAATTCCATAATTACTAATAATTCCAAATAAAATCTTTAAACTTGCTTTCACCTCTGGGGTCCTGCATTTGAGTCATTTTATTCTTGCATTAAAAAGGCTCAGAAGTACACTACAAACAGGGTCAAACGGCTTGCTAATAATTGTCTTTTAGGTTAGCTGACAGCTACGGGATATGAGGATCTGTTTTAGAATTATTCACAATCGATACCATTAAAAATAAATTAGTAAATAAAGTACTCCACTATCCTTTCAGAGGGTGGTAAACATGTTTCCTGTTTTAAAAGTGGACATTTTGACATACAAGATTAGCCTTAGATGTCAGAGCTAGCAAGGAAAGCAGCTTTTCTATAGAGAAATCAGTTAAAATATATACAAGTGAAAGTAATCTCTCTTCATTCAGCATTGTGACACAAACCTTCTACCGTAGCCTGTGTGCATCTATCTTTTAAACTGCCACATTGAGGATGCAGTTGGCTAATGTCTCTGGAAGCAGGCATAACTACGAGTGACCAACATGTGTATGGGAATGTCTGTGTGTTGGCTTTTTGGCATAAGTTGGTAAAAGTTGGCATATTTAGGAGTATAAAACAGGTAGCAAGTGAAAATCAGTTTGGTAAAATCTAAGTGGAAAGTTAGAATATTGTCAAAAATGTAATTCCAGGTCAATATAGATAGTTCATTTAAAGCCAAAAATATTATTAAATGAGTTGGGATTGACCTGATTATTGATGATCATGTACCAAATTAGGAAGGAATCGAACTGTAGTTTTCCACTTCCGCTTGTTGTGTTGATCTTCTCTTATTTATTTCTACAAAATTCCAATAGTTTACACATTGTCTTGAGGTATGAATTCCTAAAACTCTGTAGCCCAGACATGAACTGGAAAACACCATCTTCAAATGATATATATATATATTTTAAATTGCTTACATTTCAAAGCTTTTGGTGTATAAAATCTGTGTTACAAAGTGAATCGCAAAGACTGAGCTCAACAGAAAAGCTTTGCTCGGTTCTTGGCAGTAGCTCCAAGCTTTTCCTGACATATTGTTTCCAAAAAACACATATACATACCAAGCCAACCTGACACAGACACAGCAATATTAACTTGCATAACAGGACATAAAATAAGCAAACAAAATCAAAACATTCCATGTGCATTTTCCATTGCTAGAAATACCCACAATACCTTCAACCATAAGGTGTGCACCACAAGTACTGCTCTGGGTTGAGTGTATTTATATATGCCCATTTTTTTAACCTACCGTACCACTCTACCATTGTGATGGTGGTGATTGCTTGACTTTCTGTGTGTGTTTGTGTACAGGGGAGTGCACACAGTTGGCAGCTTGCAGTGATTTCACAGTGAGACATTACTTTTGTGCCTGTTATGTATCAAGCAGGAATTCATTCTCTCTTTTTTTGAACACATATTCTCTCTCTCTCTCTCACACACACACACACAGAGGATTTCACACAGAGGAAGTGTCCTGATCGTCCATCTCAGCATGACACCCCAGAGCAGTGATGTTTTCCTTTGGTGCCGACGCCATGAGGTATATTTCACTGACTGATAGTGTTCACTCTTCTCGCTGTACTCCTCCTCTCCTCTCAGTCCATCAGTCTCCTTCGCTTTATCTCTCTATTTGTCTCTGTCAAGCTTGATCTCTCTTTCCCTCCTGCTGTCTTTGTTTCATCCATTGTTTGAAGGATGACACTTACAGGAGAGCCTTTAATCACAATGAAGGCTATGGAGAAGAAATGCAAATATACAGTCTTAAACACGATGGCTCAATGTCAGGTCTAAGTGCAAGGAGCTTCCTGCTACATTATCCACTTTTTGCACTGACATTCAGCAGAGGGAAATGCATAGATTTGGAGGCAAAGAAGGTAATTTCTTCATCCACAGTACCGTCACTACAATATGTTGCATTTTGAATCAAACACAAAAAAATCCTTAACTTTACTTGTTTTACTATTCTATCACCTATAATAAATACAGTTGTGAAAAGGACTACGTATAGTACACACAATTCAGGAATATGAAGGAGGACCTTTAGCAACAGTATCTTAATGTCCTTGTTTTCCATATGGCTTTATACAGGGAGTGCAGAATTATTAGGCAAATGAGTATTTTGTCCACATCATCCTCTTCATGCATGTTGTCTTACTCCAAGCTGTATAGGCTCGAAAGCCTACTACCAATTAAGCATATTAGGTGATGTGCATCTCTGTAATGAGAAGGGGTGTGGTCTAATGACATCAACAACCTATATCAGGTGTCAGGGCTCTAGAGTGCGACCAATTTGGTCGCAAATGCGACCAAATTTCTCCATGGTGCGACTAATAAAAAATACTTGGTTGCACCGGTGCGACCAAGTAAAAAAAATACTTGGTCGCACCGGTGCAACCAAGTATTTTCTCGGAAAAAAAGTTTCAGCAACCCTGAAAGTCTCCGTGTGTTCAACAACAGGCACACATTATGCCCATGTCGTGTTCTAAACCAATCAGAGATACTCAGAGGCGGGGACCTCTGTGATTGGCCGTGGTCCAGATATTCCTGCAGACCTACTTGTGTTTACGTTTGAAAGTGCGGGCAGATAGAGAAGGGTGAGTAGCCCAGGTCAGAAGTGTATGAAGTTGGTATTGAGAAAATATGAAAAGAACAATTGATAACTTTTTCGTTAAGTTAAGGCCTGATCAGTCCAAAATTCTGAGCCAGCGCTCTGACACGGAGCCATCAACCTCTCCGTTTTTGTCAAACACTGGTCCGGAGACGGCATCAGAAAATGAGCCACATACGATCGACTCCCAGCCGGAGTCCACTGAAAGTAAAAGTGAGAAAATGTATAGATTTCGAATCGAGTGGCTTGACCAGTTTCCCTGGCTAAGATACAGCCAAGCTGACAATATGATGCACTGCATTTATTGTCGCGAGTGTGGAAAGACCATGGCCGGCAACACAGCATTTGTCACTGGTGCTAATACGTTTCGAATTGAAACGCTGAAAAAGCATACAGCATCGAGAAGACACATTATATGCCGCGATAAATGCTCTGCCAAAATGTCCCCGCTCCCCACTGCCTTTCAGCGGCAGGCAGGAGTAAACGGGTCATCGGAGGAGGCCGAGATGATCATTAAGTTTAACATCGCCTACAATATTGCAAAAGAAGAAGTTCCGTTTACTAAGTTCAAGTCAGAAATAACTCTTCACAGGAAAAATGGCTTGGACATAAACCCCACATACAGCAATGATGTTGCGTGCGCCCAGTTTATAGGCGTAATCGCTGACACACTGAAAAAAAAGACGTCAGTGGAAATTGCGAACAGTACATACATGGCCTTCCTGATCGATGGAGACACAGACATCGCCACAAAAGAATGTGTCATTGTGTACGCTCGTATCTTGCAAAAAGGAAGACCAGCGAATATACTGATTGGACACATTGAGGTCCAGCATGCCCATGCCCAAGGTAAGCCATGTCATGTCACGTAGCCTATGTATATGATTAATAATATTACGTCGTGTTACTGAATTAACCATATCTAGCATGTTCTTATCATTGAAAATTAAACATAGCAATAATACATGAATATAGAAACTCAAACTGAAAAAGACTGCATTGTAAACTCTTGATCTGATAAGTAAATGGTATTTTTTTTTAATTTGTTTAGGAATTTATGCTGCCTCAAAGAAAGCATTTGCTGCTCTTGGGGACCAGTGCAGTAACTGGTTGGATAAAATCATTGCTATGGGGGCTGATGGAGCTGCTGTTAATTTGGGCAGCAAAGGGGGTGTCAAGTTAATCATTTTGAAAGGTTGTTAGTTAATCATTTACAAATAAAAAAAAACGTGAACATGTAAAACTGCGGTGTTAAGTAATGCAGTTTAAAAATTTGGGTACGCCTAACTTTTGTGCTTGTACGCCTAAATTTTGTGCTGGTGCGCCTAAATTTTATTTTTAGGCGCACCAGTGCAACCATGGCAAAAAGTTAGTCTAGAGCCCTGGGTGTGCATAATTATTAGGCAACGTCCTTTCCTTTGGCAAAATGGATCAAAAGAAGGACTTGACAGGCTCAGAAAAGTCAAAAATAGTGAGATATCTTGCAGAGGGATGCAGCAGTCTCAAAATTGCAAAGCTTCTGAAGCGTGATCATCGGAAAATCAAGCATTTCATTCAAAATAGTCAACAGGGTCGCAAGAAGCGTGTGGAAAAACCAAGGCGCAAAATAACTGCCCATGAACTGAGAAAAGTCAAGCGTGCAGCTGCCAAGATGCCACTTGCCACCAGTTTGGCCATATTTCAGAGCTGCAACATCACTGGAGTGCCCAAAAGCACAAGGTGTGCAATACTCAGAGACATGGCCAAGGTAAGAAAGGCTGAAAGACGACCACCACTGAACAAGACACACAAGCTGAAACGTCAAGACTGGGCCAAGAAATAACTCAAGACTGGTTTTTCTAAGGTTTTATGGACTGATGAAATGAGAGTGAGTCTTGATGGGCCAGATGGATGGGCCCGTGGCTGGATTGGTAAAGGGCAGAGAACTCCAGTCCGACTCAGACGCCAGCAAGGTGGAGGTGGAGTACTGGTTTGGGCTGGTATCATCAAAGATGAGCTTGTGGGGCCTTTTCGGGTTGAGGATGGAGTCAAGCTCAACTCCCAGTCCTACTGCCAGTTTCTGGAAGACACCTTCTTCAAGCAGTGGTACAGGAAGAAGTCTGCATCCTTCAAGAAAAACATGATTTTCATGCAGGACAATGCTCCATCACACACGTCCAAGTACTCCACAGCGTGGCTGGCAAGAAAGGGTATAAAAGAATAAAAACTAATGACATGGCCACCTTGTTCACCTGATCTGAACCCCATTGAGAACCTGTGGTTCATCATCAAATGTGAGATTTACAAGGAGGGAAAACCGTACACCTCTCTGAACAGTGTCTGGGAGGCTGTGGTTGCTGCTGCACGCAATGTTGATGGTGAACAGATCAAAACACTGACAGAATCCATGGATGGCAGGCTTTTGAGTGTCCTTGCAAAGAAAGGTGGCTATATTGGTTGCTGATTTGTTTTTGTTTTGTTTTTGAATGTCAGAAATGTATATTTGTGAATGTGGAGATGTTATATTGGTTTCACTGGTAAAAATAAATAATTGAAATGGGTATATATTTGTTTTTTGTTAAGTTGCCTAATAATTATGCACAGTAATAGTCACCTGCACACACAGATATCCTCCTAAAATAGTTAAAACTAAAAACAAACTAAAAACTACTTCCAAAAACATTCAGCTTTGATATTAATGAGTTTTTTGGGTTCATTGAGAACATGGTTGTTGTTCAATAATAACATTATTCCTCAAAAATACAACTTGCCTAATAATTCTGCACTCCCTGTAATTCACTCACAACTTGCAGAGGAATTTTTGTCCACTCCTGTTTACAACATTTTTTCAGTTAATTGACATTTGCAGGTATTTCTTCATGCACAGCTCTCTTAAAGTCCTGCCAGAACAGTTCAGTCAAGGCTGGGGGGCTGCTGCCCAAGGGGCTGCCTGGATTAAGCATGCAGGTCTAAGTACATGTGGCCAGTGCAGTGAAACTGCGAATGGCTCATTAAATCACTTATGGTTCCTATGATCGCTCATCCACTACTTGGATAACTGTGGCAATTCTAGAGCTAATAATCCTCTGGGTATGTGTGCACTTATCAGACCAAAAACCCTTGCGGGGTGTAACCTCAGGGGCGCCGCTTTGGTGACTCTAGATAACCTCGAGCTGATCACTGGTCCTCTGTGGTGGTGATGCCTCATTCAAATGTCGGCCTATCAACTTTTAATGGTATTTCATGTGCTTACCATGGTGAGTCAAGGTTGTAATTGGCAAGTTTGGACAACTTTTGAGTTTACCTTTATGTTTCATCTTTAAAAACTTTTTACCTTGCTTAGCTTGGTGTCATTCTTTTCAGCACAACCTCACATGTTTGACATTACAGTTATTATTTTATTTTGACATACTGTATTAACACAATGGAACTAAAATCCAAACAGAAAAAAGTTAGATTTTTTAGTATGAAAACCACAAACTTGTTTAGAGAATAATTTTCATACCTTGAACTGTAAATATAAGTTGTACATTTCAAAATCTTTTTTTTTCAAATTTATCAAACAAGGTAACTCTTTACATTAAAATGCATTAGTCATGTATTCAGTGGTTGCCTCAACAATAAAAATTATATACTATACTACACAGTATTATACACTCCAAATGTGCTAAATGTATCAAATCTCAAAATTTGCTATTGATATCACTGTTCTTGCTTTTGCCATTTGGCATTTGGCATGTTGCATTTGGTTGCTGAATCTAAATTTTTGATTCATTGTTTGCTGTTTTTGTTTTGTCATCAAAAGGCAAACCACATGCTGGGAGCCACAAAAGACAGATTTGAAGTTGGAGATTTTTATTCATCAAAAGAATAAAATTTTTTGTCTGTTTTCTCAGGTGCATCCCTGTGGTGTCCAGCATGAACATATCAAAGCTTGAGACTCGTCTGTCATCCCTAACTTGTTACATATGTATGCTTGTAAAGAACCCCTTGATGCTACATTTAAACTCACTGGGAAAGCACAGTTTTTCAGCTTGCAACTTGAAAGTTGTGAAGTGGCGTATTCTAGCCCAAAATGCAATCTTTTTACTTTCATGTGCAGTTGCTGGTTAGATGTAGGCACTGAAAACTGAAAGTAAGTGCATCAAAATCCGGATAATAAAATAAAACAAAGCGCCAAAAGGAAAAGCAACTTTCATCTTCTGGCTGCAAGTTTTTGATTTACCAAATGCTCCAAATGTAAACTGTCTCACTCTTTAATCTCTTGTCCTTGTATGGTCTAAGCCTCAAAGGCGAGAAATAACTCTTATACTAACACTGCTTTGTTTTGAAGAATCTCACTTTTAATATTGCCAGGGAAGCACTTTTTTTTGCCTTATAAGCTGCACAATTAGGTGATCTGTACCAAACAACAGAACGTTCATTACACAGTCATGTGTTAAATATTGGTTAAATATTGAAAGACATATTCATGTAGGTTATATAATATATGTTAAAGTCTTAATTTTGTTTTTTAATTGCAGAAGTTTTTGGCCAGGTAAATTATATTGGTGAAATGTCAAATCCCTTATTTATGTATTAACTTTTGCTCTAAAAGCAGTCATTAAAGTGAATATCATTATCCAGTTAACTACATGAATAAGCACTTCTGTCCTAGACAGATAATATTTTTCAGGGTACAAGTTGATTCTTGTTTACTTTAACAAGAAATCCTGTTCATAAAACTCCCAGAAGGAGATGGAAAATTGTGTTGCACTCCCAAACCATCACTGTAGTTGCAGTGGTCTCTGCTGAGTTAATCATTTATCCCACTGGTTCACCATCAAGGCTACAGGGTATAATCCTTTTTTGTGGAGAGAGGTTTCCTCACAGGAGGGTTGCTGATTTATTTATATTTTATTTATTTATTAATATGAAGAAGCAGCGGTTTACAGCATGACATGGAACGGAGAAATATTAACAAGCCAAATATTACACAGTGTGCCAAAATGAATGGAAAAAGCCAAAAAGTCAGTTGAGAGAAAATGTCAGCCATATTTCTCTTGTTAATAAAACCAGCAATAAAATGATCCTATTAGCAGTCATTGTTTGCGTAGGCTGATATAGCTTATTCTTTGGTGTCAATGAATTCCAGTGGTGTCCATTAAGATTAACATGTTACAAAAAACAATGCTTGCACAATGCTAACATGCTAACATTTCCATAATTAGCACTAGACTATAGTAAAGGGTAGCTGTAGTTAACTGGTGGGTGCAGTTTGATCCCAACTTGCAGTCCAATAGGTCTCCCTGGGAAAGCTACCAAAGCACAAGCTGGCCCGATGCCTCCATGACAGGATAAATATCGACATGAATGCATGAATGGGGCTTGAAATGCAAGATTGGCTAGAGTCTTGAAAAGTGTGATATAAATACTAGTCCATTTACCATTTAAATCAAAGTACGAGATAAATCGAGATGTTGACCTAATGATAGCACTAAGTGAAAAGTAGTAGGCAACCAAAGTTATTACCTCCTAATCCTCTTAACTGGGACATACATTTCACTCAGACCCACAAAGTCAATTGGTATCACCAAAGTAAGCAAGCTGTATTGTGTGGTCAAAATGAATCAATATTTAATGACAAGCCATCTAATTGTTGCTTTCAGTCTGGACTAAAGTGGTGAATGCTAAACAAGCAGACTCACTGCTATGGCCATTGATAGATCAGTAATATTAATGATAATAATATTAATAATAATTGTTTAATCCAACAAACCAGTATAACATACTCCTGCCATGAATCCTCACTATACCAATGGATGTGTTGATACAAAGCTGAAAATAATCCCCAAAAATCATCTACTTTGCTCAGCTGTATACAGAAGTGCCTTAAACTTGCATTTCTCAATAGCCAGTAGGGTTAAAAAGTTTTCCAGTATTAAAGAAGTGGATTATAAAAAGACGCCTGGTTTCAGAACACCACTGCAAAAATGGCAAGCATGTAGGCTTCACAACAGGACTTCAGTAACAAATGGGTTGTGATGGCTAAGGCCATCCTTTATATACATTCTCATTTTATCATACTTGGAACCTCTTTAGCTTCATTTTCAGCATGCAGGGTAGTCTGATAAAGTCAGACTCCTCCACAAACAGACCCAAAAAGGGCTTGGACAAAAGCACTGGATTATATTGTTACATTTGATTTGCAGGATATATCATAACCAAGGGCGGATATTTACATTTTAACATATACAGGACTTTTATCTATTTTGAAGTCTTACAAATCAGAAACAATAGGCAGGCCCTATTATGGAGGGATCTATTTTATCCAAACTTTCATCTTTGTCCTTTTTGAACAAAATTATGTAGTTTTAGTGCTTAAACCTAACTACATGCTTTTATTGTCTAAAAAAACAAAACAGTTTAATGTCTAATTTAATGACTAAATCTATTTTAAAGGAGAAAAAACAACCTATAGAGTATTTTGGGTAAAAAACAAAGAAACATTGTCATTCTTATTTGAGGCCCATATAATTCCTCTGGAAGGTTTTCATTCCTCCTCAAACTGGAAGTTGCTACATGGTATTCCTGTGCATTGGAAATGTATTATTATTATTATTATTATTATTATTATTATTATTATTATTATTGATGCACGTTCGTGTGTGTAATACATTGTGACTAGTAGGTCACCATCTAAGAGCCAAGGTCGTCTGGGCTGGGTTAGGAAAGATTGATTTCTTTTGTATGGCTTTATTGTTATTGCATTGTTAAGCTGCTTCTAGTCATGAACATGACCTTAATACATTTGCATCACTTCCTTGAGACAACCAGGAGGATGGTTGTCCATTAGGGGTTCAAAGTGCAAACCTCATCTCAGGAAAAGCTCTATGAGAGGTTTGTCACCATGAAAGTCATTATAAAAAAAGAACATTTTATTATGTGCAAACATACAATGAATAATAGGTGTATGTCTTCCCTTGGAGACCCCTCCAACCTGGCAACATCTCCTATATACTCAAGCTGTGTACGAAAGTACAGAACAGGCAGCAGCTTGTTGACAAGGGCCCATTAAAATGTGTGGGAGCTGTGCATTCAGCATCTCTTGAGCATTTAATAATGTGTATTCATTACTGTGCACTCCATTTTCCATTACAGCGAGAAACAATAAAGGAGTCTTTCTTTGGGATGAGTAAATAAACAAGCAAATATTGCCCAAGAAGAACAAGAGATCCAGACATTAAAAAAATACATTTTTAAATGTAAATTCCTAAATGAACTGGGAATTACAGAAACTGTTGTTGATTTAATCTATGCTATTAAAAATGTCCTTGAACCTGTTGAACTGAATTACAATTGTGAAAACTATAAAGAAAAACAAATTGTGTCACAGAGAAAAAACTTATGTGTGAGTTTGTGTTGCTCCATACTAATGTTGACCAAATTTCCTCCAACAAAAGATGGTAACTGAGCAAACTGTGCACTGGTGACCAGCCAGGCCGACACTGGAGCTTGGACTGACGCGCTAATCTCGTTATTGTTTCCAAATGCAAAATAGCTTTACAAAGGCGTTTTTATCTAGCAGAGCCCAGTATCTTTCCCTGAGTCAATATAATGCTGGATTACGGTAAACAAAAAGTCTCTCGTGTCTCTGGTCTGCCAGCTAGTTTGTCAGTTGGATGCTGAAGACTTGTCAAGAGTGTTCCCCTAACAGTGGCCTTTCTGGGGGTGCTGTTCAACAACTTCATAGAGAACACTTCAGTGTAACATCTTATTTTCATTACACATTTATATATGTAAAACTGTTTTTTGTGTCATGTTAGCATGAGAACAAGAACAGCTATTGGTCATGACTATCATGACTATTCTTTTTTTATAGCTGCTGGGTCTTGTGAACAACTTTGATCTAATAGCTGAGAGATCTGTGATACCGGACACTTCTCTTTTCTTTTGCAAGTAGTTTAAAGGAAAATGTTTGATGTGTGTTTGCAGTGTCAGGAAGGTGATGATTGTTATTTTTTTTTCTTTTACACTAAATTCTGGGTTATAATAGCCCATGTTCGAGTATACTCGTTTTTAAAAGGGCACTCTTTTATTGTATTATGCTGTATGATTTCTTTTCTTTTTGTCTCCAAGTGCAAAAATATCGAGGGCACTACTGTACGTATCCAACACTGAACAGGAAGGAGCAGCCTCCCACTCACTGCTCCTCAAACACACTTACATGTGCACCATTCTTAATTGCTCTGCTAATTTGTCTTTATTACCTAATTATCTTTCTCTAAGTAGTGAATTCATTTCTTGTCCTAACAATATACCGTATTTTACATTAAATGGCTTAGACACACTAGAGTAGAAAAAGGACAAGAAGAAGTACTTTTTACATAGGAAAAATCAGTGGCTTGCAGGTGTAGCATTCATTTTTACTTGTTCTTTTATTTGCTGTTGGAGACTGGTTGCAAAGAATCTGAGAATTCAACACCTTTTACAACATTTTTGATTGCAAGGCAGTTGCACACGTTGACTGGTGGGCAACGTGTTTCCATACACTCTCAGTCCATCTCAGACCGAATTCATTTACTTAGAGACAGATTGGCAAAGGCTGACAAATGTTTGCCCGCTAATTTATAAACTCAGAGAAAGTGCCAACGTGTTGCAATCAGTCTGAGTTAGTTCGAACCAATGACTGGAACACACAGGTGATGTGACTTGAATGTTGTGTCCTGTAAAAGCAAGGCACTGATGTCATTGTTTGGTTAAATTGCTATCAAGGTTTGCAGTTGGGAAGGAAGAAGTGCAGTGTAGTAAGTCATAAATATGTCAGGGAGGAAGAGGCGGTTGATATCCTGTTGTCTAGCTTTGTGAGTAAATCTCTATATTAACCATGGTTAATAACAATTAATTGTAAATTTAGTAAATAGTTGGTCATATTAACAAATGGATAAAGTTTGGTGAGTCTGCCAGTTTGTCACTAGTTTGTGAAATATAAATGAAATACTTAATGAATAATTTCTTGTCTGATGTAATACATTGTTACTAATAAGATTATACATAATCATTTTTGATTGTTTGATTGATTATACATGATTCTGATGACATCAGGACGCAACATTTATGTATTTATTAATCCTTACCAGCTGTGGTTTTGTAATCAATGAGCTTGTCCCCGTGGATATTAAATACCACTTTTCTGTCTAAGCTGCCGCTGTGTCAGACAGACAGACAGACAGACAGACAGACAGACACACACACACACACACACACACACACACACACGCACGCACGCACGCACACACGCACGTGTTGAATGGTATAGGTGACATGATGCACCTGTTAAAGTTTCGGTAAGTCCAGTCACACTCCCAGATGATTACATAGAAATACTTACACTGGACCCTCTTGGTGTTGGATTTTAATGCTCTTGGAGGACTGCTGTGAGCAGGGTATTGAAAGAATGTCATATCCTGCCCAAACTAGGACATTACAGTCTGGCTGCTGGCTGTGTATCATAAACTAGGGGTGTCATGGCATCAGCATTAAAGAACACATTTTGGGTATCTGTGAGACACAAGCTGCTTCACCATAGCAGCAGTTTTTGACACAGTGGGGATTTGCTGAAATATTAGTGTAATAATATTTCTGGCCAAATCCATGTCCAAATAATATTCAAAAACACAAATTCAATTAGAATACAAATACGTGTAATTCCCTTTGTTCAGCAGATATGCACTGGGCAAGATGATACACAAATTGTACATACATACACACAGCAGGAAAAAGTGGTTGCCAGCATGTAGCATCCACACATACTGTGTGTGTGGACTGAAAGGCAGCAGAGCTGCTCAAGGATCTGGAAGTGATGAATGCAAGGCTGAGAAGTGAATAAGGGGGCTTTGGGATAATGGCTCAGAGTCAAGCAATATTTGACTGTTGCAGGAGTAATCCTCTGCTCTATTCCCCCTGCCTGAAGGTGATAATGGCTTTGCACTACTGCCGAACTCCGTGTGCAACTAGGATGAGACTCTGGCACGGTGTCACCTCATAGGAAGTGCCAAAAAAGATGCCTTTGTGTGGCATTAAGCAGTATCTGTCTCACAGTAGACAGGCCCTATGTGTGTCTGTACACATATATCTTATTTTCATTGTGTCCTAATCCACAAAGTCGTCATATATCAGGCTAAGAGGCATAAACAAAACTTAAGCTTTTGGAGTTTGCATTATGTCTGCTCACTATAATCACTATAATAACCACGATACTTACTGTACATCACAAAGGTCAAATTTCACTTAATCCAAATCTAAAGCACTGCAAAGAAACAATTCTAATATAATAACAACTGATAAAAATGATTAGGGTCAACAGATTGAGCACTTTTTTAAATTAAAATAAGGATACACTAAAGACAATTAACACAAACCTCAGAAGACTTTTAAACACTGTCCATAAATGGCATCTTCATAATTAAATATAGTTCATTTTTCTGTAATATTAAAGGACCTGTAGCACCAAAGTCATTATTCAGGGGAGCTTCAATGCGTTATATTCAGCTAGCCAAACTTTATTTCACATTATCCCAATGTATACTGTAGTGTGTATGTACAGTATATGTAGTGTAGAGTCTGTTAAATATGCTATATGCACATAAATGCTCTTTGCATTACTCTGATGTGTGAATCGAGGAATTGCTTGGGATCAAATTGAGCCATCTTTGTATAGCTATCTTCAGATTACTTTATTGACCTGATATGATGAAGAACCTAGCTAAGTTATGCCAAGCTGGCTAACAGAGTATAAGGGTAACTTTCACTTTTTTCCGCCAATGTTTCAGAAAATCAATACAATACAAAAAGTTGTTACCCTTGTACCAAGCCAACCAGCTATGTGGTGAATCATGACAATAAAAATAAAGGACCAAAAAATAAAAATATTTTTATTCATCACATAATGCACTGCAAATCCCTGATTCCACTTTTAGCCTTCTCTAATTTAATCCAATTAAGTCTTGCAGTAATGTATAATAACATCTTTTGTGTTATGTGAATGTGTAGCAAAGTATAGGCTTGTTATATAGTACTGTGCTTCATTTCTGACTGCAATTACCATCCTCACACTTTCTCAAGTTCCACTCTCACTGAGCAACCTGATATATTTAAAGTGACCCCCATTGGTGAGTTATGTTGCTGTTTCAAAAGATTGCGGGTAGAGTAGTTCTTTTCCATCACATTGCAAATAAAATCGCAATGTGACAGACAGACCATCACCCTAATCCCAATCAAGATAGGCAGCATTCATAGAATAGGGGGCAGGGATAGCTCAGTAGGTAGAGTGGTGGCCCCAATCATGATCGGAAAGTCGATGGTTTGAATCCACTGAACGGCTACCCTGAGGTACTCCTGAGCAAGGTACCGTCCCTACACACTGCTTCCCGGGCGCCCAATGGCTGCCCACTGCTTCACTGAGAGAATGGGTTAAATGCAGAGAGGAATCCCCACGGAGATCAATAAAGTATACTTTCTTTCTATAATATGAAGAAGATTGTGAATTCTCACTGTTGAACTCTTTTGTATATGTATTGTTAGCTCTATTGCTAACATAATTGCCATAGACAGTTTAAAAGATGGCCATAACTACCGTGATATCACCACTGGTTTGTAAAGTCCGATTTTAAAGCCTCAAGATGTTTTTCCCATTGCCTCTTTGATGTGTTGAAATCGGTTATGATAAGAAAGGCGTGGAGTGGACCGGGAAACAGTATGTTCATTGGCTCCCCTTCCTTACTGAAACATAATATGACCAAAATTTACAAAATTGAGATGTTTCGGTATGACCCCCCCCCCCCAAAAAAAAAAAAAACTCATCAGGAATAAGAGGTAAGAGAGCATTTTTCTATAGATTTATATTTGATCAGTATACCAGTTGGCTAGCTTACCAAATTTTCTCCCTATGATATTAATTTGCATTACAGAATTCAATGAATATCTGTACTGAAATTATGTAAATATGACCATACTAATATTAAACATATTTAGATATACCAATTACAATGCGTTTATTTATCATTCTTTCTGTTCGTTTAGGTCAACAAGAAAGCTCATATGCCTCTACTTTTTAAAACTCTACATTTTAATTATTAATTTTAAGTGTGACTCCTTGGTCAAATGGGCAGATTTCACACCAGATTGTGACGTTGCACAGAGCGAGCCCATTAGTTCCAAAGAAGAGAATCACTGCGACTCTGGCAGTGACTCAAGGCATCTCTGTTACTTAAACTTTACTTTGATCCTACCAGAAGTTGAGCAAAGAACCTCAACAATCGCACTACATATTTCCCAAAAGAGGGCTGTTATGACATGCATAGGTTCTTTCTCTTCAGCACCCTCAGCTGGTCATAATGGGAATTCTCACCTGCTTTTATTTTGGTGGGGTTTTTCTGTGTTCCTGTGGGTAGAGGAAACAGGAAGCTGGTCGCTTGTTAGCCTGCAGGATATGTTGTTGCTCTTTAAAACGTTTCTGCCTTCGAGAGTTATTGCTTGTGAGTATTAATGTACAACATGTTTACAAGTTTATTTGGTGCATTTCTATTACATAGATTTGTTAAGAAACCAGTTATTTCATCTGCTATGTTTATCTTTGAGGAAGCTAAACTCGCTAAGTTGTATTGTGATCAATACTGAGTCGCTGTTGATTACACATACTATATAACAGTATAGTTCATATCCTAGAAGTGTGTGTAAAGAGGAAAAGACATCTTGTGACATTTACTTTGTGTTTGTTTTTAGTTTTACGGGAAGAAAAGGATGTCAATCATTGAACTACTGACGAAGTAAAAAGCCTTAAACTTACTTCCGCCTCCAATGTTCATTGAAACCGTTAGCTGTCTGTCAAGTTGGGCAAAGGGACGCACAATAACGACAGAACAAGGGCTAAAAACACAGTAAACGCTGATATATATATTTTTAGCTTAAAAAAATTGGCTGCTTTCTGGGATTTTGAATTGCTTTTCACTTTCACTCTTTGGTCTTACTCCACTGTAATTTAGAAGCTTTCTCTCATCCAAGCTATCAGTGATTACATTTCAGTTCCCTACTATTGTTATCTACCTTTTCAGAATCAGAATCAGAATCAGAATACTTTATTGATCCCTGGGGGAAATTATTTTTTGTTACAGTGCTCCATTTTAAACCAACATTAAGACAAGACAGACAATACACTAACTAAGAATAGTACAATATATACATATATATATACATACATACATACATAAGTCACTCATAAATAAATAGTTGGAAAAGAAACATGTGTAGTTGTAGCAGTAACCAGTGTGTTAAGTGGATGCGTTGTACAGGGAGATGGCCACAGGCAGGAATGATTTCCTGTGTCGTTCAGTGGTGCTTTTCGGTAATCTCAGTCTCTCACTGAACGAGCTCCTGTGACTGACCAACATGTCATGGAGTGGGTGGGAGGTGTTATCCAACATTGTCTTTATCTTGGACAGCATCCGCCTCTCCGACACCACCTTGAGGGAGTCCAGTTCCATCCCCACAACATTGCTGGCCTTACGGATTAGTTTATGAAGTCTGTTGGCATCTGCAACCCTCAGCCTGCTCCCCCAGCATGCAACAGCATAGAGGATCGCACTGGCCACAACAGACTCATAGAAAATCCTCAGCATTTTCTGGCAGATGTTGAAGGACCTCAGTCGCCTCAAAAAATAGAGACGACTCTGGCCCTTCCTGTAAAGTGCTGTGGTGTTTTTAGCCCAGTCCAGTTTATTGTCAATGTGTACTCCAAGGTATTTATAGTCCTCCACAATGTCAACACTGACCCCCTGAATTGAAACAGGGGTCAAGTGTTTCCTGGTCTTCCTGAAGTCCACGATCAGTTCCTTGGTCTTTGCCACGTTGAGCTGCAGATGATTCTGCTCACACCACGTGACAAAGGAGTCGACCACAGCCCGGTACTCTGTCTCATCATCCCTGCTGATGCATCCAACCACCGCAGAGTCATCAGAAAACTTCTGAAGATGGCATGTCTCTGTGCAGTGGCTGAAGTCTGTGGTGTAGAGGGTGAAGAGGAAGGGGGAGAGGACAGTCCCCTGTGGTGCCCCTGTGTTGCTGATCACCTTGTCAGACACACACTGTGGGAGACGTACATATTGTGGTCTTCCTGTCAGGTAATCAACAATCCAGGACACCAGAGAAGCATCCACCTGCATCGCTGCTAACTTATCACCCAGGAGGGTCGGCCTGATGGTGTTGAAAGCACTGGAAAAGTCAAAAAACATGACCCTCACAGTGCTCGCCGGCTGGTCCAGATGGGTGTAGACACGATTGAGCAGGTAGATGATGGCGTCCTCAGTTCCGAGACGAGGCTGATAAGCGAACTGAAGGGGATCCAGGTGTGGTCTTACTATGGGTCGCAGCTGGTCCAGGATGAGCCTTTCCAGGGTCTTCATGATGTGGGAGGTCAATGCCACGGGCCTGTAATCCTGGGGGCCACTGGGACGTGGCGTCTTTGGTACAGGGACGAGGCATGATGTCTTCCACATCACCGGGACCCTCTGCAGACTCAGACTCAGCATAAACAGTTTATGAAAGACTCCACACAGCTGGGGGGCACAGGTCTTGAGGACAAGGGGACTCACTCCGTCTGGTCCAGCAGACTTGCCTGAGTGAAGTCTCCTCATTTGCATCTCAACCTGGTATTGAGTGAAGGTGATGGGTGGGGGAGGGGTGTCAGGAATCTCACAGGAGGCAACAGCGCCATGTGAAGAGAGAGGCTGGCACAGTGGTGTGGCTCTGGATTCCAGGCTGACTACAGGTGAGGTTGTGGGGGTAGGAGCAGACACTGTGGTGTCGAATCTATTGAAAAACAGATTCAACTCATTGGCTCTATTCTCACCTCCCTCAGTTCCCCTGCTGTTGGTTGGCCTGAATCCAGTGATGGTCTTCATGCCCCTCCACACCTCTCTCATGCTGTTCTGCTGGAGTTTCCACTCCAGCTTCCTCCTGTAATTGTCCTTAGCCTCTCTGATCTTGTCCTTTAGTAACACCTGGATCTTCCTCACATCCTCTTTGTTGCCCCCTCTGAAAGCCCTCTTCTTGTTGTTGAGGAGGGCTTTGATGTCCTTAGTCACCCACGGCTTGTTATTTGGGTAACAATGAATAGTCTGAGCTGGAACAATGGAGTCGGTGCAGAAAGTTATGTAGTCTGTGATACACTCAGTAAGCCCTTTTAACTGCACTTTTATAGTTAAACTCTGTGTTTGATGCCATTTCACTCGACCGCCTGAGAAAGAAAAAGACATAAGGGATTAAAACTTCCTATTGTTACCTTTTTTTCTCTCTCTTTAAACAATTGCATCACTTGACCTCTGACCTTTCCTTCAAAGTCAAATAAGGTCAAACTTTCATAAAATGTATTTTACTGGCATCTAGGGATTCTAAGTATCACATTATAGCTAGCATTTAAATATAATATCAGATTTGACCTCTCATGTGCCTTTCTTTCAATTTGACCCCAAAATGCATGATGTCTTTGAGTATTGTCAACAGAAAGAGAGAGAGAGACAGAGAGCATCTTATATTTTTGCTAAGAACACTTTAGTCAAAAAAGAATCATCATTCCATCAGCAATCTATATTTGGTGTAACGGCTCTGTTGTGACACCTCGCCAGCATCTTCCATGTGCATACAATAAAAGCGGGAAGAGGAGCAGCAATATCTGACAGATTAACAGTCAGATTTACCAATGTATAGATTTTGGTATAAAGCCTTTTGTTATTTACAAAGAGAGCTCATGCGAATAAGAGGTTGGAACTTGGAGACTTTTGCAACTGACCCTATTGCATATGTATATCTGGGATTTCCTTTCTCAAGGTGCAAAATATAGGGAGGAGAAATATGCAAACAAACATTTACGACATGCAATGTACAGCTAATGGCAACAATATTTAATGGCGAAGAAATGATGTCTTATTATCTTGATATCGAAATTAATCTGCTGGATTTAGAAAACAGGACAAGTTTTTTGCATTACACTTAAAACTAGCCACACCTATGTGGACTACTTGGGGATTGTGTTTAGATGCTATTTTGCCCCATTTAGTAAATCTGGCCTAATTACTGTAAATTGGTTGAAATGGATTTGCAAAGAAAATAACAGGGAGAAAAGTTGTTGCAAAGTGGATAGTAGAATTAACAGCAATTAGCAATTATGTGCAAGCAGAGGTGTCTTGTACACAGAAGGGAACTGACTCATCCATCAGCTGATGTGGCATTCTGAGCTTTACTTCAAGAAGTAATATTAGGCTCAATTCCAGTGGGCCAGTATGGTATCAATATTCTTGTCCCCACAAATTTTAAATTCCTGTTTTAGGATTACAACACAATTGTATTTGCACTAATTTGAATCTGAATGAGGTTAGCCATTCGATAGCCAAGATAAAGGGCCAGGGAATGCATTTACCAGTGACTGGTCCCCACAAACATAGGTGTCCAGGTGCATGTGTGTGACAGACAGAGAAAATCAGTATTTTAGGTTTTGTTGAGGGTGCTCACTGAATTCTTCCCTCTTGTGATTCCCTCTACCTCTTTATTTCTTTCAGCTTGACCCTGTTGCTGCCTTGGACAGCCATAATAGGAGCTTAGGGGTATGGGGGGGCATAAGTTTATCTTCTTTACCTGACTGTTGCCACACATACAAACAGAGCCTCAGTCCAAGAATCACAAGAATTCCACTCATCAATAATAACCTTAATGCTTTTGGGTGCTAGAGTTGGCAAAAGTGGGCCTTGAATTATGATTCTTCTCAGACACATATACAGCTGACACAGATACACACACAGGCTGCTGCTGCTCATGATGATCATTAGTGAGTACTGGATTTCGCTTCCCCTGCACTCCCTCTCCCACTGTATGCTCTTTCATTACCCAACATGAAAACCTCTCCCTCTCCCTTTCTCACTCCCCCCTCTCCCTTTCTCCCAGTCTGAGTACTGACACATGTATATGCAGCACAGACACACATACGGGGAAGGCTGCTCTTCTCCTGCCACCATCTTCAACATGACTCCTTGTCTCCGCCTGTGGCCCCAATCCATGTGTTATTGATGGAATCCTTCCAGACGCGAACACACACACATGCGCACCGGCACACACTCGTTGCCCACTCGACCATCCAATCACACACAGTGAGACCCCAGTGACTAATACTAGCTGATCCTTGGTGACCAATAAAAAGAGCCTGGAGACTGACAGGTTGCTCTGCAGCTCTGATTTATTGAGTGGGGTCTGTAGTCTCTCTCCTTCTCCTTTGCTGTAATTACTTTCTCTTTGCTTAACCCCCCCCCCCCCCGTTTTGGATTCCCTTTCACTCTCTTTTTCTACCTTTGTCTTTTCTCCCTCTGTCCCATGTTTGTATTTTTGAAACAAAGGAGAGAAGACTGTAGTCATTTACAACCCTACAATGTCTGAGCTATTGGTTTCTATTAATACAATTAGCTGAGACATATTGCATGAGAAAGGGGGAGGGAGGTGGAAGGTTTATAAGAGGAAAGTGAACTGAGGAAAGGAGGGATATGTTGGCAAATAGAGTGAGAGAGGGATATAGATGGATGATAAGTAAGATAAGTAATCTAGGGGGGATTGTCAAGACCAAGGCAATGGATACTGCAGATCCCAGAGATCATCAGACAGGAGGAGGATTAAGTACTGAGAAACAAAATATTACTTCTACAGCACTTGTGTGTGTGTGTGTGTATGTGTGTGTGGGCATGTGTGTGTGGAAGATAAAGCTACAAACCTGGCTAATACTAGTTTTGCAAAGAGAAAGGTCTGGTTTGTTACAAAAGTGAGAAAGCCCCCCAAAAATTCTTCTCTCGGTGATGCCACCTTATTATATATTCTGCTTCACCATGTATGTTGTATCTACTGGTGGGCATATGTGAGAAATTTTACATTATACATCTGCCAAATGATCATTGAACAACTGAACTGATGAGGGCAGAGATGCCCTTTTTGCCAGGCTGCGCAAGTGTCAATGTGAAAGGTTAAATATCTATCCAGAGTAAGGTCCTTGGACTGTGTTTTACAATATAAAAAGGGTCAAAGGTGAGCCACTATGATAGATTAATTGAGACAAGAGGTCATAGTAGCTTGGCACCGAATCTATGGAACTAATAACTTTGTTAAGTGTAAATTCATCTCAAATTCTCAAGATTCTCAAGATTTTAGGCACATTATATTTTGTACAACCTTTTGATTGTACAAAATATAAAACAAGTTTATGGTAATCTTATGGCTCTTTTTTATATTTTAGTTTTTTTCTTGTTTTTAGGTAGGGGTTAGTCCTAGAGTAGTATTCCCATTCACCCTCTTACCTGAATCATAGTTCTATTATATATAGCTATGAAATTAAAAGTAGCAACATTTGACTGAAATATAAACTGATTTCAGTCAGAACCACTACATGCAAAACATGACTGACAGTTTTGCATTTAGGTGTTTCTATTTAGCAGGTATGCCCTGTTCTAAGACTGGCTATTGATTGCACACATGTGGAATGGATGGGGTGGAGATTTGAGACAGTATATTTAACAATCAGTAAGTCAAATAAATCATGAAATAAAGGAGCTGGGGTTTAGGTGTATTGCAAAGTGGCTTGCAGATATGTATCAGTTATGGACAGGTTAAAGCAAATGAAATAGCAAAAGCTACACTGTATGGAAAAAGCACTTTATCATACCTATTAATCTTTGTGTTGAGGTGTTTTCAGCTATGTGCTTTTTTTTAAGCTATTTGCTTACCTAGACCAACAATAAGATCAGCCGAATTGCCATGATCACTCCTGAGATTGATTTTGTGGCCTATCTGAATGAAGTCTGCATGAATAATTATAATCATTACAAAATCAGCCTAGAGACGGATATAAAGAGTTACCAAAATACTCAAGTCTGTCTTTGTAGTAGCAGCAGGTGTCTCCAAGACCACGTTTTGCCATGACAGACAGGAAGACAGAAAATTGAACAACTGGTATAGAAAAAAAATAATGAAAGAATATAAACTATCTGCACAATGAAATTTCATTTTAAATTTTCTTTGCTGGCCCTAAATTATGTATTTAGAAATTATTAGCTGTCATGGTCCGCGGCCCGGCGTCCGGGGTGCTGTTGGGATGCCCACGCCCACGGGCGTGGCTGCTAACCCCACACCTGCATCCCATCCCAGGCGATCACCAAGTGGACTATTTAATCCTGCCCTACCTGCTGCTCCACGCCAGTCCGTAGTCGCCTCTCAGCGGTAACGTACACCTGCGGGAAAAAACCCCTTATGACAAATTGTCCATTGGAACTGACTCTGTTTTACCCTGTGTACTCAGATCACAACTCGGCGTTTTTTGCGAGCCACCTGCCTGTCCACCTGTCCGCCTGAGATTCGGAAGCACTATCAGCCTCGCCGTCTCGACCCTTTTGGAGCCCCCCCCTCTGGTTCACTCAGCCCGGCTACCTCCGTAAGACGTATACTCCACCTTCCCTCGTATGCTGCCTTTTTTCCGCACCCCAGTAATCTGTTTCTCTTTTTTTGTTTTGCAGCTTCTCACAGCCCCGCTCTCGGCGTTCCCTGCGCAGTTCACCTCCCCAGTCCCTCGGTTTCTTCTGGTTCCATACGTTGTTTTTTCGGCTACCCTCACGGGACACCTTTAGTTATAATAAATTTGCTTTCTTTATTCCCTCCTACCCTGGTGTGTGTGTTCTGCTTCTGGGTCCAGCTTGCGCACGGAACTTCGGTTCATGACAATTAGCTATTTTTTGGGCATGTTTTTGTTTCTAAAGGTTGTTTTCTTAAGTAGCATCTTCCACATTTTCATGTTCGCATTGCTTAAAAATTACTCTAAGTCATAATATACAACTGCTGGTTCCATGCAGAGCCTTAACAAACTGTTGCCTACGGGTTGTAGTTGTGTACTGTTGCCAGGGTCAAAAATATATGAAACACCTGTGGAGAAAACTAAAGTCTTGACTAGGGGTGTCAAATTATCGCGTTAATTGCGATTAATTAATTACAATGCTATTTAGCGCGTTATGTTTTTTAATCTCGTTAATCTAATTTTTAATCTCTTGACGTCATTGATTTTGTATGAGAGTTGCTATGTTATAAAATCCGTTTTTATGTGCTGGGCTCCTTGTGCTTGACTTGTTGGGGGTGGAGTCACGTCGTGAGGTCAAGGTGAGAAGTGGTGATTAGCTTACAGTGTGGATATGGAGGCGCATCTGAGAGTTGTTGGCCCAATGAACGGGAAATTTGTATTTCATAAACGCCCCGACGGCACCATTGACAAAGGTAAAGTGGTCTGCCTAGAGTGTAAGAAGGAATTTGCTTACCACCGAAGCAGCTCAAGTTTGGCCTATCACCTCAACGCAAAGCACCCAGCCGCGAGTGCAGCAACAGCTAGCAGTGAAGACGTTAGCAATATAGCAAGCCAGAGCAAAGCTTTTCGCCAAACAAAACTAGAGAATACCCCTCGTATGAGCAAGTCTGCGACCGACAGGCTGACTAATGTTATTGCCAAGTGGATAGCGATGAACTGTAGGCCGATAAATATAGTAGAGGACGAAGGATTGACAGAGGTGTTGCAAATTGCGTCCAATGACCCGTCATACAAGCCGCCGTGCAGGACTACAGTAACGACCAAAATCAGCAAAATGTACGACGGCGAAAAGAAAAACAAACTTGAGATTTTGGCGGAGGATTCTCCCAACTGTGTTGCTATAACCGGAGATCACTGGACCTCAGCTGGCAACCACAGCTATTTTGGGGTGACTGGACACTTTATTGATAGTGAGTGGAACCTCAACTCATTTGCAATGACCGTCATGAGAACAGAAACCAGGCACTTTGCTGATAAATGCGCCGAACAGTTCCTCAAGGTAGCAAATGACTGGGGTATTGAAAACAAGATATCCACCATTGGCACAGACAGCGCAGCAAACATGCTGGCTGCTATGAGAGCACTTCCATATGAGCACATCGCCTGCAATGCTCACATTCTCCAGAGGACCATCACGGTATGTCTCGATAGCAGTGGTTTTGTCGGTGTACTGGCAAAGTGCCGCAAGATTGTTGGTCATTTTAAACAAAGCCCTGCGAGTACCACAGAACTTAACCAACAACAAGTAGCACTCGGAAAGAAGAGCGATCAACTTATACAGGATGTACCCACCAGGTGGAACTCGACTCTCGCAATGGTCTCACGCCTCCTATGTAACCGAGAGGCTGTCCAGGCTACGTTGGACCAACAGAACCACAGGTTGGTCTTGCCAACCGAAGCTGAGTGGGCGAAACTGCAGAGGCTGGAGCTCCTGCTTGAACCATGCAAGTAAGTTCAAATAAACACCTTCCCATTTTAATTATATAAACTACTGTTACATGTGTAAAATCAAAATTAATGAACATAACAAGGAACTTTTAAGGACAATTAAATTGGAAATCAGTTACACTTTGATTTAAATGAATCCAGCTAGGTTTATTTAGCAAACCTCTCCACCTCTGCAGGTATGTGACAGAGCTGCTGGGTGGTGAGGCCTACGTCTCTTGCTCTGTAGTGCTGCCTGCTTTTCTCCATCTGTACCGTGTCATGGACATTACTGATGATGATCCTGCCTACGTGGTGAAGTTCAAGAATGCCTTCCAGAAGGATCTGGCAGCACGACGAGCTAATGGCAACGAGATATGGTTCAAGGTGGCCACAGCATTGGATCCACGGTTTAAGGATTTGAAATGTCTTCCAAGAGAAAAGAGGGAACAGGTAGGACAATAAGGTTAAGCTGGACTAATGAGTCCAATTCATTATCAAATCAAACTTTTATTTATTATATGGAACACAAAGTTCTTTACAAGATTAAATAAAAAAAAAAAAAGCACTTAGTTTTAATCACAATCATTCATTCATTCATTCATTCATTCATTCATTCATTCATTCATTCAGGTGTGGACCATTCTGGAGAATATGCTCCAGGCAGCAGAGCCCAGAAGAGCAGATAGTCTCCAGCCCTCCACAGAGGATGATGGACCAGCTCAGAAGAAGAGGAGGAGCGAACTCCTTCTGGGGTCTGACTCTGACTCAGAAGATGGAATTGAGTCTGGAGAGCTGCAGCGCTACAGAGCAGAACCCAGCATCAGTATTGATGACTGTCCCCTGCAGTGGTGGTATGCTCACTCAGGAGTCTATGAAAAGCTGTCAGTCCTAGCACAAAAGTACCTGGCCTCCCCAGCTACCTCTGTACCCTGTGAGAGACTCTTTAGCCTTGCAGGCCACATAGTGCAAAAGAAAAGGGCAGCCTTGCTTCCAGAAAATGTTACCAGGCTGGTGTGTCTTAGCGACTGGCTGAGGAAGAAGAAATGAGACACATGTGGTCAGCATAGCTGCTGTGTCATTTGTAGCCTACTAGAATAGATTGCTTGATGTTCAGCACTTTTTTTTGTGATGGAAGAATACTTTGATGTGCTAACTTGCAGCACTGCAATGTCAGTTTTACTTTTCATTATCTGAAGCAGAGGAATTTCAGTGCTGTATTGCTCAGAAAAGAGCAACTCTGATGTGCTAACTTGCAGCACTTAATTTATTTGATTTTATTTGTATTTATTTTTCCACTTATTTTACAAAAGAATACAACAGTATGTAAATGGTTGCATCTGTTTAACGTTTGTTAAACAATAAATGACTTTATAAAGTCACTTTCTTTGTTATATCAGTCTTTTGGTCTGCCACAATAAGTTGAGGGCTTTCCTCAGCTATTTTTAGGTGAGATTAAAAAAGAGATTAATTAGATCAATTAATTAAAAATCATAATTAATTAATCTCTATTTTTTTTTAATCTCTTGACAGCACTAGTCTTGACATACCAAAGCTTCTTCTTCTGATAAACCAAAGCTCCATCACTAAATACCAGTGCTATTTCATCAGGGCAAGCAAGGCAAGTAGTACATGTCTTATCAAATCCAGAAATACGGATACATTAAAATGTGCCAAAGTGAAGCAATCTCTGTTGTTTCATCTTAGAAAGCACTTTCATAACTGTCTCTACTTGCCTTTATATTAGGGCTGTCAAAGGTAACACGTTAACGTGCGTTAATCCATTGTCACGATTAACACGATTAAAATTTTCAACGCAATTAACCCATCTGGAGCGCAGAATGACTCAAAATCCCTGAAATGTCACTGTCAACGTATTTCGAGCAGTTTGTACAACATTTGTCTATTCTGCGCTCCAGTTAACGCTGTAACATCGACAGCCCTGCTTTATATCTATTTACAGTGGGGGAAAAAAGTATTTAGTCAGCCACCGATTGTGCAAGTTCCCCCACTTAAAATGATGACAGAGGTCAGTAATTTGCACCAGAGGTACACTTCAACTGTGAGAGACAGAATGTGAAAAAAAAATCCATGAATCCACATGGTAGGATTTGTAAAGAATTCATTTGTAAATCAGGGTGGAAAATAAGTATTTGGTCAATAACAAAAATACAACTCAATACTTTGTAACATAACCTTTGTTGGCAATAACAGAGGTCAAACGTTTACTATAGGTCTTTACCAGGTTTGCACACACAGTAGCTGGTATTTTGGCCCATTCCTCCATGCAGATCTTCTCGAGAGCAGTGATGTTTTGGGGCTGTCTCCGAGCAACACGGACTTTCAACTCCCGACACAGATTTTCTATGGGGTTGAGGTCTGGAGACTGGCTAGGCCACTCCAGGACTTTCAAATGCTTCTTACGGAGCCACTCCTTTGTTGCCCGGGCGGTGTGTTTTGGATCATTGTCATGTTGGAAGACCCAGCCTCGTTTCATCTTCAAAGTTCTCACTGATGGAAGGAGGTTTTGGCTCAAAATCTCACGATACATGGCCCCATTCATTCTGTCCTTAACACGGATCAGTCGTCCTGTCCCCTTGGCAGAAAAACAGCCCCATAGCATGATGTTTCCACTCCCATGCTTCACAGTAGGTATGGTGTTCTTGGGATGCAACTCAGTATTCTTCTTCCTCCAAACACGACGAGTTGAGTTTATACCAAAAAGTTCTACTTTGGTTTCATCTGACCACATGACATTCTCCCAATCCTCTGCTGTATCATCCATGTGCTCTCTGGCAAACCTCAGACGGGCCTGGACATGCACTGGCTTCAGCAGCGGAACACGTCTGGCACTGCAGGATTTGATTCCCTGCCGTTGTAGTGTGTTACTGATGGTGACCTTTGTTACTTTGGTCCCAGCTCTCTGCAGGTCATTCACCAGGTCCCCCCGTGTGGTTCTGGGATCTTTGCTCACCGTTCTCATGATCATTTTGACCCCACGGGATGAGATCTTGCGTGGAGCCCCAGATCGAGGGAGATTATCAGTGGTCTTGTATGTCTTCCATTTTCTGATGATTGCTCCCACAGTTGATTTTTTCACACCAAGCTGCTTGCCTATTGTAGATTCACTCTTCCCAGTCTGGTGCAGGTCTACAATACTTTTCCTGGTGTCCTTCGAAAGCTCTTTGGTCTTGGCCATGGCAGAGTTTGGAGTCTGACTGTTTGAGGCTGTGGACAGGTGTCTTTTATACAGATGATGAGTTCAAACAGGTGCCATTCATACAGGTAACGAGTGGGGGACAGAAAAGCTTCTTACAGAAGACGTTACAGGTCTGTGAGAGCCAGAGATTTTCCTTGTTTGAGGTGACCAAATACTTATTTTCCACCCCAATTTACGAATAAATTCTTTACAAATCCTACCATGTGAATTCATGGATTTTTTTTCACATTCTGTCTCTCACAGTTGAAGTGTACCTCTGGTGCAAATTACTGACCTCTGTCATCATTTTAAGTTGGGGAACTTGCACAATCGGTGGCTGACTAAATACTTTTTTGCCCCACTGTACATACACACTACAGTATACATTGGGATAATGTGAAATAAAGTTTGGCTAGCTGAATATAACGCATTGAAGCTCCCTTGAATAATGACTTTGGTGCTACAGGTCCTTTAATATTACAGAAAAATGAACTATATTTAATTATGAAGATGCCATTTATGGACAGTGTTTAAAAGTCTTCTGAGGTTTGTGTTAATTGTCTTTAGTGTATCCTTATTTTAATTTAAAAAAGTGCTCAATCTGTTGACCCTAATCATTTTTATCAGTTGTTATTATATTAGAATTGTTTGTTTGCAGTGCTTTAGATTTAGATTAAGTGAAATTTGACCTTTGTGATGTACAGTAAGTATCGTGGTTATTATAGTGATTATAGTGAGCAGACATAATGCAAACTCCAAAAGCTTAAGTTTTGTTTATGCCTCTTAGCCTGATATATGACGACTTTGTGGATTAGGACACAATGAAAATAAGATATATGTGTACAGACACACATACTTTTTTGCCCCACTGTATATACTGGCCAATACAGAAGGACACAAATGGAGTTGGTCACTTGAGTATATGAGGTTTTAGTAACTTGGCCCTTTTTTCAGACCTGGAGGGTCAGAACATTCAAAAATCTTGAGTAATCTGAGCCCAGCATAAATAGATATTCTTCAGAGAGGTAATAAAGTGCGGGAAAGACTAACAAAAACAGGATAATATCCATTGATGCATGTCACACTCTTCTGATTAAATTTGCTGGTGCACGTAAAAACTGGACGGGATTAAATCATATCCAATATAAACAGTTGACCTGAAATAAAAATTTCAGTGATGGATTGAAAAATGTGTGCATGTAACCCTGCAAAAGTAATCAAGAATCGCTTTTATGCCATTCATCATCGGATGGCGACCAATGCATAAGACAACAGCCTCAAATTTAAAAAAATTACAGAGACTTACGAAACTGTTTTCTTTTTAACACGTATTCTCAAAGAGCTTTGTAGAAGATATGAGCCATGAAAGCATTCCTGACAAAACATTGTCAGAATGAAGCTGAAGTTGACAAGTGATCTTACAGTTTGCCCTTTCAAATAACTACATGCTGACAGAAAGGGCTCTATCCATCAGAAGCTCTTGCACCTATCTAGGTGACAAAGGTTTGCTTAAGCATAAAGTGATGAATATGTCATCATTTGAATTTCTTCCATGATTGCACAAACAAAACAATTCATATGTCCATAGGCAGGGCAACATTTGGACGAGATGAAATATTTAAAAAATGATAACTGTCACAGCCTGGAGGATCAGCAGTGCACTGATCAGCAGTTTCTGCCTTTCTCTTTCTTGTTCTCTCTCGCTTGCCTGGGCGGAACTTATTGCGGGTTCACACCCTCCGCCCACACCCCACCGAGGAAGAAACACCTGAGCCTCATTAGTGTGGCCAGCATTAAAGCCAAGGAGCGACTGCTGTTCTTCGCTGGATCATTGTGTGTGACTCGCGTTAGTGAAGTCAAGCCTCAGAAAGTTTTCGCTCATGTCTTAGTGCTTTTGTATTAACAAGCGTTTCTCTGTGTACAGACTCCCTGGACTGTTTCCCATGTGGTGAGTGTCGGAGAGAGAGACTGGTCGCGTGTGTGGATTGTTTGAAGAGAAACAAGTGCTTTTCCCCTGGATTTCCCTGGAGCCCCGTCCTGTCACCTTTTTGCATATAGCACTGTCCCTGCACCTTTTGTATATACACCCGGTGGACTTTGTAAAAAAAAATTCTTGTGTGCATCTGAGTCCTGCGTGTGAGTCCTCCACATAAACTGTAACATCAAGTGTTACTGAATCTGTCCGTAGACTACCAATATTAAATAAAGGTAAAATCTGAGTGAAAGCAACTTCCATAGCATCTCCTCATTTAAATCGCATTAGTTGTATTGAACAAATTGCCCCATGGTGCAGAGGAGTTCTTTGATACGTTACAACAGAGAGATGTTAAGATAAATGTCCAACGTTCTCAGTGCATTTTTGAGTTGCACTTTGAAGCTGCATGTCACCACACGCAGTAGATGTTCAGACAGATTCCCCATGTCTTCAGTGCCTATGTGCAAGGACTTTGAAGCTGAGTTGCTATTGAAAGACAAAGCCTCACTCCCAACACAGCATGTCACTTTTCCGTGTTCGCACCCATTTATGTTTCAAAGGGGTTTCATGATAGAGTTACTCTCAAGTCTGTGGCAATATTCAGCCTGTTTGAAGTTTCTCCTAGCTCTTGTTGCATTTCTGTGTGTAAGTCCATCACACAGTAAGACAGGCAGAGTGAGACAAATTACTTAAGTTTTCCTTCCTTGCGGACGTCATTATAAAGAAATGTGTATATATACAAATGAGAGACCTCAAAGAGCGCACAAAAAAATAAATATGATAACGGAGCAAAGGATATTAAAATTTCTGTTTGGACAATGGGTTTTTTTTTGTTTATTTTTTAATAAATGAAAAAAACCTCTTTTTTTCTTGTTTTAATGATCTAGCATAGGCATTGTCTGTCTTCTTAACCCTAGAACACTATCGCTAAAAATAGTAACACCATCACTAACGTCGGGTGATTTTTACCCAATATAATATACCCAACAAAAAGTACTTGTCATCAAAATATATAAAATATATGACAACACATGACAAATTAGAGTGGTTTTCTTTTATTTTCAGTTGTGCCATATCTAACAAAATGGAAAAAAAAGTTTCATGGGGGGACCCTAAAAAATGCTCCAAAATTTCTGGAAAATTAGCAGTTGGAGAACTAAACAAAAATATAATGATGCTGGAAACTTGGTCTTTGGTCCACCCATTCCTGGGATATTTGAGTCTTCCCTGGTGAAGGCACAGTCTCCTTGACACGCGAACAGCTGCAGGAGAGAGAAACAAAAAATGGCATTTTTTGAGTGGGTAAAAATGACCAGTTGACTAAAATATTTTTTTACCATATGAATTCCCTTGGAAATCACCACTTGTTGATATTTATTCATAACTACTGCACTAAATAAGGATAACATTCAAATTCCAGGACCACTCTTACTTACCTATTCCTTATATGCAGTCGGTACACACAGGGTAGTAATGGCGTGGACACACCCGTCGACGGCAGACATGGCACCTGTATCACGTCTTCCTGTCCAAGCCTGTGGGGCAGTCAGCACACCTCACTAAGGGACCACTGCTTTCTGCTGCCACTGGTCCTGCCTCACCTTCAAGAGTGCCAGGGGTAGGGATGTCGAGCACGCTACAGAGCAGGACTCTGAGTTGACGTGACAGATTTGAAGAAGGGAGCCTCTGCTCTGCCCATGGTTTGATGAGTGCCAATGCCAAAGCCTGCATATAAGGCCTCCTCTGCATTTGGTTGTCACCTCTCTTCATTGCATTCTCATTGTGAATGATCCATGAGTTTATCACACCAGCATTGACCATGCCATAGAACACGCAAAGGGGCCATCTCTTGGTTTTTCTTCCACAACCATAGTGAGCGCAGATCTGGTCAAAATTATCGACACCTCCCTTTGTTTTGTTGTAAAATTCAATCACTTCAGGCTTACGAGTGGGTCCTATGCTTGGTTGTGTATGCATGGATGACAGCAGCAGTGCAAACTTCTTTTTTGAAGCTTTGTCAGGGAAGGACACCAAGGTTAATTCTTTGGTAAAGAGAAATGCACTGGAGCCTGGCGGTGATTTTCTTTAACTTTCATCACTTGTGGGATCTCCCTTTTGTTTGTTTTTATTGTTCCCACTAAGGTCATGCCACATAACATAGCTTTTAGATTAAAAAAAAAGAAAAGAAAAAGAAATCTAATCAGCTAATAATTGCCAAGTTAAACAAACCTTGCCTATGTGTTACTCACTAGCTGGGATGCCAAAGACACTAAACCTGCAACAGGGTGACAGCTGTAGTTGAAGAGGGACAGTAAATATGGTGAGCCTGAATGTTGTCACCCTTGAAATGCGGCAAGATCACCTGATTTTATACACTAACATTATCACCGGGTGAAATCCACCCAAAGCCTACTTTACCCTCTATCACTTTTGCCGGGTGAAATTTACCCGAACACATGCCTGTAGGAAAAAGCGGGATTTGGGGTAGGGAAACACCCACGCCTTCAAAGACCTCAAAGACAATGCTGAAGCTACCCAGGGACCCACCACACTCAGACAAACGCAACATATTGAAAATTATGTAAATACATTTGCTCGGGTGAAAATCACCTGGCGATAGTGTTCTAGGGTTAAGGTTATTATATATATAACATTGCATATATATATGATAAATCTAGCTTCCAGGTCTCATAGTGAAACAAGTGCAGAAATCCCTTAAGCCTAAACAGTCTTTCTAACTGACCTCAGTAAACTCTCGACATATTGTTTTATGGGCTCAGTTGCTAGTCTTGGTGTTGAAGAAGCTATATTTGGAGTATAGTTTGGCGTATAAAGTTATTAGCTAATGCTGGCAAGCCATAAAATCTATATTACAGCACACAAACACAGATCCCTGCTAATTATTGCTAAACCAACAAAAGATTTGAACTTCACTCACCAAAAATGAACAAAGTAAATTTTTTTTATGTTGTAAATATCTGCATTTAAACATGGCTGACATAGCATTTTGACTTGGGCTAGCCTCAAGTGGCCCCTTATTTCTGTCAGACAGATCCATCTCTTACATCCTGTTTCAAAAGAGAAAACACTTAGTGAGGTCCCATTGTAAAGACTCATGCTAACTCAAGTGGTTACGTCCTCCTTTTTTAAAATATGCAGTCTGTTCAGTTTATCTAAGCTAACCAATGCTTACTGACCTCTGAATTTTCTATAATGCCAGTTTATGATTGGGTCCAGTGATATATATTAGTTATGATATATAGTTCTCTATTCTATCTTTTTACAGTAGCAGTTGAATACATGAGATGTTCACTCTATCAGTCTAACTTGAATGTTGACTCAGTGCTGCAGAGAATGAAGGATTCTGAAGTCCTCGCCATGTGTCAAGCTTGTCAGTTTATACGTAATAATTGCTGGAAATTGCCATTTGGATTCTAGATGCTTCAGCAGATCCATATTTGCCTATGGTATACTTATTGGTTCCCGTGGTTTTTACATTAGATGGTTATAGTTCATTTCAGTGAGAGAATGAGATTTGCTTATGCTTTTGATTGCTCTCTGCTGATAGGCTTGTCAGCGCCATGACACTTTGATGGTATTGCTGCACAAACTTTCGTGCTAACCCAATTTCAAAGGTGGTCTTTGAGTAGAAATCACATTAGTGCTAAATGTAAATCAATAAATTAAGAATGTAAACAGCTGAGCTCATGGTTAATCACTGTCTAATGGCCTGGATTCATCAGACTAAGTAGTAGGCTATGGGATTTTTTTTCTCCATTCTGTTTGAGCTGCTTTCCTCAAATTAATTATACCAATTGTGTACAACTATACATTTTCACCTGGTTAGTATAACCTAATCAAAGTCTTAAAATCTTATAAGTATACGACCCATTTTGGTCTCTAATTTGTAAGATAAAGTAAGTAGGCAGCTACAAAACAGCCAAAGCTGTTGGATGAACAGTTTAAGGTGTTCCATAGTGGCTTTATTATTCAGAAGACTACATTTTGTATTGATAATCTAACTAGCACCACAAACTGGGAGCCATTTCCAGGTTAAAAATGCAAAAACAGTTTAAATATCCAAGTCATTGAACTGACTATATTCAGACATTTCCATATGCTGCCCTTGTAGCCTTGAAAACAAACCAAAGCAAAAAATATATATAAATGAAAGTAAATAAATAAAATAAAAACATTATCATGCTTCTGTTTACTTTCCTGAAGCGGATGGACATCAATTAGCCCCATTGCAAGCTGTGAGTCGGTGACCCTTGCGTCTGTCTGTTTGCCCTGAGCCCAGGCGCACCCAGACCTGCAATATGTTGGCATAAAGACAGTCTGTGTGTTTGTGTGTATGTGAGCGACACTCCTCAGTGTGACTAGAGCCCAGTGTTTTGTCTCTTTTTTGGCATACATTTTATATGAAATTTCTTGCCAGGAATTCATACTTTCTTAATTTGTGTGTGTGTGTGTGTCTTTGTGTGTTTTTGGAGATTATCTATACCTACACACTTCTTTGGCTCCAAATATGTGGGTGCGTGGTAAAATTCAATCATTTTTCTGAAGCTAATGGCGATAAAGGAGACAGTGTTTGTTTCGAAAAAGCCATCTCTGTGTATGAGGCTCTCATCAAAAATAGAACTGCCTTTCATTCCTTGTAATTAGAAGAGGTTGGATTTGTTGAATACCCTCATCCATTAATACGGGTTAGTGTTTGCTTGACAATAATGAAAACAGTGAGGGAAGATCAAAAAGCATGGAGAAGGTCCTCAACTTGAAACAATCTCCCTTTGATGTTCCCAGATACATGAAAATCAATTGCGCTGGTAGTGAGTAAAGTGTGTAATTCCTTTGATTATTTCAAATGTCAAAAAGTTACCATCGTTGTGTTCCCTAGCTAAATTAAATGATAAATCAAATGAAAGATAATATGCCCTTTTTGCTCAGTAAATCTGACCCACTTTTTACTGTTGCGCCATGGGAACACAACACACTCTTAATCTCTCAGATTAAAAGCTCATTTTAATAATCATATGACTGACAATGCAAATTAATTAATGCATTAGTTCTCACAATTAACACTGTCCGCTTGTTAAGAGATGATGTACAGTAACTGCCTTGTTTCTGTTTAGCTGGCCTTTTTTAGTATTACTGTTCTTGTATAGCATGACTTTAAACTAATTTTGTTTAATTAAAAGTGCACAGTACAGACCATGACCCATGAGAAGAATCATACTCAGCCTAAGATTTAAGAATAATTTAATTCTGTCTCACTGCAAATGTACATATATAATAATAATAAGAATATTTTATTTATCCCCTAATTTCTAATTTCTGTCTTACACCAGCCAAATGATATTAAAAGCGCTCTGAAAAAATCGTTTGATTAAAAAGTAAATACAAAAAAATTAAGATTAATAAAATGAATCAAGATCTTTAAAGGATACAATAAGAATATTACATCTAAAATGATTGCAAGCATTGCAGTATTAGATGATAAAGAATTCTGGTATTTGTCCTTGTACCTGTGGAACTGACAGAGATTGTGATCGGGCTCCATTAGTACCCTCTATTCACCACACCTGATGGAGGAATCCAAACAATGTCTTGATTCAAACTGTATTCAAACAGCAATAGTAAGGCCAAATTTGCTTTCTTCTTGGACACATTCCATAGTTGACCATTCAATATGCATGCCACAGAAGCTTTAGTTCACATTAGCATGTACAGGATCACACAATTTTAGATTGAAAACAGTGCAACTGCTCCATATTTCTTCTTACTATTTAGATTAATGCACCTGTCTGACCAAAGCGTGTCAAATTCAGGTATGGTCAGACAATAATCCAGGAAGTATAGGTTTCGCAATGTGTCATTGGAATGCTACATGAAGCACAACACTGTGTACCTTGTGAGTTGTAATTAGTTCACTGAAATTGCCCATTATTATCCAAGCACGTTACATTATCCATGATGACTTCTGGAACACCATCAGCACTGATACGCCATTCATAGCTTTTCTGTGATTACATCTCTCACTCTGGGAAGCACAACTGTAGTACAATCAGCTGGTGAAGAGTCTACATTTCCAAGAGTATAATATTGCCAAAATCTAGTAGTAGCCTTATAAAACCCCGAGACCCACAAATCAAAAAGCAAATATTTCACTTTTCCTTAAAATATCATCACTTGATCACTTGATCCACCTGTCTTAGGTAATTATAGGCCAATCTTACCCATTATCTCCAAAACTTGAGGAGCTATAAAACAGCTAACTGATCATCTGCAGAGGAATCGTTTATTTTAAGAGTTTCAGTACAGATTCCGAATTCATTAAAGTACAGAAACAATATTATTGAAGATTATAGACATATACCATATTTCCCGGACTACAAAGTGCACCTGAATATTAGCCGCATAAGCTAAAATCAGGGGAAAATCCTGTTTTGTACATACATTAGCCGCACCTGACTAAAAGCCGCAGGTGTTTCAATGTTGACTTATCATATGTAAGAGAATATGCACAAAGGGAATTGTCAGGAAAGAAATGGCTGTTTGGAGACACACCCCTTTTATTAATATTTTGAAAAACAAGTTATGGGTACATATTTGCATAACTTTTTAGGTATATGTACAAGTAGCGGTAATTACAAGTACGAAACATGTACTGTGCTTCATAAATGGGTAACAAATGTAGTACATAACAATAACCTACAGCACACCAGAAAAATAGATTCGGACTACCTTTTAGGCTCAGGTGCAGCGACACGGCTTTAACAAGAAGAAAAGTCAGTCATTCACCACCATCTTCCTGCGCACTAAAACCACCAAAGTCCTCTTCTCCAGTGTCGGAAACGAACAGGCTCAGGATGGCTTCATCATCCACTCTCAGCTTCTTTCCATTGTTGTCACTTTCAAAACCAAACAAATCCTTGTTGTCAGTGTCAGAGTCGAACACCCTCTTAAGGGCCGTGGCGGTGTCCTCCTCTCCATCATGCAGCAGTCCAGCCCTTCGAAATCCGTTGGTGATCGTGGACGTTTTCACACTTTTCCACGCTGTCAGATTCCACCGGTGGAGTTGAGCATAACTTGCTTTTTGCAAGTTTATCGCCGCTAGTTATCCACGCCTCCTGCTGAACGCGTAGCGCTACTTTGAAGTTTGTGTTTTGCGCTACTTGTACGGCACTATGTTGCCTGGCGGATGGACATGTGACCAACATACCACTCTTGAACCCCGATACTGTGTGTCTGATCACATGCCCTTCCGCCAGGCAACGTAGTGCCGTACAACAGCGGAACAAACAAAACAAATCGTCTTACGATATGACAAAAATCATGGACAATCCATAGAAAAGCCGCACCTGACTAAAAGCCGCAGGGTTCAAAGCTTGTGCAAAAAGTAGCGGCTTATAGCCCGACAATTACGGTATATATATATCTTCTTATTACCTATGACATTGGACTCATCTCCATTTGCTCCGCTAGAAACAACTGAAATGTAAAATTCCAGCCACTAAAGGCCATCAGTCTTTAATGTGCTTGTTGGGTAAAATTGGATGATGTCACTACAGAAACAAATACAGTCTACGTGGATTTTACTGCCCTATGCATTGCCAAGAAATTGTCCTCGATCATGAACTGGAAAAATAAAAATAACCTTAATTCTAACCAATATAGAAACTGTCAGAGATTTACAGTTAACAAACAGTCAGGTGAATAAACAACACTGAGACACTTGTGTAGGTTAACGTGCTGCACGGGTGAAAAGCTCAGAGCGAATCACCACGAACTGCAGTATTTGTTTATTTTTATAGGTTACATCGTCAATATGCAAATATAATCACATTTCCTGTTACGTTGGTCCTGATGCTGTCTGTGTGTAAGCTGTGTGTAAGCTGTGTGTGTGTGTCACAAAGTATGTGTGTTGCAAGTCAATTTCTAAGAATAATATAATTGTTACACCCCGGCCTAGGCAACCGGGGTGCAACGCAGGAAAATAAAAATAAGGCAAAAAACACACGAGAAAAAACTAATACGGGCTTCCACAAAAATAATCCCAAAACGAGATTTAAAGCAAGATACGACATTTACTTACATCACCAAACACAAGACGTCAAACTATTTACAACGGGGGGGAAGATCGCGACCTTGACATACAGAAACACAGGGCTTAAATACATAGGAGCAATTAGGGAATGGACCACAGGAGGGAAACACAGCTGGGGCAAATTAGACCTGACGAGACAAGGAAACGTAAACTGAACACTAAGATAACACAGACTTTCAAAGTAAAACAGGAAACACATAACAGTCACGTCAAAACAAAACGCCTAAAACAATACACTGCCAACGCCGAACCGTAACATACGCCCCCACCCAAAAAAAACAAACATTTAAAACATACAACCCCAACGAAAAATGTTTGTTCCATGTCCAGCCCATACGGCACCGGCCGCCGTCCCGCAGGCGACGCTGATGGCTGGACGGGTTCCTCCAGTGGAAATGGAAAACTGGAGCGGGCCCTCGGATCCCCCAGCGAAGACAGACGAAAGGCTGGAGCGGTCCCACGGGTCCTCCAGCGAAGACAGACGAGCAGCTCACTAGCCGCAAAAACAGACACGCAGCCCACCAGCTGCAAACACGGACACGCAGCCCACCAGCTGCAAACACGGACACGCAGCCCACCAGCTGCAGAAGGCTGGAGCGGTTCCACGGGCCCTCCAGCGAAGGCGGATGAAGGCCGGAGCAGTCCCTCGGACCCTCCAGCGAAGACAGACGGCGGCTGAAGCGGTCCTCGGACCCTCCAGCAGACGACGAAGGCTGGGGCGGTCCCCCGGACCCTCCAGCGAAGACAGACGGCTGAAGCGGTCCCTCCCTCGGACCCTCCAGCAACGACGGACTTCTGAAGCGGTCCCCGGGCCCTCCAGCGAAGACAGACGGAGGCCGAAGCGGTCCTCGGACCCTCCAGCGAGTGGACGAGCCCCCATATGTTACACCCCGGCCTAGGCAACCGGAGTGCAACACGAAAAAAAGTAAAAATAAAGAAAAAAAACACACAAAAAAACCCCACTAAAGCTCACCACCAAAATCCCAAAACGAAAGTATCGACAAATCTATTTACAGCTATTTACAACAAACCATTTATTTACATCACCAAACACAAGACGTCAAACTATTTACAACGGGGGGAAGATCGCGACCTTGACATACAGAAACACAGGGCTTAAATACATAGGAGCAATTAGGGAATGGACCACAGGAGGGAAACACAGCTGGGGCAAATTAGACCTGACGAGACAAGGAAACGTAAACTGAACACTAAGATAACACAGACTTTCAAAGTAAAACAGGAAACACATAACAGTCACGTCAAAACAAAACGCCTAAAACAATACACTGCCAACGCCGAACCGTAACATACGCTCGTCCGGGATGTATTTAAGCCCTGTGTTTCTGTATGTCAAGGTCGCGATCTTCCCCCCGTTGTAAATAGTTTGACGTCTTGGTGTTTTGTTGTAAATAAATAGTTTGTTGTAAATAGCTGTAAATAGATTTGTCGATACTTTCGTTTTGGGATTTTGGTGGTGAGCTTTAGTGCGGTTTTTTTGTGTGTTTTTTTTCTTTATTTTTACTTTTTTTCGTGTTGCACTCCGGTTGCCTAGGCCGGGGTGTAACAATAATGCAAGTCAACTTCTGCGGATATGTATTCCTGTACTGGTCTCTTGCGGTAAATGCCAGTGTCACAGGGTCAGCTTCCTGTTTCTACAGAAAACTGTGTCTGGTGAAATATGTATAACATAACTTTTGAAGCATAAGCAAATAAAACAATAAAAACTCCCTAACAGAAACCATCTAATAGATCACATTAGTCTCGATACAGCCTCTGCCACCACATTAGCTCAATCCCTCTGGGCTCCTTTGATCGGCTCCATCACCAAGCGGGGGTTGGGGTCGTAGTTTGGTCCTGTCTTTGCTATTGTGGTTGATGTGGAGGTAGGGATGGGCTTAGGCCATCTGGAGAGTCCCTAGGCACGTTTTCCTCTGGAGGGCTTAACCGGGGGTTGTGGTCATGACCTGGTTAGGGGCTCTAGTGGCTCTTAGATGGTGTTGGGTCTGTCTAGCACAGGCCCACCGCTGGAACGAGACAACTACACAGCAAAAGCATTGAACACCAAGTAGGCAAAGTTCTTCGGGTCACTCATACATTAGGGAGACCTGCCTGGAGCCAAGTGTCGTTCCACCACTTGACCTCCGTCAGACTCTCACCCAGGTTCCCCATAGCACTCCTTTTATTGTGGTAACATGAATATGCATAGGGTCATTAGCATATAACGTCTTACATAGGTATACATGTAAACAAAGAATACTGTGTGTGTGTGTGTGTGGGGGGGGGGGGTCAGAGTGTGACCCCATAAAGACTTCCCTAAACCTGCTGGTCTGGAAGTCCAGCAGTTCATCTAAACAAAAGGCACTTAGACTAAAACAGATATAGCTACGTTTATCCTACCATAAAACAATAAGACAAGGTACGACCTCTCTCATGCTCCCAGAGTGCTCTGGAATGCACACAACGTTTGCAGACTATTAAGGATCAAACCTCTACCAATCTAAAACTAATTATAAAACTCCAAGCATATATAAGTAGATATTTCTAAGCATAAATGACAATCAACAATACAAAACCTAACAGATGGTGTTTCCCTCGTGGTTGCATGCAGCAGGGTTGGGGTAGGGTCTGTGCTGGCATACGTAGGTTACTGGCCTGGTAGCCTGGCTGCCCCTGGGCGGGTCCAGGGCGGGCGTGGGGGCTTGGGGTTCTGGGGGTGCTCGCCTCCATGCTGGGGCTCTGGCTGGGCCTTGGGGGGCTTCGGTCCTCGTTGGTGTGTCGCCGAGGTTGTGGGAGGGTGGTTGCACGGGGGCTCAGCCCTGGCGGAGGGGGCCTCTGGTGCATCGGCCAAACTGGAGGGCTCTTCAAATGGCATGGGGGTTGTTTCATCCTTGCAGGAGTTCACTCTGCAGGTGGGGGAGAGACATAGGAGAGGTGGAGAATGGACTTAACCTGGGTGTCTACTGTCTTGTGTAGCCTGGGAGATGATTGAATGATGGGGTGGGTACAGTTTCCTCTTCTCGCTCCAAAACACCCACCCATACTTGCAGGGCCTTGAGCTGCAGGTGTATCATCGCGTCAGGTCGGGTCTCAGAGTCCACCTCTCTGGGAACATCTCAGGCCCTCCAAAGCAGGGAGGCCTATCTCCCCTCACCACACTCTCTGCCGGTGGCTGATGCCCTCAGGTGTCGGTGCGTTGGTGATTCTTGGTATCCGGGGCTGGGCGCTCAGGTATGTACTGGCCCTCTCCCGGTGGCTGCTTGGCGGGGACTGGCGCCCGTGGCTCGGTCGAGCCCCTTCCAGGGGGTGGGGGGCCCTCAGGCCTCCAGCCTCTGGGCCTGTGGCTCGGTTCACTCTGGCAAAGCTGGCTGCCGGCAGAGCCCGCGGGCACGCCACTGCAGCCCCCTCTGGCTTCTGCTCCCTGACTGCTGGGTGACCCCTCGTCTGGGGCTCTCCTCAGCTCTTCCCAGGAGGGTGGCACAGATGCCCCTCCAGTGGTGCTCCTTGGGCTCTCGTACTGTGGGGCCTCTGGATGTCTGGGGCCTGGATCTCCTTCATGCCTGCTTCATGCCCTGGGGGACGGGACTATGGTTCTCCATACCCTGTAGCAGATTGTTACATGGAGAACCCTTTTGAATACAAGCACACTGATCCACACATGTGTTCACTGTTCACAGACACAAACTACATCTTTCTTGGCTGCTACCTCAAAGCTAATTGTGCGCTGTTGGTCCTGCGTACTGGACAACAACATTCAATATTTAGTATTTACTGTTATTTAGACTTAGCTAGATTAAAGGGATGGTTCTGTGTTCATTATGTTGCTCTCTTTTTTTGCTTGTGTTCTCGTTTTTTCTTTTTTTTTCTCTCAACAAGTGACCAGGGAGATTTTCTTCTTTTTAAGTGTCCTTTCTTACTGTCCCTCTTCCCCTCTGTTTTTCTTTATCTTCATCTCTCTTTCTTTCTATCCCCCAGCCATGTCCCATATGTAACAACTGAAAACAAAATAAAATAAATAATAACAACAAAGGTCGATCAAATAGACCAATACGGCATGGCTGTGAAGATCCACATGGCAAAGTAAATCCATTGGGTATCTTTGTCGGCCTTCAGAGATCAATTCTGATGGCTAAAGAACCAAAGGGGACAGGCAAAAAAAAATAAAAATAAAAAAATAAAATAAAATATATATATATATATCCAGAATCAAATTTACAATCTTTCCTCATATACAATGTCTTGAATAATCAGGCCCCATCTTATCTCAAAGACGCACGTGGCTATTGGACTGTTACATTCTCGGCCTAGGGGTAAATTGAACCCCCCCCCCCCCACTCACACACCACCCAAGAAAGAGCCAAAATAAACAATTTCCAAAATACTATGCAGCCATTTACTGAATTCAGCAGTGAGCATTGCCAAAATAACAAACGAGAAAATTTCTAAAGGTCCCTGAACTTCCCTACCAAAACAAAAGAAAAAAAGTCCAACCAAAAAGTAAGTTGCTTACCTAATGTTCTACTTTGGAAAACCGGAGAAAACTGGGTTCAACAGAAAGGGCTTCTTACTCCTACAAGGCTGCTGCAGTGGACAATATATATTCAGTGAAAGGGGTACAAATTACTACTTTACAAAGCTATTCACAATTATTTACAAAGATAATGTTCTAGCTCCAGACACACAAATCAACTTATACTTACTAATATACCAGTTGGCTAAGTTTCCAGACAGAGACACTCAAAGCAACAATCACAGGCTATTTGTTGGGTGGTGGATGCAAGGAGTGAGGAGTGAGGTGGCTGTCATCTGGTGGTTAAGAACTTGCTGCTCAATCAATTATCCAATCGTGAAACAGGAATGAATTCAATCCAACCACTCAGCAGGCACTGGTCTCCATCAAGACATGAAAATGTCCACACCTGAGAGAAAGGACAGAGAGAAAACCCCACAACCATCCTCTGGTGGGAGGAGTTACACACAAACACACATATGACCCACATGATCTTGGGTCATAACAGGACATTTAAAAGTAGACTGGGAGGACAGACAGACACCCTTTCTGATTTTAAAATTAGGATTAAACCTTTCGTTTTTAATAAAGCGTATAGATAGGGCCAGATCACATGACCCTGAACCCTCCTTTCATTACACAGCAATAGATCTAAGCTGCTGAAGGCTACCCATGATGCAAAGTGTTTCTTCTTCACTGACCTCTTTTCACTCACTCTGTGTTCATACACTGTGTTTATACCACTTTGTATTTAATCATTAGTTATTATTACATTGTGCCTCTCTTCCACAGTGGGTCTTTTGTCCTCTCTCCCAACACTGGACCTCCAATCAGTCATGGCAGATGGCTGATTCTCCCTGAGCCTGGTTCTGCCTGTTAAACGAGAGTTTTTCTTTTCGCTGTCACCAAGTGCTTGCTCATAGTTGTCTAATTGATGGGGTTTTCTCTGTATTATGGGTCTTTTGTTGCGACATAAGGTAGAATAAAATCTACTTAATAAAAATAAATCACGTAACAACAATGGGAGCAGCAGAAGGCTGCCACTCAATAAACAAAGCACCGAGGAAAAAACCCATAAATATCTATCTATCTATCTATCTATCTATCTATCTATCTATCTATCTATCTATCTATCTATCTATCTATCTATCTATCTATCTATCTATCTATCTATCTATCTATCTGTCTGTCTGTCTGTCTGTCTGTCTGTGTATATATATATATATATATTATATATATATATATATATATATATATATATATATATATATATATATATATGTATATATGCATAGGGACATTTGGAACCCTTGTTTGTCACAAACAGCATGACGCAGAACATGGAAAGCACAGCTTCCTTAATGTATTACAGGCATGCATCATGTTCTTAAGAGGGAATTAAATTGGTATCTGTACAGAGCCATGTTTTTTTTTCCTTATAAAACACACACACAGAGCACACAACTCGACATGTGACAGCAAATAATCAAAACGAAATATGTACTAAAAAATGTACAAGCTACGTCAGAACTCAAAGCTGTTTTTATCATCATGAGCTCTGGAAGAAAAACAATGCTGGGAGAGGCAGAAAAGAAACAACAAAGAACACACATGATTGAGAAGAATGGTGATGTCGGATGAGGGGCATGCGATAAAGAGATACAAGCAAAAGAATGCTGAAAGCACTGCGGTCTTCTGCCAGGCTGAGGGATTCAAATTAAGGCTGCCTCATTCATTGAGAACTCATTCCCTAGCCATCACAACCAGCACCTGTGGCTCTCATGGGAGGGGTGACTGAGTGAGGGGAGGGCAGGCAGTCTTCCTGGTAAACATCCACTGTGCGGCTTTGTTCAGCCTTGATGCTGTATTTAAAGCACAAATCTGGTGTGGTCTGTTGACTGCATGACATGTAATGATGGGCTTTGTTGTGTACTCATTTATTATCTTGGGAATATTTCCACTTGGTATTCTTCCAGGTGTTCATTTAGGTCCGAATTATATATTTTTTATTTTAAAATAATCTCAATTACAGTAAGTAAGGGTGCTTTTTCATTGTATAAGAACATTTACTTTTTGCTTGAATACATAATAGTGGTATTTAAATAGTGAAAGTGGCTAAATAAGTCTTGAAGGCATTTAGGCATGCTTTTTATTTTAATGCAATGAGATGTGGTCAGTTGGCCATTGTGTTTCACATTATGCTTTTTTTCTTTTAGTTATCTATGTCTTGATATTTTGTCATTTGGCTTTGAAGTGATTTCTAAATACACTTCATTATTTCTTTTTTAATGTTATTATTTAATGGAACTATTGTACACATGTCATACCAGCCTGTATGCAACTGGAATAGAACAGACACATTTCCCACCAGGTGATGGATCACACATGATCTTAATATATCCATGGGATAGCATGTTCTCCTTCACTACATCCATGAAGCTTCTCTGTGGTCTTCCACTTCTTAGTTTTATTATCCTCCATATCCTCCATATTATCCTCCATATTCAGCTGACATTGTTAGACAATGTTTGAGGAAACATTCTGTCCACACTTTTCCTAAAATGGCACCTATCCCAACAAACAAAAAAACAAGATTAAAAATTGTATTATTCAAGTACCCAGAAGACCCTTTGTTTTTTGTTCTAAAAACATACACTGGCTCTATGCCTTGTATTGTTAGAAGACCTGAGGATATCTGGCATGATGCTTTTGTATCATGATACCTGAAGAGGTCTAACCCCTGATGCTATGTTTTTGAGAAAATAAAAAATAGTTTTTCATTTGTGTAATTTATTTATGTATTATTTCTTACTTGTTAACCCCTGCAATTTAATCCATCTGAGAATAATTGTTTCAAAAGTCAAAAGTACGTACTTTTATACTATAGAGTAGACTTGTAGTCAAGACCGCCTAATCCGAGACCAAGACAAGACCAAGACCAAGACCAAGTTGAGATGAGACCAAGACCGAGACCGAGTCGAGACGAGACCAAGACCAAGACCGAGACAAAAAAAGTCTTTAAACTGCAGCCAGATGCTGCTTCGTTTACGGGTGTCAGGCATATTTATGTGTTTTTGCTTTCGCACAGCCCTTCTCACTGCTGTCTACTGTCTCACTCACTTACTGAGAGGACAGACGGATGGCTCCACTTGACTGTTGCGTCTCTCACCCTCTCTGTTTTTCACATAATGATATTATCCTATATCCTCGCATGTGATTGGCCACAATATGGAGTGATTGGAGCATAACTGAGCCACTTTGTGAGAGCTGAGCAGCGAAAGGAAATTAAGTGAGAGTAGAAATGACTGAAAGATTATTATGGTCTATTTTGAGTTTTGTTCAAAAAAGAATGACTTCATATATATATATATATATATATATATATATATATATATCCATCCATCCATTCGCTTCCGCTTATCCTTTGCAGGGTCGCGGGGGGCGCTGGACTACAACAGTAACCAAGACAGAACCAGAATCAGAACTAGATGATAGTAGCACTAAAAATCTTCATAGACCTGCACTACACTTATTTTTTAATTCTACCAAAGTACAATATTTAGATTGAGAAAAGTTTACATAATTATTTAGCCTTGTTGTGCAAATAAGCCTGCATAACTTAATAAATATAGAATTTGAAAAGTAACAAATGGTATCTAAAAAGAAACACTATAGGTACTAGATACATGTTCTGATGAGTTTTGGTAAACAACCATTTGACTAACATGTGTGTCTCACCTGCTCTTGTTCCATCTCTGTTCTGTCGTCATTCTCTCTTTCCCTCTTTGTGCTGACAATCAAGCCAAACACCAACATCATCAAATATACAGTTGAAACCAGAAATTTATGTACTCTTCAGATAAAAACACAAACACTTTTTTAATTGTAACATCAAATCAGACTAAATGTTTTTTTTTTAGATTGATAAATATAAAAAACATATTTGTTAATTTTAAGAGTAAAGAGAGAAACTATCTGTATTTCTTAATTGTAAATGGCACCAAATTGTATTCAAAACTGAGCCACACTTATGGAGCTCCACAATTCTTTTCCTGGTGTTTTGGTTGACATCTCTTGATTTTCCCATGTCAAAGAAACGGGCTCTGTGTTTTGGGGGAGTCTTATATGCATCCACAGGTGTGCCACCAGTTTACTCACATGGACTCTACTAACCTATCAGAAGCTTCTTCAGCTCAGAATGGAATCGTCTGGAGTTTTCTTATTAATTAACAACAAACTTAGTGTATATGTACTCCTTAATTTGATGAAAGTGATTAAAATAGACAGCTCCCTCTTTTTATTCTGACATTTAACTAATTCAAAAGATATTTCAACATTTATTTATCTAACACAAAAGTTTACTCTAAATTGATGTTTAACAGTAAAAAAAAGTTTTTATGTTTTCTCCCTAAAGTGTATGTAAATATCTGGTTTCAACTGTGAATATACTGCTGTGTATCAAAATTCCTCTTGTTTTGCATAGAAATATACTGAACAACATACAAAGCATAATATATAAAATAACATCTACCTGAGTTTTTTCTTTGAAAGAAGCCTCTAATGTCCATTCTTATATTTCAGTACATAACTGAAACCGATTTAGAGAGTTTGTTTAGCCGTGGAGGGTAACAACTGAAAATATGAAATGTAAGCTAAGACTCTCTAAAAAATCAGCATTGCTGTTCGGCTTTTTATTTATCCATTTGTTGATTCACTCGAAGAGCAAGTAACGCAACCAAGTGATCAGTTTGATATCAATCTTTTGTGATACACCGTCATATTTACATTATTAGTTCAGTACGAATGATTTGCTTTGGTACCTGGTCAAACTTTAGCTCTCCTCTGTCTGCAGCAAACTCGCAGGCAGCAGCTTCTCCCCCCTTGCTCACATGGGTGCTGTGCTCAGTCGCCTAGTGCCTGAGCTCGGATCATACCAAAATTAGGGGGAATTTACGACAGTGCGCTCTGTGCTTCGTGTGTTGTTTTTGTTTCATACAGTTGTCAGTCAGGCATCTAACTAACAAATTACACTCCAAAAGACCCCATGCTTCTGAAAAAATGACCCGGGCTTAAGCCCAGTAAGCCACCCCCCCACTCCGCTGATGGTTGACTCCAAATCTCCCGAACACTATGTCGATTTGAGAACGCAAGACCAAAACAGCGAGACCAAGACCGAGACCAAGACAAAAGTCCGTCGAGACCAAGACGAGACCAAGACCACGTAAAAGTGGTCTCGAGACCGGTCTCGAGACCAAGACCGATCTCGAGACATCCAACTCTACTATAGAGTTAGTGTTTAGGTGTAGCATAACACAGTGCAACATAGTATAGAATAGCATAGTATATTAGTTTTTAATATATTCATTTTGTTTTCTTTGCTTTTTGTAATTTAATTTACGAAGTTTGCAGTCAGGTAAGAACAAGTGCAAAGTGTAGATTGTTGTTATTTGTTCTGTTGAAACTCATTTACTCTTGACTTTTTGTGGCTTCATTCTCTTTCGCTCAACAATAATTTTTCTTTTTTAAAGATACAGTATGTGTTGAGGTCAACTTGAAATAAAGACAGATGTGAATTGTAAAAGTGAGGTCAGAGGTCAAATGTGACAAGATATTTGGATGCAAACTATAATGTGAGATTTTTAATCCCCACCAGTATCATTTCCTAAATGCTGTCAATACAAACAAAGGAAGTAGAATTTTAACCGCCTAAAACCTGGACTCTTTCATGGCATGCATTTTTAATTTCTCTGTGCCATTTGGGCTGATTGGGACCTGATAAATGTAAAAACAAAGAATTACCTGATATTCTTTTTTTTTTTTACCCGCTTTTTGTTTCTGAGAAAAATGAGATCCACATATGAGGACATTCGTTTTAAATTTTGATAGAACAGTGGCAGTATACTGTCCTCGTAAGTGGATATTAGACCTTTGTAGAGCAAAATTTTGTATTTTGGTCTAGACAACCCTAAAATGTGATGTCCATATATGTGGACGCCAGGTCCTAGGAGGTTAAAGATAAAAGACATTTTTGTTTGACCTTATTTGACCTTGACGAAGCATGATATTTAGAATCTCTATAGATCATTCCCTATATGTTGTCAACAGAAAAAATCAGAGGTTGAAACATAGTTTTAAATAGTTTCTATAGCATTATTATCAGTTTAACCTTCAGATGAGTCTATTGACCTTGACGGAGAGGTCAGAGGAAAATGTGATATCATATTTTTAGTTTTTTATATGGTACTTTCCACAGGTTGACAATACATATCACACTTGTAAGAAACACAATTTCAAGGATATAAGGCTTTTTGTCAAATTTAGACCAATAAATCAGTAAGTTGACTTTGAAGACCTCAGTGGACGTAAGCCAGATTTCAATGGATTGTAAGCGTGAGACAACATAACATCAGAATTCATTCAAAACCATTCAAACTATCGTGTTTAGAGTCAAAACATAACCTCCTTGGCGGAGGTAATGATTCCACTTGATATAGGGCCAATGTAAAAAGCAGCTTACCTTTTCATGTAGGTGCAGTGCACATATGCATATATACAGAGATATTAATGTACCTTAAAAAACAAAACAAATATAGACACATTTTTAACACCTAGTCAACAACATCTGTGCACAGATCTACTGTAGTGTGTGCAGATACTGTTCAAATAACTTTTAGGGTGACTTATCACTGAGAAGGACTTCAGATGTGAGGTAAACACAGTGATAATGAATAAAGCATGCATTGTTAAAAGGTCCTGTCAACCCATCACATCATATCATGATACTTCTTGCAATTCATCTCTTTTGACACATTTATTGGACCTTTGTTCCTATGGCAAGAGCTAAGCTTTGGCAGCATCCCTGTCACCTGCAGCTTTATTTATTTATGTTTTATCAAAACAAATAAACAACAGCTTTAATATTTAATCTTCTGTGCAGTAATGAATTTCCATGTGTCTATTGATCTGTCATATAAGACAAGTACAGTGCCCAACAGGGTGTGAAGCAAACAAAACCATCCATTATAGATGAGCAATCTCCTTGATGGTGTCACATTATTTATGCACCCTGTCTTATGCAGTAGTTTTGATATTTAAAACATTCGTATGATTAACCACATACTGTAGGCCCCATTTTCAAAGCATGTAATCGTCCTCTGCATTTGCTGGAGAAAGTCATTAGAAATGAGAGTGGAATAAGACCCCTTTTGTGTTCTTGTTCCTAGACATGCACATCTGATAAGCAAGTGCAGTATTTGCTTTAGCCAAATGAGTGTGTCTTAAACTACATGTATGTATTTCTGATGCTCATTGCTACTGGTGACCTTTCAAGGGTTTTTCCATTCTCGCCCTATGACAGCTGGGATAGACTCCAGCCCTCATATGACCTTGAACTGAATAAGTTAAGAAACTGGATGGATACGCAAATGGGTGAATGCTCATAGCTAAATAATCTGTCATGCATCACATACTGAATGTAGGAAAAAAAAAAAAGCTGATGTTATAAGACCAGACTGCTCACCCACCTCCACATGATAAGCAGTATGTTCAAAGACCCCTAGTGGTGCCCACCAATAACAACCCTGACACCCCACAACAACAACATTCTGGAAATGCCTAGCAGCAAAATAATACATCCAGGACAGTCATGTTTTGATCTTGCAACATCCCACAGTTTCAATTTACCTCAAAGCTCTGGGGCCAACCATTAAACACTCACCATGTTAAACACAACCACACCACTTGCTGGTGCATCCCAAAAATAAACCCAGAATCATCCCCACTTGCTTTCAGCTCTTAAATAAATTATGTGAAGAGACCATGCATTTCACACATGCTGTATTTTAGGTTATATTCACCAGAACACAGAGCAGCAAAGCAAGGGTGAGAACCAGAATCTAACATTAAATTTGTCTTGTTGCATCTTGACGCACGCTCATTCAGTGAGTAAGAAAATCCCAGAAAGTTGATTCTGTTTATCTAGACAATAACCAATTTGTCATAAAATTGATTTAAACACATCAGTTACACATCTTGCATATCATGTATGCACACTGAAAATAAAACATCCAGATGAGCACGATCAACTTTCTGGAATTTGCTTGTAATGTTTGCAAATAAAATCAGTGGCACATTTATAAATTGATAATGAACCCTGTAAAGCGTGAACCATCAAGTAATTGCCAGAAAGTTGGAGTGTTTCCTAAACCTTCTGACAAAGTTTTTTTTTTTTTTTTTTAAAGAAATTAATTATCATTTTGCATAGATGACTCTTATTTTGTAGCATTTTGCTACATCTGAAATTTTTGTACACTTAAGTCCTTGCAATTATATTGCACAATTTATTCAGGTTTTTCAGGGAAAATAATAAAACTGATGTAACAGTGTCAAAAATTCAAAACACTTACTTGTATCCCGAGATAGCAAAATATTTGCTTGTGTAGGCTATCGTCCCAAGTCAAAATGAAGAAGCTAACCACTTTCTTGTAAGTGAACAAAGCTAGCATAAGCCAATGTAACTAAATGTTACTATCTGATAGTCAAAGATTTGTTGCCTTGCTTTGTGACAAATAAGTTGTTGTTATAATGATCTCACTGGAAAATTAAACCAAGAAACATCATGTATTGCCACTATCTACTGTATATCTAAAGCTAATGAAGAACTTACAGATTTAGATAGTTAAACCACCACAGTAGCTGAAATATCTATATAACAATTTATAAAAACTGGCATTTTTGTTACAATTTTCTAAAGATTATCCTTCCACTTATCCTTTTCAGGGTCGCGAGGGCGTTGGAGCCTATCCCAGTCTGTTGCAGGGGTAACACATACAACCATTCGCCTTTACATTCACACCTATGGGCAATTTAGAGTTTCCAATTAACCTAACCTAACCTAACCCCACTATCCTAAAGGCAATATTCCAAAAAATCTCTGATCAGATCTTAGGAAATATTGGATTGTTCAATTGTTTAGTTGTAGTGAAAAAAGCTCTATGTTTGCACTTTGATTCTGTGACATTGTAAATTTTCTTCGAATCTATTGATGATTGCGTTTAAAGATCAAATCAATATTGCCTGTATTTTGTGTTTGTAACTAATTAGCAAATGTAACCACTAACAGAACTAATCTGGTGATAATGGTAACATGTTAAACAGCAGCATGATAGTATTGTCACTGTGTACCCATTCACAGTTGTTACTGGGAACCTGTGTAGGACTGGGGAAAAGTTAAAATTAGTTCATTTTTATTGAACCAAAAAATTCTATAGCCAAAATGAGACTTGATTTTAAAGGTAGCATTTTGCAGATTTTTTAAATTTGCCTATTTAGGTTATGGCTAGAAGAAAACCTTAACCAAAGATTGGTTGCCGATAACCTGGTGGATGTTAAGAGCTCAAAAAGTCTAATTGCAGCTCTGCCGTGACCTGCTGAAGTAGACATGACTTGTTACATGTCTCTACTTTCACAATGGAAGAGGTATATTCATTGTAAGATGAACTGTTCCTTTATTAAGAGTTGTAATTCTGTGCCTACAGCTTTATGTTTCTCGCCCAAGGATGGAGAATGATGCCTTCAAGTAGAAAACTGCTGTGAAGGAGCCTTTGTTATGTCAAAAATATGATGTTATGAGGACAGGGTGGCCCACACCACTCACAATTTGTGAGCTATTATTAGAAAGAAGTGTCATAAGAAATCACATTTGAGGGATTTAGACATACCATTTTTATACAGTATGTGAGTACGTATACCTCTTGTAATTCTGACAGTGTTTTCCAAGAAATGCTATGAAAAGATGATCGTTTGGTTTTCATACAGTTTTTGTGTTCTATGCATCTTGGTACACAACAGTGTGACACACAGTGTGCTCGCTGTTCTGGTTATATTTTTAAAGCTCTTACCAGTGGGACTCTCTAGCATCCAACAAATGTAAAATTTATGTCCCATGAACTTGTGAAACTGAGAATTTATGTCCTCCAGATTGTTATCAGCAGAGTATGACAAGCAGGGAAACTGAGAAAATGACGAAGCAGCACGACCTGTTGTCTATGTTGAATCTTGGTGAGAAATTCTTTTTTGCTCTATGCCCACGTACACAACAGCTGTAGCCTTTTAATAAAGTAGCGGGTGGCCTTGGTTTTCTCTGAACTGAGGTTTGTCAGAGGTTTGTGTGAACTCATATGAGTGGATATGTGTGTGTCTTTAAGCACTCAGCCATGGCAGGCGACTGATTGATGGCTGAGCAAGTCCAGGATGCTCCATGGCTGCTACAGATTGGCACAGCGGAAAGCTGGCAATGGAAGTGCTGTGAAACACACACACACACACACGTACAGGACATACACGACACATACACACAGTCATCTTTTTTTTTCAGATACACCAGACCAATGACACAACATCCCAGGATGGGAAGGTTGTCGCCCACATGCCCTCCACATCTTGTCGACGGTTGAACCTGCCAAGTGTCGTTTTTAAATGCCAGAATGGAGCGGTGAACATATGGAGACAGGGTTACGATTTACAGGTTGTTTCTAGGACATACAGTATCTTAATTTTACCATTTTAAACATTTTATACTAAAATTATATCTGAAAATATTTTACTTAAGGGAAGTGAAACATACAATTTTAACAGTACACCAAAATATTTGCTCATGCAAGCTAATTTCTTTCAATATTAAACTCAGACAAAGGTGGTATATTAAAGATTTATGATCGCTTTAAGATGCATACATTTGTAGACATTTTGAAGTATTGATTTTAGCACTGTGGTCCTTGCCATGTGTTATTTTTGGACAAGATAGTGAATTGCTAAGTTATCAGCTGGCACTAATAAGGCTGGTTAGGAAACTGCATTCATAGACTACATGGGTGCACTGGACTGGAGCAGATTTTGTGGACAATCTGTACTACACTGTAGGAAATAGCATTAGTCAGGCCATTTATACTTACTTTTTTTTTTCAAGAGGTACCGACACCACAAACATTGATACAAAATATCAGGTAATGCTACTGAACTTGGTTAGCAAACTGCAACCTCAGATGAGACTGACTAAATACTGAGAAACAGGTAGAAAGCGAGAGCGAAGTATAGAGAGAGAGAGCGAGGGACACAGAGAGAGAAAGAGAGATCCATGGAGACAAGACAGAAACAAAAACTTGACATTCACAACCAGACATAACTGACTACACACAGGGGATGCTGGGGAGGACACACAGAGGCAAGACCAGGACATGAAAGGGAAAAAACTCAAAGAACTAAGGGCAGGTACCAGAGCAATCAAAACTGAACATAAGAATCACATGATTCCCTAAAGAATGAACAAGACCAAACAATGCAAAACACAGTACGAAATGAACCTCATGAACCCAAACAAACTCAAAACACTGGGTCAAAAAACCCAGGACCATGACACTGGTCTCCTCAACTCCCAGACATTTACACATTGTTGTTACAAGAAAAGGAGATGCTACACAGTGGTAAATGTGGCCCGGTCTGAACTTCAAAATGAGAAAATATTTTTCTTAAAGTGGGCAGTTTCCTCATTTGAAATATTTGATATGTTTTCTTTGTTCTGTTGGGAATAAAAGCTGGGTATATGAGATTTGCAAATCTTTGGATTCTCTTATTTATAAATGTATACCAACTTTTTTTGAATTAGGGTTTATACAATTAACCACACAGCAAGCCATGTTATTTGTCAGATAACAGCATTAAACTGTTTTATAGGGCACCGATACCACAAACACAGCTGAGAGGTCCAGTTCACTGACTCCAGTTAGCTGAGGTGATGCCTAGCAGGCAGCTAGTGCCTTAGTCAGTACCCACAGTCATAAGGAAATTAGCTACAGAGACAAAAAAAATGTTTTATCATATCAGCCCATAAACATATTTTTATTTCTACTACAAAATTGGCCATTTTAATTTAGGACTCTGGGGATGGTTGCATTTTGATGCCTGATTCAATATGTTATTTGAGGAACTGAACTTCTTCTCCTTCCTTTGGAATCAGATGTCACCATTTGATTTAGAATTGAAAATGGGCCTCTAAACCAAACCAACCAAATTTCCCATTGTGTGACAATTAAAGGAATTAAAGGATTATTCTAAAGTGGCCATATGAGTGTACAAATATACATTGTTATGAGAAAAAGTAGGAGATCTTATCGTTTATATCAAGTGAAATCTAAGTATCTATTGTCCATTGTTACTGTTGACAATTACGTATAAATGTGTTCAGGCACATTTGTTCCTCCTTTACCTTCAGGTAAAGAAATCTAGCCGTTTCCAGGGAAACCATAATAGGTAAATCACTCCAATATTGTTGGCATCTTAATTTATAGGTACTTTCATCTGAAAGTATCTATAAATTAAGACAGAAAGGAAGCATAATGACTTGAGGTGTCAGAAAAGTCGAGGGTTTCAAGAGAAATGAGACACCTTCAATTTTAGTACACTCAAAAAAATGAAACGTTGACTTTAATTAAAATTATTTTGTCAACAGGTTCCACGAAATTGAATTATGTTAGTTTAAAGCAAAAATCTTTAGTTCATCTAATTTAAAAAAACTACTTAAGATTAACAAGACATATTTAAGACTAACTAAATCAAGTTATGTTGTATGAACATAGATGATATATTTTCAGGTTAGATAGTTTAGATTAGTTACTTCAACACATTTCTTATTTGTGGCAGTAAAATGTTAAATTTAAGTTAGATTAATTCAAATATTATATTTTCAGCCACCTTGTGCTTTATTAATTAGTTTTACATAAATCTATTTTGTCAACAGGTTCCACACAAATGAATTAAGTACATCCAACTTATTTTTTAAAATTTATTTTATTGCCAACACATTCAGTGAGCATTTGTGTAAACCCAGTCCAAAATAAAACACAACAGCTCATTAGGGTTAGTAATTAACAGTATGTAGACAGATGCAACATCAAGACTTTAAATTAAATGTCTGTATCTACCAGAAATAGAAGAGAAAAAAAACGCATTGAAGATCACATAACACATTGATAAGATGACACTTGAGTTATGCACATGTGATGCTAGTAAGGTCTGTGAGTGTTTTTTTTTCTTTTAGTGTCTAAAATGGATAGCAAAGTTGCTATTTGCAATGATTGCTTAGGGTCAGTCCAGTAACACAATGCCAATGAAGTGCTTTCCTTTAACAATGCAAAGTGAAGTGTCCACCTCAACAGCCACAATTTAAAAAAAAAAATGTAACAACAATAATAATAATAATAATAATAATAAATAGTCCACTGATATTAGCAATCAAAGAAAATTACATCACCATCCCAAATAAAACTTTAACAAAACATGCCAACATTATGGTCTAACAATAAAACAGCTTGTCAGCGTTCAGTTTTTTGCAACAGCACAGCAGTAACCATTTAATAACACTCGCCACTGTCAACATTTATTTTACCAGTGTTTGGGCAAAAAACTTCAGATGTAAACATTTTAACATGGAAACAATTGTTCGTCTTTAAAAGTCCACAAAATATACATTCATCCTGCATTCCCAACTTGGATGATCTGATATCCTCGTGTTGGTGTTGTTCCCAGACCATCATGAAAATGTTGTTCCAGGTTCAACATTGCAAGTGACCAATCACATTGTTGTGACGTTATTCTATTCCAAGCCATTCGTGCATTTATGAAATTCCAATGTTGCAAGGACAATATCAATTCTGCTTACTGTTTATTAAAGGGTTACGGTTAGGGTTAGGGTCAGTTGATCGGCGGACAGAGGCGGTTTCACGCAGCTTAAGTACAGTTTTTTGTTTTACGCCGGTTTTTCCCGAAGTCGCAAAAGTATGACGTCACAACATTCTGATTGGTCACTTGCAATGTTGATCCTGGAACAACATTTAGTATGATGATCTGGGAACAACACCAACACGAGGATATCAGATCAACCTCCTAACTTACCCTTATTTTTAGTATGTATTGCAATTACCTTTACAATGCACACAATGTAACACAAACTGAATATGAATATATTTCCACCTCATAACAATATGCCTTGAACGCTAATATACACACCACCCTTCAACATTTCTGGTGCAGTATCATCTCTCAATTAAATCCTTTAAATCTCAATGCTTTTGATTGTCTCTTAGCTTTCAGTCTTGAGGTTAACTGAGATTCAGTGCATATATCCCACCCATTAAGAGTGCACATGCAGAGGCCAGGTCTTCCAGGTCATGCAGGACACACTAGATGGTTATACCCACATCGGCTGGAGGAGTGCTGGCATCAGCTCTTTCGATGGTAAAGATAGCAAGGGTAATTTGTTCCAGCTCCCTCTGAACAGCTGTAGCTTAGACACAAAAACATAGAAAAATGGCATCCAGTTTTAAAAAAAGAAAGAAAAAGGGCCAAAGCTACCCTTTAATGACGTAAACACAATATTAGGAACATGCACCCCAGTGCGCCACTATTTTAGACTACAGATTCAACGATAAATATAAATAGTTTGGGTATACAAGAAGATTTCCCAAAACATTTAAACAGGTTCCATGCAAATTACAACAACAACAACATTACAACATGCAACAACATTAGTTATTCAAAATTTGGTTTAATACAGATAAAAAACTAAACTAAAATTACCAACCAATTATTCTTTGAAGAGGATGCTTGGGTCTTCATTCAGGTAAAAAGGTAGTGCCCTGAGGACACACTCCCTCCCCTTTTCAATGGTTTCCTTCTGTAGAGAGTGGCAGAGATACAGGAAGAGAAAACAGATATACTTTAGGATGACAGAAACTCACATTATACGCAAAATGAATGACATATCCACTGCACAGATAGACATGTACACAAGACCAACTAATCATCACATGGACATGAATAGTTAACCTGTTGGGCAGGGTTTCCACCACATTATATATGTCCATAATGGAGGTAAAGACAAACTAATACATCATCTTTTTTGCATTCAAAACATAACATAAAAACATTCACTTCTGGTTTAACCTAAATCAAGGGATCAGATTTTACATATGTTTAGGTAATTTAAATTTTCCAACGTTTTGAGTACCAAACTTTGTCTTGCTTAATATAAATGTAAGTGCACTGTGCAGCTACCATACACTAGCTGTTTAAATTTGAAAATGATCTTATTAGCCATAATATTTTGCTACCAACAGAATAACGCACCTGTGTGGCTGGGGCCAAAGTTTGTCTAATTTTCTTCCCTGCAACGCCTCCTTTTTTCTTGAAGACTTTTATGAGCTGGTCAGTGTATTGGTCAAGTTGTGTAAAAAGCCTTGGAACATGCAGTAGTAATCCTCACATATTCTGCTTCCACCTGAAAATATGTCAACAAACACAACATACTGTACTGTAAATATACATACTATATGTACACATATACAAACTAAAACTAATGTAGTAAGACCTCATTAAAGCTATAATTTTAACACAAACATTTACACAAAATGCTAATGGAGCCATTACAGCTTTTATTGTTATTTATCAAGTTCCAAAAAATATTGATCACAGCTGATCTGAAAAGAATTTCATGCCTCAGGCCCTTGAACTGCAACCTTTACCATGGTTCAGATGTGGAGAAGAAATAACAGGGGCATGGGATGGGTCACAAAAGAAAACTTAACTTATAAAACAGTTTTGTTTTTAAAAGTATAACAGTTCACATACCACATACAAGCTCAGCAATACCACATACACCACATCAGTATAGGAGGGAGCAGGTAAAGGCAGGATCTGAGATTTATAAAGAAAAAAAATAATTAATTCCTTAATTTCAAGAAGCAAATTATTGTTTGAATTACAACTAAATAAAATACTACTCAGAAGAAAAGCAAGAGATTGACACTGCCATGTGCTAACTTTCTATAGAAGCAATTATCACCAGGTCTGTCGACCTCCATTGTCTGTCCACTCATATGTCTTGAATAATTTTATTAAAAAAATTAAGTGTGTACTTTCACAAACTGTAATTTATAACTACATTGATATGTATAACTCCGCTAGGAAACATGCTGTATTTACAGACCATTTTTACATAATACAGATTACTGATAGAGCAGAACAATGGTGTCACAGTGGCTTTCGCCCTTGACTTTTTGGATTTTAAATGTCACTTTATGCTATCCTTGCTATCCTATTCGATATTTCCGACTCTCGGATTACAGAAAAGGAATCCCAAGAAAGCAAATGGAAAAATAACCCCTTGAAAGAATAACCCCATGAACCCCTGTAGCTAATCCCTTAATAAAACAAAAAACAATAAAAATGTTTCTTACACAGTCCACAAAATAAGCATGTCCAGGACCCAGTAAAACTAATGTAAAACAAGCGCACGCAAACGATATAACATGTCTTGTAAGACAAACGCAAAATATAACCATGCTGGACATATAGATACTACACAACATAGTCAAAGAAAAAAGTGGTCTTACCTCTCAAAGAAACAGCAGCTTGGCGCCAAAACAGCCTTTTTCAGTTAAATTTGAAGTCTTGTGCATGAGCAGGCACAAGCCGTGAAACCTTCTTGTTCTGCACGGTTTCATTACAACTGTTTTTGCATTACTGCCACCTTGTGGATATACAAGGTATATCGATCCTAATTGACTTAACTTAAATGTTATGCGATCAAGTAACACATTAGTATTATGTACGTTGAATAATAGACACAATTACGTAGACTTGATTAGAAAAACATATGTTAACTTAACAAAAACATATATTTTAAGTAAAATGAAAATAAATAATTAATATACACTGAACAATCCACCTCATTCATTTTTTTGAGTGTAGTTATTAAAGTATGTGGAACAAAATATCCCCAAACTGCTATTGTTGGGATAGAAATGTGCTGCTGCCTCCAGCAGATTCTGCACAGCACACATACAGGATGCATTAATACACTGAAAAAAAGCATAAAAACCTCCAGATACACTCATGCTCCAAACAAGTGTGCAAATGCAAAGAAATATTCCTGCAAATATGCAAAAAAACAGTCAGCAAGAGAGGGGAAAGTGGCTATACTGTAGAACCATGTAGTCTTTTTTGTGTTTTGTTTTTTTTCCAGTTGCACATGAGTCTTCCTTGTTATCACCTCAGGTGACAGAGTTTATTAAAGCAGTTGATAACCCAAGTTCCTTAGACATGCAATAAAACCGAGCTTCATCAGTTTGGTTTATTTGCCAACTAAAAGAGAACGTGAAGAATTAAAGGTGTAATTGAGTTGAAGTTCTGTGAAATGAAAAATGTGATTCCACCTTGTATTTCTTTGACAAACTACTTCTATGCTGCAGCAGAAACCATAAATAAAACTTGCACATACTCATATCAAAAGACATCTCTTAGAGAAATTGTGTTTCACGTCTTCCAGGCTAAATATTCTCAATAACTTGTATGTGATGTGTTGTACTCTTTTATAACTAATTGGCTTTGCCACAGATATTCAGGAGGAAAGAGAATCTTTGCTTAAAGTGTTTAATTTTTTATTTAATTTTGTTGGTGTTTGCTAGACATTTTTTGTTCCTAAGGAATGGAGCCTAATGACTTTCGTCAAGCCTTGAGTTTTGTCTAGTACAGACCTAGGCATTGTAAGGCCCAAGTGCCACATTCAGTCCATTGGTTCTCCTTGACTGGCCCACGTGAGGTCTATAGTAAACCAAGATTCCAGCATAAATAAGTACATATCATGCAGTTTGTCTTATTTCAGCCACTAAACACCATGCAAAATTTAAAGGTTTTAACAAGACATGGACTTCTAAGTAATTATCAGCTGACGTTAATGGTAAAGCCATGTGCATTTGTGGTGGAGAGCAGATACGAATTGACATTTGCAATAACCATTACAAGACTAAACATGCAGAGAAATGCACTTGAACTTGTGAACTTTTCTGATGTAGAGGACACGTACCTTTGCTACCTTTGTTAGAAAAACTCCAAAAGCAACAAGTACTTTTAAGCTAACTTTACAAAACCAGTGATGGAGCAGTCAAGAACAGCTTTGTGATTTTGACAAAATTGCATTTAAGTTTTCAACTGAACTCCAGCTACCCACACTTGGTTTAGCACCACTTCAAGATTTATAGTTTTCAGTGACTGTCAACAACTGTTTCAATAAGGAGAGATTATTTGAAAATAAGGAACAGTATTTATTGATGAACTGAGATGGAATTATAAAAGTCATTGGACAACTAAACTCAGATGAAGCAAAATAGCACAGCAGTGTCTCCAACAAAGTTAGGAAATGGGACAGGACTCTGAAGTCTAGAGTTGGTCATCACAGAAGTCATCAGGCAAGAGCAGAAAACCAAAGCAGTCTGATTTTTCGAGCCTGAACTTTTGCTTCACAGGGATTGCTTGCACAAATACTGACCTACCAAGCTCAGATTGTTAATCTCAGACATACAGCTCTGACCTAGCCCCCCTTCTTCTGGGTGAGTCAATTAGAAGAAAGTATGCTTAAAGACAGAGGGGAACCTAAGGCAAAAAAAAAGGATCATTCTGAACTGTGAATCATGCATAGCTACTCTTTTATAGTCAAAGAATAAAAATGTGGCATTGGACATGCAGAAGTTCATTACAATTCTGACTCCAGCTGTTGCACCTCAGTTGAGAACCTTACACTGCATTGTGCATCAGACAGTGTTGCATCAAACTAAGTGTGGAGCTCAAAACTACAATGGACGGCGTTATGGCTACAATTAATTTTATTCGCTCAAAAGTCTGCTGAGCACCATGACCTGCTATTGCACAATGACGTCAGGTGGCTGTCCACAGCAAGGGCACTGGAGCATTTCTGTGATCTCACAGAGGAGATCACAACTTCCCTGTGCAACAGCAGGCAAAAAAAGCCGAAACAGCAGATGTGACCATTGTCCTTTAAAATGTGACTGGTTCAGATTGATTTTATTTTGAAAGGGAATTATCAAAATGTTTGTTTGTTTTTATTTCAAATGTGCAAAAAAAAAGTTTAGTTATACCGGTAGCTCCCTTTTTGTAAGGATCTTTTGGTGTGCATTTGCGAGAGGTCACTAGATTTACAGGGAAAAAAAGAATAAACATTACTAGTTTTTCAATACACTTGTGTGGGCTTGAAATTTATCATGATCTGCTGCCTACTGGCTGCAAAACAAATACCGCCGGTGCGTCGAGCCACCTGGGGGGCTCTTCAACTGGTGGGGGAGGTTGTCACATCTTGCAGGAGCTCTCCTTAGGCTTTTAAAAAAACAAGCACGTCCATGCTCACAGGTGAACACACGGGTGATCACACCCACAGACTACACCCTTTTTGGCTTCTACCTCAAAGCACACTGTGTGCTGTCGATCTTACGTGCTGCACAATAATGTTTAATATTTAGTATTTACTGTCATATTCCCATAGATCATTGTGATGTTGTTTATTCTATTACTCTGGTTTTCTTCTGCTTGTTTTCTTTTTTCTTTCTCAGCAGGTGATCCAGGTGATCGATATATGCATTTTTTTTCTCTGCTTACACTGTAAACCCGGATAAGTTCAATACACTTAAATCGTTTGAGGAAACCGATTCCCTTCAAATGATTTGAGTAATCACCCCAAAACAAAAAATTAACTAATTTAGTCAAGTAAACTTAAAAGTAAAATTGTCACAATTTACTATATTGAGTCATCGCTACCTAAAGTGTTTAAGTATTCAATATTTCAAAAATAATTTGTTTAAGTACAGTTAACTTAATACTAATAGAAAAAACTAAATTGTTTAAGTGGTGCTAATATTACAAAACTCACTTTTTTGCGTAGTGTTTAATTAAAAGCGTCTTTTAATTAAATGTATTATTATTACTAAAACTTAATATGTCAAGGCAAACACACTCAAAACCAAAGACCACTAAAGTGTTTTTTTGTTTTTTGTTTTTACTTTATTTATAACAAAACAAGACTTTTGTTTTCCTTTGAACAGTATTCCAATTTTTACACATGGCGCTTCTAAGAAGACATTTCTTTCAGAAACAAACACAATATTTCAGTTGTTCCTAGCCACTTTTTGACAAGAATTTATTTGTGGTCTCTGAGGTAGTTTTTTTTGAACAGTAAGTTTTTTGTTTGCACAATTGGACTTCCAATAAAACATTTTCTTTAAAACAATCCTTTTAAACAGATAAAACTGTGTATCACAAGTAAAGAACTTTGGTGCGACACTCTGGGTAACAAGTTGTAACAGTAAAACTTATTTTCACAAATATTTTAACTTGGAAAAATAAAAACTATGGAATAAGGAATGGCCCCAGCGAGACAATGAAATTAAAGGAATAGTTCACTGATTTTACATAATAAGATATGTTCTTACCTTAGCTTTGACGAGTTGATGTGTACCAGTCTTGTCTTTGTGCGTGCCCTCAGTCATGCAAATGGAGCAAAGCCTCTCCCATATATTCCAAATACCTCCACTTTTTGCTCCTTTTAGAAGCTACCGAGCTCCCCCACGTTTTCCCTATTTATGTAAAATTACATGAAAAGTGACACTCTCCAAGTTTAGTTTAACTAAATTTAACGTGTGGATTTTCTAAGCCGATAAGAAGGGGTACTATGTTACAAGGTGTAATAACACTGTAGGAGCACTTCTTCATCCCCCCAGTAACTCAATCTATGCTCCAGAGTGCACTAGGGTTACTGCGCGCTTGTAATATAGTGCCCCTTTTTATCGGCTTAAAAAATCTATACGTTAAATTTAGTGAAACTAAACTTAGATAGTGTAACTTTTCATGTAATTTTACATAAATAGGGACAACGTGGAGGAGCTCGGTAGCTTCTAAAAGGAGCAAAAAGTGGAGGTAGTTGGAATATATGGGAGAGCCTTTCTCTCGCACAAAGACAAGACAGGTATGCATCAACTCTTCAAAGCTAAGGTAAGAACATATCTCAGTATGTAAAATCAGTGAACTACTCCTTTAAGCCCTGGTTTTGCCATCCACTAAAAACAAAAAAAGACAATTACAAACACAATAATGACTTCCTGAACTTGAGAAAAAGCTGCTCAATAAAGAGTGAACATTCAATGTATCTATGCACACATTGAAAGCTCATTTTTTAGCCTTTGGAGTTTTGGAGGAGGATCGTTTCGTCCCAGATTCAGCATAATCTGCTGGATAAACAGGAATGTATTCTTCATGCACTTTGGGTACTCCAAGTGGAGTGCATAAGTCAGTCCAAACAGGAGACACATTGCCAAAGGAAGACTGCAGATGGAATCCATTACCACATTGTCCTCTAGAAGGATCCCCAGCTGGGAGGGGTTCAGTTCTTGCTCTGGACTTCCGTTTTCACCATTGAAGATGATTCCTATTGGGATTTCAAGGTCACAGTCAGCAGCATTCTACAGAGGGGGGGAAAAACTGTGAGTTAACCTGTTGGTGGAGAGTAACACAAGTATAAAAGGTCAAAGTATTGTATTTCTATAAATGCTGTTTATTATTTAAGTACAAGTTAATTGTTCAAATTAAAAAAAAAAAACAGGAAAATTTGAGGAATCTGTAAGGCTTATTGTCATTATACAACTGTATAATGAAGTTTGTCCTCTGCATTTGACCCATTCTTCAATGTTGATAAGGCAGCAACCCGTCAAGAGAATGGCGCTGCAGCGGCGCACATGTTAATAAAGTAAACTTTACGAGAGGCCGTACAGGTGCAGAGGAGCGGTGTTCAGCCCCTCGAGCCTCAGCGAGGGGCTGAGCGTCAGAGCTCGGCTGTGCAGAGAATAATGACAGGTTTATTTGTCCGTGTGAACGGCTGGAGGTGCCCGGCCGTGCTCTGGTCCTCCTCCTCTGACCGGGGCCGGAGTCCGGACCCGGGCTAACCCTGAACACGGTTTGGATGTGCTCACATCACACAATGGAACCGCGCGGTTTGGATGGACGAGGAAGATGCTAGAACCATTACGCATGAGCAGGGGTTAAGGCTGTGAGGGTTACAGCCTTAAAACATTTATAATAAATACTTTTCACTACTTTGCGGATTTCACTTATTGCGGGTTGTTTTTGGGACGTAACCCCCGCGGTAAACGAGGGTTCACTGTAGATTGAATTAGCGTGCACATTTGCGTAATGTAACATGCAACTATTTTTGCTTAAAGTTGAAATACAAAAATTTAACTCACCAGTTTGCGTGGAGGTTTGAGGAAAAGTACTCCCTATCGACTGTAGAGTGAAACAAACATGTCCAATCCCAGGCAAAACCACCAAAAACGACTTGTCTTAATTTTTCCTGACAAACAAGTCCAGACGTCTCTTCGGTTCCAGTGCCGGGAAAAATATGGGAGGGGCAACAAAAACTTAAAAATAGTGAAAGTGCTTTCAACTAAACATGATCAGTAAACATCAAATTTACTTTTATTATTTGAGTGTTGAGTTTAAAACTTATTCTCTTATAAAAAATTGAACTTAAACTATTTATTAGAATAAACTTAAAATAGAAAGGACCATGTTAAATGTATTCATTTTAGTGCATCACATGCAAAACAACATAGGTTAAGTGCAAAAAGCTTCCACCAATGAGTTCTGTCTGACACAGTTATATGATTTTAGTTTTACAAAGAAAATTAATTACCATCAGTGATTATAGCTAAACCATTTGAATGCAAATAACTTTTGGGATTACAGTGTATTCTGTTGGTTTTTATTTTTTGCCCTTCTCCCCATCCCTCTTTTCAGCTGTTTTTCTTTCCCTCTTTCTTTTTCCCCTTGTTTCCCCCAGTCAAGTCTGTCCCGTATTCAGCAAGTGAAAATAAAATAAACAATAAAAGGTGAATCAAATGGACCATTCCGGCAAGGCTGGGATGGTCAATTTGGTAAAGTAAATCCGTTGGGGATCTTTCTTCGCCTTTAGACAATAATTCTGATGGCAAAAGAGCCAAACGGGACAGGTAATAAGAAAAAAAAAAAAATCTGGCCCAACTAACTTTTTAGTTGAATAGCCGTGCACTAGGCTTATGATTAGACACCTGCAACATTAAAGGCATTGGCCTCAACCTCAGCTCTACCCTCTTGTCTGCTAATAAACAAAAATGTTAAGCTACCATGCTAAACTAAAATAAAGAATCATCTGTAAACTTTCCAGATCTAAGACTTCTAACCAAAATAGGGAGAACTCTAGGTAAAGCTTTCCATCCAGACCAACTCTTTCACTGGACTTTCTTGACTTTCACACCAGGGACCCAATTGTGAGCCATACCCATATGGAAAAGATATATAAAATCTTTTAAAGTTTGTATCTGTCTTAACTTAACTATTTCTTTTCCATATCGGTACAAACCTCAGATTTCCAGACTTCATTCGTGTGGTTGATGTTAGTTATGAATATATGTTGGTAGATATGTTATTTGATTAGAGTTACTATTACACTATAGACTATTTCACAAATTCGCATGAGAGTTTGTGAGTTCGTCCACTAGACATGACTAAGAGGTGGTTGGGGTGGATGGCTGGGTATACTCATTTCTAGATTTGTGCTTGAAAAGCATTAGTCTGGTTAAATTTTATATCAGTAGCAGGTGGAAAAGAAATACAATATTTACCATAACATTTATCAGTGAAATAAACCACTGTCTATATAAAGACAAGCATTATCAAGCCAAAATGACTGTTTGTTTTTGCATTAACCCACATTATTTTGAAATTGCAAAAATAGTAGAAGACAAATCTCTGTATATTCCACAGGTTTTTGGACAGGCTTAATCCTTTTTCTGTTGCCTGTAGGTAAATACATCATTACATTTTTCATCGAATTCATCATTAGCAAGGCTTAAATAACACTGCCAAACGAAGCAGAGCTGGTGTTTCCAGGACGTTTTCAAATTATGAAACAATCAAGCTGCTGCTGCAGGCTCTCCGTTAGTCAACATTTTCTGTCAAATTTCTCCAGTGCTGTGTAAGCTTGAGACAGAGATGTGGCTACACAAGATTACTCTCAAAATGCTGTTTCATAAATGAGCGATTCAGTTGCATCATGATCTCTGCCAGCAGCACATTATGGGGACATAATGGCTGAGCAGGCTGTGGAACAAAAACGGGGCTGGAAGAAAGCTGGATACCTGCAAGAGATTGTTGTGATAAGCCTTGGTAAGTTCCAACATTGATGTTTATTTATCACTCTAGAAACGCCTTGAACTGGATCTTTATCTTTTTCTTCACAGATATGTTTTTTTGTGTGTGTCTGTGTGTTGGTACACTAACGCACTTGATAATTCAGGATATCAACCAATGTCCTTTTAATTCACTCATATGATTCAAAACACAGCAAGCTGTCCACTGCCTCGAGCAAAGACAGTGAGCTACTCATCATTCAGTTCAGCTCCAGTTCAGCTGATGCTGAATGCCATGAGAGAAATTGTGCTAAATCACTTGGATAAGCACAATAACCTACAAATCCTGCACAGGCCATGCACGCTACACACTGAGCTGGAGATTTCACACTGTGATCCTCCTTCTCCTTTGGCGCTCAGGAGGTGAGGAACTCCTCCCATAGAGTCTTTGTAAGTGGGTTGATATTGACTAAGGAAGTTTAGGAGGTCTGGTCATAGGAGTGAGTGACCCTTAGTGCACCCACGCCACGCTGGTAACATCTTCCTCTTGAATTTTTACATAGAGAGCCTCTTGTTCATTTGGCTATATATAGGATTCCCCATCTGCAGATGGTTACAGTAGCCTCAAGGTTTAAATTGTTTGCTTGTAACTAGAAGATGAAAACTGGAGGAATTGGACACAGTCTGGAAGTACACATAGGAAAGAAATGTTCTTTCATAACCACAGTAAAAGTGATCTTGAGCAGCATGGCATCTATCTGATCGGCTTCTATTTGGATTTTTAAGGCCCACCCCCTTGAGGTCTACAGAACTGAATGCGAGAAGTAACCCTAATCATAATAATAGCTCTAAATTTTTGAGAAACAAGGTCTTCTAGAAAAATACCTCTTGGCATCCGCTAAATTGGGATCAACCCATTTAGCAGGTAGCTACCTGCTAAACAGGCAGAAACTAGAAGATTTTACTGTTCAAATCAACTCTCTTATATGTATTTTTGTTCAAAGAGTTCTTGTAATAAGATTTCCATCTGGGCATGCAAAACAGGTGGAAATTCCATCAAAAGGGGAAGATCTAAACCTAACCCACCTGTCAAATGTGAAGAGGTTAAAAGGGAAGACATCAGAGAGTTAGCTTGTTTGTTCAGCAGTGCCTTAGTAAAGCTGGAACAAGTCTACATGTTACTCACAGCACTTTCCCCCTCCAACAGAGAAAGGCAAGAAAAACACTGTGTAGAAAGATAGGGTATGGGGCTAGAGATCACTTTGATTAAGCATCAGCAGATGTTCTCTTGGCTTTATCAGACTTGGCTCTATCTGTCTTCCCACTTCCTCACCATCCTTTTGTTCTGTTTCATCCATTTTAATTCCCGTTATCTGGTTTGAACTAATCTGCCTCATGTTACTGATAGCACACCTTTTGATAGGTATCCTTTTGATTCCTCAGAGAACAATGGAGGGTCATCTTCTTCCGAAGGCTTCTCATCACCAGTCCACAACAGCAGGTCACACACTCTGCAGAACATTGGCAGACACACAAGCACATTCATGCCTCTCTCTTCCGATAGAGTTGAGTGTAATATGATTACGGGCTGTCCCTCTGTGACCTGCGCATTTGCAATCTGACTGCATTCTGCCAAGACTGGCTGTTTGTACTAAAAACTTTAACAACTCACCCACTCTTCACTGGGCACATTTGTCAATTTATTAACCAAGCAGCTATTTGCAAAAAGCTTCAAAAGGTTCTCAGTTACAGCATTAACTTCACAATTTTATCCCAGAAGCAAACCACACAAACATTTCCAAAGCTTCCAGCTAAATTTGAGATATATTTGAGGTCATTTTACACTTCTCAAGGACTTATTCTCGCCAGGATTTTTTGGCATTCTGTGGAGGCTGTTTGAGCTGAAATCTGCTGAATTCTAGCCTTGGGGAGACCTCACCAGGCCTGTGCAGCTTGTCTCTGTGGTCTTCACGTCAAAACAGGAGCCTTGACTCAAAAAGAATTATCAAACACAAATACATGTCTTACAGAATAACTATGGAGAAACTTTAGAAACCATGGTTTTTAAAGCTTGATTTTCCTCTTTTGTGTGTGAAACTGAGAAGCCTGTGCAACATTCATCTGTCCAGATGTATAAAGCATCACAAGTTAGGGAATGAATATCTCAAGCGGCCAAATTCTGTGAAAGCCTTGAAGCAGCGTGTATGCCGCTTCGCGTTTCAGCATAATGCACTGCAGCTTTGAGCTTCAAGAGTGTCAGCATAATTCATAAACATTTTCAGAATTCCAAAGATAAGGAAACTTACTAGCACAGCTTAGTGATGCAAGTAGTTGGAAAGGGTCGAATGAATGATTAAAATGTCGGCATATTTTACCACAAGCCAAAACAATACATGTTCGTTAAAGTCAGACTATACATGCCAGCTATAGACCTGTTATACAATATTCAGAAACTGTTTTGAAGAATGTTTTTGAAGGTTTTTTAAGCTCATATTATTAATTTTAAATTGATCTTTATTGTAATTAATTAAAATAACTTGATTTGGAAATGTGGTCCATCGATGACAGACTGTTATGGAGAATGCTGATTGTCCAAATGGAGATCTACCATGGGATATTTTGAAGTTGCCATTCACCAATCTTGTAGTGTCTCTATTACTTGTCTTGTCTTTGGATGCATAAAGAAAGAGGAGGTTGACTGTTTGTGCATTTGAAACCTAATTTAAGAAAACTCGAAGCTAAGTAGATGATATTTATGATGATATTTATGTTTTTATTCAGTCATCATGCATTGCACTGTGCAAAACAATTCATTTAAGCGCTACACATGTACTACAAACAGTGACTAAACAGGCTCAGCATAAAGCAATGCTTACATATGCCTTATTATTAAAGCTACTCTCCCTTCTGAGTAGAAAAAAAAAACATCAACATCAAGCAATAATATTCTCACCTGCAATGCTAAAAAAAAAAAAAGCTCTGTACTGTAGAATACATTAATATCAGAGCTGCCAGAGTAAGTATGTAAAAAAGCTCAAATTAACCTTAACCGTCTTTGTAATAACACAATTTAAACTGTGGATCTAAAATTGCTCAACAAAGAAAACACTATGTGTTTCCCCATCGTGTTTTCTGATGGGGGAAACACATAGGGGCAGTTATTTTCGAATTCAGTACAGTAATTTTATGTCGGAGCCACTGATGGTTATCATGGAAATATGCAGTTAGAGTTGTAATGTCCTTACTAAGAGGCAGTAGGTAGGTACATCAAATATTTAATCAACATGTCAGCAGCTCAAAGGATTTAGACATACATACTGTTCTGCGCATAATAACAGTAAAGAAAAGTGAAAATGTCTTGTTGTAAGACTGCGCTGAGGTGGCTACAATAAACATCAGTAACTCAAATAACCACATTACCACCAATGTCTGCAGAAGCCTACCTCTGGACATGCAGCACACTGAATCTGAAAGCAGAAGGACTACAGCAAGAGAAGACCACATCGGGTGCTGTATGTTCCCCAAGGTAAAGACTGAAACTGATACAATATAACTGGCAAAATCCACAGCAACTGTGTGATGATGTCATGTCATTATGGACCAAAATCTCAGAGGAATCTTTCTAGCACCCTGTTGAATCTAGGCTATGAAGAATTAAGGCATTTCTGAAGGTAAAATGAGGTCCAGCCCAGTACTAGCAAGGCATACCTAATGAATTGGTTGGGAAATAACTGCTTTGACTGCATAAAACTTGCAGTCAGCCTCTGGGCATTTGGCACTGATAAACAGACTATAAAAGCAAACCTCTTATTTGAAGATATGACTCAAATCAATCAACTGCCCATAAATGTAGACAGTTTAGACAGGACTGTACTTTAACTAACAGTGTCAGATGCTTTTTTGAGACCAGAGAACACTGCTCTCATATCATTTACACCATTCAAAAAGTACTTAATATGTTCAACAAAATAGTTGTTTGCAGTTGCTGTTTCATATGAACAATTTTATTAGTCTCTAGAAGGTGAACTAGCTGTGCTGCCACAACTTTTTAAGGACAGCACAGGACGGAAATAGGGTAAAAAATTACATATCAAATCTCACCTTAACCCTGCTTGGAAAACTGGTGCAGCTTTTGGAAAATTTTTTCCAGTCATTTAGGAATCTGCTGTTTCTGATAGATTTGTGAGATGTGTCACCAGTTTTATTAATGAAGTCTTTTGTCAATAAAGTTTTTAATGAAAGCCAAATATATCTTTTTGCCCTAGACTAGATCATTGATTCTTGCTTTAATGAAACTTTAATTTAATTGGTTGCCTCTCTCAAACAGAAATTTTGAAGAAGATGTTTGGTAGCATTGTATGTACTCACAGCCATATCTGTGTGCCTGAGTTGACCATAGTACGGATATTCCAAATGTATGTCATCATGAAGATGCCAAGACCAGAGAAGGCAAAAATAACAATTATACGTCTTGCAAACATACTATGCATACTAAAGGTGGGTATCCATACAATTGTTACTGAAGTCTTGTTATTCAGACTTGAGCTATGTGTAGTCACTGTTATTGTAGTAGCTGTTTTGAAACTGGTTAAAATAAGTGACGGGTGGCCCTGACTAAGAAACCAAGGAGAATGCCCCCTCACAGTATACAGACTTGGCAGTCATAAGGTAGGCTGTGCTAAAACATATCCTGCTTTAACATCCTTTTTAACTCTGGTGGCGATCATCATTTACAAAATGAGAATTCATGTTATTCAGTAACACTTCAAGCAACCAAAAACTCATCAGGAACATGACCATAGTGTGTACTGAGGTCACAGAGCAAGGGAGTGGATGTTTTTCTATAGAACTCTGTCTGGCAATTGGTCATCAGCAAGAACTTTTTTGCAGGTTTAAGGTACTCATGCACTGGCTTCACTCTTCAGACCAGGACCCAGTCTGAGGTACAAAGCAAGTTGGACACCTAGGATATGTTTATGCCATTTGGCTTCACCTATCCGCACACTGGCATTCAGGATGAGAAGTCACATGATGGTGGTTGTCAACTCAATAACTCAGGGTTTATCGATCTAACTATGAGTGCATTCACATTCAGGAGTTGGAATGTACGCATCTGAGCAGTCACAAAAGTGGTTAGGTATACTGGCATTAGAGCAACTGAATTTAGAAAGGAAGATAAAACTGCAATATTAGACAAATATGAAGAGGATACACAAATGATACAAATGTAAAACAACAGAGCTGATGCAGGTGAGTCAGTGCTATAACAGTCTATAATAGGAAAAGCACTATGCTGCAGTTTAGTACTAAAACTACTAGATTAATTTGGCAGACTATATTAATGATTTTTGTCAGTATTTGAGGCCAGAAAGAAAATTACATAAAAATGACAATTCTGTAAGTAAATGGAATGTCAAAGCCATTTCAGTAAGCCTCAGGCAAATCTGATTGATTAGAATTGTTGTTCTGTTAATATTTCTTTAACCCTCTGGGGTCCAGGGTATAATTGGCCGTTTTTGGATTTTACCTCTATATTTCAACTTTAAAATATGTTTTTCTTGCCTTGTTTGGTATCATTATTTTCAGCACAACCTCAAATATCTGAAATTTGAGTTATTTTTTCATTTTGGTATACTATATTAGCACAGTTGATCTAAATTCAGACAAAAAAAATCAAAATCCGAGTAGAAAAAAGTTATATTTTTTACTGTAAAACCCACAAACATGTTTAACGAATCATTTTCATAACTTGAAATGCAAATAGAAATTGTACATTTCTAAAAATTATGCACAAGTTTTGCAAACAACAAAGTTATATGGTACTATTTACCTAAAAATGCAGCCAAGGCCTCAGGCGTTTTTTATATAACCATTTAAATCTATTTACAGAACAATCAGGTGTTCTGCATCAAATAAGGCGGCACACAAATTATTTGTGCCAGTCCAAAAAATGTAGTTTGTGTTCAGTATAAGACAGAAGAGAACACCACAGGCCTAAACCCTGCAGGTCTGACAACAGGAGGTGCATCAGTCCAGTTTTCCACATGGGAACAGCGTTTACACTGGAATCTGCCTTTGACGGCTTTTTTTAGAGCAAATATGAAATTCAGCAGTATAACTGACACACAATACAAAACAATAACTACACAACAAACTAACTATAGCCTCCAAACACGCTAAACGTTACTAATGTCTCACATATGAAAACTCGCTCTCTCTCTCTGTCTTTCGCTCGCCTGCTTTCTGTCGCGGGTGTCACTCCTAAAAGCTTCCCCTTCTCCCTAAACAACCAAATGTCACATGTTGCCTTATCATTTTTTGATTGGCTGACATGGTAAAATCTAACACTAATCCGGTTGTTCAGTGATGACGCGACGAATCCTTCTTCCGGGTCTAAAGTAGTCTGCGTTTAATATGGCTTTTGTGTTGTTAACATGTTTAATGTTATGTATCTATTTGATCTCAAAAAGCTCCTAAAACAGTCAGTGATCCCTTTTGACCTCCCTTGGCTTTTATTACCACTAATAATTTATTTAAGCTCAGTTTTTAAAACCTTAGGCTGTAACTACAGCCCAGCCCATGCAGCAGTATATGAATGACTAACCTCGTATTGTGGATGGATTATCTCAGTTGTTAGTTGTTCTCCTGGCTGAAGTTTGGCCCTTTTACAGCATCCTGCCATGCGATTACATTTGTTTCTGACCACCGAGAACACTCACGTTAACTTTTATCGAGTGAAAAAAAAGTTAGCTTGTTTATATTATGCTAACATAGCTGTGTCGCTAGCGGTCACGTAGCACATCATTATATAGGCTACCAGTTAGCCCAACTTCAGTAACCCTACAAACGTCACTGCTGTTTAGTTTTCTGTCTTCATTTATGCTGGAAGTGATAGTAGAGCTGTACGTTTTAATTTGTTTCCAAAACCCCGCAGTCAGGACATGCTATATTGTATTTAGATAGAAGCTAGCGAGCTGACTCCCTGCTAACTTCTAACTCCGTTAAATGTCATAAATTCCGTTTTCATGGATGCCTGGATGTTAAACTCAATTGTTACACCTGGTAGAGCAGAAGGCTGATCATTTTATTAAAGATGAAAGACTTTAGACAGTTTTTCAACTCTCAGTAATGCCACAGTGATCGTTTGATATATGGACCTGCAGCGGAGTTTAGACCCAGACACGGCTAGTGACGTCAGACTGAACAACCGGATAGGGAAGAGGTGTTTTTTTTTTCTTTTTTCACTGGCAAGCGGAGAGTGTTTGCTAGCGTGGTCTGTAGAAAACGCAGTTTTTACCGTTCTTCCCGCTGTAAATGCCACTGTTTTGTTCAGAGAAAAACATCGCGTGTATTTTTTTATCATAACTCTGGTTTTACGTGGCCCATCGACACAATTCACAAACTGGTGTATAGTTTGAAGTCCGCACTTTCGACTCAAGTTGAAATGGAGACTCTGACGTGCTGCATCTTGTAGTTGTGTCGTCTTAAATCGGTCATGTGATTTTGACGCGCCGGCGCGTCCAGCGACCCCAGAGGGTTAAGACAGTTTTAGTTTTTTCACCTCCAGCGATGTTGAAAGGTATGTTCCTGGTGACTGATTTGCTAGTCATTTAAACAAGAACAAAAATTAGACTAGTCTATGATAGTGGAATAGTCTAAAAGACAGAAAACTCTCAAATCTTTTAAAACAGTGCACAACTTAAATGTATAAATTAAAACTTTGCAAAAAATAAATTTCTGTGTCTGTTTTAGAAGCTGCACAGTATGAAAGTCTTAACTAATTCCTTGTCAGTCACAATTTAAATGCAGAGGAAAAGTGTTGCACTTTGTTTAGCTCAGTTCATTTCAATTCTGTTTTATTTATATCGTTCCAAATCACAACACCACTTGCCTTGAGGCACTTTGTAGTGTGAGGTAAAGGCCATACAATAATCCAGGGAAAACCATCAACTGTTAGATGGCCCACTATGAGTAAGCACTTGGCGGCAGTAGGAAGGAAAAATTCCTTTTAACAGGAAGAAACCCCTGGTAGAACTAGGCTCAGGGAGGGGCAGACATCTGATGTGACTGGTTGGGCGTAAGGGGAAGAAGACTTTGTGCCATGTATAATGTTGCAAACACACACAGTGTCACATTACTTTGGCTAATGTTAGTCATACTGGCAGTATTAGCCTTGGTTTCTTTCATGCTAACATCCACACCCCAGAGCAAAATGTGCCTGGCTTCAGTTGCCTGTTTTTAATGTTGGCCTTGCTTAACATGGACATCCACCAAAATGATAGTATGTATGTGTATATGTAACAGAAAATAAGGAAAACATAATAGGACTACTTCAAACGTCAACAACAGATGTATAAGCAATAAAGTATTTTAACTGTTTTTTTAATGTCTTTTTGTGCCATCTTAAAAACAACCCAAACACTTCTAAGCAGTATAGCAGAAAATAGTGGAAAGCAGACTGTCACCCCAAAAAATTAAATAAAGAAAAAAGTGACATTTTTATATTTTATTTTTGTTGTATATTTTTATATTGCTTATAAAAATAACTATTTTGAAAAATCACTACACACATTACATTCCCAATTTTTGTTAAATTTAGACAATCTGTTATAGGGCTAAAGATGATTCTTGTTTGGAGGATCTAGTAGACAATGCAATGTCAGTCAAAAATGGCTGGCCTGTTAGCACAGAAAAACAGTTCACCTGAGAGACTGGCTGAAGTACAATGTTTCTCAATGATTTTCCAATTTGAGTACAAAAGCCATGAGGATTGTTACCTCACATTAGGCAGCAGGACATCTTTTGAAAATGCTGCCAGCATATTATGAATAAATCTGTGTACTCATTTATGGGATAATAGTTCAGTGGGAAACAAGAAGAATATCCAGCCCAAGCAGCTCTACTGATATGATGCATAAAAAGATAACAGTGTTTCAATGATGATTTCCAAAATTTCTTCCTCATAATGATGTTTCTCCAACTCTGTCACATCAATTGACTGTTGCACCATTGTAGTCTGAAGCTATCACTTGTGGCAGTACCCTCACTATCAATCATCTACTGTACAGACAACACTGAGATTGTCAACACAATGTGACATAGATAAACAGTTTGACAAGAATGTCTAGATAGGAACTGAATACCTCACGAACTCCAAGTGAAATTAATGAAAGACTGTAACTAGTATTTTACCTTGTTAACTGTGGCATAGAGAACAGGAATGCGAGTTGCTAAAGAATTCACTACAGTTTGCAGTAGTACTTGCTCATTAAGGGGATACAGAATCTATACTTTCTGACATCATTTAGAGGTATACTGACCCAGTTCAGAGGATATAAATTGAGATGGTGTTGTGTTGACATCACACTTCACATAAGGAATGATCAACATGTTAACCATAGCTGTTTTAAATCACAGGATGAGTACTAAAGGAGCAAATTCGGAAACTGCTGTTCACGATGTTACTTTTCAAATTTCATACATTTTGGTATTACAGTTGTTTATGTTTTCTTTCTTTTCTTTTTTTCTTTGTGGGGGGGGGGTAATTGAAGTGGCTTTGAAGTTACAGTTCTCTTGGTGGAAATCTTTTGTTCAATGGACAAAAATTTGAACCTTGGATTCACACAACTAAGAAATTGAGCCCACAATTCTCACAGGTTCATCAAATTTGGACAATAGTAGAACAGAAAAAGAATGGCTGGTGTAATGAGTGTTTGTTCTGAGGTGCTCTGAGATTCAGATGCTCTGAACAACATGAAAGCATGGGTCCATTCTTCCTTGATTAAGTGGTCCAGGAAGGTGGTGGTAGTGTGATGCTATGGAACTGCATTTGTGTTTTTTGGCACACACTGGTGCCTTTACTACTCAGACAAAACTGTAGAAACATAAAAGTCTTCCTCACTATTGTTGCCAGCCATATCATCACTTTATGATCATGGTGTACCCATGATGGCTGATTGATGGCTGCTTTTGGCACAATAACACACCAAGTCAGAAAACTCAAAAAAAACAAAAAAAAATCATCTCAAACTGGTTTCTCAAATATGACAGTGAGTTCAGTGTACTCAAACGGCCTGTGCAGTCAGGTCATAATCCTATAGTTTTAGCTGCACATCCATGATGCACATGGATGTTCATCTGAGAAAGCAGCAGCTGGATGATGCTATTATATCACTATGGACAAAAGGAATGTTACCAGCATTTTGCCTAATTAATCTCGTGAAGAATTAAGGCAATTCTGAATACAAAAGGTATGCCTAACAAATTTGTAGGTAAGTAAATAAAAATATAACACTGCTAAACAGTAGCGTAGCAAGCCGTACTTGTAAATGTGGCACTATGTTAAAGACAGAGACATGAAAATAGTAGCCCCCCATTTTATTTTATACTCAAAGACACTTTCTTTTAGTGAGGCCACTGCAATGTAAGTTTTACTGTTGTATAAGTTCCGCCAGCAGAGAGCGCTCGGTCCTGTACGCATCGGTAGCTGACGCTACACTAGAAGAAGTAGTGTCAGTGGTGAAGAGGCAGCGTACGGCCTGCGCGCCAAAGAGAACTGATTGTCTTATTTTTCTGTTTTTACAGGTAAGCTGGGTGGTTGATAATATAAACAGATGTTATAAAAGTGACAGACAGCAGTGGTGATTAATGATAAATGTCTTGTGTGTGGCGAATGTTAAGCTAAAGAGCTAATTTCCAAGTTGGTCCAGTTGTTAGCCTGTGCCGATCCAAGTGTTAGACTATACCGAAACTCTGTGAGCTCGGTGCAGGTGTATTTTTGGGTTAAAGCCACAAGATATATATTTTGCACAATAAGAGAAAATGTGAATTGCTTTATGTTTAGTTCATGAAGAGTGAATGCTATAGAAATATGTTAAGAAAAACATTTATTTGAAAGAGATCTAGTTTATTAAATATAGTTAAGAAGACAGGTTCATAAATAGATTAAAACAGTAGTAAAAACAAGATAAAACTGTAATGAGTTCACTATGTTGTTCATGTGTATAGTAAAATGTATTTGTGTGATTTAACCAGTTTACAAAGGTGGTGCATGTGAATGTGAAACTGTATAAGTTACTTGTATAAAGTAATGTCAGCTACACTAGAAGAAGTAGTGTCAGTGGTGAAGAGGCAGCGTACGGCCTGCGCGCCAAAGAGAACTCATTGTCTTATTTTTCTGTTTTGACAGTTTTCTGTAAAAATAAATATGTTGCACGGGAGATGAGTTGGCCCATCATTTCAGCAGTGTAACATAAACGTTAGACTATATAAAGTCTATTAATACAAATTTCTCAGCTAGTCTAAGTTGTAACACAGTACTTTCAAGATGAGCCAAAGAAGTCTCTACTAAAAATTCAAATTTCAAAAATTCTAATTCAAATTTTATTTGTCACATACACAGTCATACACAGTACGATATGTAGTGAAATGCTTGGACAACTGCTCGTGACCTAAAGAAAACAAAAAAGCAAAAGGCTATGAATAAGATAGGAAATAAATATGAAAAATTAAAAAGGGTCAATTTAACTAGGAAGGAATAAAATATAAATTAAGGTTAAAAATGAAATAACTGTACAACACAAATTAGAATGAAGGGTAAATTTAACTGGGAAAGAATAAGATAAAATATATAAATTAAAGTTGAAAATAAAATAACTGTACAACAAAATACACAATATAGAACTATATAAGAATGTATGAAGAAATATAAATAAATATATACACAATAACAGCAGCTGTACAAGTATTAACTGGAAATGAAGAATATAATGTCCAGTGTTGTGCAATCCACATTATGTCTATCTCTTCCAATGAAATTTCAATGAACACTATACCTGTCACTGAAGTAAAGAAGTATGTGAGAGCTGCTTATTGCTATGACAGGTGTTTGTAAAACAGGTCTGTGTAACAGAAGCATTTTTACAATGAAATTTTAGTTGTTGTTTAACTGTTTTAGCCTTTAAATTGTGTATATATGCCTGAATACAACAGCCTTTCTTAGGAGCTTTTCACAAAAAAATCTCTTTCCACTGCTGAGGAGGTTATAGTTTTATTAGCATTTGCGAGTGTCATCCTGTCAATAAACACACAGCTCAAAAGTTTTTGAATGAATTTGGTCAGCCCTTTGGTCAGTGATAGCTGTTTTTAAAGTGCTTTATAAATTAAGTTTGCTTGACTTGAATTCGGAGTAAACTTTGTAGGGGTGTTGAGATGGGTCGTATTAACAATTCATTCAAATCTGCCTATATTATAGAAAGTAGTAGATTTAACTTATCATATCACATTTGACCTTTGACCTCTTGTTTAAGGTCAATACCTGAAGGTCAAAGAATGAACTGCCTATTTAGAAATGTACTAAATGTACTGCATAGCTGTATAATATTATATAATAAGCTATCCATGGCCCCCATTAGATGGTGAAGTCAAAAAGGAAGTTCAAATGTTAAAGTAAAACTGTGAACAGATCTATATAAATTACAAAACATAGATTCAATGCTATTTATTTATTCTTATTGTATTCTAATTTTTGCCTCATAACTTTTGCACTGTCCACTTCCTGCTGTGACAAAACAAATTTCCCACGTGTGGGACTAATAAAGGTTATCTTATCTTATCTTATCTTATCTTATTCATGAGTTCCTCTCACTTCCATCTTATACAGTGGCTGGTGATTTTAATGAGAGATTATACAATGGCTGGCACATAATTAGAAATTACATTTAAATTATTAAAGAAAATATGGTAGTGGGGAATCATTTGTTCAATGTGTGAGTTGATGACCAGCAAGCAGAACCAATTGGGAAATCAATATGGCAATACACCTAAAATTAGCAGCCATGAATACAAATGAAAAAGCTTGTCATTATGGATCTTTGACGACTTCAGATTCTGAATGTAATTGTGGTTGATGGCAGTAAAATGGAAACAATTTATTACATTTTACAGGAAGGAGCTGGAAATAAGGGGCATTTTTTTGTTGGTTTTTTTAATGTTGCTATCATTGTTGTTAGCATCGTGGCATGTTAAATGGTAATAGTCTTGTTTGGCTGGCCTTTCATGTGAGTGGTAAAACTATCCACCTCCATTTTGACAGTATTTCAAAATTTGACTAAAAATCAGCATTGATAGGATTTGATCAGGGACCAGCACATCATTGTCTGTGCTGCTTCCATTTATCCTGCTCATATTCTTTTATTCCCTTGTTTTTGCTATAGTTTTGTTTTTGTTTTAATCATACCACTGTAAAGTCAAAGAAAAAGGATGAGTAGGAGTTTAAAAAAGTGAATGTGTATGAAAGACCATCAGCATTTCACATGATTGCAATCAAACAGAGAAGAAAGTACATTTTAGCTTATTAAATACTATTGCTAGTGTCCCTTTAGTATTATTCATCACAGCTCTTACCAACCAATGTTTTTGTTTATTTTTCTTTTATATTGCCAAAGATGAATCCATCAAATGTAACATTAATAAAGGATAAGGCTGGGAGATGAAAAGACCTAAACTTAGTCACTAACTCAATTCAGTTACACTTCTCTGCTGTCATTGTGGCTCCTAGTCCCACTGATTGCTTCTGAAGGTTCAAATCTAGCAGCTTTGTAATGATATGATGCTCAATGTGTAAATATTTTTTTTAAATACTGGAAAAAAAATCTATAAACCAAAGTATTAGACAAATTTTGACTCAAATGAAAAGTCAAGAGATCAACTAATTCCATGTATATCACTGTGAATATCACTGTGAACTTCAAATGTCAACCAGTTTCTGGTGTTTAAGTAAAGGTCACCCGAGTCAGTAAAAATTATCTTGATGGATAATTGAAAACTCAGACCTCAGACAGAGGTCTGAGGATGACCCCAGTCCCTTGGATGACTCTTGCTGGGTCCTTTACTTATACAAGATATTTTAATATGTATCTCAACTATAAGCTTTCATTAAAAAATGCTTAGGGCTTTAAAATATTCCAACAAAATCATATCTTTAGTTTTATTAGCTCTGAAGTGGAAGATGCAACAAGTCAAAACATTGGACACACCGTCTCATTTAATGTTTTTTCTTTATTTTACTACTTTCTCCATTGTAGATATATATTGGAGAAATCAAATATATGAAGCAAGATGTATTATTAAAGAGGTATTATAATTATGTAGCAAAGAAAAAAATGATAAACAACTAAAAATATGCCTTATATTTTAAATTCCATCTTTTGCTTTGTTGACAGCACAGTAAACCCTTGGCCTTCTCTAATTGAGTATCATGGTGTAGTCACCTGAAATGGTTTTCCCTTCACAGGTGTGCCTTGTCAGGGTTCATTTGTGGAGTTTCTTTGTTTTGTAATGGGGTTCGGACCATCAGTTGTGTTGTGCAGAAGTCAGGTTGGTACACAGCTGACCTGTTAGAATTCGTATTATGGCAAGAACCAATCAGTCAAGCAAAGAGAAAGGACAGGCCAGCATTACTTTAAGAACTGAAGGTCAGTCAATTCCAGAAAATTAGGACAATACTGGCTCACATGAGGTGGCTGTAGCTCAGGAGGAAGAGCAGGTGATCAGCAGGTTGGTGGTTCAATCTCTGGCTCCTCCAGTTCTTGGGCAAGATACTAACCGAGTTCCTCTCCAATGCATCCATCAGAGTGTGAGTATCCTTTGAGTGCTCTGGGAGAGTAGAAAAGCACTATGCTACTGAGGATGAATTTATTTGTAAATGGACTGAGTCTTCATCTATTCAGCCTCAGAAATTCCAACTTAAGAGTGCCAAGGAACTACCAAGGAAACATAACAAGCAGGAGGGATTTGTTTGGGCAAAAAAACACAAGGAATGGACATTAGACCAGTGGAAATCTTTGCTTTGGTCTGATGACACCAAATTTGAGATCATTGGTTCCATCCGCTGTGTCTTTGTGTGATGCAGATAAGGTGAATGGATGGTTTCTACATGCATGCAGGCTCCCACCATGGTGGCTGGTGACACTTACACCAGCAAAGCCACAGCATCCTGCAGCGACATACCATTCCATTTGGTTTGCGTTTAGTTGGACCATTTTTTTTCAACAGGACAATGACCACACACCTTGAGGCTGTGTAAGGGCTATTTGATCAAGAAGGAGAGTGATGGAAGGCTGCACTAGGTGGCCTGGCCTCCACAGTCACCTGACCTAAAGGCAATCAAGATGATTTGGGATAACATGAGCTGTAGAGTGAAGGCAAAAGGGCCAGCAGGTGCTCAAGTAACTACCTCATGAAGCTCATCAGGAGAATGCCAAGAGTGTGCAAAGCAGTAATCAAAGCAAAGTATGGCTATTTTGAAGAATCTAAAACATAAAATGTTTTGAGTTATTTCACAATATATGTATGTACAATGTAAGCACTCATGAAAAAAAGGAAAAAACGCGAAACTGGGGTGCTCTAAAACTTTGGACACACCTTCTCACTTAATGGTTTATGTCTCATTGCTCTCTGAAAGCATAGTGCAAATAAGCAATTGAAGTGAAAAAAGAAATCAAGGAATCAATATATAGATGAAAATGTATTCTAAACTTTTGACTAGGGATGGGTACCGGTGTCTGGCACCGGTTCTGACATAAACGGTAGTAACCAGACCGAAAAGCAGCGCACATTTCGGTGCATTATTTCGGTGCTTTTTTTTCCTGAGCTGTGATACACTTCTAGCCAATCATTTTACATTTCCGAGGATAGTAGGCGGGTCCAGGTACGTACGTTCTTTTAGAGCAGAGCTACAGATTAAAAATGCCCAAGGCGAAGTGGTCAAAAGTCTGGCTGTACTTCACAGCAAAATATGCAAACTCAGCAGCCTGCAACAAGTGCTTTAAGCTGATACTGTGATACTGTCAAAGGAGGTAACGCCTCGAATCCGATGAAACACCTGGCGACGCATAGCGGGTTTTTTTTAAAAGCCGAGAAATGCGTCGTATTTGATAGCTTGCTGCGAGACCTCACACCGAGCACATCTACTGCGGGTGTGGTGCCTGTTATCGGACCCGGATTTAGCAACATCCCCAAAAACCCGAAGAGGAGAGTCCTGGCCCCTAGCCCTGCCAGTGTAGCAGAAATGATGACAGATGATGATGGCAGCAGCAGCCGTTCTTCTCTGCGTGAGTAGCTTAATGTTGTTCGTGTGTAATTTACGTTGAGTAGGCTAACCACGTTATTACATTAATGCATGTAAGGTGAACTAGCAAACATCATCATAGCTACATGCAGCTGTCTTCTTGTTTGATGGCAGATACTCCCTTCACCCTGGCCAAAAAGGCTAAAATGACCAAAGAAAAAGAGGGAAACAGCTGAACAGGAGAGGTTTTTGGACAAAGTTTGTGTTTTTTCCATTGTTTAAGCACTTCTTCCAGCCAAGAGTGATACCACATATGCCCCATAGCTGCAGGAAAGGCTAACATTGTTATCTTTTTACAAAAAACCAGCTGAACATGAGAGGTTTTTGGACCAATTTTGTGTTCTCCATTCTTTAAGCACCGGTTTGAGCACCGTTTGAGCACCGGCACCGTTTCAAAAGTACCGATTTGGCACCGGTATCGGATCAAACCTAAACGATACCCATCCCTACTTTTGACTCATTTAAGTAGCCCCCTTTGGCAGATATAACAGCTGAACACACCTGTGGCATTCTTTCTAAAACAGAAATCAAATATTTTTCAGAAAGGTCTTCCTATATCTGTTGCATAAGTTCCCATATATATGTGGCATTTGTATGTTTCTTTGCTTTCACTCTTTTGTGCAGTTCATCCCAAACCAGCTCGATGGCGTTTAAGTCTTGAGACTGTGCTGGCCACTCCATGTTTTCAAGCTTCCCATCTTGTTCTTTTTTAATGAGGTAGTTCTGGCATAGCTCGAACTTATGTTTTGGGTCATTATCTTGCTGTAGGATGAACCCCTGACCAACTAGGCACATACCAAAGGATATTGGCTGCAGAATGCTGTGGTAGGTGTTTTGGTTCAGGGTGCCTCTGTACAAGTCACCAACCCTGGATCCCCACACATCACACTTCCTCTTCCATGTTTGATAGTTGATGCCACAAACTGTAATCTTTTTGCTTACTCAATGGCATGCAAAGATCCTGCGTGATGAACTGAAGATTTCAAATTTTCCATAATACCTTCTTCCAGTCTTCAGTATAGTCCAATTGTGGTGTTTCATGGCCCAGTCAAGCATCTTTGTCTTATTCTAATGTCTTTGCAATGACATCCATGTTGCAACTCCTTCTGTCCAACCTGCAGCTCAAAGTCTCTTCACAGTTGACTTGCTTACTACGACCACTATTAAGCTGTGCTTGAAGCTGTTGTCCTGTGAGCCACATATCACGCAAGCTGTTAACTCTCAGAAACATATCCTCTGATTCGGCTCTGCCAGACAAACCAGAGGGTCTTCAGCAGCCAAGGCTCACTGATGTATGTAGGGAATCAAGGCTGGCCCAGGTCGTCTGACAAGCTATTGTAGCTTAGCTTGACGGAAAATGTAATGCTGGTTCTGATAGAAAGCTATCAAAATACATGCCTGCAAGTCCATCACACTTTCTTGTGTACGGGACTGCACAGCTGCAGAACAGTCAGAGTGGCCATGCTAACCCCTGGCAATCACTGAAAGCACCAACAATCGCCAGGTTAGTATCACAACTATGGAAAGACGATAAGCCAGCAGAGGCAGTGTGATGCTCTACTGGGACACCTCCTATGTAGTGGATGTTACTTTGACACATACCACCTAACCAAGCATTCAGCCACTTCTTCCCAGGAGTGGACGTCCCAGCAAGATATTTCTAGAATTAAGTTCTACTTATCATCTTATACTTTCCTTTCCAAATGTCTGCTTCTAAGATAAACACACACACACACACACACACACACACACACACACAAAGACAAATAAGAGTACTGCAGTAAAAGAAATCTACCTTAACAGATCTATGAAAGAAAATACATTCTTTTGTTGAAACAATCAAAAATATAAAGCCTACGTTTTTATGTAACACTGTTACTGATGTGAACATAATATACATATGTCAGGTAACAGCAATTTTGATGCAACACTAGCAAGAGAAAGATTCTTTTTAGTTGAAAGCAGCGACAAGAAGCATGTGCATTGTCACACAAATCGGATTTCCAGATATGACAGTGACAAAGCCTAAAACAACTGGCCATTGCAGAAGAATTTTACAGTGTCTGAAAAGGTATTTTTGAATAAACTGAAAAGAAACGACAGTGCCTGTACTTATGGCATTGTTCGAAAGTGACACCCAGTCCAACAATGTGGCTCACTGATGTGTTTTTAATAGTCTAGACCTGATGGAAGAGAGTAATAGGCTGCACCAGGCTTTGGATATACAAACAATATTTGATAGCAGGATAAATTTAATTCATTATTGATTTTGGGCTTTTCATTCATTCACTAAATTTGATGAAAATATGAAAAGTATATGATATAGAAAACTATATTGCCTGAATTATCCTTTGGACATCATTTGCAATCAGTGGGTGTATCCTGAGATTCTCTCCAATATTCTCACCATTGATTCTGAATGTTTGCAGGCAGGTGGGTTAAATTTGATTTACTTCGACTGGCAGTACAGGACTCTGGTAGTTATAGCTTATTGCTTTTTTCTATTTTCTTTTCTTTCTCATCAACCAACCTGTTTGTGTTCTCACCACTGTTATTGCCTTCTAGTAGCTATTTCATGTGTGTATGTTCGTGTATTTGGTTAGAACAATATGAAGGTTCTTTGAAGCCAGTTTCATTATGCTCATGGAGTGACCTGATGCCTTGCATTAACCCTTTGGCTGTACCAAGTGCACAAGGGTGATTTGTTAGAAGTTTTAAGACTGAAAGGCAAAAAAAATGCATTGTTATTATACCATGACAGTGTTTGACACTTAGAAACCAGACAGCATTATTTATTCATTTCTCCATTTTCTCTTGAGCTGGAAGCTTTGATTCTTGGCCGACTTGAGCTATAACATGTGACTCTGATATGAACAACTATACTGTGAAAATAGCACTGCTTTCTTTTTGCAGTTCTTTTATATCAAGACAGTTTTATGAACAATGACTCATCCAAGCATTCAGTAAAGAACATAAAGAACTCTCCATCTAGCTGTCTCTCTTTTGTGTCCCCCTTTGTGTCATCTGTTCCTTGTACTTTATTCTCTATCACTTCCATCAGCCCTTTGTTATCACTTAAAAAAAAAAAAAACAGGAGCTGTTCTCTCATACTCAGTGAGCAAGTATGGTATTTATAAAATCATAGGTTACTCTGAATACCAATTTCCTTGCCATTCACTCTAAACCTATTTTCACAGAGATAAAAAAAAATTAAAATAAAAAATGAATCCCTTATTAATTTATTTGTTTCCTTCGCCATTAATTTCTTAGCTTGGAACAATAAGTTGTATTCCTCTGCTGTCACCTGTGCTTATAATTGTTTGCCGAGATTCCCAAATGAATGGAAGACACCATGGTCATAGCTGAAAACTGGATTTGTAATGCATATGAATGTACAATGATTCTAGTAAATCTGAACTAATGCAAAACTTAATTTTTTGGTACACTGTTGTAATGAGATGAAATTAGATACACCTGGAGGTTTGAGGGTTTTGCACAGTATCTTAGTTCTTCCTGCGACTGCACTCTTCTGGACCAAGACCTTTGATGTTATTCCTGGAATCCTGTTATTACTGGGACTTTGTACTTCACCATGTTTTTTTGCATTTTTCTCATGCTTTTTCTTCCTGATGCTGACCAATGGGATTCATTTATCTATTACATTAGCAATATTCCACTACTATGTCTGGTTGGTTTATATACAGTTAGGTCTGTATATATTTGGATATATTTAACCTGCTCACTGAAATAGTTTATGGACATAATATGTAGACTCCCAGCTGTCATTTGATGGTATCCATATTCAAATTGGATGGAAGGTTTAAGAGTTTCAGCTCCTTAACATGTGCGACCCTCTTTTTATAAATGGACCAAACATAATTGAACAATGGGCTCCAAGGCTATTTTATGGGCAGGTGTGGGTAATTCCTTCATTATGTCATTATCAATTAAGCAGATAAAAGGCCTGGAGTTGATTTGAGGTGTGGTGCTTGCATTTGGAAGATTTTGCTGTGAACAATGTGCGGTCAAAGAGCTCTCCATGCAGGTGAAACAAGCCATCCTTAAGCTGCAAAAACAGAAGAAAAAAAAACATCTGAGAAACTGCTACAATATTAGGAGTGGCAAAATCTACAGTTTGGTACATTCTCAGAAAGAAAGAAAGCACTGGTGAACTCAGCAAAGCAAAAAGACCTGGACATCCACAGAAGACAACAGAGGGTTCACTGCAAGGCGCAAGCCACTGATAAGCCTCAAGAATAGAAAGGCTAGATTGGCTAAAAAAACATCTAATGAAGCAAACACAGTTTATAACAGTGTTTCATAATACAGATGGACAATGACACAAGACATACAGCCAAAGCAACCCAGGAGTTTATTACAACAACAACAACAAACTTTATTAATATAGCACATTTAAAAACCAGTGGTGTACCAAAGTGCTTAACATGCAAGAGGGTATAAGTTGAAGTAACAGGGAGGGATGAGGGCTATGGCAAGGTACAATAACGTGCTAGCAGGTTGAATGGCATTAAAACACACGAAGGCAAAATAATTGCATATAAAAGCATAAAAGAAGGCTAAGTGTAGAGGATAAAACAGTCAAAAAAAAATTTAAAAATGAATTAAAAGCCAAAGATAAGAATAAGCGTTAAGCTAACTATCAAGCAAGTGTTAACTGGTAGAAAAGGCGAGGCTAAATAAGTGGGTTTTTAACCGTGATTTGAAGGAATGGATGGAATCAGACTCGCGTATAGCGATGGGGAGGTTATTCCATAAATCGGGTGCAGCCAAGGCAAATGCGCGGTCACCTCTAGTCTTCAGCCGAGATCTCAGCAGGACCAAGAGTGACTGGGAAGATGATCTTAATGCTCTAGTAGGGGTGTATGATCTAAGTAGCTCAATGAGGTAGCTTGGCGCTATATTGTTAATAATTCGGAAGGTAAGCAGCAGGATTTTGAATTGAATGCGGTACTAAATGGGAAGCCAATACAGATCAGCAAGGACAGGGGTAATAGAGACACGCCGCCCACTACCAGTAAGGAGACGAGCAGCTGCGTTCTGAACAATTTGGAGTCTATGGAGGAGAGTAGAGTTAAGACCGAAGTAAAGTGAATTGCAATAATCCAACCTAGATGTCACAAAGGCGTGGATAAGCTTTCCAAAGTCCCTATGTGGAACATAATGTCTGGCCTTGCTAATAAGATGCAATTGATGGAAACAAGATTTAACAACAGAGGACACTTGTTTATCGAACTTAAAAGAACTATCCAAAAATACACCCAGGTCACTAACAGTGTCAGTGAGGAAACTGTTAAAGGAACCGAGGGCATCACAGAGTTGGCTACGGGGGACTCTACTGTCAAACACAATAATTTCAGTTTTCCTGTCGTTTAGAATAAGAGAGTTACCTGCGAGCCAATTTTTGACCTCACGCATGCACTCGCGAAAGCCGTACATAGAGAGATAATCAGTTAGCTTGAAATACATCTGTATGTCGTCGGCATAGCAATGATGTGCGATGTTATACTTCTCAAAGATTGTGCCTAAGGGGAACATATACAGTGAGAAGAGCAGGGGGCCAAGGACAGATCCTTGAGGCACGCCGCAGGAGACAGGTGCAGCAGAGGAGAAATAAGGGCCAAAATTGATCAAGAAGGACCTATTAGAGAGGTATGATTTAAATCAATCTAGGACGACACCTCCGATGCCAACTGTGTGTTCAAGCCTCGCTAATAGGATGATCTACCATCCTACCATTATGATCTATCATATCAAAGGCCGAGGATAGATTTAGTAGGACCAAGACTGAAGAGCGTCCGGAGTCAGCAATCAGAAGGAGATCATTGAGATCATCTGAGCAAGGCCGTTTCAATACTATAACAGGGTTTGTAAGCAGACTGAAATTTATCATAAATGGCATTCGCGTCCAAATATGGCTGGAGTTGTGAAAGAACGATCCTCTCCAGTATTTTGGACAGGAATGGAAGCTTAGAGATCGGCCTATAGTTTCCAAGATCGTTATGATCAAGGTTCCTTTTTTAAAGAATGGGCTGGACAACAGCGTGTTTGAAGGCTGAGGGAACAGAGCCTGCAAGTAGAGATATATTCATTAGAGATAGGATGCTGGGTCCAATTACGCTGACGCAATCCTTAACTAAACGAGATGGAAGGATATCATAAGCAGGAGAGATGTTCTTTGATTGGTCAATAAGTCACTTGAGAGTATGGAGTGACACCGGCTCAAACTGTTGAAGTGATGATGAACAACCAGGGGTGGGAATAAAATTTGACACTGAGGGGAGCGAGGACTTAAGATGTAAAACTTCACGAATAAAATGAGTTCAAAAATGTTCACAGAGAGCAAGAGAGCACGCCAGTGGCATTTCAGGACAGGGGTTAACGAATGAATTGAAAACATTAAAGAGGGATCGGGGTTGTGACCATGAGTAAGAATAATTTTAGATAGGAAGGCAGCTTTGGCCATTTTAGCAGCAAGTTGAAATTGCAACCGGCTGGCACGCAAGATATCATAAGAAACCTGGAGTCTATCTTTCTTCCATCTTCTCTCATCCCGGCGGCACACACGTCGCAAGGCATGTGTAGAATCGTTTAGCCAGCATCGGGAAAAGGATCTAGGGTGCTTCATTTTAACAGGGGCAACAGTATTGAGGATGGAGGAGCATGTGGAAAAAAAATTGCTAGCAAAGTCATCAATCGTGGAAGCCAGGGAACAGTCAGGAATGGAAAAATTCTCCACAGTTGCAGAATTAATTATATGTGTAGGGCATAGGAGAGCATCAGGGTGAAGTTCAGAAGTACATAAGTTAACATCAACGATAACAGGAAAGTGATCAGAAATCCCAACATTGCTTATATCCTTAATGCTAATGTCCAAGCCATATGAAAAAACCAGATCGAGGGTGTGGCCCCTAGCGTGGGTTGGTTGGTTAACCCACTGGGCAAGATTAAAAGAGTCCGTTAATGCAAGGAAGTCTTTGGCTAACGGATCGTCGTTACAGCAGATATGAATGTTAAAATCACCCATAATAAGCACACAGTCATATTTAAAAATAACTGAACCAAGAAGGTCAGCAAATTCGTGAATAAAAGTCTTATTAGGTGGCCGGTAAACCAAAACAATCAGAGAAGTTTGCGAGGCGGTCATCTCCAGAAGTTGAGCCTCGTAACTGATGTAGGAAGAACAGGGTAGCTGTCGGACTTTGTATTTACAGTTAAAGACCGAGGCTAAGCCACCACCTCTACCGGTAAGCCTCGGAGAACTAAAATAGACACAGTCCGGGAGGAGAAGCTCAGAAAAAGGAAGCGACTCACCAGGGCGAATCCAGGTCTCCGTCATTAAAGCAAAAAAGAGGCATATTCTTGAATGGCCAATACAGAAACCTGATCTTAACCCAATTTAGCATGTTTTTCAATTGTTGAAGTCTAAACTTTGGATAAAAAGGCCCTAAAAGAAACAGCAACTGAAAACTGCAGCAGTAAAGGCTTGGCAGAGCATTTAACAGGAGGAAAGCCAGGATCTGGTGATGTCCATAAGTTCAAGACCTAAGGCTGTCATTGCCAGCAAATGGTTTTCAACCAAGTTTTAGAAATGAACATTTTATTTTCATTTTTCAGTAATTTTTCTAATTACTTTTGAACCCCTGAAATGAAGGAATCATTTTAAAAAAACAAAAGCTTTGGATTGCAAAGCAAAAAAATAATTTCAAAAAATGCTTTGCAATATTTTTGTTCAACTACTGAATTAATGCTGAAAATCTGCACTTCAGCTGTATCTGAGTTGTTTCGTTTAAAATTCATTTATCATTTAAAATTCATTGTGATGGTAATGTACAGAACTAACATTAGAAAAAGCTGTCTCTGTTCATCTATCCATTTTCCTCCACTTATCTGGGCTGTGTCAGCAGCCTAAGGGGAGACACCCAGATTTCACTCTCCCCAGCCACCTGGGGAACATTGAGGCATTCCCAAGCCAGCTAAGAGATAGAAAGGAACCAATTGAGGTGTTGAAGAGTTTCTATGTGGAGGAGTAGAAGCTGTACTCTGAGCCCCTCCAGAATGACTGAATTCCTCAGCCTATCTCTAAGGGAGAACCTTTGGAGAAAGCTAATTTCGGCTGCTGGTATCTGCATTAGGTAAGGGCAGGGACATAGATGGACTGGTAAATTGACAGCTTTGCTCTTATGCTGAGCTCTCTCTTCAACATGATGAACAAGTACAGCATCCGCATCACTGTAGATGTGGCACTAATAAATCTGACAGTCTCCCAAGCTCCTTGTCCCTTAATCGTGTATATATATACACATACACACATATATATATATATATATATATATATATATATATATATATATATATATATACACATACACACATATATATACATACATATATATACATATATACATACACACATATATATATATATATATATATATATATATATATATATATATATATATATATTAGTGCTGTCAAAATTATCGCGTTAATTGTTAAGATCAACGCGAAATGTTTAATGCATTAAAAAAATTTAACGCTGATTTTGTTTTTTTAGTAATTTCCTGTATTCTAAGACCTTTAAATTCATGAGCACCTCTGGAGGAGGGGGCAACAGTCTGCTATGCTGGCGTTTGGCCTGACAGAAATGATTAGAAGAAGAAGAAGAAGTGACACCATGCTACTATCTAGCTAACACTAGCTAACACACGCAAGCATGGACGAGGGCGGACTTTTGGGTGGAAAGTTTCTCTTTAAGAAGTTGCCTGATGGCTTGTTGGACAAAACGAGAGTAAGATGCACAATTTGCAACGCTGAATTCAAGTACCACAGAAGCAGTTCATCACTGGCGTATCACCTGAGAGCAAAACACCCAACTGAATCCACCTCTACGGGACCTCGCCAGTCTACGCTTCAGGAGTATGGTGCTTGTGGACGAATAACAAAAAATGTGAGAGAAAAGGTAACCAATTCCTTGGTTGTTTGGATAGCTAAAAACTGCCGACCAGTTAGCATAGTAGAAGATGATGGACTGAGAGAAGTCATTCGTGCTGCATCAGGAGATGAGTGTTACAATCTGCCCTCGAGAGGAACCATTGTGTCGAGACTGCACACTTTGTATGGGGACCAGAGGGCTCAGCAGTCCAGCAAGCTTGTGCAAGTAAGGAATGTCGCTCTCACCGGAGACCACTGGACTTCGGTGAACAACGATAATTACTTAAAATCTAAAGAATAAAAAAATGTAATTGGAGCCAGGCTATTAATAAAGTAATTGAGATTAATCGCAATTAATAACAGAAAATTGTGAGATTAGTTAGTTAATTTTTTTTAATCTATTGACAGCACTAATATGTATATGTATATATATATATACCGTATTTCCCGGACTACAAAGCGCACCTGAATATTAGCCGCACAAGCTAAAATCAGGGGAAAATCCTGTTTTGTACATACATTAGCCGCACCTGACTAAAAGCCGCAGGTGTTTCAATGTTGACTTATCATATGTAAGAGAATATGCACAAAGGGAATTGTCAGGAAAGAGATGGCTGTTTGGAGACACACCCCTTTTATTAATATTTTGAAAAACAAGTTATGGGTACATATTTGCACATGTAGTACATAACAGTAACCTATAGCACACCAGAAAAATAGATTCGGACTACCTTTTAGGCTCAGGTGCAGTGACACAGCTTTAACAAGAAGAAAAGTCAGTCATTCACCACCATCTTTCTCTTCTTCCTGTGCACTAAAACCACCAAAGTCCTCTTCTCCAGTGTCGGAAACGAACAGGCTCAGGATGGCTTCGTCATCCACTCTCCGCTTCTCTCCTTCGTTGTCACTTTCAAAACCAAAGAAATCCTCGTTGTCAGTGTCAGAGTCGAACACCCTCAGAACGGCCGTGGCGGTGTCCTCCTCTCCATCATGCAGCAGTCCAGCCCTTCAAAATCCGTTGGTGATCGTGGATGTTTTCACACTTTTCCACGCTGTCAGAATCCACCGGTGGAGTTGGGCATAACTTGCTTTTCGCAAGTTTATCGCCGCTCATCATCCACGCCTCCCGCTGAACGCGTAGCGCTACTTTGAAGTTTGTTTTTCGCGCTACTTCGTACGGCACTACATTGCCTGGCGGACGGACATGTGACTAACATACCACTCTTGAACCCCGATCCTTCCGCCAGGCAACGTAGTGCCATACAACAGCGGAACAAACAAAACAAATCGTCTTACGATATGACAAAAATCATGGACAATCCATAGAAAAGCCGCACCTGACTAAAAGCTGCAGGGTTCAAAGCTTGTGCAAAAAGTAGCGGCTTATAGCCCGACAATTACGGTATATATATCATAATATTCTGACAATACTATAATATTGGCCATATTGGCTGTGGAGGAGCTTCGCACGTGTTTGGAGTCTACAGACTGGGACACAATGAAGGCTGCTTCTAACAGCTTGGACGAGTTTACGGACACTGTCACCTCCTATATCCACTTCTGTGAGGACAGCATTGTGCCATCACGCACCAGGGTGAGTTATAACAATGACAAACCCTGGTTTACTTTTAAACTCAAAAAGCTGTGGCTGGAAAAGAGAAAGGCGTTCAGAAGCGGAGACAGGGACTGCTACAGAGAGGCCAAGTACAGGTTCACTAAAGAAGTGGACGTTGCTAAACATCAGCACTCTGAGAAGATGCAGCAGCAGATCTCAGAGAATGACTCGGCCTCTGTGTGGAAAGGTTTTAGGAATATCACCAACTACAAGCCTAAAACCCCCCACTCCACTGATGACTTGCTCTTGGCCAACACCCTCAACGACTTTTATTGCCGTTTTGACGAGCCATCAGGCAGCCTTCACACCTCCAACGGCCCCAACAATAGAGACACTTTGGACACTCATTCCCCCACCTCTCCCCCCTCCATAGAGCCATCACCACCTTCAAACACTTCACCTACAACACCCCCCTCCTCACCCCACACAAAAGAGGATTTCGCACCACCTCCTCTCACCACACCTCTTCATATTCATGAAGAAGGTGTGAGGAAGCAGTTTAAGAGTCTGAATGCTCGAAAAGCTCCCGGCCCAGACGGTGTGTCTCCTGCCACCCTCAGACACTGTGCAAACGAGCTGGCCCCAGTGTTTTCTGGCATTTTCAACTCCTCACTGCAGGCATGTCATGTGCCTGCCTGCTTCAAGTCCTCTACCATAATCCCTGTCCCCAAGAAACCTAGGATCACTGGACTAAATGACTACAGACCCGTGGCTCTGACATCTGTGGTCATGAAGTCTTTTGAGCACCTGGTTCTCTCCTATCTCAAGACCCTCACGGCCTCCCTCCTGGACCCCCTGCAGTTTGCATACAGAGCCAACAGGTCTGTAGATGACGCAATCAACAGGGCCCTACACTTCATCCTGCAGCATCTGGACTCCCGAGGAACCTACGCCAGGATCCTGTTTGTGTACTTCAGCTCTGCCTTCAATACCATCCTTCCAGACCATCTCCGAGGCAAGCTTTCCCAGATGAATGTGCCTGATCCCATCTGCCGGTGGATCACTGACTTCCTGACGGACAGGAAACAGCATGTGAGGCTGGGAAAGAATGTCTCGGACTCCCGGACCATCAGCACCGGCTCCCCTCAGGGCTGTGTTCTTTCTCCCCTGCTCTTCTCCCTGTATACTAACTGCTGCACCTCCACCCACCAGTTTGTCAAGCTAATCAAGTTTGCAGATGACACCACCGTTGTTGGACTCATCTCGGACGGGGATGAGTCTGCCTACAGGAGGGAGGTTGAACGTTTGGTGTCCTGGTGCAGCCACAACAACCTGGTGCTGAATGCCCAGAAGACAGTGGAGATTATTGTGGACTTCAGGAAGCACACAGCTCCACTCCCCCCCATCATCCTGACTGACACCCCCATCACCTCTGTGGATTCATTCCGCTTCCTGGGTACCACCATCACCCAGGACCTGAAGTGGGAGCCCACCATCACCTCCGTCATTAAGAAAGCCCAGCAGAGGATGTACTTCCTGAGGCAGCTGAAGAAATTCAACCTGCCAACACGGACGATGATGCAATTCTACACTGCAATCATCGAGTCCATCCTCACCTCCTCCATCACCGTGTGGTACGCTGGAGCCACTATCAGGGACAAACAGAGACTGCAGCGTGTTGTGCGCTCTGCTGAGAAGGTGATTGGCTGCAGACTCCCATCTCTGCAGGACCTGTACACCTCCAGGACACTGCGGAGACTCAGGTCGTTTGGGGTGGAGGGCCCACTCCTGAAGACCTTCTATGACTCTGTGGTGGCTTCTGCTATCTTTTATGGTGTGGTCTGCTGGGGCGGCAGCATCTCTGTTGGGGACAGGAAGAGACTGAACAGGGTGATCCGAAGGGCCAGCTCTGTTCTAGGATGCCCTCTGGACCCAGTGGAGGTGGTGAGTGACAGGAGAATGGCGGCTAAGCTGTCATCCCTGTTGGACAACGTCTCCCACCCCATGCAGCAGACTGTGACAGCACTGAGCAGCTCCTTCAGTGGGAGACTGCGGCACCCACGGTGTGGGACGGAGAGATTTCGCAGGTCTTTCCTCCCCACTGCTGTCAGACTCCACAACAAAGACTTTAACTGAACAAACACACACATCCACACATGTGCAATAACACTAAGTGCAATAATCTTTTCTGGCATCGTTGTATTTTTACTCAGTTGTATATAGCATTCGTATTCTATTTTTATCTTATTGTATATTTTTATTCTATTTTATTCTACTGTATATAGTATATTATTTTATTCTATTCTGTACAGCTGTGTACTGTATTTATTCTTATTGTATTCTAATTTTTGCGTCATAACTTTTGCACTGTCCACTTCCTGCTGTGACAAAACAAATTTCCCACGTGTGGGACTAATAAAGGTTATCTTATCTTATCTTATCTTATTAAGTGATAAGAACAAGTAATCTGATGTCCTGTAATCATTATGATGCTATAATTTGAGATAAATAAATAAAAAACGTTTTTTTGTATAAAGTATCGGTATCGGATCAGTATCGTCGATACCACCCTGAAAAGTACTTGGTATCGGATCGGAAAGGAAATCAGTGGTATCGCACATCACTACTGCTCACCTAACGCGGAGTTTTTAATGGTCAAATGCAGACCTTATTATCTCCCCAGAGAACTCCCTCTATCATACTCACTGCCGTGTATATACCCCCCGACGCTAATGCTAGGTTGGCCATGAAAGAACTTTCTGCAGCCATTAACAAACACCAGAATAAACACCCCGAGGCTGCTTTTATTGTTGCTGGCGACTTCAACCACACCAACTTAAAGACAGTCCTCCCCAGATTCCACCAACATGTCTCCTGCCACACCAGAGGAGACAAGACTTTAGACCATGTGTATTCCAACCTGGCTGGAGCCTACAAAGCCACACCCTTCGCCCACATTGGACAATTGGACCATCTCTCCCTGTTCCTCACACCTAGGTATTCACCACTCATCCAACGTGTGAAACCTGCTGTGAGGACAATTAAAGTGTGGCCAGAGGGGACAGACGCAGTGCTCCAGGACAGATTTAAAAACACAGACTGGAATATGTTCACCCACACAGACCTGGACCAGTACGCCTCATCTGTACTGGATTACATCTCCGAAACCACAGACAGTGTCACCACCCAGAAACGGATCACCATGTACCCCAACCAGAAGCCTTGGATGAACCGGGATGTTCGTCTTCTCCTGAAGGCCTGCCTTTAGGTCAGGAGATGCACACGCTTTCAGCACAGCCAGGGCTAATCTAAAGAAGGGCATCAAAAAAGCCAAACACCATTACAAAAAGAAGGTAGAAGAACACTTCTCCAACTCCAACCCCCGACGCATGTGGCAAGGTCTCCAGACCATTGCAGACTACAGGACAACCAAACCCTCCCCCGCATCCTCTGATGTCTCCTTCCTCAACGAGCTCAACAACTTTTATGCTCGTTTTGAGCGAGGGAACCCCACAACCAAAGCAGACGTGACGCCAGACCACCAACCTCTGACTCTCTCCCCCACCGATGTAGGAGCGGTGCTGAGCAGGATCAATGTCCACAAGGCTGCAGGTCCTGATGGCATCCCCGGGCGTGTTCTCAGAGCGTGTTCTGGGGAGCTTGCAGGAGTGCTCACAGACATATTCAATCTGTCCTTGGCCCACGCTGTGGTACCGGCCTGCTTCAAATCCACCTCCATCGTCCCGATACCCAAAAACTCCAACCCATCTTGCCTCAATGACTACCGCCCAGTAGCACTCACCCCCATCATCACTAAGTGCTTAGAGCAGCTGGTCCTAGCACACTTCAAATCCTGTCTCCCCCCCCACCCTGGACCCCCACCAATTCGCATACCGCCAGAACAGGAGCACAGAGGATGCAGTCTCCATCGCACTGCACTCTGTCCTCTCACACCTGGACAACAACAACACCTACGCCAGAATGCTGTTTATAGACTTCAGTTCAGCATTCAATACAATCCACCCCTCACAACTCATCAGGAAACTGACAGACCTGGGCATCAGTTCCCTCATCTGCAAATGGTTACTGGACTTCCTGACCAACTGCCCCCAACATGTCCGGCTGGATAACCACTGTTCATCTACAATCACGATGAACCACAAGGCTGTGTGATGAGCCCTTTCCTCTACTCCCTCTTCACCCACGACTGCAGACCTGCTGATGGTTCCAACACCATCATTAAGTTTGCAGATGACACCACGGTGATTGGCCTCATCAGTGACAACGATGAGGCCGCCTACAGGGAGGAGGTGGATCGTCTGGCTGAGTGGTGCGACACAAACAACCTGCTGCTTAACACCGAGAAGACCAAGGAGCTCATCGTGGACTACAGGAGGAATGCTGACCCACATCCACCCATCCACATTAAGGGGACGGCTGTGGAGCGTGTGAGCAGCTTCAAGTTCCTGGGAGTCCACATCTCCGAGGATCTCATCTGGACGACCAACTGCTCCAAGCTGGTTAAGAAGGCTCACCAGCGCCTCTTCTTCTTGAGGACTCTGAGGAAGAACCACCTGTCCTCAGACATCCTGGTGAACTTCTTCTATCGTTGCACCATCGAGAGCATCCTGACCAACTGTATAACAGTCTGGTACGGGAACTGCTCTGCCTCAGACCGGAAGGCGTTGCAGGGGGTCGTGAAAACTGCCCAGCGCATCGCTGGAGCACCACTTCCTGCCATAAAAGACATCTACAGGAAGCGGTGTCTGAAAAGGGCTGGGAAAATCATCAAAGACCCCAGTCACCCATCACATGGACTCTTCACCCTCCTGCCCTCTGGGAGGCGCTACAGGAGCCTCCGGACTAAGACCACCAGGTACCGGAACAGCTTCTTCCCCACAGCTGTCAGACTCCTGAACTCTGCCTCCTGACATCTGACCCACGTTAACACATGGACTGAACATACACACACCCACAATGGAAAACTGTACCCTCAAACACCCAATAATAACTTGGACTGAACCACCACTCACAACCACTAGCACTTTATATAGCCTCTGTAGAAACTATCTACACCCTCTCTTATCTTAACTGCACTACTGTATAGCTCTGTGTAAATAATCATTCTGTACATTCGATAATCTTTAATCCTACAACTGTTTACAACTTGCATAGTTCCCATTTCTGTATAGCTGTATATCTCAGATTTCTGTAAAGTTATTTATTTCATATTCTGTATAGTTTTTCATATTTATATCCTGTTCATAGCCTGTACATAGCTTGTACTCACTACAGCCTGTACATACTTATAGTTATAGAATATTCACAACATACTTCATACCGTGTACATTATAACATACCATAATAGACCCATTTCTGTAATATACTTACATATCTATACCACTAAAGCACTTCTGGATGGATGCAAACTGCATTTCGTTGCCCTGTACCTGTGCATGTGCAATGACAATAAAGTTGAATTCTGTTCTATTCTATTCTATTCTATTCTATTCTATTCTATATATACACATATATATATATACATATATATATACATATATATATATATTAGGGGTGCAACGATATTCGTTTCGATATTGAACCGTTCGATACAGTGCTTTCGGTTCGGTACGCATATGTATCGAACAATACAAAATTTGTAATTTATTTTATCAACTTTCCTTCTGACGATGCTGTCTGTGTTGAGCGCTCAGTGAATCTGCATTCGACTACTCCGCCTAGGCTGCACTGTCGAGCGCAGATCCACTGAGCGTTCAACACAGACAGCATTGCCAGAAGGAAGAGTGCAGGGCAAGCTAGCGAGACAGAAGTTAAGCTCTCCTTGCAACATGGCAAATTGAACCTCCCCCACCCTCATTCAGATCTGGCGTTTGGAATTATTTTGGTTTTCATGTGACATATGACCCTGAAGGTAAGCGCGTCATGGACTAAAGTAAAACAGTATGTTGGATGTGCCACGCAATGCTCCATTACATGGGTGGGAACTAGTGTGTTAGCGCAGTTAGCTCGTTAACGTGTTGGCCATCTAGCCCCACGCACGGGGCGATCAGGGGTAGCTCGTTAACGGAGATTTGCCGTGTTGTGGCGCTAACGTCATTTCAACGAGATTAACGCTGACAGGACTAGTAGGAACACAACGAATATGACTGCACATTTACGCCGACATCATCCTAGTGCAAAGACAAGTGGAAGCAGACAAAAACAACAAGCATGCATGCTACAAACTTTACCCGAGTCATTTAGACAGCCGTTAGCACATGATTCTCCTTATGGGGACCTGATATGTTTAATATTGTGGCGAGCTCAGACAAGGAGGAGACGGAGGTGTCGTTTGGTCTTGCTTCCCGTGAGCTAGCCAGGGAGCAAAGCCGTTTATTGACATCTGCAGAAGAACACTGCCGCTAGCTAACTGCTCAGCGCGGCAACCGCACAGCAACAACAACAGCAACACACAGGGCGCCCTCTGACCCCGGAAGGACACACTGTCGCAGCGAGAGGGCGTCACCCGTCACTATGGCAACATAAACAAAACATAACTGTACAAACAGAACCCCGAACAGCCCTGACCCGCTACAATATGCTGCTGAGAATATAGCCCAGAAGAAGTGTATAGTATTGCTTTTATTTTGGGAAGAGCCATTTCTCTGTAATAAACTCTCTTTTCCAAAGATGAGTGATTCCTCAATCAGATATATTTATTTTTTTAATTACTTTTGTTTCAGCAACATTAAATTTAAAAACTGTACTTTTGAGTTAAAATATATATTTATAAGTTTAATAAATGACAAATTAAAAAGACATGAACATTTTTTTTGTATCGAAAAAATATCGAACCGTGACACCAAAGTATCGAACCGAACCGAACCGTGAATTTTGTGTATCGTTGCACCCCTAATATATATATATATATATATATATATATATATATATACATATATATATATATATATATATATATATATATATATATATATATATATATATATATATACATATATGTATATATATATATATATACAAGACGCTGAGTTTAAACGACAAAACACACACACACACACATATATATATATATAAAGTGTATATATATATATATATAAAGTGTATATATATAAAGTGTATATATATATATATAAAGTGTATGTATGAACACCCAGCACGCCCCTGCGGGCGGTTTATCCTTCAAGCTCGGGTCCTCTACCAGAGGCCTGGGAGCTTGAGGGTCCTGCGCAGTATCTTAGCTGTTCCCAGGACTGCGCTCTTCTGGACAGAGATCTCCGATGTTGTTCCCGGGATCTGCTGGAGCCACTCGCCTATCTTGGGAGTCACCGCACCTAGTGCTCCGATTACCACGGGGACCACCGTTACCTTCACCCTCCACATCCTCTCGAGCTCTTCTCTGAGCCCTTGGTATTTCTCCAGCTTCTCGTGTTCCTTCTTCCTGATATTGCTGTCATTCGGAACCGCTACATCGATCACTACGGCCGTCTTCTTCTGTTTGTCTACCACCACTATGTCCGGTTGGTTAGCCACCACCATTTTGTCCGTCTGTATCTGGAAGTCCCACAGGATCTTAGCTCGGTCATTCTCCACCACCCTTGGGGGCATCTCCCATTTTGACCTCGGGACTTCCAGGTTATACTCGGCACAGATGTTCCTGTACACTATGCCGGCCACTTGGTTATGGCGTTCCATGTATGCCTTGCCTGCTAGCATCTTGCACCCTGCTGTTATGTGCTGGATTGTCTCTGGGGCATCTTTACACAGCCTGCACCTGGGGTCTTGCCTGGTATGATAGACCCCAGCCTCTATGGATCTTGTGCTCAGAGCTTGTTCTTGTGCTGCCATGATTAGTGCCTCTGTGCTGTCTTTCAGTCCAGCTTTGTCCAGCCACTGGTAGGATTTCTGGATATCAGCCACCTCCTCTATCTGCCGGTGGTACATACCGTGCAGGGGCCTGTCCTTCCATGCTGGTTCCTCGTCTCCCTCCTCTTGTATATATATATATATATATATATATATATATATATATATATATATATACGTGTGTGTGTGTTGTCGTTTAAACTCAGCGTTTTGTTTCACTAATATAAAAACTAAGTGTGATATAATTTGATATAATAAAGTACACTGGGGAAAATAATTATTTGATCCCCTGCTGAATTTGTAAGTTTGCTCACTTCAGTCAGGAGAACAACTAAGAAAATGCAACACAAGGTTATTCATTAATATACTGCTTCATGGGCTGGGCTGTAGTTACATCGTAAGGTTTTAAAAAATGAGCTTTAAAATGTGCTGCCGATGAATAGTGGTAATAATAACCGAGAGATGCTGACAGTGATCACTGCCTTTTTTAGCGGCTTCTTCAGATTAAATAGAACAAAATACATAAAAAACAACAACAACAACAACAACAACAACAGCATCAATAAACATAGAGTAGTTTGGATCTGGAAGCAGGGTTCATATCACTTAACAACCAGACAGGACTGAGGTCTGGAGACTTTTTAGTCTACTCTATGACCTTATTTTGCTTCTTCTTTATCACTTCTTGGTTGCCTTTGTGGTATATTTTGAGTCATTGTCATGCTGGGAGAGTCATCCATCATCAGTGTTTTTGCCACTATACTTGACTGTGGGGATGCTATTCTTTAGGTCGTACTCAGCCTTTGTTTTCATCCAAACATGGCAGGTTGAGGATTTGGTGGATTGGCCAAATAACTTGCTGTTGGTTTCACCTGACCACAGCACTTTCACCCAAGCCTTCTCTAAATGGTTTATATATTTACTTGCAAACTTAAGATGGGCCTGTACAAGTTCCTTCTAGAGTTGGGTGACCTTACAACTGCTGAAAGATTTCAATCCATTAAGGTGTGATCCACAACCTGTCTCATGATCAATCTCACCCTATGAGGCAAGATCTTACATGGAGTTCCAGACTAACAGTCTTTTTATATTCCTTCCATTTCTGAATAATCACACCAAAAGTTGTCACCTTCTCAACAAACTTTATGCTGTTACTCTTAAAGCCCATTCCAGCCTCATGCAGATCTACAATCTTGTCTATAATGTCCTGTGACAGCTCTTTGTTTTTTCCCATTGTGGTAGTGTCACGGCCTGCGTCGGCAGGCCGCTGGACCGACACAAGAAAAAACAGGAACTCCCCAACAGTCCAAGCATCAAATGTTCACAAAGACACCGGAGCTCGAAAAAAAACAGAGTCCAAAACATAGTTCATGGAGTCGACCTGGATGGCGACGGCACAACGGTCCATCACCAAATAGGTCTGGAGGCCGCCTGAGTAGAAGGCACGGCAGCGTGGACAAGGCAAATCTGGAGACCAACCACGCGGAAAGCAGTGGTGGCATAAAAACAGTCCAGGAGGCCGACCGCTATGCCCGTGGTGGCAACGGAGCAGCTCAGGAGGCCAACCCGCGTGCCCAATCAATCCCAGCCAAACAGTTCAGAACAGAGCCTAGCTCTCAGGGCCGTTATTATTTGTCTTATTCCTTTAATGTCCAAAAAACTGACAGTGAAGGTAGTAGATGACAAGAAATGGTCAAAAAATACTACCTCTTGAAAGCTCTTGTAGGGATCTGCAGCGTGGATTATACCCCGGCAGTAATCCCACAGCTGCGCGTGAGACTCTTCCTCCAAGGTGAAAACAGAGTTCGCTGGATCCATGATGGTTGGATCGTTCTGTCACGGCCTGCGTCAGCAGACCGTGGGGAGGTGGGGAAACAGGACCCAAACGCCGGACTCTTCAGTGCAAACAGTGTTTATTTACAAGGTGGTGAAGTAAACAACAATATATCCCCTAGTGTCCCAGACTTCCATTCCGTGTCCTCATCCAGTGTCAGTGCTCTGTGTCTCCACTCCTTAGTGTTAGTGTATGGTCTGTCTTTGCTGCCTCTCATCCCGCAATTCTCCTGGGAAAGTAACAGAAGCAGCCGTAAATACACCACTCAGTAACCAAACTCTAATTCACTGACTTCTAACTGGGAAACTAACGAAAGTCTTCCGAAACAATCCAGCGTCGGAGAGAGCTGCACCACACCCATACACAGACCCATACACATACCTGCAAGCAGGGAAACCAGGGACAGCCACACAATACATCAAAAGTACATATAACAAGTACTATAAATCCAAAACTGCTTATGGGCCCTGGGTCCCTCAGACCCAGGTCCCTCACAGGTAGACAGGTTGGAATGGAAGAAAATGAATCTGTGGACAGAACAACTTCCAGTCAGGAGTATCTGTATTTGATTCTAATATCTGTGCCATATGGGCACCCAGCCAGTCTGTGGAAGGGAGAATCCGGGCTTGGTTGTAAATAATCAAATATTAATTTCACTCAATTTCACTCAAATCAATTTAGAACTTTTCGAATTGTGTTTTCCCTGGGTGATCTGGGTCTCTCTTTTTGGGGTCTAACGACACTATACATACATACGTATATATATATATATATATATATATATATATATATATATATATATATATATATATATTAGGGGTGCAACGATACTCGTATCCATATTGAACCGTTCGATACAGTGCTTTGGGTTCGGTACGCATATGTATCGAACAATACAAAATTTTTAATTTACTTTATCAACTTTTCCTCTGACGATGCTGTCTGTGTTGAGAGCTCAGTGGATCTGCGTTTGACTACTCCGCCTAGACTGCACTGTTGAGCGCAGATCCACTGAGCGCAGAGCAAGCTAGCAAGACAGAAGCTAAGCTCGTTGCAACATGGCAAATTGAACCTCCCCCACCCTCATTCAGATCTGGCCTTTGGAACTATTTTGGTCTTCATGTGAAGTATGACCCTGAAGGTAAGCGCGTCATGGACAAAAGTAAAACAGCATGTCGGATGTGCCACGCAATGCTCAATTACATGGGTGGGAACTACTGCGTTAGTGCAGTTTGCTCGTTAACGTGTTGACGCCGTCCAGCCCCATGCACGGGGTGATCCGCAGTAGCTCGTTAACGGAGATTTGCCGTGTTGTGGCATTAACGTCATTTCAGATTAACGCTGACAGCACTAGTGGGAACCAAATGAATATGACATTTATGCCGACATCATCCTAGTGCAAAGACAAGTGGAAGCAGACAAAAACAACAAGCACGCATGCTACAAACTTTACCCGAGTCATTTAGACAGCCGTTAGCACATGATTCTCCTAATGGGGACCTGATATGTTTAATATGCTGCTGAGAGTATACCCCAGAAGAAGCGTATACACTCAGAAAAATTATGGTTCTTAAATGGTTCTACAGATGTCTTCATGGTTCTTTAAAGAACCATCATACGTCAAAGAACCTTTTTATTTTGTGGATGGTTCTTCAGCTATTACAAATGGTTCTTTAAAGAACAAAAGGTTCTTCATCCTTAGCAATCTAAGTTTGATGGTGTAAATGGCATAAATATTTATTCACTATAACGAGGCTGTGAATTATACTGTGTGTTTTCTTTGTGTGCACGTGTGTGCGAAGGGGGAGGGCGGGTTACCCGGCAATTACCCTTTAAGAGAAGATGGTAGGAAGCTGAGTATTCAAATAAAAGTTAGAAATATTTGCTTAGGGGCAGGGGTGGGGGGTGAAAGCTTAAAGACCCTAACCCCCCCCCCCCCACACACACACACACACACACACACACACCCCTAACCCCGCAAACCCATTATGAATATGGTGAGTTAATAAACAGTAGACACAATACACACATTCAAATACTGTACTTTAGTTTTAAATTTTAATAAAGCATTACTATTTTCTACTCCATGGCATTACTTTTGAGATTATTATATAGTTTTGAAAATATAGCATAATGATAATACTAGTTATTGTAAACTTTACAAAGCACCCAGCAGCAATTTAGTATCCGGTATACAGAAACTGTTTTCGTAACAAAACCACTGTTATAATTAAGTGAAGGTGCTCCCAGCTAATTTGACCCTTTGACTTCTAAAATATGTGGTTCAATTGCGTGCTGCGTACATAACCTAATGTCAGCTAGACCGAAATTAAAATTTTATATATTGTTAAAGTCACTAAAATGGCGCCTGAAGCCTATTGTGATGTGAGCTCTGTGTCTGCTCTAGAAACTCTGAAATTCTGTAGATCTGAGCCGTACATTAAATACTCACATGAACCTGTACTTTGAATTCTGTATGAGCTGTATAAAATACAGCTATGCATAAGTGTTTTGAATGAATAATTAGATTAGATAACTCTTTATTGTCTAATCTAATTATATAGAAATGTGAATAGAAATGTGACATGAGAAGGTGTGTCTTTGACTGTTCCTGTATAACTTATTTTCGGACTAGTTGACAAGTTATGCTCCGGTCATTTGATGTTTCCAAGATAGATGTTCTTTTGTAATATAGTTAATTTTTTTTGTATATTTCATTTATCCACCATCATACATCATACATACAAGCTAAGAATAGGCCGTTATACTAACAAGAGGTATCAACGCTGGGCCAAAGTTCAGCACATGGTTAAAGTTTGTAATCCAGCCAGGGTGTAAATATCACTCAGCAGCCAGAGCTGAAGCAGGTAGCATCAACACATAAATCTACTCTACCCGGCTTAAATCACAAGAGCACCTCTGACCAAAAAGCTGTAGATTTTTCTTGTTTGCACAAATTAATCCAGATTCACATTAATTGTGTTCACAGCTCCAACAAAATGAGGAAGAGGAGGGGGAGAAACACAATTAGGTTGAATTACAATTGGATGGAAGGCGAGGACAAGGAGAAGGAAGCTTAGGATGAGGAGGAAGAGAAGCAGCAGGAGCATCTTTAGGGATCCCTATGATGACATTGAGGTTTGTTTCATTAATATGGTCCTCTCACAAAGAAAGATGACTTGTTATAGTTCACCTACTTCCTGTATCAAATAGTGATGTGCAAAATGTTGTGAAAAACCATGGAGCAGGCACGTATAGGGCATCTGCAGGTAAAAGACCATCAAATCTCTAAGACAGACTGAAATCTGTATATTTATCACCCTTATGATAAAACCCATATCAGCCATTGACATGGGTCAATGGCTGTATTTTGAGGCTTGTATTTTGAAGCCTCAACATTTGCATTATTGCTGTTGCTATGTTGGGACCATATTAGGATGAGGGATCAGAATCTGGAGTCATGCACACTATTGTTTCATTTAGTGTGTATCCATAAGATTCGTACAGCAGATCTAAGTTGTGCCTTGAAAACAGGAAAGTCGTCTGCATAGAGGAGAACTTTAATAGCAGGCTTGTACAAAGTGAGGCTTTGTGCTCACATTTGCTGCAAACACTCGTCACCCTGTTTTGATGCAGAATTCACTTGAAATCAGCCAAGAACTGGACTTATTTTTTATAATGTGTTCTTGTGAATTGATTGTGTATCGCATATGTTTGATTTGACTTTCTGCAAGACAACAGTCTTCTACTGGCCAAAAAAGTTTTCCAAATACCTCCACGTGATCTAGCCTGGATTTAGAAAAGATTAGCAAAAAAATCTGCACCTCCTGCTTCAGATGCAATTTGTGTTTCTGTGTTCAGAGGCAGCCGCGAGAGGGGAGACCTCGGATCATCCAGCTGGACAGCCTGACCAGGAGGAGTCGAAATAGAATTACATGAACCAGGAGGAGTCGAACATTAACTCAGGTCTTCCAGGGCACCCGGCAGACTCGGCTGTTGGCATCGGCGAGGGATGACGTGAATCCCAAACTGGAGTCCATCACAGGTCAACTGCAGGTATGCGAGTCAAAACCTTCTGAGGAGGGTTTCACTTTTCACTTTTGGGGCGATCGTGGCTCAAGAGTTGGCAGGTTGCCTTGTAATCGGAAGGTTGCCGGTTCAAGCCCTGGCTTGGACAGTCTCGGTCGTTGTGTCCTTGGGCAAGACGCTTCACCCGTTGCCTACTGGTGGTGGTCAGAGGGCCCGGTGGTGCCAGTGTCCGGCAGCCTCGACCTCTGTCAGTGCGCCCCAGGGTGGCTGTGGCTACAATGTAGCTTGCCATCACCAGTGTGTGAATGTGTGTATGACTGGATATGTAAAGCGCTTTGGGGTCCTTAGGGACTAGTAAAGCGCTATATAAATACAGGCCATTTACCATTTTCTCTCCTTTATAATTGACTCTTTTCTCTCTCTTTCAGCTCCTTGTCTCAGAGTGGGAGGGATTTGAAGCACAAAGGGAGGAACTTGTCGTTTGGTTGGCTGATATGGATGTCCACCTGAGTGAGGTTGACCAGCTGACAGGAAACACCAGTGAAAAACTGAAACAACTGCAGGTGTGGGCTTGTTTTGATATGAAATATATTTGATATGATAAATACGTCAGAGACATTATCCTAAACTGGACTAACAAAGGACCATGAGTACAACATGAAACGTTCATTACATAGCATAAGGCTGAAGTTCATTGATCATTTTAATCATAAACTTGTTGAAATATTTTTACTGAACATGCAAACATCTGCTGATGAAAATGTGTTGATTTATTGGTCTGTTATGAAGCTATTGCTATTTCTAATGTGTTTTATCACTTTCTGATGTTTTATTAATTAAACAATACATGTATTAATTGTTGTGTTATCTGTAGATATTGTATTTATATATATATATATTTATAGTATAGCAAATATATTTAATTATTACTGTTTAAAACACTAATATGTGACATGTATTAGTAGTGATGTTGTGCTGAGGGTTAAAATGCCTTTTTGTCTTTTGGTAACTACAAAATGACAATAAACCATTAATATATGTCTATGCTGTGCTCGTATTTATTTTACCCTACTCAAATTCAATTTATGATGCATTTTATTTTGAAAGATTTAAAATGTTTTTTTAAAGAACCACTCAAAAAAGGTTCTTTAAAAAACCTTTTAAAAGGTTCCTCTACCAGAGGCCTGGGAGCTTGAGGGTCCTGCGCAGTATCTTAGCTGTTCCTAGGACTGTGTTCTTCTGGACAGAGATATCTGATGTTGTTCCCGGGATCTGCTGGAGCCACTCGCATAGTTTGGGAGTCACCGCACCTAGTGCTCCGATTACCACTGGGACCACCGTCACCTTCACCCTCCACATCTTCTTGAGCTCTTCTCTGAGCCCTTGGTATTTCTCGAGCTTCTCGTGTTCCTTCTTCCTGATGTTGCTATCATTCGGAACCGCTACATCCATCACTACGGCCGTCTTCTTCTGTTTGTCTACCACCACTATGTCCGGTTGGTTAGCCACCACCATTTTGTCCGTCTGTATCTGGAAGTCCCACAGGATCTTAGCTTGGTCATTCTCCATCACCCTTGGGGTATCTCCCATTTTGACCTTGGGACTTCCAGGTTATACTCGGCACAGACGTTCCTGTACACTATGGCGGCCACTTGGTTATGGCGTTCCATGTATGCCTTGCCTGCTAGCATCTTGCACCCTGCTGTTATCTCTGGAGCATCTTTACACAGCCTGCACCTGGGGTCTTGCCTGGTGTGATAGACCCCAGCCTCAATGGATCTTGTGCTTAGTGCTTGTTCCTGTGCTGCCATGATTAGTGCTTCCGTGCTGTCTTTCAGTCCAGCTTTGTCCAGTGACTGGTAGGATTTCTGAATATCAGCCACCTCCTCTATCTGCCGGTGCTACATACCGTGCAGGGGCCTGTCCTTCCATGATGGTTCCTCGCCTTACTCCACTTTCTTGGGTTTCTGCTGCCTGAGGTATTCACTGAGCACTCGGTCAGTTGGGGCCATCTTTGTGATGTATTCGTGGATGTTCCTTGTCTCATCCTGGACTGTGGTGCTGACACTCACCAGTCCCTGGCCCCCTTCCTTCCGCTTAGCGTACAGCCTCAGGGTGCTGGACTTGGAGTGAAACCCTCCATGCATGGTAAGGAACTTTCTTGTCTTGATGTCAGTGGCTTCTATCTCCTCCTTTGGCCAGCCTATTACGCCAGCAGGGTACCTGATCACGGGCAGGGCGTAGGTGTTGATAGCCCGGATCTTGTTCTTACCGTTCAGCTGACTCCTGAGGACTTGCCTGACCCTCTGCAGGTACTTGGTGGTTGCAGCTTTCCTAGCGGCCTCTTCATGGTTCCCATTCGCCTGCGGGATCCCCAGGTACTTGTAACTGTCCTCTATGCCTGCAATGTTGCCTTGCAGGCATATATATATATATATATATATATATATATATATGTATATGTATATGTATGTATATATATATATATATATATATATATATATATACATATATGACTTTTTCATCAAAGTTATTGGATCATATATCTTGTTATATCTTATTAGTGTACCATAAAAAGGTGAAACCAAAATGAGCTTTTCCAAAATGAATGATTAACAAATGTCCAATGCATGTAGAAGGTTAAAAAGAGGCTGCCAACACCTGTAATTTAGATTTTCCACACTTTTCATCAACATGCCCCATCTGCCCCCTTTTCTGTCAGTTATTTGCCAGAAGAAATATTTGGCTTCTTCCCTGGCGGCTTGCATAAAAAAAATAATGTAGAACAAAGCCAAAAATATGCAATTGAATGTCAACTTTGTGGGCGATTTGTGAATGACAACAAAAAGGAGTACCATACTTCATCTAAAAAACAACCCTGGACCCAGATACATAGAGATAACAGGGTGCTGCATTGAAGCTTCTTACTCCTTCTCTTCGTCACTTGACGTCACCACCCTCATTTATTGTTTCTGTCTGTTTCTGGAGAGGCAAATGCTGATGGAGACCTTTGAATGCTGCGCACAGTGGGAAAGATATTGACATCAATCCATTTAAGTTTATTCACCTGCTTCATTAGGCAGTTGTGTCAAAACAAACTTTGATATCTCATTCTACTGGTGTATGCCTGACAGCCTGCTCTGTTAAGCTTTTGTTCAATCAATATTTGAAATGATAGAAAAAAAATACCTTCTTCTTGCCTGTAAGCATATTATCAGGCATGTATTTATGCATCCATGTGGCTACAGTTTCAAATGAGCACATTTTTGTCTGTGGTTGTGTTTCCAGAGCGGAGCTGAGGTGAGCAACAGCTTGCTGCAGTGCTGTCACCATGCCAGCATTAGTGTGCATTATTTATCCGCCTGCAGACTGAGCCAGAGAAAGACATAACCATAGCAACCAGAGAGATGCACACATACACACGCATAGACCCTGTGAGGAGAAACATTGGTTGTAGTGGCATGTTGACTGGCGTTTACTTAATCTTGGATTTCATGTTTTGGTGAATCTGCCACATTTCGGATCTCAAACACAGAGAAATGATGAGCTTTCAGAGCAGCATCAGTCCTGAATTTTCAAATGTAAAATACATCCTTCCACCTCTCTAAATCCAAATAAGCAGCAAACAGATGTTTTTAAAGGTTTGGATGTCACAAAAGTCAGTATTTGATACATCTATTGAAACTTCAATGACCTTCAAAGATACAGCACCTGTCTTGTACACTTCATCCTCATATTATGTTCTTATTTGCAAGAAAAGGACTTGTGAAGGTCGACCAGTTGATGGAGGCCAATTACTATTGTTTTTGCTCTGCTCTTGGCTCAGAATTGGCCTAAACAAAGTGTAGCATCAACCGTGATTCAGTAAAGATGTGATCCCACTCCCAACAACTGAGAAAGCCACAGCTATGCTTCTGGGGGAATTCAGAGGAACATGGGAAGTCCAGGTTATGAGATTTTTTTGGTTCCGCTTTGGTCACTCTTGGGGATGTGCTAGTGATGTTGAGAAAGTTGGCCACAATTGTCAGTACCAGCCAGCCAGCCACTCTTAGAGGATGAAGTGTTTCCTTTAAGCTTTGATTCCGAGGCCAGTCCTGGAGGGCTTCTCTGTTCTGCACACATGCAGCCTTACCTCTCTGCTTTCCAGTGCACCTCAGTAAACTGAGAGTAAAGCTGGTTTGTGGGACACCTTATAAGGAGCTGCCAGTACCTGCTGCACATTTCCAGTGTGTTGATCCATCTGGCAGTTAATCACTGATCCATACATGCATGTGGTACATAAACAGATTTTGAGAATCTGTTGTGTTTTCTGATCCTTTTTAAATGCTGTAATTTTTGCAATTACCGTATTTCCCGGACTACAAAGCGCACCTGAATATTAGCCGCACAAGCTAAAATCAGGGGAAAATCCTGTTTTGTACATACATTAGCCGCACCTGACTAAAAGCCGCAGGTGTTTCAATGTTGACTTATCATATGTAAGAGAATATGCACAAAGGGAATTGTCAGGAAAGAGATGGCTGTTTGGAGACACACCCCTTTTATTAATATTTTGAAAAACAAGTTATGGGTACATATTTGCACATGTAGTACATAACAGTAACCTATAGCACACCAGAAAAATAGATTCGGACTACCTTTTAGGCTCAGGTGCAGTGACACAGCTTTAACAAGAAGAAAAGTCAGTCATTCACCACCATCTTTCTCTTCTTCCTGCGCACTAAAACCACCAAAGTCCTCTTCTCCAGTGTCGGAAACGAACAGGCTCAGGATGGCTTCGTCATCCACTCTCAGCTTCTTTCCTTCGTTGTCACTTTCAAAACCAAAGAAATCCTCGTTGTCAGTGTCAGAGTCGAACACCCTCTTAAGGGCCGTGGCGGTGTCCTCCTCTCCATCATGCAGCAGTCCAGCCCTTCGAAATCCGTTGGTGATCGTGGATGTTTTCACACTTTTCCACGCTGTCAGAATCCACCGGTGGAGTTGAGCATAACTTGCTTGTCGCAAGTTTATTGCCGCTTGTCATCCACGCCTCCGGCTGAACGTGTAGCGCTACTTTGAAGTTTGTTTTTCGCGCTACTTGTACGGCACTATGTTGCCTGGCGGACGGACATGTGACCAACATACCACTCTTGAACCCCAATACTGTGAGTCTGATCACATGCCCTTCCGCCAGGCAACGTAGTGCCGTACAACAGTGGAACAAACAAAACAAATCGTCTTACGATATGACAAAAATCATGGACAATCCATAGAAAAGCTGCACCTGACTAAAAGCCGCAGGGTTCAAAGCTTGTGCAAAAAGTAGCGGCTTATAGCCCGACAATTACGGTATATACTTATAACAAAAAAAAAAATTACGAGGAAATGTAAATCCAGCTTCCTTGGGTCTCACATAAGGAAGATGTTTCTTCTGAAGTGACTGGGTGGAATAACCTAAGGCTGAAAAATGAGGCCCACATTGAAATCCTGAAACTGTAGTTCACTGAATGACCACTTGAGACTCCCAAAAGTGAGTAAATTCGCCCATGTCGAAGTGACCAGCTTTCAGCTGATATAAGCCTGAATACAGTCAGGTATTTAAAAAAAAATCACCTTTGATGTTTTTAGCTAATTCATTCCTTTGTAACAACTAAGCAACTGAAGTTTTTTTGTACCATAAAGTTTGAGGGCAGCTCACCTCTGCTAATTCATGTCACTGAATGGAACTTCTCTGCCATTTGTGTTTTGGTCACTCTCCTCTTTGACTTCTGCTCCCACAACCGAGACCCAGACAAATTCTAGAAAATGAAAGAATGGAATGAAAGACATTTGTCATCTGACTATTGCAAGAACCAACACCCAAGGACAACTTGCTTGTAGATTTGACACATAGGTCTTTGATGCCCCAAGAAGGAGAACAGCCTTACATATTTAACATCAGTATTGGGAACATCTGGCCTCTTATTTTGTGACCCATGTTACCAAGATTCTTTCTAGCCATAGGATGCTATCATTTAACCAAGAATCTGTTAAGATGAATGTACTCCACTAATCACTAATCTGGAGTTAGGAGTAGGATTAGGGTTGGGTTTTGCCATTGTCGTCAGCCACACATACCTAGACTGGTTCGTGACCATCAGGCAACATATATAACACTATATAAAGCTTAACTCTAACCCTAACCAAGAGAATATTGGCTAACTGTTACTAGGTATAAGTCAAAATAACCCCAAAAATATTCTGAACAATATAAATGGCTTGTATTTATATAGCGCTTTATTAGTCCCTAAGGACCCCAAAGCGCTTTACATATCCAGTCATCCACCCATTCACACACTGGTGATGGCAAGCTACATTGTAGCCACAGCCACCCTGGGGCGCACTGACAGAGGCGAGGCTGCCGGACACTGGCGCCACTGGGCCCTCTGACTACCACCAGTAGGCAACGGGTGAAGTGTCTTGCCCAAGGACACAACGACCGAGACTGTCCAAGCTGGGGCTCGAACCGGCAACCTTCCGATTACAAGGCGAACTCCGAACTCTTGAGCCACGATCACCCATATGAAAAAGAGTGGCAGTGAATGATGCTAGCGGAGTTTACAGACTTTCAGACTAAGCATGTCCCCCGCCCCATCCTGCCCTCAGTGTCCTTCGAAGTCATTCTCCCTCTATGAGAAAAGCCATCCCCTCTTGGGCACCTGTATATGTATGTCTCCCATCTGTTTTGTAAAGACAGCTCCCTGCTTCCATATTCCATATTTTGTCATAAAATAAATAGTACCTTTGAATCTGCTTTTCTTTTAAACATGTTTTTTTTTTTTTTTTGCGTGACTTTAGCTTACTGCAAAGACATAAAACAGAGTATATTGAGGTTATGGTGACTGACAGCTTGCATTTTATCTGCCATTGAGCTCCCCCAGCAGCACAAGTGGAAGCCCCGATATGCACAGTAGCTCCTCAACAGAGACAGTCTTTATAGATTGCTTGCCTCTCACTAGCTGCTGTCAAAATTCCTATATTTTTTATACCTATGCAAGTACAATTTTAGTTCATATTTATTGTGTGAAGACAGTGCATATGCTCCTTAACACACCCAAACATCAGCACTTACAAATATCTTATTTCAATTCTATCACCAATTGAAAGTTAAAACAGCTGAATGTGGAGCAGCAGTGATAAAAAAAAAAGTGAAACTTGAACAAAATAAAAACAAATGAAGTAAACAAACTGGGAGCAATGACACCCTCAGAGAAGCAGATAAGAGGTATGGAAAAAATCCAAATGAAAGATAGTGAGTGTCCTACATTGGCATCTTTGTGCTTTGGCTAGGAAAACAACGTTTCTACTCTGAGCAATGTAACATTTGAAAGCTATTATCTTTGTTGTATAATGATGGTAGATAAAAGAGTGAACCTCTCATAGACTTATCTTTATCTCTTTTCAGTTTGTTTAGACACAGTTTCAGATAAAACTAATTTAGACACAATGTTGTTAGTGATTAGCTGTTTTAGTTGTCTTAATTAGGAACAGCAAAGTTGATGCATTAGTGAAATCCTTGCTGCAGCTTATATGTTTCCTCTTTCAACAATGTGACAGCTTCTGTACCTTTTACACAAGCAATGGCCATGAGAGAAAGTAGGGGGAAAAAGCACTTGATGCCTGTACTGCTATAGATCTGCTAACATTAATGTCTTTTTTAATTACACAAGAGGTAATAAGAAATCTTCCATCTCTATTTCCATGTATGTGGTAATATTCCTTAGAAAAACCAAAAGCACATTACTCCACCTCTATATAAGTAAGTCAAATGTCTTTCTTAAGGGAGGCAGTCTGAACCGATAGGGATATTTATATTCTCTCTGTTGGTGAAATAAAAGGCTAGAAATAAATACAACTGGAGTTCCAAACACTTCACTCACCCAAATGCCCTCTATTCAAGAGGTTTTGGGGTGGGTTAGAGAGAGGGTGGAGCTCCTGGCTCCCACCTCTGTCCTTGGTGCATCCATTGATAGCTAGTTATTTTGTTCCCCACTCATCACAAGAGAGCCATGATCACTGTGATTTACTCTTGGCAGGAGACGGAAACTGGCAAACAAAGAAAAACAAAGACATATCAAAGATGTGCAATCATGGTACAGATGCAGCTGGGCATTAGTCAAAACAATAAATTAATAATGGGATTCATAATTAGGAAATTAGACACCACCAAAGCTTTGCTAAATTAGCTAGTTCTGCCATATAAGCTAAAGATAAACTAATGCAGCTATTAGTAAATAATATCTAATGTATGCAGAATTGAAGTATTGTGTTGTGTATGTCAGGGATGTAAACAGTAGAAACATAATCTAAAATGTGGCAGAAACTTAATACAAATGCCAAGCCTTTTATTTTCAGACATTACTCAAATACAGGGAAAATATTTACGGTGAAAGAAAGATATTTGATGTCCACATCAGTTTATTAAAACAAGGTTGATCTCTTTAACTTCAGTCCTTCAAGACCCCTTCACTGTCAATAATCCAAGTGTTGCCAGAAAGGTTATTAGGCAAGCCATATAGCACTTTATACTTGTTTTTTTAAGTAAATATTAAAAAAAGCAATATACTTAGAACATTTTGTGAAAGTACAATATAATTGTAATATGATTTGATTTTTTATGGCTTCAGCCTGACAGGGCTACAGACCAGGTGGCAACACCCTGGAAACTTCTGTTCATGAGGCAAAAATAAACATTCAATGTCCAGTTGTCAAGTGGTTGCTGGGTGCTGAAGCTGTCCTCCACTAAAAGCATTGTAATTCCTTTAGTTGCTAGCAGATTAGGGGGAGTTGTCAAGTTGTCTGCAAACACTTGCTAACTGGTTGTGAAACTTGAAAACATATATACAAATGGGAAATTGAGACTATTGAGTCTAAGTAAAAGTTGCATCTTACTTGCTTTCTTAAGTTTCACTATCAATCAGTTAGTGCTTTAAAATAAGTGATCATCTTCCATGTAAACTAATGGCAGCTGCGGCAACCTGTTAGTAACCAAAACAATTTGACTTGGATTATGACACTAAAAAAGTACGTATACAAACTTTCTATAGCAGTGACATTGAGTTTCACATAGAACATAATCACAAGAAGTGTCATAAATCTGCCATGCGTAGGACATAAATCTTTAACCAAAGAACACCTTTGTAAAATGTTTCTCTAAATGCCCTTTAAATGGATCTTACTCTGCAAATAGTCCTCTCGGGGCATTTTAGTGCTGTTGAAAAATTCTAATGAAATCAAGCTCCCTGTTTCGGACAAACATTAGTCCACAGCAACTAATATTGCTTCATTTATCATGCTGTACCTTTGCAAAGTGTATTTCCTCAAAGTGGTTTCTGCTCCAGTGTTTCATTCAGATGGAGAAAGTGACCAGCTGGGTTACTGGCAGTTTAATGTTGCATGAATTCAGGGGTTCAGTAATGAATGCTTGGCTGAAATGGTCCTGGACAGAAAAAAATTATTGTGACAAATAGACCTTTCCCCATCGTCTGCTGTGACACAGTGACCACTGCAGAGAACAGACTTTTGCCTTTTTTTAATATTATGTTTCCTCTTGGGCATTGGGGGGTGGTGTCACTGTCTCAGGGGGACACACTTCATAGAATCCCAGTGACACGCAAAAGAACTTTTATCTATTTTTGACATTTCTCTTTGTTTCAGTCCTTCAGCATGCCTTTTCTTCCTTTTTCTCTTTCTGTCACTTGCTGTTTATTTCCCGTGTTTTTTCTTTCCGTCTATCCTAGTGTCATCCTGAAATGACTCAGCCACTCAGAGGACCTATCCTTTGTCATTGTTTTCCAGTGTGCCATTTTACTATAGATGTCTGCTTTGAATACGCACTGGCACTGTCAGTAAAAGCTGACAAGCATTCAGTGGTAGCTACGTTACATCGGGGAGACAGCTGTCTGCTGTACAGAATGTATTTCTGTGGATTATTTGCACTTTAAAGTCTTTGGTAGACACGCTTACATATCCTCAGTGGCCTTCCAAGTCGATGGCCCATCCATCAAATATTCTCTTTCACCTTAACGCTACGGGACACTGATAAATGCTAAAAGAAAGGGAAAATGTTAACGTATGATAGCAATGCTTATTCTTTTTATAGATAACAATTCACTTGATGTGGCCAGACCCAGTTGAAATATAAGATTTACATAACATGTAATCATGTGTAAATACAAATACTAGGAATTTAAAGGCTTTTGGTGGTGTTAATAGGAAGGGAGGTGGGTAAGGTAGGTAGTTCAACTGAAATCCCTTAATTACTGGATGGAATGCCATATTCTTGGTTTCTAGAAGGCAAATTCATGTCACTGAGGGTGTCCTAAAATCACCTAACTATGTAACGTAGATAGGTTAGTATGCACATAAGAGATTTTAAAAAAAAAAAGAGAATTTTAAAAGCAATCCTAAAATGTACAGGTAGCCAGTGGAGTGAAATTAAAATGGGTGTAATGCGCTCAGACTTTTTTGTTCCAGTTAAAAGGGGTGCTCCAGCATTTTGCACAACCTGCAGATGCCTAATGGATGCATCACTAACCCCACAATAAAATGCGTTGTAATAATCCAGCCTAGATGTAACAAAGGCATGGATTACTGTCTCAAAAAGCTGTTTTGATAAGATGGGCTTTATTTTGGCTAATTGCCTCAAATGAAAAACGCTAGATCTTACAACAGCTCTCACCTGGCTTTCAAGTTTAAGATCTGCCTCCATTTTAACTCCCAGATAAGTGATGATTGGTTCAACATACTGTGCCAGTCAACCAAGATCCATAGTAGTGGTCTCAGAAGTGCCACCAAAAACCATCATTTCCGTTTTCTGCTCATTAAAATGTAAAAAGTTCAAAGCCACCCAGGCCCTTATTTCAACAAGGCATCTGAGCAGAGGATCTACTGAGAAGCCATTTATCTTTTTAAGTGGGAAATAAATCTGGGAGTCATCAGCATAACAGTGGAAAGAAATCCCATGTTTCCTGAAAATAGAGCCAAGGGGTAGGAGATATAGGGAGAGAAGAAGAGGGCCTAAAACTGAACCCTGTGGGACCCCACATTGAAGAGAAGCAGCAGAGGATATGTCTGTGAAGGTTCTCAGTCATCCAGGTCATCGTAGTCAAAGGAGCTTGCAAAGAAAAGCGTCTGGACTTCTTTAAGTTACTTGAAGACGTTTCACCTCTCATCCGAGAAGCTTCTTCAGTTCTAAGGTCAAATGGTGGAGAGTCCCAGATATAAACCTAGTGGGAGTAACTCCCCACAGAGGGACAAAAGGACCCCCTGATGATCCTCTAATCGCCTGAGCCAAGGTGTGAAACTGGGTGTGGGTCCCAATCAGCCAGAGTTTCGGGTGAGTTCATTGTGAAACCTGGCCCCACCTTATCATGCGAATTCCTGAGGTCAGATGGCCCAGGATGTGAGTGGGCGTTAAGGCGTCTGGGAAGGGATCTCAAAACTGGATTATAGATGGCAGAGAGTTGGTGTCGTAAACCCCCGCCTCTGTTCAAAGATGTTCACTCACAGTGGACATAGATGGCTTCTTTCACTCCTCTTTCAAACCATCTGTCCTCTCTGTCCAAAATGTGAACATTGGCATCCTCGAAAGAGTGTCCTTTATCCTTAAGATGCAGATGGACTGCTGAGTCTTGTCCTGTGGAGGTGGCTCTTCTGTGTTGTGCTATGCACTTGTGAAGTGGCTGTTTGGTCTCTCCAATGTAGAGGTCTGGGCATTCCTCGCTGCACTGTACAGCATACACCACATTGTTAAGTCTGTGTTTTGGCGTTTTGTCTTTCGGGTGAACCAGAAGGACAGACGCAACAACATTGTCATCCCCTATGTAACCGGTGTATCAGAAAAACTCAGGAGAGTTTTCTCCAAGCATGACATCCCGGTGCATTTCAGACCCAGCAACATGCTCAGACAAAAACTGGTTCACCCGAAAGACAAAACGCCAAAACACAGACTTAACAATGTGGTGTATGCTGTACAGTGCAGCGAGGAATGCCCAGACCTCTACATTGGAGAGACCAAACAGCCACTTCACAAGCGCATGGCACAACACAGAAGCGCCACCTCCACAGGACAAGACTCAGCAGTCCATCTGCATAAAGGACACTCTTTCGAGGATGCCAATGTTCACATTTTGGACAGAGAGGACAGATGGTTTGAAAGAGGAGTGAAAGAAGCCATCTATGTCCACTGTGAGTGACCATCTTTGAACAGAGGCGGGGGTTTACGACACCAACTCTCTGCCATCTATAATCCAGTTTTGAGATCCCTTCCCAGACGCCTTAACGCCCACTCACATCCTGGGCCATCTGACCTCAGGAATTCGCATGATAAGGTGGGGCCAGGTTTCACAATGAACTCACCCGAAACTCTGGCTGATTGGGACCCACACCCAGTTTCACACCTTGGCTCAGGCGATTAGAGGATCATCAGGGGGTCCTTTTGTCCCTCTGTGGGGGGTTACTCCCACTAGGTTTATATCTGGGATTCTCCACCATTTGACCTTAGAACTGAAGAAGCTTCTCGGATGAGAGGTGAAACGTCTTCAAGTAACTTAAAGAAGTACAGACGCTTTTCTTTGCAAGCTCCTTTGACCAGCAGAGGATACAAACTCACCAAATCAAATCACTTTTTTTATTGTCACATCACATGTGCAGGTACATTGGTACAGCACATGTGAGTGAAATTCTTGTGTGCGAGCTTCACAAGCAACAGAGTTGTGCAAAATACAATAATGTAAACAAGCAAAATACAAGAATGGCTACATCTGAAACTAATAAATATATGTACAATATATAATAGTATATGCATTTCTGGATGTGTATACTAAATATTTTTCTACACGTACACATATTTTACAAATTAAATAGAGTAAACAATAAATAAAATATATAAAAATATACAGAGTTGAGACATGTGCAAAACAGTGGCATTGCTGTACAGTATGGAGTGCATAATGTTAAAGTTCCAGTAGTGAAGGTGAGGTGTCTATGACGTGTTCAGCAGTCTGATGGCCTGGTGGAAGAAGCTGTCTCTCAGTCTGCTGGTACGGGACCGGATGCTGCAGAACCTCCTTCCTGATGGAAGTAGTCTGAACAGTTTATGGCTGGGGTGACTGGAGTCCTTGATGATCCTCCCCGCTTTCCTCAGGCACCGCATCCTGTAGATGTCTTGGAGGGAGGGAAGCTCACCTCCAATTATCCGTTCAGAGCACCGCACTACTCGCTGGAGAGCTTTGCAGTTGTAGGCGGTGCTGTTGCCATACCAGGTGGTGATGCATCCAGTGAGGATGCTCTCAATGGCACAGTGATAGAAGGTCCTGAGGATGCGAGGGCTCATGCCGAATCTTTTCAGTCTCCTGAGAAAGAACAGGCGCTGCTGCGCCTTCTTCACTGTTTTGTTTGTGTGTACTGACCACGTAAGATCCTCAGCCAGATGTACACCAAGGAACCGGAAGCTGCTCACTCTCTCCACAGCAGCGCCGCTGATGGTGATGGGGGTGTGTACTTCTCTGCACCTCCGGAAGTCCACTATCAACTCCTTTGTCTTTGCGACGTTGAGGGTGAGATGGTTGTCTTGACACCAGTGGGTCAGGGCGCTGACCTCCTCCCTGTAAGCTGTCTCATCACTGTTGGTGATAAGACCCACCACTGTAGTGTCGTCCGCAAACTTCACAATGATGTTGGAGTTGTTAGTGGCTGTGCAGTCGTAGGTGTAGAGTGAGTACAGGAGAGGGCTCAGTACACACCCCTGTGGAGCACCAGTGTTCAGTGTGATGGGGGATGAGGTGATGCTGCCCAGTCTGACCACTTGGCGTCTGTCAGACAGGAAGCTAAGGATCCAGCTGCAGAGGGAGCTGCTCAGTCCTAGATCCTGCAGTTTCCTATCCAGCTTCGAGGGAACGATGGTATTGAATGCTGAGCTGTAATCTACAAACAGCATTCTCACATACATGTCTCTCTTCTCCAGGTGTGACAGGGCAGTGTGTAGTGTCAGGGCTATGGCATCATCAGTGGACCTGTTGTGGCGGTATGCGAACTGTAGAGGGTCCAGTGAGTCGGGTAGTGCAGAGCAGATGAAGTCCCTGACCAGCTTCTCGAAGCATTTGCTTACGATGGGGGTCAGGGCTACAGGTCGCCAGTCGTTCAATGAGGAGATGGTGGAGGATTTGGGTACAGGGACGATGGTGGCCATTTTGAAGCAGGCTGGGACTACAGACAGAGAGAGGGAAAGGTTGAAGATGTGCGTGAACACTCCAGCCAGCTGAGCTGCGCATGACTTGAGGACGCGGCCGGGAATCCCGTCCGGACCAGTAGCTTTGCGTGCGTTCACCTTCCTGAAGCACCTCCCCACATCCTCCTCAGACACAGTGTGCGCACTGACGTCATCCGCGGTGCGCACACTGTCCGGTCTCATGGTGTTCGCTGTGTCGAATCTAGCGTAGAATACGTTTAGATCCTCACACAGAGAAGCCGTGGTCTGCGGTGTGCTGGTTTTCCCTCTAAAGTTTGCGATCGTGTTTAGTCCCTGCCACATACTCCGAGGGTTGTCAAACTGTTGCTCCACCCTGTCCCTGTACTCACGTTTGGCTGCTTTGATCGTCTTCCGGAGTTGGTAATGTGCGTGTTTGTAGTCCGATGTGTTCGCGGAGGCAAAGGCGGTGTTTCACAGAGAAAGTTCGCTCTGCCAAATAGGATCTAAACCACTGCAGTGTGGTACTCCTAACATCCACCAACTGCTCTAAATGGGAAATTAAAATGTTATGATCCACTGTATCATAACAGTGGATCATAACTGTTATGATATGGCAGCAGTTAAATCTAAAAGCACGATAATAACAGTCACCTGAGTCAGTTGCTAAAAACACATCATTGAAAACTCTTAAAAGGGCAGATTCGGTACTATATAAAGCTTTAAAACCAGATTGGAAAACTTCTAAAATACCATGTTCTTCTAAAAGGACATTAATTGTTTGTAAACTACCTTTTCAAGAATTTTTGAGATCCTGCCATCAGGCATCGATTCTAGGTGGCATCTTTGCTTTGATCTGTTTTTATGCTTTCTTTTTAAGTGCACATCAATAACACACATCCATCTTTGTAACATTAATTGCCTCCATCCATCTCTTTCACCTAACAGTATTGCCATCGTTGTTCACACCTTGGTTACGATACCTTGATTATTTTAACTCTCTTCTTTTTCGTCTTTCTTTCAAGTCCATGCACTTCAACTGGTCCAGAACTCTGGTGCTCGTATCATCACCAGAACGCTTTCCGTTAGTCACAAGTGTCATTCAGCAGCTCCATCGTCTTCTGGTTAAATATCATATTGATTTCAAGATTCTGTTCTTCACCGTTAAGGCAATCCATAACCTTGCTGCAGTACCGCTCTAAAATTTCTGCATGTCAGCACACCCATTGATACTGTCAGGTCTTCTTCTTCCGCCCTCCAGCTTACAGTATGTCCGTTCCCTAATTTCAAGACCACGGGGTCTAGAGCCATCAGTTGCTCTACTCCTCGCCTTTGGAATTCCCATGCACATCCGTAACACTAACTCTTGTCTTGCCAGGTATTTTTATTTATTCTTATTATTTTTAACTGTTCTGTACAAAGTGACCTTGAGTGTTTTGAAAGGTGCCTGAAAATACAGTCTGTTGACAATTAGCATTTGAGTTTCAGTGAACTGCTATCACGACTCCACTTTACTTACAGTGTTGCTTTACAGAAAATGGTTTTCTCAAGCATTAGCAAGACCTTTTGTAAAACCTTTAAAAAAATCATAAAATTAACTGACTTTGTAAGTGTCCGACATGCCTCCAAAATTACCCTAAACGCTGCTGTTAGTTGCTCTTACTGTGGTATTTAATCAGTCCATATAGTTCCCAGACAATTAAACTTACCCGTATAATTGTCTTTATAGCCCCGTTCTCTGAATGTCAGAAAATTGCCCCCCTCAAGCGTACAGACTTCCATTAAATTAAACTAAACAATGTCCGGAAATGAATCAATCTGCATATAATATGAATCGTTACTGTGTCATCGTTGATGCTTGACTATTGATCTCACTGTAATTACATTCCCCTCCAACTCCCCTCAGGAGTGAAGACGCACAATTAGAGCGGACAGGTGACAGTGTGAAGCCGTGTAGCTCAATAAAAGACTCCTTCCGCTGGGTAATTAAAAATCATAGCATGCCCAAAATGGGCAAAATCAAGGTCTTTTCTTCTCTTTTCACTTCTTCATCCATAACCCCTGGAGGAAGCAGATAAATGTTTGACTTTATTTGGAGCTAATTGAACAATTTCAGTCGGATAAAAGTGTTGTTTTCCCACCTGCTGTGAAATTGGAATTGTCCTCACAAGTGGTTCTCGTCAGGGTTGGACATTAGCTGCCAACTCACCAAAAGTAACAGAAAGGACCCTGGAGTTTGAGATAAGAGAGATGGGGGAAACAGGAGAGAAGACAACTTGCCTGTAGCACAATTCCACAATGCAAATCTGCAAAATTCAAACCAGTGCGCTGATTAAAGCTTATAAAAGTAACGAGCAAATGGACAGTGGGATAACCCATTTGTGATATGTGTGATTGTTTAATAGTTTGGAATGTTATTCATTGATTTTAGGGTTAACCATTACAGTTCATCAAGCTGTATGATTGACACCAAGCACCGATTTTGTTTAGATAGACCAAATTATGCTAATAGAATTTGCATCGCATCATCACTCCCAATGCACACACCAATTTGCATGATGATCTTTTCAATATTGACTTTTATAATTACTGTGTTACATCCAAGGCTGTGATTGCATGACAGCACGACAAAGGCTGCAAGGAGAAAATGTCAGCGCATTCTCGGTAAACAGAGCAAAGCTTCTGAATTAATGCAGCAACGGATGGAAGGAGAAATCCTTGTCCAAATCTCCCCACTTTTATTCAGTCGTTGTACAGAGTACATCTTCTCCCCACAGTTGGTCCCTTATCTCCCGCGCTCTCTCTCGTTCTTTTTCTTGTCCATCTCTGACATTCGAAGTGAACCAAATAAGCCCCCCTCCGATGTCATGAAAGCAGGAGCAGTAATTTGTGAGGCACCCTCCTTTCTCTTTGCCTTCCTCCCCCTCTTTCAATCTCTCACTTTCTCTTCGTGTGGCTGGACGTGTGCACTGCATTGTTATTTCATGATGACACCAAGGGCAGTCAGATAAGGTGTGCAACAGCAGCAATATTCCTTGTTAAGGAGTAGCTAAACAGTAAAACTTTACTGTATTAGCTCTCTCTCTCTCTCTCTCTCTCACACACACACACACACACACACACACACACACACACACACACACACACACACACACACACACACACACACACAAAAACAGAAAACAAAAAAAGACTCAGAATGCATGAAAAGGATGAATACAAAATTCCAACACCAATCTGCTTTCCGGGCAGACAAGTTTGTCCCGCATAAAAGATTTAACCTTGGTGGGTCTAAAGATGTACACAGGAAAAGAAGTGGCATGGTATTCTAGAGAATTCTCTGTTCTGTGTTGTTGATTCAGCTCTTTCTATGGTGTTTGGCAACCACAGACATAAATTCGATTATATAGAAGTCAAAAGAAAAAAACAAGCCTCTGTCTTACTAAATCTATGACATTTACACGTATGGCCTCAGTCAACAGTTTTAAATGTTATTCACTGGAACATGACATGTCCATTTTGTGAATTATGGTCCTAGGGTAAGTGGCAAGGAAGGTCTTACCTTGTGATTGGCATGTTGAAGCAGTGTTCCTTTATTGGTCAGTCAGAGCCACTCTACTTGCATCCCTTTCCTGAAAACCTACATGTGAACAGAAAATCGCTCAGCTTACTGCTTCACAATCGGACTCCTCTGTCTTTGCTTTAGATACGGTGTTGTCAAAAACTGTTTTTGCCCCCGTTCTGTCACACTTAACCACACCTAATGACAATCAAGCATTTGCGATAACTGGCAATGAGTCTTCTACAGCGCTATGGAGGAATTTTGGCCCGCTCTTCTTTGTAGAATTGTTGTAATTTAGCCACATTGGAGGGTTTTCGGCCATGAACTGTGTTTTTAAGGTCATGCCGCAGCATCTCAATCGGATTCTGGTTAGGACTTTGACTAGTCTCAAAGGTAAACTTGCTGGTGTGCTTTGGATCATTGTCCTGCCCAACTTCACTACAGCTTGAGGTCACGAACAGGTAGCTGGACATTCTCCTTCGGGATGTTTTGGTTGACTGATGAATATATGGTTCCATTTACCAAAGCAAGTCATCCAGGTCATGACACCGCAAACACCCCCAGACAGTCACACTACGACTACCATATTGTACTGTTGGTATGATGTTTCTTTTCCGAAATGCTGTGTTAGTTTTATGCCAGATTTAATGCGACACAAACCTTTCAAAAAGTTCTGCTTTTGTCTCATCAGTCCACAGACTATTTTTTCCAAAAGTCTTGGGGGATCATCAAGATGTTTTAGGGCAAATGTGAGATGAGCCTTTGTGCTCTTTTTGGTTAGCACTGTTTTTCTACTTGAATGCTCCCATAGATGTTATTTTTGCCCAGTCTCTTCCCAGTCTGAATCATGAACCCTGACCTTAACTGAGACATGTGAAGCCTGGTTTTGTGACCTCCTGGATGAGTCATCCATGTGCTCTTGGAGTAATTTTGGTCAGTTCGCCATGTGTGGGTAATGGCTCTAATGTGTTGCTTTTAGCCTGCTTCACTTTGTCAGACAGGTTCTATTTAAACGATTTCTTGATTCAATAGGTCTGTCAGTATTCAGACTGTTTTTAGTGAAACTGAGCTCAGCGTTCCAAATTTCCTAATGCTCCAGGTGGAAGACACAAATCAAAGAGAAATACAGAAAGTGCAGTTTGATGTAAATCTCCAGAGCAGTGTTTTTAGCTTTAGTTTGCTGGGTACAGGCATGTTGGAAAAGCTTTAACAGTGGGTACTGGCTGTGCATGCGCTGTATGAGCTGTCTATAAAACCCTTTATATTGACAGCTGAATACAGTGAAAGGACATCAGTTGCTACTCCAATGTTACATCAGGCAGCATGGAGGATCGTATGTGCCAGCCTGACAAACCCTTATTGACTGCACTTTCCACTTCAATGCTTTCAGATGTGCTCTAGTTGAAAGTCTGAAGCTATTGCCAGGAAATAAATTGTGTGAGAGCGTCACAGTGTTGACGACCTGAGGGTTTGTCTTTGCCATTGTCTATATGTGCATTGTGGTTCCTTTTTACTGTTCTCAATATTTACACTGCAGCGTATGCAAGTAAGGGTCATTTCACTTATCCCCCTTTTCTAAGTTTTTAGCTATAGTATTAACAGGGTTTTAGAAGGTAATCAGTTGGGCTACCACACTGAAATATTTGTAACTGATTGCTGAAGTGTTTTGTAGAGACTCTTGTTTTCCTGCAGAGTTTCTATGCTGAAAAGGAAACATTTAAAAGCTCTAGAATGTGTACTGCTAATTACTCACTGTCAGCATGCTAGCATGGCAAATGATGGTTGAAATGCTAATCATTATCAGAATCAGAATCGCATTTATTGGCCATGTATATGCACAGACACATACAAGGAATTTGGTTCCGGTAGATGGTGACTCTCAAGCACAGCAATGTATATCTCAACAATGTAAGCAACACAATCCCCCCCCCCCCACACACACACACACAAACATATTATGTCTGCAATATATCAGGATAATGTCAATCATGTTTTTTATACAGTGCTATTGTCATTGTATAAAAGGTAGGCTAATGTTAGCAGAAAGCAGTATCTAAACAAACTGCAGTCACACAGAGTAACCAGCATGGTTGTCATCTTGTTTGTTTTTAAAATGTCAACTTAAAAAGCTGTAGTGCTCTGTGATATTTGCTTTCCGAGCTAATATGTTTTGTTTACTAGTTGTCAGTTTTAACCTGTGAAAGAGTCTCAGTCAAGTGAATCACTGAGTGTTTCTTTCTCCAAACCGATGGCATATCACGGACATGCAAATGACATTAACCATCTCTGATGTGACCAGCAATCAATCATCTTCTCTCTTATTTATGTATTTATTTGGCAATTTTTCACGGAGACGGGCCTAATTAACATCCACCACCACCACAGGAAGGGAAAACAGCTTGTGGCTCTCCTTAGAATTTACATGCAGGGATGCAAAATCTCTCTGCTAGCAAAAACTGAAGCATGCCTCAAGGGTGTCAAGGCCCTTAAGGCAGTGTGGCATAATATCAAGACAAGACAAAGAACCCAGAACCAAACATTCAAAAGACCCGAGCCTTTTAGGAGAAAAAAGTGGATCTCGCCAGCACTGAGGCATCGCGAAGAATGGGAAAACTGTGGAATCATAACACTTAGTTAGCCTACACATGCAGCAAGACTTGGTTCACTCATTTGGTTCAAATCAAATTAGCTTTAATGTCTCAAATTTCTGCAAAGTACCTAAATCATTTGGTAATATTACAAATTGTAATGTACTAGAATAATAAATAACAGTGTGTTTGTAATTGCCTTAGCAAACTAAACTATCTTCCTAATCTATTGCTAAGATTATCTTTTTAACAGTTAGCTACACAAAGTGTGCTTTATCAGAGGATTAGTATATATTTTTGCGTCAGGAACCAAACATATGGTGTAGAGACTGCTTGCAAATGCCAGTTGCTAGGGAAAATGTGTATTCTATTGCAGCCAGTTAGAGAATAGTCACTAGCTGAAATCAGTCACCAAGAGGTTGGTGCACCAAAACCGTCATTGTGAGTTCTTCGGTTTTGCTAGTATTGCGATCCAAGAGTGGTTAGAAAACGGACATTTCATGAATCTGTGGAAAATCTGTAAGGAGTATACTGATTTAATTGTGTTTTATTTTTGGATACATTTTCAGTGAATTGTTTTAGTTTTACTATTTCTGGGAGGTTAGAGCTCAGACTGGCTCATGATGTCATCAGTAAGCACAAAAAAGAAAAAAGAAAAAACAACAACAAAACAGTGCGAGACAAGAGAGCATCGGTTGTTGATTATATGCTATGCTGCATGTAAACTTTGCCTTCAAAGTAAAGGTTGTGTCTGACTGATGAAACCGACACAATTCAAAAATTCCAAATTCTAATTTGAAGGCAAACCTTTTCCTTTTCTGATTTGCACTTCTCAAAGTGCTTTACAAGTAGTTAGCATATTTAGCAAAAGTTTGCAACTGTGGCAATCTGCTACCAATGCAGTCACAAGGTTTTTTGGTGCAGGACCGTATACCACTTTACAGCCACCTAGCGACTGCCAGCAATCTGCACCAGCCAGCTGTTAATACAGGTTTTTCCCTAGTGACTGATGGTTGTAAGGCAATCGCTTAATGGCCTCTAGGTCTCTTTGTTTGAACTGTTTAAAAGCTAACCAACTCTTACTAACTCCATCAATATGAGGATCTAAAATAGCTAGTCATTTTGTCAGTGTTTCAGCCCTCAGTTGTATATTGTGGGTATACTGCTTTTTAGAGTACAGGGAGTGCAGAATTATTAGGCAAATTAGTATTTTGTCCACATCATCCTCTTCATGCATGTTGTCTTACTCCAAGCTATATAGGCTCGAAAGCCTACTACCAATTAAGCATATTAGGTGATGTGCATCTCTGTAATGAGAAGGGGTGTGGTCTAATGACATCAACACCCTATATCAGGTGTGCATAATTATTAGGCAACGTCCTCTCCTTTGGCAAAATGGGTAAAAAGAAGGACTTGACAGGCTCAGAAAAGTCAAAAATAGTGAGATATCTTGCAGAGGGATGCAGCAGTCTGAAAATTGCAAAGCTTCTGAAGCGTGATCATCGAACAATCAAGCGTTTCATTCAAAATAGTCAACAGGGTCGCAAGAAACGTGTGGAAAAACCAAGGCGCAAAATAACTGCCCATGAACTGAGAAAAGTCAAGCGTGCAGCTGCCAAGATGCCACTTGCCACCAGTTTGGCCATATTTCAGAGCTGCAACATCACTGGAGTGCCCAAAAGCACAAGGTGTGCAATACTCAGAGACATGGCCAAGGTAAGAAAGGCTGAAAGACGACCACCACTGAACAAGACACACAAGCTGAAACGTCAAGACTGGGTCAAGAAATATCTCAAGACTGATTTTTCTAAGGTTTTATGGAGTCTTGATTAGTGAGTCTTGATGGGCCAGATGGATGGGCCCGTGGCTGGATTGGTAAAGGGCAGAGAGCTCCAGTCCGATTCAGACGCCAGCAAGGTGGAGGTGGAGTACTGGTTTGGGCTGGTATCATCAAAGATGAGCTTGTGGGGCCTTTTCGGGTTGAGGATGGAGTCAAGCTCAACTCCCAGTCCTACTGCCAGTTTCTGGAAGACACCTTCTTCAAGCAGTGGTACAGGAAGAAGTCTGCATCCTTCAAGAAAAACATGATTTTCATGCAGGACAATGCTCCATCACACGCGTCCAAGTACTCCACAGCGTGGCTGGCAGGAAAGGGTATAAAAGAAGAAAAACTAATGACATGGCCTCCTTGTTCACCTGATCTGAACCCCATTGAGAACCTGTGGTCCATCATCAAATGTGAGATTTACAAGGAGGGAAAACAGTACACCTCTCTGAACAGTGTCTGGGAGGCTGTGGTTGCTGCTGCACGCAATGTTGATGGTGAACAGATCAAAACACTGACAGAATCCATGGATGGCAGGCTTTTGAGTGTCCTTGCAAAGAAAGGTGGCTATATTGGTCGCTGATTTGTTTTTGTTTTGTTTTTGAATGTCAGAAATGTATATTTGTGAATGTGGAGATGTTATATTGGTTTCACTGGTAAAAATAAATAATTGAAATGAGTATATATTTGTTTTTTGTTAAGTTGCCTAATAATTATGCACAGTAATAGTCACCTGCACACACAGATATCCCCCTAAAATAGCTAAAACTAAAAACAAACTAAAAACTACTTCCAAAAACATTCAGCTTTGATGTTAATGAGTTTTTTGGGTTCATTGAGAACATGGTTGTTGTTCAATAATAAAATTATTCCTCAAAAATACAACTTGCCTAATAATTCTGCACTCCCTGTATGTTACAATAAACATTTTCTAGTTTCTCGCAAATCATCACATATCTATCATATGAGCACCGATATAGAACCCAAGATAAAACATAATTCATAAGTCAACTTAATGAATCCATGCAATAAACGACTATGAGCTCCAATCTAGAGATTAAAAATATAATAGCTGGATTATTCAGTAATTGTTTCCATGGGGACTCTATCAGTCCCTGTGACAGCCTAATGGATTCACAAATATTACACTGTGGATGACCTCTGAAAGTTTCCATTTGTGTAGGTGATCCTGCATTTAAATACAAAGCTCAGATACGTGCACAAATATAGACGCATGCATCAGACTGTTATAAAACTGAATAAATGCGTCTCTCAGGTCATTAAAGATGCATTTGAGTGATCGTTAAGTGAATACAGAAAGGCACTAGTGGGCAGACAGTGTCCTGTTCTTGAAATTATCCTGTCAAAATACACATGCAATTAAAATACTAAGAAGCCTGCGCCCCAGGACTTGCCATTGTACGACTGCATATCTGTCTGTATGTGGAGTGCAAGTGTGTCTGTTTTTATCTCTATTACTGCACATGTGGTTAGGTCCATGGTGCTGAATCACTGTAAGTGATAACACTACCAACATGTAATTTCATTTTCCTTTTCCATGTCTCTGCATGCGTCTTGGTGCATTTCTTTATCTGAGAGCCCATTATGTGCATGAATGCAGCTGTTCTTGTTTCTGCACTGATGTGTGTGTGTGTGTGTGTGTGTGTGTGTGTGTGTGTGTGTGAATGTATGCTAAATGAGAGCATTTTAATGTGTATATATACACATGTGTGCTTGTGTGTGTGTGTGTTAAATGCATAAATAGGGCATAATGCCAGCAGTGCACCACAGTGGAAGTGGCCATGGCTGTAGCCGTTTCCCCTAGCTGCCTTCCTGTCGCTAGTAATTAGGCTGATGGTCTGTGTGTCTGAGTGTGTGTGTGTGTGTGTGTGTGTGTGTTTCTCCGTGTGCATGAGTGCATGTGCACAAATGTGCCCATATCATGTGCCTCTCTGTATAACCGCCTTACTCCTTATCTTATCATCCCTTTCGCCGGTCTTCTGTATCTTTTTTTTTCTTTTCAACCAACATGGAGGGAAAAAAAGACCACTGTAAATAAACAAACAATAGCTCTGAGAGCTCCGTCTGCTCTGAAAGACACGGAGTGAAAATCGATGATGTGACATCACAGCAGCGCCTGCCTAGAATTATAAGTCTCATGCTAAATACAGATTTAGCTTATTCGTGACTCAAGGCTTTTGAAAGAGATTAGCTTTGGTGTTTTCTTCACAGTTTGACTTACTAAATTACTAGCTTGAAACCTTGTGGGTTATATTTTGCTGAAACCCAGTAGTGGTTTTGTTTTTGTTGTAGATATGTCTCAGCATATTACAAAAACAAGAAAATGATGATGTTGCATGTCCCCATGCCTATGAGGAGCTTCGTCTTGGATGTTTGAAGAAAGACAAAAGTGCATGTCTGTTGAAGTTCCAGTTGGACAAATATCATCAATAATCCTTTGTTGTTTTACACATGCAGGTTCAAATTTCTTGATGCTTCTGCAATAAATCCTGACAAGAGTCAGTCAGAAACAATTAGGATTTCTTTTAGGTGGTGTTATTTGTCTCTACTCTAGGAGACTGTGTTGGAAATGAAACTGACTAGAGGGTTAGAGTTGAGATCCTCTGAGGATAAGGCTGGCTGTTTTCTATGTTCTCCGTACTTATTCGCAGAGACCAAAACAACGAAGTGATGCTACTAACAAGTATTGTGTAAGAATCTAAACCCTGATATAGATTGGCTGTGGCTTAAAAGGTAGAAGTGGTTAGTTATTTGATCCTTGCTCCTCCAGTTTTCGTGTCAAAGGGTGCTTGGCAAAGAGATTGAGTCACAAAATTCTCCCAGTGCATCAATTATTTGATGCGTGATAAATGCACTGGGGGAAAAAGAATAAAGAAAATGTATGTCTTCAGTGTATTTGTAGTAGCATTAGCATTGATTTGAATGCTAATGCTAAAAAGGATACCTAGGAAAACAGAAATTGCAAGCTCAGATCAGCAACACTGCTGGCCCGTTGAAGAGGAGAATGATGCCAGGGCTAAATCTCCAAAACAGCAAACCTTTAGTTTAACTAAAGCTGGACTCCAAAAGAAGTTCATGAGCTTGCTTGCTATATGCCGAAGTCACTATGACATCAATACAGGTTGATCCAAATATCAATAGTATACCACCGCTGGTATTTGTATCATATGGATGCTAGTGCAATAGGAACAATACTTTGATTTTGTCCCCTAAGTTTAGTATGTAGCTGAATTGTGTTAAAGTTTTACTTTATTATTGTTTTTTCTAAAGAGAAACATACCTAAGACAAGTGTAACCCACTCCTGGGTAAGTACACCTCACTCTAGGTTCGGGGAGGAGCTGGACATGAGTGCGAATAATCATAACACACAGAAATTTCAGTTAACTGTGACTTTAGTTTCAACAGTAACAGTTTCACAACATTTTCATAGAAAAACAACTAGAAAATAAAATTAAAATAGAAATAGAAATAAAATGCATTGTCCTTAATTATTGAAATTGACCCTTTGAAAGTATTTGTTAGGTTGCAGCCTTATAGTTCGGTTTGTTCCTCAGAGTTTGTAGAGTAGAGGGTCAGTCAAGTCAAAACACACATCGAATGAGGGAATGATCTGCAATGATCTGTCAGTCAGAAAAAAAAAGGGGTCCAGTGAAGTTTCACACTTAGTGTTTTTATAGTCTAGAGTGCACTCTTTCTATCTGTTCACTGTTGCCAGTTGGAGTGACTGGTGGAATCCTACCAGAAACCAGATAAACCATTGGCCGTCTGATTGGTTGTGCAGATCTGGGTCCTGGAAATCACACTGGGAGGCTCGCCATCAATTGGAATCACTGGTCTTTTCTCGTCGAGCTCAAAGCTCACTAAAAGACCTAACCTGTATTTTAAAAACAGGTTTATAGTCTCTGATCTATCACTTATTTCAACATTCAACTTAATCATAAACTTAACAACAATAACTGAAATTTGCAATTACTTACATCCTGAAAAATTGTGGTACTCTTCAGTCAACAGATTAAATTGTAACTCATGTTAGAACTTCTGTCTAACCAACATAGTTGCAATAGACACACACTTAACACAATTATTAGACAAATGAAATACAAATGTTAACGCTTAAATTTCTTCAGAACATATGTTACACTAAATTTGGCACAAAAGCTATCAAATTGTATTTGTTCCCTCATAACACAAACACTCATCATTGACATGACACAGTAGAGAAATATGCATTAACTACTATGATTAGCATCATTGTCATGATCATTGAACATAGAAGGTAAATCAGTTAGTTTACTGAGACACGTGGAACGCTATTAACGTAGCCACCACCTCTGCTGATTTCGACAGCTCTGTCTAACATTCAACTCACTATTGAAATGTTAGCCGAAAACCTCTGAACACTTTTTAACAACTTTTACGAAACTTTGCTTCCGTAACCAAGACAGTTTCTGCTGCTAATCAAGATAGCGTCTGATTTTTTCTTTTTCCTGGAGTGGCCGGTAACAATACGCCATGTAAAAACACAAAACTTCCTGTTAACCTTCAAAATAAAAGTTCCTGCTCGGCACAGCAGGAAGTGTGGAAATAAACACATTTTTTCACATTATCACCTCTTGCGACAATAAAATAAAAAACAAATAAAAGAACGATTCTGCAACTAAACAAATACATTATAAAGCTTATCTTATTTTTACCCGTTTCTCCAGCTGGGTTACACAAGCACTATGAAATATATCTGAACTTTTTTGTGTTTACTCATGTCTATCTTATTTCTAGCCTGTAGAACTCTCTAAGTTCAGAATTTGTCATTAATCACGATGCACTGCTGTGTAAATGAACTCTGACAATACACTTTTCCTAGTAGGTAAAACTCTAATATAAGAAATTACTTATAGTTCAAAAGGCCTATCTTTTTATGCATGAGGTTTCCTGTTGGTGGCAGTGCCTTGACGTACCACTTGTGTCAATATCGGCTGCCAAGAGAGAACTGTCCCATTTTCAGAGGCCTTCACAGTCTTCATTAGGATGTTGGAGTGGAATCATAGTGGAATAACTTTGCCAGCCAAGGGTCCTATTGGGACCTTTATATTTATGTTATGTTTCTTGCTGGTTTGTTTCATTTTCACTTGCTGTTCTGAGTTTAGGCACTACAAATTGCTTGGTTAGGTTTAGGGATAAGGAATCTGTTTTGGGATCAAATACGCCTCTTCACAATAGTAACCCTTATATTAAACATGAGTTGAGAGAAACAGACCTGTCTCGCTAATGTCATAACCCAGGATGTCAATCTCCACCACCTTCTGTGTAAAGAAAACCGTTTGAATGCCTTTGCAAAACTGCAATGAGTGACACCCCCAAATAAAATGGGCTTTACAGTGTTTCATTCCCTAGTTTCACAGAGCTGTCAGCATGAACATCAATGACAATAATACAATACTGACAATAATAAAGGAAAATGCGTTCATTTATTTCTTTTATTATTATTAATCATTATTATTATTAATGATGATCCTATGATTTCTTTTAGGACAGTAAATCTGGGCAATTATCAGGATAAAATAGTGGCCTAGAGGCATCAGAGGGCTGCCAAAGAGAGACAGACAACCATTTACACTCACTTGCACACCTATGTCCAACCTTGATAAACCAATTAACCTAACTGATTCATGCATTTAGACTGTGGGAGGAAGTCAGAGAACAGGGGAGAACAGACATATAGAAAGGCCCCAGGTGGCCAGTGGCTATGAATCCATGACATTCTGGATGCTAACTACCAATCGGTTTTATTATAGTTGACTTGTGGACTACTTTCTCGTTAGTTTTGCTTGTGCTTAAAAATGCTAAAACCAAGCAGGTTTGGCAGACTCAGGCATATTCAGGGAAAACAAATAGCTCCAGACCATCCATCATCTAACTCCGCCAAGCTCGGATGAAAAAGGAGAAGGGTCGAGTGTGGGGTTACCACTACAGAAAAGCTAAACAGAAAAACAGAGACTAACTTTCTGGAAGATGGAGGACCCCCAGCCGCTCAGGAACAAATGATGCTAGGTGGTGAAAGGCGAAAGGAAGCCACTGAACCAATTCTACTTTTGACCAGGAAAACCTATAGAAGCAAAAAAGTTGGGCTACACCTGGACCCATCTGGAAAGAATGGCCCAGGACAGAAATCTCTTGAGATCTACCTTGGGCGGCCCATACCCTGGGAGGGTTAATGGGCAGTAGTTGTATTAGCATCCATCAACTGTGACGAAACTGAAAGCTCAGGGAAAGTCCAGTTTTACAGGCGTTACCATTCCAAAATAGTTCTTCCAACATGGATGTAAACACCCTTAAATTGCAACTGACAGTCAGCACTTTAACCTTGCAGTCTTAGTTTTATTTTAAAGCCAGCAATGATGGAACACAGAGCTATTACATATCTCACCCATTTCAGCCTCACCCTCAATCTACTAATTGTAGCTGCTGGCTTTCAGCATAAATACACTGATGGGGCTTTTAGTTCATAATGCCCATTTAATTCTGATAAATCCTTCTTTTTTGGGCATTATGAAATGTGCCTACCTTTATTTTTTAAGGGTGACTCATTCAGTTTTTTTTCTTCACCCCAATCAAGATCTATTGAGTATCTCTGAATGACTTCATTTTATTTCTCAATGCTAATTGACATGCAGCCTCATCCTTGCTGCCGTGAGACGGTTTTTGGATGGTAGACAGTCTGTCATCTGTGTTCAGCAGGTACTTGTCTGACTGTGGAGGGAGAGCTGAGCAACACAGAGAAGTTCAGTTCTAGAACTGTCAGATCAGTCTTTTTTTTTTTTTTTGAACAGGGGTGGGGGTCGGGTGTGGGTTTTCAACAATGCGAGTAGTACATAACAAAGAATTCTGAAGGCTGCAACTTACGTCATTAAAAAGCTTTAACTAACTGCAGGGTTTGATTACTTGCTAGGATATTTCTCTATTATATGAACATATTAATATTAATATATTCATTTTAATATTAATATTCTAATATTAATATTAATATTTTTGGTTTAGTTCTATCCACCAGTTTCGTCTTTAAGATCACATTACCATACCAGTGAAAATGCACAGCAATTTATTCTTTTTAAAGCTATTTTTAATCCTCGAATGTCACTTGAAAAACTTCCAAGCCTGACACCGCATGCAAGTTTGACACACAAATGTTTCTTAGTGTTAGTGCCAGAACTGCAAGAGAAATGAGCTGCACACAAATGTGACAGTACCCTGGTGTGTTGTGTAATATGCCCAGAGAGTTTTATCCCTTTCTTTCCCCCCACCAAACACAGCAATTTCTGCTGTGTTAGGGCCTCTTTCACGATTCAGACCTTTTCATTTGGCAATTCTGCCACTGCACAGTACACTAATTCAAAGTGCTTAAAGCTTGTTTATATTTCTCTTACTCTTTTTTTGCAGTACATGAGGAAGACAGCTTTTTGGAAGCAGTCATCATTACTCGTGGAAGACACCGAGTTAGTGTTACCCAATTAAACTACTCGGTTAGATTAAGAGCTTGGCTTGGATTGAAATGCAATGGTTGCGTCTTTGTCTTGGTTGCTCCTGAAAATGTACGCAATTGCAGTTATGAAAGATTCGTCCAATTTTAATCTTTAGCCTCAAAATCATACTGACTGGCTCATTTACACAAATAGACATTTTCTTGACTTTCATATTTTTCCCATGAGACTGCGCTGGTAGAGATGAGGCTGTCTGATGGCTTAACGACTCCATGTAAAAGAACTGGAAATCTGCAAATACTTACCACACTTTTAACAAGGACTTGAAATATATTGAAGTTTTACGACTGTGTTGCGTGTGTGTGTGTGTCTTAGCGCCCAGGTCCTCCTTGAACCACTTGAACTGTCCACTCGGCTTGAGAGTATAGGGTTGGGAAAGACATCAAGCTGGAGGACTTAATTGGTCCATAGAGGGCTTTGCTAAGAACGGAGGGAGAGCGAGAGACAGAGGAGAGAAGAATGCATCTGACAGAGTGGAGGCGAGTGCGTGTGTTGGGATGGAAGTAGAGAAAGGAGCAGACAAAATATGCCAATAAGAGAGGGGAAGTCTGGGGAGGGAGCAGTCGTGGAGAAAAAAACAAAGAACAGAAGGTTAAAAGAAAAGGGAAGAAAGATGACAGACAGGTGGAGGAAGTGAGACAGGGCTTGTTGGAGAGCTGGTGAAAATGGTGTCGAATAGCAGTTGGGGAAGATTGAGAGATTGGGATGAAATGAAAGCAGCTGTAAAGGGAACTGAGGGGGAAATGAAAATGGATTGAATGGGGACACGAGGGGAGAAACAAAAGAGAAAAGATGAGCGATGGTAATCGAGAGGATGCATACAAGCCTCCAACTGATGAGAACAGAGAAGAGGGAAGTAAAGGGCTTTCATGTCTCTCGCCGTGCAGCGATTCAAGAATGAATTATAGTCTAGGCAGAGAGCAGGAGAATATTAACCTGACACTCATCCTGAATTCAGATTTCGCTCCTCGCCATCATTCACTCGCAAACTGCCATTCGCATGCTAGCTTTCAAACAAACCACAGTATTTTTGAAACTCGTCTTGTCTAGTTCATCTTAATCTTTAAGAACAAGGCCTTTCAGAAATGTGTGGGCTTTCAGAACCCTGGCTGTGCAGCTGAGAGACCACAGTGGGAAATTTCTTTCAGGCATTCGCTCGATGAGGAAGCGGTACATCCATCCGAGTCGAACACTTAGATAAAGGAAACCTCAAGATTCTGAGCATTTGACCAGATTTGAAAAAAAAAAACATATTTTTTTGGATACAAACTCAACACTTTACCTAGAAATCTGATTATGTTTGCCTTTTTAAATGACCTGTAAGGCATGTTGCTTTTTTTAGTATTTACTACTGTTCTATCGCGCCTTATTTTCAGCGATTTCCGCTCTGTGTTTGACAGCTTACTCCATTTCTCCCAGGTCATGTATAATAACTGCTCATTCATGAATAAGGCTCTTACAGTATACAGACACCCACCACTTTGTTTTCATATAATACATCTGGCAGTGAAATGTATGACTGTATAATACACATCACAGTCTTTCCACCTTCGTGTGAGTCACTTTGTAAGACCCCTTGATCATTTCGGGCCCTCGGCTAGAGGCTTTGTTTAGACACACAGTTTCAATTAAATTTTCATCTGGGCTTTCTTACATTGTTTTGATGAACCAGAAAACACAGAAAGTAAGGGCAGAAGAGACAGTTACCCATTACCATTGACAGCACTTTCACCTACCCCTAAGAGATGCAGGACTAAGTGGTTCACCCAGGAAAAGTTTCAGTCAATGAATGATACAACTCTTTATTTCTGCTCCGTGTTCCTGTAGTTCGTATTTGCCCTCATTGCAATGTATTCTGTTGCTCTGAGTTTACCGAGGCTTCTGTTCTTCTAGAAGCATATTTTCCCAGATAGTTTTCCTGTGGATTATTTTAAATATGTTTTGAACAATCGCACAAAAAAGACTTGACTTTTGTTTTTATCCCAAGTCCTGAGTTTTGAATTTGGATTAGTAAACCTGCTTGCTACATGGCATAACATAATACCGCTAATATCTAGTTAAACGTCTCTTAGCAAGTTACACCTTGACCAGACAACTTTGGTAGCTATTGACAAGCTTCTGGCATAATTCTGGCTGGATATTTGACCACTTTTCTTGGACAGAGTGTTGGGTTTCCTGGCACAGACCTAGTTTTTAAGCATAGTCTACAAATTTTCGATTGGGTTAAGAAACTTCCAGAAGCCCTAAAGGAGGACCTAAACAGTTCAGCTTCCTTATTTACAAGCTTTCTCTCTGGCTCTCAATGCTCTGGTGACAGGGGATCCACAGACCCACATATGTGGCTTTCTTTGTCTCCACAGTGTCCACACCAGCGCTGTCTCTCTCTGCATCAACCTGCTAACCATATACCCAAGCATAAGGTGGCAACAGATTGCAATGGCATCAAACTGCCAGCAGAGGAGTTTCCACCTGCTCTCTAGCCTGAAACAGATTATGACCAACAGACAACATGTCTATCATTTATCATTTTACAACCCTGTGACCCCTAAAGCCCCGTATTCTTTTCCCAGAGTTAGCCACAAACGTCAATTAAGCAGCAACGGCCCTCCTGGTCCTCACCACTGACTCAGAGATGGCCTTGCCCACAATCATGTCACGGCAGGGAAAGAATAACATCTGGCTCTATAAGTCTCCAGTTCCCCCACAAATCATTTGGGAGCTCCTCGATGGTATCCCTTGATGAGCTGTTTCAACTGTGTTTCCATAGCAGCACAGCACATCTTTTGAAGCACTTTGGAAAGTTGGGAAGATAAGCAGGATCGATCTTGTAAAGTCACGTCTCAGACTCCAAAACAATAAAATGCTAATCTTAAGAGGAAGCCACTTATAACAACTGTTGCTGTTGTATTTCCACATACACCTGTTCCTACTTCCTCCACATCATCCCTCACTGCTTGAACTTTCTCTCGAGGCTGGAGCCTAATAAGCTCCACGACTTGTGACAAGAGCCAGAGGCCAGCATTCTCTTGGCCCAACCAGCCCCTGGCGTCAGCTTACAGGTTGCTACTGTTAGGGTGGTGAACAATATCACAGCTCTTCCTGCTCTGGTCTCAGAAGCACATATTCTTTGTCAGAGCTGTATAAGTTAAACATATAGCCTTACAGTGTACATTTTGTACATTTTATGGTTTCAAATTTACACACAGCATAACACTGTATAGGAAGTGGAAGCCACCTTTTAATGGCCATGGCCTAGAGGGCTCTTTTTCATGTGCTTCACCCAATTTCAGTTTTCTTGTCTTTTTTCCTGCATACAGGTTTTCAGTTACTGTGTTCAGTTACACACTTTACAATTATTGTGTTGGACATGGATTCTTTGTATACCAAAATTATTCTAGAGTCAAATGTGAGGCAATGTGTCTGTCAACTAAAGCTTGACTAAAACTGAGTCATGCGATAGGACAATGATCCCAAGCACGGCAGGAAATCAACAAAAGAATAACTGAAAAAGAAAAAAATCAAATTGTTGCAATGGTCAAATGGTCAAAAACTGGACCTCAGGCTAACTACAATGCTGTGGAAGCTGTGCATGAAACCTCATTTGAACTGAGGCAATGCTGTACAGAAAAAGTGTAACAATGTGATAGACTGATAAAGTCATACAAAAAATAATTAGTTTGAGTTATTATAAGTCCTGAAACATAAAACCTTAAAACTGAGTGAGGGTGTACTTCATTTTTTACAGGACTATTTTTTAATACAGTCTGTACAAAACTTACCCTAGCCTGTCCTTACATGTAGTTATTGACATTAACTTTGTATATCTATATCCATATCTGCCTAGTGTCTAGGTGTTTCTGGTAGTGTTGTGTGATACTGCAAATTTTAGTATTGATCCACTAACAAGTAAATAATGGGCCAGTATTGCTGATACTAATACCGATACTTTTAACTTATAAAGGCATCTTATGTAGGGGAGAGCATTGAGTCATGACATGAATTTAATTTTTGAAACTCGGCATTTGGTAGATCTGGAGTGTACATGTTATTTAAGTATACTATGGACTATAAATAAAATAGACATGACAGTCAAATGTATATGTTTTAATTTCCAAAGAAATAATTAATTTAAGACAATTCACAACTTTGGTACTGGTATTGGATCAATACTTTGTTTCTATTCTCAAAGTTTGTATCTATATTATCAATATTTGGACCAATCCACCACCACTAGTTTGTCAGCTCACATGTGGATAGTCTAGCCTAGATTACAATGTCCACTTTATATGTTGGTGTGAAGGAAATATTAGCTGCCGTTGTTATATAGTACATGTAATGAACCGATATTCCGTGCGCAAGCTGGACCCAGAAGCAGAACACACACACCAGGGTAGGAGGGAATAAAGAAAGCAAATTTATTATAAGTAAAGGGTAGCCGAAAAAACAACTTATGGAACCAGAAGAAACCGAGGGACTGGGGAGGTGAACTGCGCAGGGAACGCCGAGAGCGGGGCTGTGAGAAGCTGCAAAACAAAAAAAGAGAAACAGATTACTGGGGTGCGGAAAAAAGGCAGCATACGAGGGAAGGTGGAGTATACGTCTTACGGAGGTAGCCGGGCTGAGTGAACCAGAGGGGGGGGCTCCAAAAGGGTCGAGACGGCGAGGCTGATAGTGCTTCCGAATCTCAGGCGGACAGGTGGACAGGCAGGTGGCTCGCAAAAATGCCGAGTTGTGATCTGAGTACACAGGGTTAAACAGAGTCAGTTCCAATGGACAATTTGTCATAAGGGTTTTTTTTTTCTCCCGCAGGTGTACGTTACCGCTGAGAGGCGACTACGGACTGGCGTGGAGCAGCAGGTAGGGCAGGATTAAATAGTCCACCTGGTGATCGCTTGGGATGGGATGCAGGTGTGGGGTTAGCAGCCACGCCCGTGGGCGTGGGCATCCCAACAGCACCCCGGACGCCGGGCCGCGGACCATGACAGTACAGGCTATATAGAATTCTAAATTCTGTCTTTTACACAAACTGCCTTGCACATCTGCATCCTCTAGACTTTATAACTATATGATGTAATCCTTTTTCATCTTAAACTCTTCATACAGTGCAGTTATGTCTCATAGAAGACTGTGCTACATAGCCATTGGAATGATCCTGCCTTTTTTGTAGTACAAATAACATTTATCTTTAAAAAAGCCTCTCTATGGAAAATTTCAAGGTGCACATGCTACATGAATCGGCTGACATTGATTGTAACATCATAAAACCAGCTGCACATATCTGAAAAGGAAAAAAAGAGAATGAGAGACTGGAATGTTAGAGAAGGAAAAACATTTTATATAGAACACACACACTCTGTACTCCCAGCCAGTCAGCGAGCCAACCAACAAGCTAGCTAGCTAACAAAGCAAAGGAGAGCGTGGGTTGTCATCCCTGTGTTTCTGTAGCTCCACAACCATAAATTAAGCCCCTGGGAGCAACCAACAACCAGATAGGGAGGGATAAAGAGTGGGTGAGAGAGAACAAGGAAAAAGGCTGAGAGAGGAAAAGCAACAGAGCGAGTAAGGGAGTCAGAAATGAAGACAGGAAGATGGGAGCAAAGACATGAAGCCTAGAGACCCAGTGGAGGCCCCAAAGACTGAACAAGAGAAGGAGTGGGAGGCAGAAACCCGCTCTCCCTTCCCCTCCATCCCCCTTCTGCCAACTGTGCAAGCGCTTAAGGCTTTCATCATCTCTGATTTTTGTGGGGTGATTTTCTGATTTGAGATGCATCGCATCAGTGACTGTGGATATTGTAGAGATCACAAAGCCTGAGACACATAATTTGTAAGGTTTGTGGCGTGTAGAGCAAAAAGAGGGAGCACAGTCAAAAAAAAACTAGTTCTTTAACCTTCAGTACATCTTTACTCAGAACAGTCCAAAATGGTTGACCTTCAATCTCAGTGTCATATCAAACATGTGAGGGCTGAATGTCAGCTGTCAGGTAATGTGCAAAAAAAGGTGCTAATTGTCTCTCCCTACACACAGAGAGACATATAGTTCCTACCTTGCCCCTGTGTAAAAGGCCTCCCACACAGGGAGTGCTTTAGCATTGTTAGAGAGGATGCAGTCATCCATCATCCAGCCATCAAGGGAGAGACAGTGACAGGTTATAGATTGGCTTGCTCTCTCTCTTCTCCCTCTCTCTTTTTTTTCCTTCAGAGAAGGGACATGGGACAAAAGATGTGCTCCACATAATCAATACCCAGCCTTCTGTCCATCTTGGGGAATACAGTGGTACAGTGAACACTGAGTCACACCTGCAGGCTTTTTCCAAGGCTTTTTTTTCTTCCCTGTGACCAGTGTTAGTTGTAGCACATTATAAAGTACTGCACAAGAGTAGTCAGATCACTTTTTTATTATAACCAGTAAAGAGAAGATTTCATTGCACACTGTGTCCCTCTGACTCATTACTGTACAGTTAAATGTAACCAGTCCCATGGTGCATTGTTGCACATGTAAAGATTAGCTATCAAGACGCAGAGAGGATGTGTAAGCATTTGTAGTATTTTACACTAGGCTAACCCTAACTGTCTATCAACTGCGAAGAGCTTTGTTTCACCTTTTAAAGAAGCATTTGTAACCTAAAGTATGGTACCATAGCACTCATGTTGAAAGCCTACTAAGAATTGCACCAGTGCTACAGCTCCCAAATCACAAGAGCTAGCTTTTAGCTAAAGCTGTCACTCTGATGCAAATTAACAAGCTTGTGAGGAAATGCTATGCAATGAGGTAAAGTCAACAGAGTCGGGGATACACATTTTTCCCAAGTGACTGATGGCTACCAGATGGTGGCCAACTGGTCTCAGCTCCTGTGTGACTGGAGCATAAAGTGGACTATATACATCAAGTCATATATACGCAAGCTAATAGCTGAAGGGAATTTATTTTTTGTGAAGCTAAAGCACTCTAATGAGTTACTTTTTAGTATCCTAATGAATAACCTTTCAGTGACAGCAATCATGTATTGTGGCATGGTCGTTTTATGTGAAATTACAGGGCCATAATCCATTTATTATTGTTATTATTGTCTACTATGTTTTACTTTTTTGTGATGGGCACAGGAAACATGCCAGTTTAAAATTAATTGTACTTGTATAACAACTATTCTATTCTAGTCTCTCTTTTCTGGACAGAGGCCTGGCACACGGTCTGACTGAAGCAATCAATATGAAAAAAACAATTATACTAAAACTCTGAGAAGCTGTGTAAAGTGTAAATAAAGTCAGAATGTAATGATTTGCAAAGTTCATTGACCAACAGTTTACTCACAATAGAAAAAAGAACACTTATCAAATGTTTAAACTGAGGCATTTTACTATTTCATGAAAAATATCAGCTAATTTAGAATTTGATGCCAACAACATGCCTCAAAACAGTTGGGTCTTGGGTAACAAAAGGCTGGAAAAATAAGTAGTACTGTAAAGAAACAGCTGGACAAACATTTAGCAAATAAGTAAGTTAACTAGCAGCAGGTAAGTAGCATGACAAGATAAAAAAAGTTCTTAAAAGTAAAAACGGACAGAGGTTTTACCAATCTGAAAAAACAAACTGCTTCTAAAAATTGTGGAACAATTCCAGAATAATGTTCATCAACATAAGATTGTGAAAACTTCGACTAGCTCAGTATGTATATGTATCTACAGTACATAAAGTCATCAAAAGATTCTGAAAATGTGGAGAAATCTCTGCACGAGGAACAAAGCTGAAAATCAGAAGTGGATGCCCGTGATCTTTGTGACGTGACACAGCACTTCAATGAAACAGGCATGATTCTATCATGGTCATTGCATGGCCACAGGAACACTTTCAGAAATCATTACCTGTGAACACATCTGTGCCGCTCACAAATGCAGGTTAACACTCTATTGTGTAGATAAGTAGCTATATTTGAACATGATCCAACAATGCTGCTGTCTCCTCTGTGTCAAAGCCCATTTAAAATGCACTCAAAGTGGAAAACTGCTCTGTGGTAAGACAAATTGAAATTCTTTTTAAAAGCATGGACAACGCTTCATCTGGACTAAAGAGGAGCGGTACAATCAAGCTTGTTATCAGCGCTCAGTTCACAAGCCTGCATCTTTAATGTTATGGGGGTAAATTAGTGCCCACCAGACCAAAATCACTGTCTTTATTAGGCAATACTAAACTATGTTCTGCAGCTATTGCTACAGCATTGCTCCACAGTAGAGGAGCCCAGGTGCTGACCTGGCCTGCCTGCAGTCCACACCTTTCAACACTTATAAAACAATTTGGCACATCATGAAATGAAAACTACAACAAAAAAGAGCCAGGACTGTTGAGCAAGTAAAATCCTATATCAGACAAAAATGGGACAAGAGTCCTCTCTCAGGAGATCAGGAACTTGTCTCCAGATGTTTTCAGACTGCTGTTAAAAGAAGAGGGGATGCAACATGGTGGCAAATATGGCCTTTTCCCAACTTTTTTTTAGATATTTTGTTGCCATCAAATTGAAAATGAGGTATTTTTTTTCTTAAAATGATGCATTTTTTAAGTTTAAACATTTGATATGTTTTCTATGATGTATTGCGAATACAATATGGATTTAAGAGAATGCTTTTCCTATTTTTGTTACCCTATCACTTTGGTTTTCTTTCTTTTTTCTATCTTTCCCTTGCAAATGCTTCATCCCACTCACAAAGTTCATCCTCATATCAACTATACATTTCAGTGACTTGTATTTACACCCCTTCTTCTGTTTGTACCATCTGTTTCATTGTCCATGCCTTGCTCTCTTGTGCCTTGTACTACTTTTGAAAACAAAGCTATTTCAGGGTAGGTGTAACGGTACTCCTGCCAGCACTGGGGGAATTGAATTATAGACATATGTCTGTTAATGTGTTTCAGCATTATTGCTGCTGTTATTGTCCTTTAGGGGAGCAGAACTGGACACTAGAGCAAGGGCTGTTGGAAAAAAAACATTATTACTATGTGACTGTAAAGCCCCGTGAGGAAAATTTGGGAGTTGTGATATTGGCTACATAATTACAGTACAGTGACCTGACTGAACTTACAAACACCAAACTTTAAATTGCTGTTGATTCACGGCTAGAGTTTGTATCCAGTCCAAAGTAACCTGAGAGTATATACAATATTCCACTCTTGTACAGTCTAACAACACAAATCTATAGCAGTTTAAATCATAGACTGGCCTATTTGGTTTGCTTCCATATAAAGATCACTTCCTGTGAAAATAATGTGACTCCTGCAGAGATTTTCCTCTATAGCAAAGGTAATTTTCCAGTGTCAACAGATTCATTAAAAAAGGAAAAAGGAAAAAAAAAACCTGGCCTATTTCCTTGAGATAAGAAGATAATTATACAGAGCCTGGCATCCATGACAACAATCTTGTCGTCTAATGGTTATCATTTATGAATAAAATGTGACATGTAAGACTTTATTCTAAGAGAGACGTTATCTAAGATAGATACAGCCACTGTGATGTTTACTAAACAATATCAGTGATATCAATGTGAGTATTTTCACTACCACCGTCTTGGTGCTTCAAAGTAAATGCACACATAAGGTGCCAAGTGGTCAGTCACAAGGTATATTGACCAAGATGGGGACCATAACTTACAAAATAAAAATCATGCTGTATTCAGTAAAACTTAAAACCATCAAATGAGACAATAAACTTGTGAAAAAAGTCTTAAGGTCAGAGAAATAACAAATGTATTTATTTTTTCCTCTCTGACTCTTTTACAGTCTGTACAGTCTGCCTTTTTTTCATTCAGATGAATTGCCCCCTGCTGGTCATTTCAATAATTTCTACATTTGCTTCATAGTTCAGAATCCTAAGCTCCATCCATCTTTTGTATGCAATCTGTGGGCGACTAGCTGCTACAGCGGGACTTGTTTTTAAATGAGTGGGGCTGATCTGAATGTTATCTCAAACAGAAAGAGAGTGCAATGTCAGCCTGTGTCAAACTGGGACTGAGGCACAATCTATTGTGCTGATCTGACATTTTAAGCTTAAATCAGTCACTACACTGCTGATAAGATGTTGGGTGCTCACCTTCATTTTTTTACTTTAATGTGGTCATAATTCTGAGATACTACATGCTTGATTTGGCTGTCAATGTTCCTACTAATATGAAGAAAACAGATGAAATAGCTGTTGCTGCTTGTTGTGAGTCTTTCTCTATGGAGACATGGAGAGTGACGAGGGGCGAGAGGCTTTTTATTTCAGTAGCAACAGTAATGTGCTTTATTACTGGGAAAGAGAGAGTGGCCGTTTTACTAATCCACCCTTCCATGTTATAATGAGTGTTGTGCTTCATACATTACTCGACTATTTTATTTTCAATTCTGCAAAGGCTTGGAAAGAATGAAAGCATGCCTGTACCCTTATGAATGCATCATACATCAATAAAACTGTCATTTATGAAGGATCTATGATGATGAAGACTCTGAAAAAAGAAATGAATGGCAAAAGTAGCATACTAATATTTTTTGACACCCCCCCAACCCTGAAGTTTTTTTAAATTGCATTAAAGTGTGTTTCTTAGGAGTGTTCAAGGTTTTATAAGAAGCGCCAGTCTTCCCTCGTACTTCAGTCCCATCTAGCATAATACTCTGGTCAGATCAGAGTATGTGCAACTATCTTTTAGGTCAGTCCTGGTCCTTTGGTTTGGTTCTCTAAAATGATGTGTCATCACTTTCACTTAATGTTCTAGCATCCACCAAGTCTTTGGCAACTAATCTAAGGCTGGGGTATGGTTTGGAACCGCTTAATATAAAATACCAAAATGTGTTCAGAGTTTGTTTGAAATGTATCTTCTGATTTCTAGACATTAGCCTACTTAGCATGTAGCTAAACCACAACCCAACTCAAACCCTAACTCTGGGGAGGTTGCCAGTGTAAATTCACTCTCCAAAGCTCCTAGGATGTGGCATTTGCTAATCATACCGTTAAAATGTGAGTCCAATGAATTTAAAGTTTTGAATTTACAGTTATACAAAAACCTCATTTCATCCTTGTTAGTAGCTTCTCTGTAGCAATTAGTCCAAATAACCTGGGGGAATGACAACAAGCAGAGGTAGGTTTGCACATGACACAGGTACTTACTGTTTTACTGTTTTTTCTGTAGCATAAACCTTACATGTATATACTTGGAGCAAATCCTAAGCTAGCGCTAAGTCATAAGTCAATGCATATTCTTGCTAATTAACAGCTGAGTAATGAGGTAAAACAATCCCATCCCCCCACTGTGAAGCAACCACACTACAGTGCGAACTCATGATTTACAATAACAAATTTGTGTGTTAATTAAGCCACCTTATCAGTAACTTTTTTGAAGATGTATGGTAACAGCAGCTTGCCATCACATGTGGATTTATTAAAGTATTTGTTTTGTTTCATAGAGTGAATTGGGTATGAAAAATTAAATACAATATAGGCTTGCAAAATCTAAAGATCTGTTTGTTTCATGAATGAACCATAACTAAAATTTCCATTTCAAAACAATTGCACTGTAAGTTCACGTAACAGATCTTCCACCGTTCTATACATACCTCACGCAGAGATAAACGTAATTCAGTCTCACATTCATTCTGATTCACAGTGCGGAAGAGAAGCGTCTTTTGCCTCTTATACATACGATATGGTTTCCATTTCCTGCCACTGCAGTTTTCAAATAAGAAATATAGGTGGGGGAGCTGGCGAGGTGAGGCACTAGAGTAATATACATTATGAAGTGTTTTCAAACTGAAGTCTAGATTGCTCTGTTTCAACCTAACCTCGCTTTTTCTCTCTATCATTTGCTATCTGTGCATTCCTCCTTATCCCCCATCAGTGAATCCAATCAATGCTTCTTCCAACAACACTCCCCTACCCCCACTCCTACCTCTCCAGGTTTTCCTTGTGTCTCAGAACTGGCGACAGCTATTCCCACAGGTCTTCTCCTATTGCTTGTATTTGTTAAACACTGATGCGGGCTGGCTCGACTCACCAGACCAGCTAACCACACTGGCTGTCAGACAAACATCGCTTTCTGTCAGAACTTTGGAAACAATTTACAAGTTGGACAGCCAAAGCATTGTAATTACTGCAAATATTTTAAATCTCCTAAACCCACAATTTATACATACAGATTATCATATGTAAATGCTGTTAAAACGTTCTGTGTAGATTTCTTGATGTAGATGACTAATTTATAATAAGTTACATAATTTCATGAATATATATAGTTTGTGTTGAAATGTCTTTATTTGAAATGTACATGTGTAAAGTGTAAGAGCTAGTGTCTCATGAGAATATACCAGACATGTGCGCTAAATGTGGAATCATTATTTTTGAGCTCAAAGTGTCATCCCAGTAAACATTTCAACAGCTGTAGTCTTTTCACAGTCATGGTTGAGAAACACTTCGAAACTGAAACTTGAAACAGAGTTGTGGATGTTGCCACAACATTGGTTCGAGCTGTCTTCACAGTCACCTAGATGTTGCTGGATTTATTAGAAAAAAAACTGTGCTCAAGAATTTTGTTTTAGTATATCCTTATTAATTGGCATAAAGTGAAATGAAGAAAATTTGAACGATCCTCAACCTCTTTCTTTTAAATCCCTGACTTAACTTACTGAGCCAATCTGCTTGTTGACTAATCCAGTAAAATAAAATTTAAATGTTAAAAACTTTAAGTACCTTAAAAGTGTTGTTTTTTTAAGCAGGCACTGGCAATTCTAGTATGTGCATATTAACAAGACATTATGTAGATGTCTACTTACAAATGTGTTAACCATATTAGTTGTCATTCTTTTAAAGAATCGAAGACAAATTGGTTTAATTCCTTTGTTTTCTCATTTTGTAAGAGAATGGCCCTTACAGAATGGATAACACAAATTGTGTCAAAAAGTATCAGTCAGCATTTTCTTTTTTCTTTACATGAATTTGTTAATTTTCCTTTCTGCCAAGTATGTAAAATAACAAAAAGAAACACATTTTTGAAGTTTTTGCTAACAGCATCCGTGATCCAGTTCTGATGCTCACGTGTCCATTGTCGGTGTTTTCGGCAGTGGACAGGAGTCCGCACTGGCACCCTGTCTGGTCTGCAGCCCCATATAGAACTAATTGATGTGCACTGTCTGTTCTGACACCTTTCTATCCGAACCAGCTTGAACTTTTTTGGCAATTTGAGCTACAATAACTGGACCTTATTCACCCATGACCCTTCACTAGTGTGCCTTCCTTGGACACTTTGATAGATACTGAACACTGCAATGTAGGAACATCCCACAAGATCTGCAATTTTGGAAATGCTCACCTAGCCATGTAGCCATCACAATTTGGCCCTTGGATGTGGATGGTGCATGTGGGGTGCTTACCTGGGGAACACAATTTACAGGACTTAAAGGACCTGTCGCTAAGCTAACATGTTGGCGCGGATACCACAGCAAACCTTTAGGTTGCTGTGCATTGATGGGTCAGGGATGCTTTGGCAACAAAAGTGGAACCAACATAATATTAAGCTGGTGGTCAAATGTTAGGCCTTTGAAAACAGCCACACACACACATATATCTTCTCCATTCTCTAATTTCATAAATTTCATCTCCATTGCAAGAGTGTCACAAGCTATGTCTCTCAGCAACATGATTCTACTGTGGACCTGTTACATTTTGCAATTACAGAATTGGTTTTGTACGATGTAATGCACCTCCCCCACCTCAGCCCACCAACTCTGACCTGCTACCCTTTTGCTTGCTGCAATTCGAGCGCTGCAAACACAAAGCAAGATAAAACCTCATAATCTGCTTGTAGACTGCTGTCACTACAGCTCAAAATGTGCGGGCATGTGGTTACGCATGTGTGCACATGTTTGTGTGTGTGGGTGTGTGTGTGTTTGTTTCCATAGATGAAGGGACAGCTCCAGCATTCTTTGTATGAGAGCAGGCTAGAAGGCCCAGGGCATCTGTTGACCCAGCTGGCATTTGCTGAGCGGTTGTAGTACGCCAGGTTAAGGACAACATTTATCCAGCATGCATTTGTATCTGTGTGTGTGTGTGTGTGTGTGTGTGTGTGTGTGTGTGTGTGTGAGAGAAAGAGTGTGAAAGTGTGTGTTCGTGCACTGCCGGGTTATGTCAAGGGTAGGATTTCTACTGTTTCTCAATTCTGGTGAGGAACAATTTAAAAAAAAGAAAAATCTGTAAACGTTATTTAACTGCTAGGGCCAAAAGAAAAAAAAAAGCGGTTGGCAGCAATAACCAGAATTCCTGTGCGCCAAACGATGGATTAATCGCCAGTAACATTTTCTGAAACAGTTGCCCAGTTTCTAGTCACATGGTTTTTGTGCAGCAAACCTTTATTCCCTCATCCCTTGTGCATGAGTACTATAACAGCGCGCCGTCGCCCGAGGTGCTAAGCAACAACTCAACATTCTGTCTAAACCTAAATATGAGAGAGACTGCAAGAGAGAAAGAATATGCTCTTGAGTTGGAAAAAAAGTCCTTTAGGCAGTGAGAAGATTGGAAAGCAGAACTTTTCTTGGAAAGCAGTCGCAAAGCAAAGATGCAAGTCTTTGCCACACATTGTTCTCTTTTTCAAGCACACGCACAAAGATGCAAAAATGCAGCTTTAACCTATGACAGCAAAGAGGAATGGCGGCGCATCTGGACAACTGGTCTCATATATTGTTTTATAGAGAGGAATGCTTGATAGCTGATGTCCGCAGCCTGTTGTTTGTCTTTTTTTCATGTCTGTTGTTGTTAATGGGGATGATGATGTGTTTGTTGCGAGCTGCCATGGACTGTCAGGCTAAATAGAGTGGGTGTAAAGAAAGTCAATTTCTTCCCTAACCCTATCTTTAAGAGCATATCGATTTGCCAGTCATCAAAGAATGACAAATCAAAACACTGCCACCTGAGCTCACTCAGAAAGAGGAGCAAACTGTGGAGCAAAGGTGAAAAAAAAAGAAATGCAGATGATTTTTACTGTAACCCTTCTGCACCATTCAGCTTGTGTTTCCAAAAACCCAAACAGATTTGATTCATCAACCTGTTTCTCAAGGAGGCTCTGTCATGTAACATTGGTCAAGGTAGTTTATTCTTTCATGACTCACATGCAGTGTAGTTGCCATTTATGTCATCTATGCCTGCACCGTGCTGTATCATTTTTTTGGCAGGGAATATGAATTGCAGCCATCTGTTTGGCTGCAGACCGTGTATGACTTAATCTGCGACACTGATCAACATATTTTACAGGATCTGGAAAAAAATTAAATAGTACTATATTTGACTGAAGGGGTAAATTGAAGGATGGCCTCAGCACTAGGTTGATAACACAACCGGGGAGGAGTCACTGCCCCAAGTGGAGGGGTTTTAGCGAATTTATTGACAGCTTTGAGAGTGTCTCATGAACGAGACACTTGAAAAGCTTTTGACATATTTCCGTACTCTCACCTGTGGCCACAAACTTTGCTTAGTGACAAAAAGAACAAGATCGCAGATTCAAGTGTTGGAAATGGGATTTCTCTTACTGGCTGACTGGGTTCCCCTTAGAGATAGGGTGATGAGCTTAGTCATGCTGGAGGGGTTCAAAGCAGAGCTGCCACTCCTCCACACTGAAAGAGGCCAGCTGAGGTGGTTCAGGCATCTAACTAGGAGGTGGTCATAGGCAAATCCAACACATGCTGGAGAGATTATGGACCTCCAGGATGTACAGTGTGGTTGGATGGATGGATGGAAAATAACAGCAAAATCTAATGCCTAGGTAATGAAGATGTTTGCTTATCATTAATTAAAGCTGTATTATATAAAGACAGCGACATTAGGGTTTCATTAACAAACACATAACATGGTATATAAAATGTTAATGTTTGCTATCAGAATGGATCTTATCACCTTTTTTTTTACAATACATAAGGGAAATAAAATAATATCACAAATTACAAAAACAAATTATTAAACATTATTAATAAGGCGTAAGCATTAATAATCATTTCAGTATCAACATTAGAATAAGTAACTACAAAAGTTTAATTATCCATTTAGATTTTATTAGACATAATAAAGTGTTATGGGCAGTTCTTTCTGAAGTACGAATTATGAGTTTACACAACCACAAAACCTTTTATGGTATTAGTCAGTGTCCTGACAACACAGTAACACACAAATTCACACGCACACTTGTAGTATTGTCATCTCAGTCAGCAACAGCTTGTGCACAAAGGTAGGCTGGAATAACCAGTCCAGTTTAGAAATGTCGTGTGCTAGATTTCAGTCTGCACTTCAGATGGCTCTTCTGATTTTCAAGCTGCTTCATTAAGAAAGTCAAGTTAAGCATAATTCATCCCGCTGCACAGATATTTCTGATTTGGTCCACCTGAATGTACACTGAGTTTTACAACACACCTGAGCTATTACAGTCACTGTGGTTTATGCAAATAAAAAGAAATAGTGATGTTAAAAGGTTACATAAGCATATTTAAGCAGGTTACTTTCCCAAACGAAAAAGACACAAAAAGCATTGGACGAATAATATTAGACCAAAAGTGGAGACTGATTATTTGGAGGCAAAAGAAAGGGCTGGATCGCTTCTGTTTCATTATATGTTGAGCTGTTACCTGGTGAACGAGTGTTCTGTTTTCCTTTGTTTATATTGATATACTAAAAGCACAAATTAGAGCATAAAAATTCACCGTAATGCAGGCGTCCCCCTAGCTCACCTCCCACACTCCACACTTCCTCACATCCCTTTCAGTGCAAACCTAAAACAAACCTACATCCATGGTGGTCAGTAGCCCACTGCTGACACCGACATATCAAATTCTGCCATGTGCCTATCTAATGGTAGCAAAGCCCCATCTGTGCTTCTCTCTGCAGTGATGCAGCTTTGTTTCATCTTTTATCTTTTCACTCTGCTTTGGGCTAATGTCTCACTAAAGTGGAGTTCAAAGTTACCTACTAGTAGCTGGAGCCACTGAGCATGCTAATGTGGCTGAATGCAGTTTGAGAGGAAAAAAAAGTGAACTGTACAGTATGTTGTTTTGCAAATGGTGCATTTAAAAGCGTGTTGAGATTAATTAGGCTTTCTGTAATTAACATGTCTGAAAGGTTATTCAAAAAACACTTCATTATATTCCCTTTGGAAAACAAATGAGTCGTTTAACAAAGGCAAAGCAACCTTGAAATGACGCCGCTTTGGTAACAAAGGATCCTATGTGTCTGTCAAGTGTAATTGCGCTACTTTGCAATTCATGAAACTTTGAATATGTTCACACAAAAAATTGTGCACTTGTGTGACGCTAACCTGAAGCAGCATTTGGAAATTACAGATAACGCAGCCGAGCTTCATTTCCATTTTTTAAATGTGTTCCTGTTGTTTGGAAAATGCTGAAGGAAAGAAAACCTCTAGAACCGAACTCACCAAAATCCCCATTTTATAAGGACAGACATCATAAGAACACCCTCTATATTGTTTTTGAAAAATGTTGAGAAAAGTTAAAAAATAAATAAATAAATAAATGCAGGGCCACAATTTACAAATAACAATTAAAGAAATACAATTAAAAATGATGTGTTCATCTAACGACATTATATTAAGTTTACTACTTATATTTTCTTTGAATTTAATCAATGACAAAGTACAATCATCATAAGTAAGTTAAGTTAATACTGTTGTATTAACTTCGATGCCTCATGGTTTGAAGTGTTATACAAGGAAGAATTTCTGCAGCATTTTAACTCTAATGTTGTGCATGCTGCAGATTTTATGCTAATAAGCTAACATTTCAGTAAAGAAACAGTTTAGTAAAGAATCAATTAAACATTTATCAGAATTTTTTCTCATTTGCAAGTCTGAGTCCATATTTCTAAGTTCCTAAAATCAAAATTTTCTAATACAGCTTGTATTGGCTTTCTAATGCAGCTTACAGCTAATATGAATGCTAGAAGTTGCTTACTTTAAAAACTATATGTTGCTTGTAAAACCACAAATGGAAAAAAGCTGATATACTGTGTAAAAATGTAAGTAAGAACAGAATGCAGTAATTGCAAATTTCAACATAGAAAACTGATCTGTGGTCAGATTAATCAAAATTTGAATTGGTTTTGGAAAGTTTGGATTCCATGCCCGCTGAACTAAAGAGGAGAGGTTTGTTATTAACAGCCCAAAACTCTGATGGTATGATGGTGCATCAATGCTAGTGGAGCTAGTAACGTTAAGTATGCCAGCAGTCCAGACATTATACCAATTCAAGCTATTTGGCACAACATGAAATGAAAGATATGATTTAAAAAAAACGATGACTGTTGAGTCAGACAAAAATTGGAAAATAAACTGTTGGGTCTGCGTTTCAGCAGCCCCGCTGGTTCAGAGTCTTATTCCCGTTAACAAAGCAAGACGAACAGCTCAAACGTTTTTTCACATGATCACCCCGGGACTTCAGTCGAGATCTGGGTTGGGTCAGAAGTAGTTGAGTGGCAGATCTGAGTGTTCTAGCAGGAGTATGTGGTTTGAGTTGTTCACTAAGATAACTTGGCACTAATTTATTAATAGTTTTAAAAGTAAGGAGTAATATTTTAAATTGAATGGGCAGCCAATGCAAGCTAGCTAGAACAGGAGTAATATGGCAAAATTTCCTGGTACCAGTCACTGTGTGTGTATGTGTATGTGTATGTGTATGTGTATGCATCTGCATGTGAGTGTGTGTGCAAGTGGGTGTTAGTGTTTGGGGGTGTGTTTATGTGACCTCCTGCTCACCAAAAGGGTCATAAAGGCAGAAAGTTTACTAAACAAGAAAACAGAACCTTCACATAGGATGTGCCTATAATAAAACACTACAGCCTCCCCCACCATTCAACAGGATGGGGAGGGCACTAGAAACAGGAGAATGTCTTTGATCATATAGTTTGAACCAAGACTTACAAATTTAAGCAACACAATGACAACATTTAACAATTTCAAGCTAACATAAGCCTCTTTCTAATGTCAAGAAATTTTTCACTTCAGGTCCCAGACATTTACAGACAGTTGTTAAGAGAAGAGGTGATGTGTTGCTGCCATCAAATTCAAAATTAGCTAATAGCATTTTTCTCCTAAAATGGTACATTGTCTCAGTTTAGATTTTTTTCTGTGTTCTATTGAGAACAAAATATGCGTTTGTTGGATTTGAAAATCATTGCATTCAGTTTTTAGCTACATTTTACACAATATTGCAACTTTTTCCAAGTTGTAGTGGTAAAAATTGCTTATACACAAATGACTTATCAGGTTGTTCTTTGCAGGATGACATTCTCTTCACTTAATACTCCAAGAATGAGATTTGGAGTGATCTCTCATCATTTTGAAGTAATGTACACCAAGTCTCATTCTTTCACTTTAAATGCTTACATTTTAAGTTTATAAGGCAACAAAGTTGCAGTTAGTTATGTCAAAACTGTATGCAGTGTCTGCATTTCTACAGCATACTTGCAGTGTACTTTACTAGGAATGAAAATGTTATGTAACTGAATTAATGTTGTGTTTAGAGTCTTGGAGACCTTTACTGGACATTGTTTTATCACCTTGATATTTCATAGAATATTCTTATATTATGAAAATTGCTTGTTAATGTATTTTTTCTTCCCCTGTGATATGTTATCTCAACAGAAAATTGCCTCTCAAATTACTTCTGCTCAGGGTGTCTAGGAATTGGGATTGATGAATACAGTGCATTTTACACACTTATATCAGCAATTGGTGTTGTAGTACTTTTCACACGGAACTACCCACTCAAATGCCAAATAAATCTATTTGGATTTGTGATATTGAATTCAACACTTACCCCTATGGAGACTAATTGACCATTTTCTTCTTGTCAGTTTGTGATTATCAGAGATGCAGACCAGCAATGTGGAAAGAATAATCCTTACTGGCAGTTCTCTGAAGGACTTCCACATCACTGCATGTCAGCTGCCAGTCACATCAGTAGGACCTCCATGTGTAACGTTTAGTGGTGATTTCAAATCCTTTAGGTCTTTCTCAACACACATGAATGTCAAATCAATACATTACCTCCCTATAATTTCTCAGATGAAGGTGATATATTATATATATTTGTTCTTCTATATGTTACAGCAGATGGCTGGCCCTCCCTGGTTATGCCAGAGGTTTCTTCTTGATATAAAGAAGAGCTTTTCCTTACCGCTGTCACCAAGCGCTTGCTCACAGGGAGTCATTTGATTTTGGGGGTTTTCTCTGTATTATTTAGGGTCTTTACCTTACAATATAAAGTGCCTGGGGCAACTGTTGTTGTGATTTAGTACAAATGTGATATGATATGATGTGACATATAAATTGAATTTAAATTAAATTAATCAATTAATCACCTATGTGCTGTTCTAAAAATGTCATAGTGTTACTTCAGGGGACTACAACGTCATGCCTTGCTACAATCCCAACAATCTCAGTACCCATCCACATCACTTGATGTTTCAGCTTCCATGCATCCAGCTTGCAAATGTCATATAGGAGAAGGTATTTCTTTATCCTGCCCACAGTTGTTGTGCATCTGCAAGCCGCTTTGCAGCCAACCTTCACTCTAGTGCCTCCTTCCATGCTGTTTTGACTTAAACGATATTATGACTGTTATCACTGATGCCTGTGGCTGTCCATTCAAGCATGAAAGAGCTCCAAAACACAACCAAAAAAATTTATTATTTCAGTCAGTCCCACAACAGCACAGATGAGGTTAGATATAGAGAAAAGTATATGTTATTAAATTTACGGCAGTGGCGTTACAGAGAGCAGTGGCCACAAAACATTAAGGCTAAGTCGGTTTTTCAACCTTTATCATGTTGTGTCCTTGGTTATTTTGTTCTCCCAATGTCTCAGAGCTCACAAAGCTTTTGTAGACAAAGATGTCCTGGTCTTTGTGTGTACTGTATCATACTTTTGCTTTTGTTATTCTTGAAAGCTCCAGTAATTACTGCAGAATCAAACTGCCATAACTTGAAACAGCCTCTGAGTTTTTCTCAAAATGAGCTGGATTTTCTTTTACTCTGTGTTCATATGTTTAGAAGTGGGAAGGAAAGCCTTGTCCATGGTTTTTGTCTTTTCGTTAAAAGGTTGCATTTTCTGGTTGTAGAAAGAGAATCCCTGGAAGAAGGCGCATAGAGCATTGCATTGCATATCATCAACAGCACCTTAACGGACAGCTATGCAGAAATAGCAACATAAAACAAATAGCTTTGCTGCATTTCTGGACTTCAAGAGGCACTTAAAGTGTGCTCAATAGGCCAAACTCCCTTTGGCCCAGCTACAAGCTGTTCTCTGACCGGCTGGATGATTTTAAAAAGTGACGAGGGCAGATTTCCTTGAGTTCAGACCAAAATAGCTTCAGGAAATTAAAATTCCTTTGAGCCTTCGAGGTGGAGTGCGTGCATGTGTGTGTGAACCTACATCCTTTTGCTTATATGTGCAGCACGAGGTGTGCTAAAATAATGCAGAGATAGCAGAGACATTTTGGCCTAATCTGTCCTTCTTTTCGCACTTTAGGGCATTGGCAAGAGACAGACAAGGCCCAAAACTCATGAGCCAGACTTTACATGTATTACAGCATGTGTTGTGAGGGCTGTAACATTTGGTCTCCCAAATATTCACAAAAAAGCACCTCACATTAGCTGGATCTGCATCTGACTTGAAACAACCAGGCTCAACATTGTCAGGACCAAGATGTGCCAAAGCAAAAGTTAACTGCAATGCAATAAGGTTAGAAAGTCTAATCCAGGGGTCTCCAACTCCAGGCCTCGAGGGCCGGTGTCCTGCAGGTTTTAGATGTGTCCTTGATCCAGCACAGCTGATTCAAATGGCTAATTTACCTCCTCAGCTTGTGTTGAAGTTCTCCAGAGGCTGGTAATGAACTAATCATTTGATTCAGGTGTGTTGACCCAGGGTTATATCTAAAACCTGCAGGACACCGGCCCTAGAGGCCTGGAGTAGAAGACCCCTGGTCTAATTCATCCTTAAAGGCCTCCTTTGAGACTGGACATCCTAACTTTATGATTGCAAACAAACCCTTATTCCATATTATGCTTGTAGCTCCCAAATGAGCAGCGTAATCAGATCAGGTACAGCCACATAATGCTTGAAATGCCAGTGAGGGATGGGTGCGCGTGTGGCTCCTAAATCAAATCAATGAGATAATCAATAAGTGGAGGCTGCAAGAAGAGGATTACTTAGAGCTGGAGGACACACTCGGTAGGCCATTCACTCATCTTGATTAAAGGTCCCACTTGGTGGTTTGACGCGGGCCAGTTTGCAGTGGGTTGACACCAGATCTGGGTCAATTATGAGTAGACATCCTTTTAATTACTTAGGATGTTTGCACCATAATCTGTCTGTCAGATGTGGGAATGTGAGTAAGGCTTGAAATATTTGAACCGCTTATGGTTTGATTGACTTATCTGCCCACATTTGAACGTATAGCGCATATCACTCCTTCAAAAGCATGCCGAGTTATTACTTGCTTTGCTGCTATTTGGTATAGCCAAACTTTGATGCACCACTCCACACTGCTTCAGCTCCAGTTTAGGTGTCACAACAGCAAATACACGATGGTAAAAGACTGATTAGCCATTTTGAAAATAAGTACATTGACCCAGGCAACAGGCAAAACAAATTTTTACCCTCTAAAGATTTTGCTTTGCTAGTGTAATTAAACTTGAGATGTGTTTTTAGGATGTGTTTGCATGCTGAAAAGTATATTAACAAGCTCAATGATTATAGGGGCTAATTCCTACATGTCCCACAGCTGTGTTTCCATTCATGTAAAACACTTGCACTCTAGTGTATTCAAGCTAATACTAAACTCAATCACTGGTGCAAGCACAACATTAAAGAATGGCCATTATTCTATAACTACTGTGGCTCACAAAGAACGGCTAATAAAAACCAGCCACTGAGACTTATAAGCTAAGTGCTCTGCAGCGGATGGGCTAATAATAATATCTGGGAGTAACACCAAGAAATCCCTGCGGATAATGCCAGATAATCACTGCTACACACCCCTATGGGATAGCAGGAAGGGTTGCAATGGCTGCAGAGTTTGGAAGTGCAAAGCTCCTGGCACCTCTTCAGAGCAACACATGGGAGTTCCATCAAAGCCAGCTTCAAAAGCTAATACCCGAGCTTAAAATCTTTTTTTTTTTTTTTGGGGGGGGGGGGCTAAAAACCTAAGCGAGTGCTGACACATTGGATTTGACCATTGGGAGTCACATAAAAACTAAGGCAAAAACACTATAACTCAAATTGAAAGGGTAGGCTGGCACTTAGTTTTTTTGATTGGAATTTTGTTTTTTTAAATCCACAACCTGTCATTTGTGATTTTGCTTAAATCTGAGGCGAACAAAGTGACAAATATGCCAAATGACAGACAGTTTTGTTTCCAGCTGGGATCTTGTGGTCACAAATTAAAGTTGCTACCAATGAGGTAATCACTTATTTTGTAACACAATCACCATACAAAAACAGAACAAAAAAACCCAGCTGATGTGCTTGAATTGGCACCAAAAACAGATAATGTTAGAAGTGGGTGTTGAAGCCTTAATGGGATTTTCAGCTGATGAGTAACCAGCCAAACCAGCCACATTTTAGTTACCTAGGAAATGTAACAGTAAATTTAAAACAGCACATCTTCCAAATACCAACCACATGCAGTATGTTCTCAATACCGAGAGGATTAAATAGCCCCAACTTAAACCAAAGCGAGACCATTGAGACTTCCACCAAAGGCTGAGTGTTATGAGGTGCACAGATGATGTTATCCCTGCTGAAAGTGTTGCATCAACTGCCAGCTCCTCGGGGGGAATATCACACGAACTACGGCAGGCCTGCTGGGCCACAACAGTGTTGGAGTGCTGTGTGCCCAGCGTGTAAAAGAGGCTACAACACTCCGCTGTGTTTCCAACAGCTATCATCCATTGCATTAATGAATGGGTCCCAGTGTTGTTCACTGAGTCACACGGGACTGCGGCACAGGATCACCTAACAGTCTCTAAAGTATTCACACAGATGGAGTGTAATGTTTTGAAGACGTTAGCTAGGATTACACACAGTATAGCGCTCTGCATGAGGTACTGCATTCACACCATCCATTAAATGTAAAATTTGTATTTATACCATAGATAACATTAGCTGAAACAAATTTAAAGGAGTCAAAAGACAATTGTAACTGAGAATACTCATATTTATAAACTGTGTCATTATCTATATGTTATTATACATTTTTTTCATATAAATTGCATCATAATTATGCAAATTAAAACAATTGCTGTAAATGTCCACTTTATATTTTTCAGTACAAAAACTAAAATTTTCAAAATTTCCAATTTAGTGCAAGATGTCAGATTCCATGGTGATTTTTTTATATCAGCAATTGCCAAATTAACGAGTATGCTAATGTTAAATTGATGTAAGGTTAAAGGTGATAGGGGCGATCGTGGCTCAAGAGTTGTGAGTTTGCCTTGTAATTGGAAGGTTGCTGGTTCGAGCCCTGGCTCCGACAGTCTCGGTTGTTGTGTCTTTGGGCAAGACACTTCACCCGTTGCCTACTGGTGGTGGTCAGAGGGCCCGGTGGCGCCAGTGTCCGGCAGCCTCGCCTCTGTCAGTGCGCCCCAGGGTGGCTGTGGCTACAATGTAGCTTGCCATCACGAGTGTGTGTTTTACCAAAGGTTAAAACATCTACACAGCAGAAAAGACAAAATAATACATCATAAAAATAACTTCCACAAAACGTTTTCCTTTTTGTTTGTTGGTTTGTTCAGTACTTCTACCAAGCTTTCCTCTGAGATGCCTATACTGAGCATGTGCATACCATGTTTATAGTAGTAGTTTGTACAGTAGGAATGAGTCCTAAAATCAGGAGATTAATTGGCCCTTTGTACTTCTGGTTACTTCTCTGGAAGTCCAAGATTGTTTGTTTTTGAAAGCCTGAAATAAGGTCAACACAAGCTTTAAGTGTTTTTATGGAGATTTTTTTCGTTTGCTACAACATAAAGCACATAAATAATACCCCACTTATAGATTTTGAAGCTAGTACATTTTCCAGAGAAGGTGTTTGCTAACACGTTGTTAAATGGGACTACAGACGTTGTTGAGGACATTCATTGTCAGCACACCAAACACAGGAGCATAGTGGTTAAAGTCATGCAACTGTGACGTCATTTCTTTATAGGTCAGCTTTAGCTACTTCTTGCTATTAGATTTACTCTTCCAAAATCATAAGGCTTAGAAAGAAATGTGTTACTTACAAATAGAAGTATCATAAGCTTCCCCATAGAGCATGTTTTCTCACCAAAACAAAAAAAACATTTGAAAAAGAAAAAAAAAAACATATAATCAAAATCTCAACCTTGCAACTACAACTGCTCTGGTCTACCTTATTCAGGTATCAGTCATCTTCAAATTTTCCTTTTACTACCCAAATAAATCATGAACCTAAATTGTTGCTTTGTTTGATATTGTGTGATATTAGAGCTGTAAGTTCAAAAGCACATGAAAATGTGTGATTGTCTTTCTAGGGATTCTAAAATGTAAAAAATATAGGGTGAATTAAGGGCAGTTTTGGAAAATATTTGAATTTATGGCTTTAAAATAATTAATTTTTACATAACACTGATGATGAATCTGAGGTGGAATGGCTGTTATGTCGTTTTTCAAGGAGAAGTACACCATTTCATCTAAAATAATCCCCAAACCATTTTTGTAACATTCAAGTGATTATTTTGTATCAAACATTTGAGCACTGCCCCACTGTTCAGCACATTAAAAGCCTAATTCCAAAAAACAAAATATAAAATTGATTTTTTTGTTTGTTTTTTGTGTGTCGTGTTTTTTTTTTTTCCATCATATCGATGTTCCCATCAACGGTGTCTGTTACTTAAACTTGTGTGGTGTATGACATTTAGTGTTAACTTCCTGTACAGTGCTTGACTGCATAACTGGCCTATACCATGACACTGATGCAGGCACACTGTTTTAATTATGTGGGTTGAAAGGTAGAGCTTAGCAAAGAAAAAAAAAGTAGCTTTCATTCTTACTCATGAGTGGAAGAACCCTTAACTCACCCTGATAAGAACAATGATTATTATAACAATTTTTACAGTAATTAAGAAGAAACCCAGAAGCTGGTGCGCCTCAACATGCTAAGTATGTGGAAATCCTGCAGCATGTAAATTATGCAAAACTACAACAGATGATAAATCAACCTTGTCAATAAACCAGCTCCAATAAATAAAAACCTAAAACCAAATACTTTGTTTTTTTTACTCAACCTCAACCACACTTTATTTAACAAAATAGAAGCAGGTCAAATATCGCAAAGCATATAAATGTAACTTTGAAACACAGCGTTTGAAAGTTATGACAAATCATCAGTGGACTGTGGCACAGTAAATACTCCACAGAATAGACACATAGTTACCCCCAATATATCCCCTCCCTGTGATTGGACAGGAAAACCGAGGAAAGGGAAGCTGGTGGAGGTGGTGGCGTGTTTCGGGGGGGGGCAAGGACGAAAATGGTGATGAGGGTGGTGACTGGTTTGTCACAGATCTGCTGAGATGTTAGTCTCCAAGGTCAAGCTGCGTATGATTATGTGGTTTGGGGTAAAGAGGGGAGGGAAAGTAAGGGCGGCTACACGTACATGCAAATGGTCACGCAGCTGCTCTCTCGCGCGCGCTCTCTCTGATTTGTCTTCACACATGCGGGCTGCATGACCGTGCACGCGCGGTCCTGCACGCACGCACAAAGGGGGCCGACAGACAAAAGAAAAAAAAGCAGGAAAAATGATTCAGCACCATGAACAGCGCTAGCTTGAATTGTAGGCCTACTTGTGGGGGGAAGAAGAGGTAAGGTGAGGGGCAGTATGGGGGATGTAAGCCCGTCTAAACATCGTCTCTGTACACTCTCATCGTGGCCATGGTAAGTTTTGACCGAATTAGCCTGAACTCGTGTCGAAATTAAGCATATTGGAGTGGGTTTTGTAAAAGAAAATCAGTTGGCAAAGTGAAAACCAGTGCTAGGGTTTTACATAACAAACATTAAGTCAAAAGACAAAAATGCTAATTGCACATTCCTCGCTTCTGTTTGAGCTACTGCAGAGTTAAAGAATTGACTTTCTTTTTTTCAAACAAGCCCCAGCTATTTTAATGCTTGTTTGTTGTTGTTTTTGTGTTGTTGTCATTGGGTTTTGTTTCGTTTTTGTTTTTTTGTTTGTTTGTTTGGGGGGGGGGGGGGGTCATCGTTCTTCTTTGTTTTAAATTCAGGTAAAGCAATATAGGCTATAAGCAGCATATCCCATGACAATAGCTGAGCTCTGGGAAGAGAAAATAGCAATAAAACAGGTATTCAGTCATGGCATTGTTGTCATGAGCTCACAAAAACCATGCGGCCCCTTCAAGAAGAGTAGCTCAAGTTCAAAAGTGAATAATTTGAAAGCAAAAAAAAGACATCTTGCTTTATGTAGTTACCTCTGCGTTATGTTTGTATGTAGGTACCTTTGTTTGATTTCTTTCTTGCTGTAAAATGCTCCAGCTTGCCTCACTTCTCTCCCAGCCACAAAAAACAAAAACAAAAAACCCCGCCTCTTTCAAGCACGTTTTGTCCTAAATACAGTGACTTCTCCTATTTGGACAAGATTAGATGGCTTTACAAAAGCTCACAATATAATGAAAGTGAATCATAGCCATAAGCTTTTATGTGGAGGAATACATTTTTTTTCCTGACATTAAAAAACAGCGTTCTATCTATGTCAGTCTACCTTCGCTGTTTACATCGAATTGCATTAGCTCAATTGAAAACACTTCTTTGCTTTTGAAAAAATATGACAGTATAAACCCCCCACCCCCATACCCCCAACTTTTTAACTTGTTGCAATGTTTTTTTGTTTATTTATTTGTTTTGTTTTCTTCCTCTCACCCAAAGCAGGCTATATTCATTGACACATAAATAAAAAGAAGAAGAAGAAGAAAAAAATAAGGTTAAAAAAAACACACTGTTATTTTTAGCTACATTAACTTTGCAGCATAAGCATCTGAGTGACGTTAATTGGTCATGCTCATCTGCATGTCGGAATATCTGAACAATTGGCACACCATAAAATAACACAGTTTTACATTCATAAAGGAGATGATGAGTGCGCAGACGTGGGTTTCTTTTTCTTTTTTTTCTCTCTTTTTGTTCAAAATCTGCGCCACTTAAATAACCCCAAATATTCATCGACAATCAAAAAAAAAATGATAACAAACAGAAAAAAAGAACATGCACTGACAGCTTCACTTCCATCACACTCCTCTTCCTCCTCTTCATCCCTCCTTTTATGTTTTTGTTTCTCCAAACAAGTTCAAAACAACAAATACAAATCCTAACTGCAGGTTCACAAAAAAATAGAGAAATGGCACTTTGTAATAGTCATATATAACTCTTAATATCTATATATAGTCGTCATATTGATATAACATGAGAAGGGGTCGAGTTGGCTCCTTTTTACGCTTGTTTGTGGTGGTTATGGTTTCCCCTCTCCGTCGCGCGCCCGTCTCTCTGGCTGTGTGTGTGTGTAGGTGTGTGTGTGTGTGTGTGTGTGTGTGTGTAGGTGTGTGTGTGTGTGTGTTGAAACCATGCGAAATATCTTCATGCAGATTATGATACATCGGGTCCGAGTATTTACATTTACATTCATGCGCTCGTGCACCATTCCCTCGGGGACGGGTCCTCGGTCCTTGAATCCACACACACGCGCTCGCTCTTTGAATTATTATTATTATTATTATTATTATTAATAATAATAATAATAATAATAATAATATTACTGTTGTTATTCTCTCTCTCTCCCCTCGTTTCTGTCTTGCAGAGATCTGTGGTCCGATTGCGGCAAAAACAAAATAAAAAAATCCGACTACTGGGAGGGAGAGAGAAAAGGGGAGGGATGGGTTGTAGCCTTTTCTTTGGGGGGGGGGGGGCTTGGCATATACATATATTACAGAGTGGGGTGAGGAGGGGCAGGGGGGCTGTGCAAGCAGCAGCAGCAGACTTGGTTCAAATGGATAAAATATAAAGTTCGTATGTGTATCTGTCTCTTTGTGTGTGTGTTTGTAATCCAGGGAAGGGAGGGGGGCATCTTTCCTTTTTACGCATCGTTTGTCGTGGAGAGATGCGTGCTGCAGTCGAAGCCCCGGTGCGCGCCCCCGTCCGCGTGATAAGACCCGCTGTGCCAGTACGAAGAGTCGCACACAGTCTGCAGGGAATTGATCTCGGACGCGGAGGAGTTTCCGTCCCTCCGCTTCGACCTCTTTCGGTTCCGCAAAATAAACACGAGCATCCCCACCACGGTGAACGCGGACGTGACGAACACCAGCAGCAGACCGGGCACGAGCACCGAGATGGAGACCCTGTTGGGCTCCAGGTAGGAGTTCGAGCGCGTCCCCGAGTCCTGCGCGAAAGTGCTGTTTTTGGACAGCGACGTCGGGGAGACGTAGAGCTTGGGGCACAGCAGGTCGTTCCGCACGTAGCGGAAGTCTCGCTTCCAGAACTCCTCCGGCGACTCGCACTTGAGGTCGCTCACGATCACGTCGGCCCCCAGCTTCTCCGTCCACTGCTTGAAGGGCACGATTTTGCACGAGCAATCCCACGGGTTCCCGTGCAAATCGATCTGGATGATCGAGTTGAGCTGGTCCAGCACGCCTGCCACGGGGAGATAGGGGAAGTAGTTGTTGTGCAGGCTGATCTTAGATAAAGAAATCCCAAGGAAAGCATCCGCGGGTAACGATTTGAGCAAGTTGTTGTTGAGGAAGAGAACCCTCAGGTTCGGCATGGGGCTAAACGCGCCCGCAACTACGAGCTGGATGTCGTTGTATTCCAAACTGAGATATTCCAAATTCACGAGGCCCACGAACATCTCCGTCACCAGCGCGTCCAGGTAGTTCTTATCCAAGTACAGCCACCTGAGCTCGCTCTGGTTTTGAAACGTGCCGTTGTCGATCACCTTGATGTTGTTCGCGCCCAGGTCGAGCAAGTTGAGGCTCGCGTAGCCGAGCAGCTGGTTTTTCTTCACCGCGTGGATGTTGTTTTCTCTCATGTTGAGCTCGTGAGCGGCCAGGGGTTTGGGTTTGAGGTTGGACAGGTTCTCGATCTTCTTGCCCTCGCAGTTGACCCCCAGCCCCTGCCTGGAGCCCACCAGCTTGCACTTGCACGGCTCGGGGCACGTCACGTTGCGCAGCTGCTGTTGCTCCCTGTCCACACCTGCCGCCACTGGAGTGGGTTTCGTTTTCAGCTGCCAGTTCTCACGAGATTTAGAGTGGTTCTTGTTGGACCCGTGGCCTCCTGGCGTCGGGGGCCTGCTGGCATTTCCGCTGGGCTTGTAAGGCGTCGGGTGCGTGTCGCGGGCCATGGAGGTCTCCTCTTGGGTGGGAGGGGCCACCAGGCTGCTGTCCACGCCGGCGCTCTGCGAGGGGCACAGATCCGCCTCTGACGTCTCGTTCAGGTCGCTGCCCTGCAGCCTGGTGGGAGCCTCGCATATCACCCTCCCAATGAGCGCGTTCCGCGGTATGTTCTCCAGCCACTCCTTGAGCGAAACCAGGTCGCAGTTACAGTCCCACGGGTTGTCCTCCAACAAAACCTCCGCAATGCCCGGGATCTGCTCCAGGATCCCTTCATAAGGCAACGTTTTGATTCGGTTTCCGCGCAGGTCGAGATGCGTAATGGGCACATGTTGAAACACGTTCACGGGCAACGCGCTGATGAGGTTGTCGTTAAGTATCAACACTTCAAGTTTATTTAGGTCCCTGAAAACGGCGGGGTCAATATCCCTCAGTAGATTAAAATCAGCTTGGAGATATTCCAAGTCGTCCAAGCCCAGAAACGTGCTCTTCCTGAACGATCTGATCTTATTGTTATTGATGTGCAGCCGCTTAACCAGCTGAAGTCCCAGGAAGGCGCCGGGCACGATGTCGTGCAAGCCGTTGTTTTCCAAATGCAGACTCACGGCGTTGTAAAAGTTGGCGAACTCGTTGGGAAAGAGCCTAGAGAGAGAATTCCCGTGTAGCAGCAAGTGATAAAACTGCGAGCTGGGGCCGGTGAGCTGCTGCAGAGTGGTGAAGCTCCTCTTTTCGCAGTCTATGTGTAGGTCTCCCTCCACCTCGTTGCAGGAGCATATCTGCTCCTTGCAAACGTCCCTTGTAACGTTTCCACTGGCGAGACAAAGAGCGGCTTTCAGCAGGACGATCCAAAGCAGCATTTTTTCAACGTGGACGACTCATTCCCGGATTCAAGACGCGGCGCGAGCTGGGGGTCTGGTCTGCATCAGCGGGAAGGAGGGAAGCAAAAAAAAAAAGGGGGGGGGGAGAAAAGAGGGAGAGAGAGAAATACAGATATTTACGGAAGGGGGGAGAGAGATAAGGCAGTCTTTTTATCACACATCCACGCTGCGTCTAACCTGCTCTCGTGTCCACTCTTCCAGTTTTGTTTCCTCTCTGTTCCCCCCACGAATCCAAAAACACAAACATAAACGTCTCTTTCAAGTCGACCGAGTCCTCACAGCCTCGCAGGGTTCGGGGATATAATCGGAAGAAAAGCGGAAAGAAAAGAGCGTCAGCGGAGTCCGGCTCATCTTTTCGTTTTTTTCTTTGCTTTTTCAGGTCGTTTAACACTGACCTTGGCAGTGATGGAGAGAGGGGGGAAGGTGGTGCTGGTGGGGGGGTAAAAACGAACAAATCCGTGGCTTTTTCCTCCCACCGGTTGTGTTACTGAGCGCTGCGGCGGCGGTGGCGGCTTCGTCGGGAGCTGTCCGCTCTCCCCCCGGTGCTGAATTCACTCCCAGCGCTGGGGCTTCACAGGCGGTCCCACCACTGCAAAACACCGGCATCCCCCCCTCACATCCCTCGGCGTCTCGCCTGGCTCGTTTGCGCCGATTTTTTTTCCTTCTTCTTCTTCTCCTCAACACCAGTACCAACTACAACCTCTCTCTCTCTCACTCCCTCTCCTTTTCTCCCCCCTCTTCTTCTTCTTCTTTTTTGTGGCAAATTCAGGAATCACAAAAAGAGGAACGCGGAGACTGCGTTCATCCTAGCGCGGTGCTCTAAGAAAGATCTGACACCCTCTACTGAGCTGTAATGGAAAAAAAAAATCCGTCGACTGACTGAGGGAATGCTGAGGAGAGAGAGAAAGGAGGGGGGTCGCTTTTCGAACCCCCTTGGAAGAAGAAGAAAACTCACTTTTGTTTCTTTCTTTTGCTTTTAGGGCTTTCGGTGTTTTCGAATTTTCCATCCAGCGGCACAAAAACCAAACACGCACAATAAGATGCTTCTTCCACGAGAATTCTCACAGCTCGCAGCTACACGGTGAAAGTGTCCAACCCGGCATCGTCAGAAAAATACACGGGTGAGATCTTCACAGTAAGGATCGTGATAGCTCAGCCTTCTTTCTCAGAAAGAAGAAGGAGGCATTAGTTTGTCCCTGCAGAGCCTCCACTGTCACAGTCCGGACTTTCGACCCGTTGCTTCTGAGAAACACTGTTGAATGCAGTAAAAACAATTATCCGGTACAGGCATGGCTCAGCCCGCGCAGGGAGGGAAAAGAAAGCAAAAAAAAAAAAAAAATCAGCAGAGAAACAGTTGACTATACAACAAACGATGCGTCAGTGTGGAACCCTATATGCGCATGTGTGCGTGACGTTCTGTATCACCCCCCCCCCCCCCCCCCCCCACACACACACACAGAAATTCCTTTACAAAAAAAGTAGAAAGGAATAGCAACAAAAACACAAAGCCAGGAGTGTTTTCAGCATTTTCTCATCTACCATCGAGTTATATTACACTCCACTGTTTAAGATTATTACATCAGCTGTAGGAGGGCTTGGGGGGAGGGGGCGATGTTGGGGAGGGGTGTGGGGAGCACAGGACAGTTGAGGTAGTTATCCCTCCACTCCACCACCACACACACACACCCTCCACCCCATCCCCCTCCCCCTCCTCCATCTGCAGTGCTCAGTTGGAATTGAGAGCGTGACAGAAAATGGGCATGCTAAGTTACACCTCCTCTGTGTGTGTGTCTTTCTCTCTCTGTCTCGCATTCTCTGACACCATTTTTTTTTTGTGTAGAGAGGAAACAATGCAGACGCACACACACGTGCAATGAGACACCAGCCCAGGAGTCAGGAGACTCCAGCAAGCCTCACAAATAATCAGCACATCATTAGGGCCACCTACATGTGGCTGGAAAGTGTTCCCATTATGGCCAGTTGACTGCTTATGGTTCCTCCCTGCCCACCTGTCTATCTGTCTGCCTGTGTTTTGCGTTGTTTCTTTTTTTTGTTTTTCCTGGCGTTACTTGGTCTGCATACGTGTTGGTTTGCCCATCTCCTTCATTTCCTGTCTTTTTGTTTCTTCCTGTCTGTCTGAACTTGCTGGTATGTCTCTCTCTCTCAGATCTCTTTATCGGTGGCTTGAGGAGAGAATTTGCTTTACTCAATACCCACTGTTACAAAGTGCTGCCACATATGTGACTTCCTTCAGTATTTGGACTCGTGATATTTGAAGTGATTCAAACTGCTGACCCAGAAGTTCATTTTTGTCCTCTGTGGGGGACATGACTCTGAGACTTGTAGGTCAAGCACCTTTTATGCAGTTTGGTTGATTTCTTCAATCCTGTCAAGAGGACAGTGTGGCATTACCAGAGCTTTCTGGTAATGCCACACTTGTGGCGGTGTAGCTAACACAGCATATTAGCTTCCTTTTCAAAATGGCAGACATTGCAGTTTCCACATTTTTTAACAGATGCTACGTTTCTGATGCTAAACCCAAATTCTTTCTTCCGCATCAGAGTCTTAAAATAATTGCAAGTTTCCAAAATCTTACTAAAACAAATTTAACCCTCTCAAAGCGAGACTTTTATTTAGTGTCCCTTGCAGTGGACAACAGGATTCACTACCTCTCATTCTCAACCTGTGCCCATGATTCAGGAAAGGAAGGGTTGAATGAGGCACAAATTACTTTATTCAGAATTGTGGAAGGGTAATCAGACTTTGAGCTTTCAGAGATGAGGTGGAGGAGGACCAGACATAAGAGCAGGTAGGTGGCAGCTTGGAGGAGGTGCCCACTGTATAAGCTGTGCCTCTGAAGTTGTGGCATTGGGTTTCCCTGACACAAACTGCTATGAAATCTCATACCTTCAGAGTTGCAGCTTATACCTTACTTCTAATCCATAATGGACTTCAGAGATCATCATTTTGCTCCTTCCTACAAGCTCTTCAAGTGTTGGTATGTCCTATTCTGAGGTTTGATACCAGAAATCCAGATGAAAACATTACATCACATCCTATCATTCAGTGATCAAGCAAGACCCCATGTCCACTGCAAAAACAGAGGATAAAAAGTGAAAAAAAAAAACAATTTTGAAAAAAAAAATACTGTAGCATGTTTCTTTCAACCATATTAATAAAGAAAATTCAAAATATGAAACTTTTTTTTCTTCTGGATCTCAGGAGGATAATTCTCCTGTATCTCTTCCTCTCCCCAGCTACATTAACCCCTCTAGCAGCAACCACAACCTCAAATATGATCAGGCAATATTTACTGAAGGAGAACGACACACGGAACGAACAAGATCCAGGCAGCTTGGGGAAGTCTTTGGTGAGGATGGGTGTCCTAGTACTGACAAGAGGAGGTGAGACACCAAGAAGGGGAAAGGGAAATGACAGCTCAAGAAATTCAGATAAATTATCTCCAGTTTTTTGAAAAAAAAAAGTGCACTTTTTGCTCCAACATATCATTGCTGCAGTGCAGAATCAGATATTTGAGACAGATCATGTCCATCAGTGAAGTTCCTCACTAAAGCAGCACACCCTTTTACGTAAGTTTGCTAAAGATTTGAGTCTTTCCTGTGCTGTGGAGTAAGCAGAGCTTTGCGTTTCTATCCGTCCTCGCCTTCATCCCAGACTCTCCTTCACTCTTAGGGCACGTCTGTTGTGTTTAATGAATGTTTTGTTTGCCATCTTTCGAATAGGCGCAGAGTCCTGCTGTGGGGCCGATCAAACCATGCGAGCGATGTGTTCAATCCAAACTAAGTAACTGATTGTCAGCTCGGGTCCCTGGCATGCAAAAAGCAAACAGGCTGAGGGCGGACGGTCAGGCGGCCAAGGCAAGGACACATCACTCATTCACACTAATTAATTGGATATATGTGTGTGTGTGTGTGTGTGTGTGTGTGTGTGTGTGTGTGTGTGGAGGGGGTGTGCATGTGGGTGGTGTGGGGGTGTTAATGTGTAGGAGGGTGTTGGAGAGAAAATTCCTACTGATTTGTTTTGGTGCACATGAAGTGCGCTTCCTGAAAGCGTAAAAAAAAAGAAAAGAAAAAAGATCACCTCCTGCGTGCATGCATCATATGTAGCGAATGCCTCCTCTTATTTACAGCAGGTGGGTGGACTAGTACAAACATAGCTTAGTTACGCTCGAGCGTCTCGTTTCCACTAAAGAAAACAAAGAGATAAACAATTCTGACTTTACTTTAGCTTGACTCAGTCCTTGTAGGGCAGACATTTAGACTCTGATATAATCCCCCAAACAGGATAAATCATATTTGTATCAGGAAAAAAAAAGCCCTCATCTTGAAGTCAAAACTAATTGGATTATGAATATGAATGTATCCCAAGGAATAATTGCATGGGGGTTTCAGCATTATGATGTGATGCAGATACTGTCGGGTTGCATTAGTGTGATGCGGGAACAGATGAGCTCATACGTCACTTGCATACACAGTCGCCGGGGCTGCAGTGCAAGTCGGGCTCAGCATCGCATGCAAGAAAGGTGAGGACGTGCTTGTGTTTATTTACTATGACTAGGGTCAACCGTGGGGATAGGCCACATTAAAACCTAATGGGCTAATCCCAGTTGTTTTGCCATAAACAGCCATGAACCACCATGGCTCCCTTGGCTCCTGTGCATTTGCTCTGGTCCATCCCATGGCTGCTCGATTTTAAATTGTTATGTCTCTTGCACCATTCCACAGCTGTTTAGGGATTGTTGCTGTGCACTGATCTGTTTGGAGAGGCCACTGTCATCAGGGAGCACCAGTGCAATGTTCCATTCAAAACACTTTTTTATTAATTTGTATCATACTTTTAAAATTGCAGAGTTGCAGAGTTAAAGATACCTAGAGTTTCACTGGTAGTGACGAGGAGGGATTGGATTTGTACTTTTAGCTGTGCCTTTAGGTGAATATTCCCTTTGTCTGCTCCTGGTGCTGGGTGTTTTGGTACTGCTGACTCTACTACGGTGGCCCTGAAGAATCAAACACACTGCAACTTAAGAAAACACGAGAAAAGAGAAAAATGCTGCAAAAACAAAAACAAAAAAAATTAAGTGTTTTTGAGGAGACAGGAATGTGATAGAAGTGACAAGAGAACGATAAACAATTAATAGCAAACTTGTATCTACAGTATTATATGACTCATGCAATTAAAACACACATTACCTGGCATATTTTTCTCCCGATGAACAACAATGAATCCTGCACTTTTTACGAATGTCCCAGTCCCATGTTTTGTTTTTTGGGAACAGCTTTTCCCAAAAACATTTGCTCCCAATTTCTTTTTATCTACTTCCTTTATGTTTTATACAAGTTTCTTTGTATTTATTTCTATTTCCACTTTGCTTTATTCAATTCCCTTTATGTTTGAGTTTTGTGCGCTTATTTTTTCTGTTTCCTGGTGTTTTCTTAAGGTGCTATGAATTGGAACTGTCAGGACCACCATACTTTACAGACAACACACACTATGTGAGATTAGAACTTCAGAATTGGATGACCTGTTCCCCTGTCATATTTGATACCATTTACCTGCAAATCATTATTCCTGCTTAAGGGCAAGTTTTGTCTCATCCTCGAAAGTCAAACTTCCACCATATCATGCTTTGAAACAGTTCTGAAACCTGTCAGTATGCTGGCCTATTCTCAAAAGGCACCAAGGCAGACATCACTGGAACCGCAGTGATGAAATGGAGGTAAATGTCATTTAACAGCTGTTAGTAAATATGAGTAAAATGTGCAAAGAACTCTGCCAAGTGGCCTTTAGTGGCTCCAGAGGGATTTGCATGAAGTCTGATATACGGCTGTAAGTGAGGTCACCCTCTCCCGACATCCTTGCATGCTTGAGGTTAGCATCTTGGGCATCACATTAGCAGCTGCTAGCAAAACACATCCAAACTTGAGTGTGTGCATGTGTGTCAAGAGGAATTTTATAGTTTAATAGGTCAGATTTACTTTAACTACTCTCCATTCTTTTGACAAGGTCTGGTTTTCCTGATGAGTGTTCTGAGATACCTTTCATACTATTATTGACATACAGGGATAACTGTTATAGAATTTGCCTTCTAGATAATTATAGAGCTTCATGAAATCCCATAGTTCAGAAAGCGTATTAGCTATTGCTTTTCAAATGCTTCATGTAATTGTTGTATACATGGCGCAATTCCCACAGAGAAAAACCAACAGTGAAGCCAATCAATAGCTTTCAGTCAGGCAGTGATGCTGTGCTACAAGATTGCTTGCAATTTCCCACTCCCATTCTGAAACTCATATCTGATGAGTATTTCTAACTGGCCATAATTGGCAATCACCTACGATTTGTCGTGCAACGTGCAGTGTCATACTTTGAAGTGTTTTATGGTTCCCTGAGTAAATGTATTTATCAAAAAGACGTCTTTTTAAATAAACTTTGATGCATTTTTCATACCTGCTTAACAGAGACCTTTCTGAGTTTAATCCTTCCCCAAGAGATACTGCGTATTTAAAGAATCCAGGGATTTTATCAGGCTGAGACAGTATTTTATTTATTTTTTTGGAAAGTCCACCTGACCTTCCCTCGGGCTTGTATTTCAAGACTTTTTTTTTTAAAATCTCAGCTGATGAAGACATTTGTGGGGTGTATGAGCTGGCCTGGTGCAAAATCAACAAAACCTTGCTGTTTTATCTAAACTTCTCCCTTTAGCGGTCAAACAGCAATTACGATCTTTGCTTTTAGCGTCCAAATCGGAAGCTGAGATTTTTCTTTTTAATTTTTTATCACTTTATTCTCTAGACTAAACATGTGCCGCATCAGCACTGCCCCCAATGTCCTCCAGATGTGCATCACCAGGACATGCACTTTCTCCCGAGGCTTCAGAGGCAGGAGGCTTTGAGAGACTGAAATACTCTTCAGGTAATTACAGAAAGGTCAGCAACCATGTTAAGCTTGTTTTCACATCAGCATGTCGAGCTCAGTGTGTGTGGACAGCATTCAAAATAAGCCATGGCTGTTTAGGGTTTGTGGTGATTCATGCGTAGGGAGTAAATATCTTTTCATCACAGAGTAGATTAGTTGAACAGGAGGAGGACGGCGCTAATACAAAATTAAGTGCCATCTAATATTATACCAAACCTTAGATTAAAATTTTTTTTCTTAATGCAGTGCCCTTCTCATAGAGTGTAACCCATATTTTTGTTTTTACACTTTATAGACATGCTCTAAACATATCTATCTTACTAACTATATAACAAGTGAAGGTACCACTTTACAATAAGGCTCCCCTTATAGATGCTAATAAATAGTTTATAGCTATATTATTAATTAATTTGTAAATGCTTTATAAACCATTATTAATGGTTTATTATGCATTAGTTAAGGGTGAGAAAGAGGAAAAAAACTGACCGGTTTCTTGCCAAATAGTGAGCCAAATGTGTTCACCTATATATTTCATCTAGAGTTGCTAAATTAAACATTTCAGACTAAGTTACTATCCTGTAAGCACAATCAGCATTTGTAAACATATTTTTTATCATATAAAATTGTACTTCAGAAATGCATTATAAATATCCACAACTATCAATCGGAGCTTTGTTGTAAAGTGTAAAGCATAAAACCATTTATTAATGAATAATAAATATTTATAAATGCCAAATGGGAGCCTTATTGTAAAGTGTAAAGCATGACACCATTTATTAATGAATAATAAATATTTATAAATGCCAAATGGGAGCCTTATTGTAAAGTGTAAAGCATGACACCATTTATTTATGACTAATAAACATTTATAAATGCCAAATGGGAGCCTTATTGTAAAGTGTAAAGCATAACACCATTTATTAATGACTACTAAACATTTATAAATGACAAAAGATAGCTTTGTCGTAAAGTTTAAAACATGTCAACATTTATTAAGGACTAATAAACATTTATAATTGCCAAAAGTGAGTCTTAAATGTATAATGTCACCATTTATAACACTTAGACCTAAATTACAATCAGTGCTTGAAATAACATTTAACTACTGTCAAAAATGGCAATGTATTGTAAGAGTAACACATGTAACATTAAATGTGTTTTTTAAAACACCAAACAGTCACCCACTCCAAAAAAAGTTCATGCCAGACTGGTTCAAACTGGAAATATTTTTTGAAATGTCCTTAAATAAGCGTCCCAGTGGTCCATCAGGGTGTCGCGCTCCAGTTCCTCCTTAAGAAAAGTCAGTTTCTCTCGCTCCTTGTTAAGAAGGGCAGTTGCAGTAGGGGCAGGATTAGAAGAAGAATCTAAAGAACAAACAATTATTAAATTACAATACTAAAATAATTTATAATCTAAACTTGGGAAACTCAAATAAAATATTGATTAAAAACGGTTACAACTTGAATTTATAAAAAGCCACTTTGTAAAAATTATGTTATATACACATGTGGTGGTTCAGACATTTCTAAAACAAGGCAAATAATTCTTATGTGTACTGCCTTACCAGGGTGTTTAATATAAATTTAATGATGCACATAAACAAAACTAAAAATATACAACTAAGTGATATCAATCGTTTGGAATAACCAATAGTAATAGAGCTATTCACATGTTATGTGATGTTAGTTAGCCACTGTAGCTAGCAGCCAAATGGCTCGATAGCTAGCTAGCTAGCATTATACTCACCTTCATGTCTAACTGCTGACGTCGTTGGCTTAGTGCAATCTAGATCATCCAGTCTCTGCTTTTTGTATCTCTTCGAACGTGTGCTAACTGTGTAAGTCGCAGACGCACACACATTTTTATCTTCTGCTCCATCCATGGCGCAGCAACTTGAACGAGCGCCTTCAGTGTGTCTGTTCGTGCCCCTTTGGCTTGACCTTCTAGAGCGCTCCACTGCCTGTCGCGCTCTGAGAGGAGGGGCTTTCCTTAATAAAGTTAACTGTGATTGGATGGTTGTATAAGCTCCTCTGCGTTTAAATTAAATTTGTTTTCCCTCCCTTTGGCAGCAGAACATATTTTTTTAGCATGAATCCAGCGGGTTAGATCTACATAACAAAGTCGGAGATACATTATAACAGGTGAGACAATCCTCTTTTTTGCGTGGGACTATTTTTGATTATAGGGCTTGTTTTATATAGCATGTGAAGTTCTTTAACTCTGAACCGATTTGCACTAGACTCCCATAGAGTATTTTACGGTGTTTCGAGGTGATAATAAAATAAATTACTCATTTTTTTCCACCAGAATGTCTTTGGGAATGAGATTGCGCGCCAGAATAGAAGGAAAACAAACTAAATATAAGGCACTAAGGCTCATTAAATGGCTGCAGAAGAAACACCTGCTAAAAAAGAAGCTTAGATGTCCTGTTTGTCACCATAAGATGAAAATGATTTCCGTGGTGAAGAAAGACCAATATATGTGGTATGTATAATGCATGATAATGTAGTGCATGTAGTAAATATAACAAAATATTTCGGTTATCAATGCAAGAGGGAGCATTAACCTCTTTTCATTATTATTTTCTTCATACTTAATTTTGTGATTATCTTTTCAATTAATGCTCTTGTTTAAGGGTCCATTTCTTTACTTAACTCGTTGATATGTTCTCAGGTGCTGCAAAAGAGCAAGTCATAGGAAAGTTTCCAGAACAATTAGAACTGGCTCCCTCTTTGAGAAATCAAAAACATCTCTTTTCAGTTGGATGAAGTTCATTTACAGGTATATGTAGATGTAGACATTAATAGCAATGCACCTTTCATAATTGAACACCAATACGAGACTTGTGAAATAAAATTAGGGCCTCAGTAAGTAATAATTGCCTCAATTTCTATCACAGATTTTCACAAGGGCTCAGGCTCAGACAAATAGATTTGATCGATGATGAAGTGGCTGGCAGCTCCAGAACACTAAGTAGCATGGCAAGACACATTCGACATGTTTGTATACGTGCAATTAAAAGACACAGAATAAACAATGGACACCGTCTTGGTGGTGACAGAGAATTTGTGGTTATAGATGAAAGCTGTCTCCATCATCAGCGAAAGGTTGGTAAACTCTCAGACAGGTTTGTTAGAATCAATGCAGATCTGACTGTGTCCTCTAAACATGGAAACCTTTACCATAAGTAAAAAAAAAATAGTAGAAGCAACCATCTTTTTGAATGTTTCTTTGTAGATATTTAATTTCATTCTTTTTCATTTTAATTCTGTTTAATTTTATTCTTTTTGTTTTCAGTATGCACGTGGACGCTTTGGAAATGCATGGAAAAGGAAGAAATGGGTATTTGGAATGATGGGAATTAAAGACAAAAGGCGAAGGCTCGTGTTAAAACTTGTTGAAAAACGATCAAGGCGCCACCTTGTTCCTCTGATCAGACAGCATGTTAAGTTGGGTAGTGCCATTATCAGTGATGAGTGGAGAGCCTACAAGAATGTTTTGACAAACATAGGGTACAGACATTACACTGTAAATCACAGCAGGTGGTTTGTAGATCCTCAATCTGGCAGTCATACACAGCATATCGAAAGGGCTTGGATGACCATCAAAGGACATGTCCGTAGACTAAGAGGAAATCGCACTGAGAAGTTGCTGGAGGAACACCTGATGGTTCTTGAGTGGTCATCTTGGCTTGGTTCGCGACACCCTGATGGACCACTGGGACGCTTATTTAAGGACACACAAAAAATATTTCCAGTTTGAACCAGTCTGGCATGAACTTTTTTTGGAGTGGGTGACTGTTTGGTGTTTTAAAAAACACATTTAATGTTACATGTGTTACTCTTACAATACATTGCCATTTTTGACAGTAGTTAAATGTTATTTCAAGCACTGATTGTAATTTAGGTCTAAGTGTTATAAATGGTGACATTATACATTTAAGACTCACTTTTGGCAATTATAAATGTTTATTAGTGATTAATAAATGTTGACATGTTTTAAACTTTACGACAAAGCTATCTTTTGTCATTTATAAATGTTTATTAGTGATTAATAAATGGTGTTATGCTTTACACTTTACAATAAGGCTCCCATTTGGCATTTATAAATGTTTATTAGTCCTTAATAAATGTTGACATGTTTTAAACTTTACAACAAAACTCTCTTTTGTCATTTATGTTTAGTAGTCATTAATAAATGGTGTTATGCTTTACACTTTACAATAAGGCTCCCATTTGGCATTTATAAATGTTTATTAGTCATAAATAAATGGTGTCATGCTTTACACTTTACAATAAGGCTCCCATTTGGCATTTATAAATATTTATTATTCATTAATAAATGGTTTTATGCTTTACACTTTACAACAAAGCTCTGATTGATAGTTGTGGATATTTATAATGCATTTCTGAAGTACAATTTTATATGATAAAAAATATGTTTACAAATGCTGATTGTGCTTACAGGATAGTAACTTAGTCTGAAATGTTTAATATAGCAACTCTAGATGAAATATATAGGTGAACACATTTGGCTCACTATTTGGCAAGAAACCGGTCAGTTTTTTTCCTCTTTCTCACCCTTAACTAATGTATAATAAACCATTAATAATGATTTATAAAGCATTTACAGATTAATTAATAATATAGCTATAAACTATTTATTAGCATCTATAAGGGGAGCCTTATTGTAAAGTGGTACCCAAGTGAAACATATATACTTGTTAGGTTTAGGTTAATTTAAGGGTTTAGCACTTAGTTGTATTGTTTTAAATGTAGGGGTAAGAATCCTGGGAGTACATTCATCTGATTGCAGTTAGAAAGTTTAACAAAGCGATTGTGTTTATATGTTGCCCCTCCCCCCTTCACAGGGGGTGGAGCAGGCTAACTGCTAACAGAAAAACTTTTTGCTAAAACCTGAGAATGATTCATTAAAATGAAGTCAAACATAATACTGCACCTTACTGTCACTGGCACAAGTCAAAAGCAAAGATCACGTTGAGATGGGTAATGAACAGGTAGACAGGCATGGAGAACAAAAAAGACCAATGACATCTGTTCCACAGCATTTAATGAACAACTTCAAAGATAATTTACATCGATGAAGGCTGCATACACTCAAATCAAGTAAGTTTTCCTTTCTTTTTTCTGAGGCTCCAGGGCAGATAGGTTTCCAAAAAAGAGGCCGTGAGAGAGTGGATCCAGCAGGTTCACAAGTAAGGACTTCAGCAAGCACATCAGCAGGACTTTCTACTGAAGAAGAGTAGAAGACAAGCAGGTAAGTATAGGTAAAGTTTGCAAAATGGTTTGGAGCTTAGCTACCATGCAGAGTAGGATAACAACCCGGTGACAAGTGGAGAGGAGAGTTGGATTTAAGTGCTGCCAATGACTGGCGATAGAAAATGGGTGCACCTGCCAAGTCCTACAGAATCTAAATCAAGTAATTTGTCACTGTCCTCACAAAGATAGCCAAAACATACATGCATGTTTGCATATTTGTGCCCCTCCCCCTACACACAGAGTGGAGCAGCCAGCAGTCAAAACATTTTGCCAAAATAAGCTGGCACTGTACTTACTCAAGTCCCCATAATATACTTCCCAAATTTAAAGTAGTTCAGCTAAACAGTTATCATAATAGAAATTGAACAGATGGACACACAGAGATTTCTCACAAGTAAGATTTTAAAAAAGGACAATTGGAGGCCAAATTACTACACAAGGCAAGCGAGGTCTAAGTTAAGCCATAAACAACATAGCTATGATAATCAGGTCTAAAATATTAGTTTTACTGAATATAAGCTAGTATTATTCTTTACTAAAGACCGAAGGTGTTTCTATTCCTGAAGATTCACATTGTAGTGACTTCTTCTGAATCTCTTTGTACACCTCCTCTTTGTAATTATGCAGCAAAGGTCTTGCAGATGTGTCATGTAGAGAAAAAGATTGGTCAAGTGCAGACTGGAAGTCGATACAGCTATTGGCAGGGGCGGCAGCAGGAGCAGCTCTCCCGATGCATTGATCAGTGATGCCATATGTAGGAATCAGCAGAATGTTTGACTTGAAATCCATACACATCTATCCACAAATTCCAACCACCAACACAACACAAGTCACAGCTGACCTGCTGAAAGTCTAGCAATCTAAGACTAAGAAAGCATGTATGTTTGTGAATCAGGAGAAGAAAAAAGCTTTCAGTTATCATCTGCTTCATTGAAAAGCTTTATTAAGGATTTTTTACCATATGACAAAATTGGTATATATATATATATATATATATATATATGTGTGTGTGTGTGTGTGTGTGTGTGTGTGTGTGTGTGTATATATATTAGGGATGCACCGATACCACTTTTTCGGAAACAAGTATGAGTACTTGCATTTCAGTACTCGCCGATACCGATACCGAGTACTTAATAAAAACATGATTTAAATTTGCAGGTAACAGCTTTAGTCCTATAATTTAACAAAAAACAAACAAACAAGGGACTAGTTTGGAATTAAGAACATTTATTTAAAATGAAAAGCATGCTGTATGCAACATATTACAGAATAAATAATTATAAAAAAACAAAATTTAATTTTAAATTTGTTCGTCTGTTTCTCTGTTTAGAAGTCTCACTAGCACAGTCACAGCTGGGATGACATCAGAGGCTAGTGCGTCGTAGCTGCTCACTTTTTTAGTTAGTTCCTCAAAGGGGGCGAGGATGGCAACAGTCGTCTCCATAAGAGCCCATTGGTGAGCGGTGAGATAGTCAGGGAGTTCATGCTCCGACACATACACGCCCAGCACTCGTTTTTGCTCAATGAGGGACTGGAGCATGTAATACGTGCTGTTCCAGCGCGTCTGTACGTCCTGCTGCAGTCTCTTTATTGGCTGGTTGAGCTGTCCCTGAATGTCCTCGAGGCGGGAGTAGGCTAAGGCGGAATGTTTAAAATGCCCAACTATTTTCCGTCCCACTGCTATAGCATCAGCTATGCTCCTCTGTGCTAATAAGCATGGGTAAATAAGCGTGGGCAAACTCTTTGTACTCGTTGCTGTGTTGGGATTTTAGGTGCTTGATTAAATTGCTTGTGTTAAATGCACTACCTTTCGAGCCTCCTCTGGACAATTTCGCTGAGCACAATTTGCAGTCCACCTTTGTTTTCACGCCTTCGTTCACTTTGAAATAGCTCCACACAGCTGATATGTCTCGCCTCGCTTTCTCCCCGCTCTGAGCTGCAGCCGGGGCCTGGGGGTGGGCACTCGGGGCCTGGGGGCAGGCACTCGGCACCTGTGATTAACCCTTACATAGATAGGTCTCAGACCGTGGTATCGGTCCTCGGTATCGGGGGACTTTTAACGAGGACCGAGTACTTTAGAAAATGTGGTATCGAGGCCGATACCCGATACCGGTATCGGTGCATCCCTAATATATATATATATATATATATATATATATATATATATATATATATATATATATATATATATATATGTGTGTGTGTGTGTGTGTGTGTGTGTGTGTGTGTGTGTGTTTATTTATTTATTTATATTTGTAAAATGAGACAAACATAGCATATACTCCGTACTGTTAATGTATTCTTCAGAAATATGAGTATTACAATATACACATCCTTTTGGAGGAAGATGCATGTAAACACTGTTTTTTGACACAAGCACTAAAACAGGCCCAAACCATGATAGTACCACCACCATGTCATGGAATAAGGTTCTTTCACTAGAACGCTTTTGAATGTTTTCTCATTTAAAACCAAGGTTTCTATTTTTGTCACATCCGCCCACAAGCAAACTGCCTTCTGGCTCATCTTTAGCAGCATGGAGCATTGGCTTTCTCCTTGCAGTCAGGCCATGCATTGTTGTTCATCAGATGTTCACCCGTGCCAGATTTTCATCCCAGTGACTGAAAACACAGAGTTCTAATTTCACCATCAAATTACCTACTAAGGAACACAAATAATCAACTTTGTATAATGCTTGAATCCTTGAATTTCTTTAATATCCTTCAATGAGTTTTTAAAGTTACATCAATATCATAATTTCATTCATAATTATACTAGAAATATTTAATCAAGAAGATCTTGTGCATTTCTTGTTGTTACAAATTGAAGGGCAACAATTAGTGATGCATAACTCTCAGTAATTACAGAAAAAGTTGCATTGTCATCTGCAAGTCTTCCATTGAATGCAGTGTTGCATTATAAGTGGCAGAAAGTTGATTCATTTTAATAATCTTATAATGAAAGCATCAGCACTTAATAGGAACTTAATAGGAAAACTGATTACCTACATAAGGGATCCATTGCTTACACAAGGATTAGAAATCTAGGAACATGATCCGCTGCAAAGATTTTTTGGGATTCACAAAAAAGAAAGAAAGAAAATCTATTGGTTAGATAAACCAATAAAAAGACGACACAAGCTAATTATTATTAATTAATGAAATCTATGGCCAAACATCTTAAAAACAAAAATATTACCCCTACATACATCTCCTATTTTGTTGTTGCATTGCATATTGTCTGTGAGATACCAGTGTGATCTAATATTTGTATGTTATATTCTATGTTAGATTGTTTGTTGTTTTGTTTTATTCACCTCAGTCTCCTCCTCCCAGTGTAAAAGTTGTGGTTCTACAGAAAATACTAAAGATTTTATTTTTCAAGTAGACAATTTTTCATGTTATTTTCTTTCTTTTTTTAAGGAAGTGAAAAAATCCCACAAAAAATGTGTAATTACAGTGTTACACTGGAAAATAATATTTCTTTCAACCTCTCAGCCATACTGCTGTATCATGCGTCACATCAAGTACGAAACTGTAGGGAAGTGGAGAATGTTTAGAGAATGAATACATTACCATGTCAGGAAATTCTGATTTACTACCCTTTATTGCTTTTTTTCTCAGTCACCCTGAGTGATAGCTGCTTCTCAGTTTTTTGTCTTTTATATATCTGCCTACATAAACATTTACGATCAAAACCACAGCCTTAATCTTATTTTTTGCTTTCTGTTATTTAGAAAGTGATGCGCCTGCTTCTGTGGCCTTTTAAATGTCTGGCAGTGAAGTCAGACCAGCCTATGTATTTCTACCCGCTTGCCCCTCTCTTTCTCTCCCTCTCCCTCTCTCTTCAAAATACATTTTTTACCAATTAAACTTTAAACACATTACCCTATAAGGTTAAAATAAGCCATCAAAAATCCATTCATTTGGTGACAAGGTGAAACAAGCGACAGTTCTTCTAAGTGATAGAGCCCCGGTTCTATGTTTTAAGATGCCACAATTAATGCCACCGTGGCTTGTTACCATGGTAGCCAGTTCATCTCTGCTGAATCAGTGTCTCTTTTTTTCCTCTCCCCCTCTTGGAACAGAAATTCAGTAAGAGTCAGTGAGCAGCCCTGATCTCTTGGTAATTGGCAGGAAATCATATGAAAAGAAGTGCTCCTTAGTTCCATAAGCCATTCATGATAAATTGGTGCCTAAGAGCCAGTTATAACCGGATAGGACAAGTGTTTAGTAGATGTTTGTCTGAATTAGCTGGCTGGTGACAGAAAATGTCCACAATGCACCAAAAGATAGCAGATTCATCATGGGGGTGATTTTGCAGCCTAAGATTCAAGTATAAATTTTTAACTATAGGCATAAAATGATTGTCAAAGATCAAAAGGATTTTTTTTTCTCTGCCTAAAGGATTTTTGTTTTCAAGTAATGTTACGGAGAACCCCTACTCAATAGATAAGGGATCAAAATAAGCGCTAAAGTTTGTTTTATGTCTTCATCAGTAAATTGTTTATCATGTCAGCAATTAGATCAGTTCTGACTTGGATTCACTTTGACCTGAAAGTCAAATGTGAACAAGCACCGAGCCGCAGCTTCATAGAGACGATTTGTGATCCCTGACAAAATCCTGTCCAACAGGATATTTGTTTCCCATCTGAGGTTTTGATGATCCTGACAGCCTCAGTGCCCCAGTCGGACATTTGCTGAAGAATTGCAAAAATGTGATCACATCTCAGACACTGACACATGAATTATGAATGCCTGACCTCAGGGTTGTAGCACTTTTCTATTTTTATTCGTTTAGCCAACTGTTTTTAGATTGAAGTAAGGAGACAGAAAAAGATTCTGAAACAGACGAATGAGACACATTATCAAGCGACTCACTCCTTTCCAGAGCTAATTGGTGGAGTGACCTTTAAAAGCAGCTCTCAAGTGATTACATGTTAAATCACATGTATGATTGTAGGGAGAATAGCCAATCAGAGACAAGGACATGTCCTTTATTTGTCTCTTTAGTCATTTTCAAAACTCAGTGATATAATTTTGACAAAAAAAAACAATATAATTAAAAAGTTTTAAAAGATTCTTAATAACTTCACTTAAATACTTAGAAAAACTTGTTTTTACTCAGATTAATGATTTTCTAAATGATAGACAGATCCTGGAGATATTCCAGTCTGGATTTAGGGTGAACCACAGCACAGAGACGGCTCTCCTAAAGGTTTTAAATGATCTTAGATGTAACTGGGACGCCCAAAAGCTCTCAGTCCTGGTGCTACTGGATCTAAGCGCAACCTTTGATACAGTAGACCACGCTATTCTTTTAAACAGACTGAAACACATGGTGGGCCTCTCTGGTGCTGTACACAACTGGTTCACTTCCTATCTCTCTGACAGAACTTTTATGGTGAGTATGGATACATGCTCCTCTAAGATCCATAAAATGACATGTGGTGTGCCTCAAGGGTCGGTTCTAGGCCCTGTACTTTTTAATTTGTATATGCTCCCTCTCGGCGGTGTCATCAGGAGGCATGGAGTGAACTTTCACAGTTACGCTGATGACACTCAGCTGTACATCTCCGTGTCTCCTGATAACACCAGACCAATGGATGCCCTTTTTAACTGTATTTTAGATATAAGATCTTGGATGGCAGAAAACTTTTTACAGCCTAACCAGGACAAAACTGAAGTTTTAATCGTCGGTCCCGAGGCTCAGAGAGAGAAACTCTTGTCTAAATTAGAGGCATTTTCACTATGTCCTTCGCTACAAGTGAAAAACCTGGGTGTTATTTTTGACTCTGAGCTTGGTTTTATCCCACATATTAAACATGTAACCAAAATTGGATTTTATCATCTAAAAAATATAGCCAGAGTCCGCCCTATTCTCTCTCGGGCCAACACAGAGATGCTGATGCATGCTTTTATTACCAGTCGCATTGATTACTGTAATGCCCTGCTCTCTGGTCTTCCTAAGAAGAATATTTCAACTTTACAACTTTTGCAAAACTCGGCAGCTCGTGTGCTGACGAAGACCAGAGGGCGGGCCCACATTACACCGGTTTTAGAATCGCTGCACTGGCTCCCCGTGTGTTTCAGGATCGATTTTAAAGTTCTTTTATTGGTTTTTAAATGTCTTAATGGTCTTGGGCCTTCTTATCTCTCAGATCTGCTTTTACCATATGAACCCTCGTGGACCCTGAGGTCCTCTGGTACTGGCCTTTTGATTATCCCTAAAGTCAGGACACATACTCACGGAGAGGCAGCTTTTCAGTGGTATGGTCCTCGTCTGTGGAACAGCCTGCCGGAGGAGCTCAGGGCCGCAGAGAACGTACATGTTCCACCTTTTTAATTTAGCTTTTACTTAGCGTTTATTTATTTTATGCTTATTTATTCTATCCTGTTATTTTATTATTAATTTAGGCTTTACCTAATATTTATTGATTTTATTCTTATTCATTTTTTAATCTCCTTACTTTATTTATATTTATATTTATATTGTATCCCGTTCTTATTTATTTTATCATTTTACCCTGTATATAGCCTATTGTGTCATATCTCCAGTGTTTCCTCGGAGGGGGCTCTCTGCACCGGGGCTGTGATCGACCGTGGCTGCTGGGGCTCTGGGGTCCTCTCAGCCTGGCTGGGGGGCTCCTTTACCTCCCTCCTGCTGTGTGCCCAGCCTGGAGGCTGCGGTCTGTGACCGGCTCCCGGTGCAGATGGCTCCCTGTTATAGTGTTTCCTCACTTGGCTCATGTGAATCCAGCCCAATTCTTACTCTTTAAGTGTGCGTGTGTGTGTGTGTGTGTGGGGGGGGGGGGGGGGGGATATGTGTGTATTCACATCATTTATGTTAATGAGAGTGTGGGGAGTGAGTTGAAGGGTGGGGTGGGCTGCTTTTAACTATGTAAAGCATTTTCTGTATGAAAAGTGCTTTATAAATAAAGATTGATTGATTGATTGATTGATTGATTGATTGATTGATTGATTGATTGATTGATTGATTGATTGATTGATTGATAAAACTGAACAGGAATCTGGAACATGAAAGGGGATGTTTTTCCGTATTTCCTTTGGGGTGTGTGTATGTGGGGTGTGTGTATGTGTGTGTGTGTGTGCGCGTGCGTGCGTGTGTGTGTGTGTGTGTGTGAAAGAGACATACAGCATTCAACATAACTACCAGTACTCCCCATGTGCCAAATGCTCCATGTTCGATTCAGTTCTGTTCAAGTCAGTGTTAGTCAGTTTTCAGTGTTACTTAAATAGCGCCAGTTCACAGACACCTCAAAGTCCTTTATATTGTAAGGTAAAGACCCTACAATAATAGAGAGAAAACCCCAACAATCAGGTTACACTCTATAAGTAAGGACTTGATGGCAGTGGGAAGGAAAACCTCCAGCAGAGGCCTGAGAGCTGAGAGCTCTGCCTCCTATTCGTGAAAACTCTAGAAACCACATGTAGGCTGCAGTACTATGAGATCTTTAAGATATAATGGGACCCATTATTTGGGATTTTGTGTATGAGAAGAAGAAAAACAGGGACCAATGAAGAGAAGCTAAAATGGCAGACACCAAGAAAGATTCCCAATTCCGTATAATTTTGTAAACACTAGTTTTCACAGTTTTCTTTTTTGGCATCTGTGTTATTTCAAAAAGAGATGATATTTGTAATATATTTAACTCAGACACACTCTGACCACTGAAGCCCCACCCACTTGCTGCTCGGACCTTCTGTGACAGGCAGCCAATCAGAAAAAAGCTTAAAGGAAAGGCAAAGGATGATAAAAATGCTTGTTTCAGACAGATCGTGAATTGAGAGGCTGTATAAAGATTCATTGTAAGATAAATATGGATTATATTATTAATTAAACACAGAACTAGAAAGAGGAATTTAGTTACATCTGAAATATATCATGAAGCATTGAGTTGATTTTTGGCTCAAATTTTCCTTAACTTAGTTCAAGGTCTTTGACTCGACGTGTTACCTTGACTACAGCCCTGCACATACCTCAAGCTTGTTCAGGTGATTGTAAAGTCAAAAAAGACATACTTCCTGTTTTTTGGGGTCCTGTGTCATTTACTGACAACTCTGTTCACCCGTCTTCCTTCTTCCCTCCATGATCAGAGCCCTCGTTTTGATTAGCTTGACAGATCTGGGCTCCAATGTAGCGATCAGAGCTCTTTGATCATGCTTTGGAGTCTTAAAATGTACTTTGTTACACCCTCAAAATATTGTCTTTGCTGTGGTAGTGGCATACAGTAAGCCCACCTACTATTTTTCATTGATGATTTCTGTAAGTGGCAATAGACTTTATTTTTCTGGCCACACCTGAAAGGAAGGACAGTCTTTGAAATGTCATGTGCAAGCCTGATGCAATGTCAGAGTTTAAGTTAGAGTAAGATAAGTTTTAAAGCTGCAACTTTCCCATAAGAGTTCTTGGAGGGTTTGTTTGTCTGTTTTTCACCTTAAAATGTAGTGTATAGTGTAGCACTGCAACCAATTTCTTTAACAGTACTATACTGTAATGCTACAGTACCGGTTTATACAGTAATTTACTGTAATTGGCAAAGAACTGTGGGAAAGCATTGGCTAGCCAGAAGGTTCTAGGTTTGAACCCCCTAGTTGGTGTGGACCTTTCTATGTCGAGTTTGTATGTTCTTTCACAGGTCAATGACAGGTATGCTTGCTTTGCATCCACTAAAAAAGTGTCAATTCCATTTTGGCGGACAGTTGCAGTTACTAGAAGTCCTGCTTCTCACTAGAATTTTATTTATAGCTATTATTTCTTCATTTATTCTCATAACTATTAGTAATCCATGCAGGATGCCTAATTGAATCTCAAGTGTATGAGCATTCAGTTAGACTTCTGTTTTCATCAGACAGCATCATCATTCTGTAAAATCAATACACACTAAACAAGTCAGGTTAAATGTAAGTACTAAATTGCAATAACAAAAAACCTGCGAGCAAACACTGTTAGCTCAAAGGATTTGATTGATTTATGATACACATAACACTCCCCTACAAAGATATGTATAAACGCTGTGGATTACTGTGACAGCTTGACGGTCTCTCTCCCTCTCTCATGTTGACATTTATTTGACCAGTTAAGACGAGTAATCACTGGGTCAGAGAAATGGCAGCCACACATGTATCTGTCATAACCGGTGACCCCTTCTATATTCCAGGCCTCTTTCTAGTGTATTGCATGTTTGGAAAGACAAAATTATTTTCTCTATTCATTCTCCACAAGGGAAGATTGCTTTTGGAATATTGATTAAACGTGTTTGTTTGAATGTAGAGATTTTTTTAAAGATGGAAATGTTTCTGAAAAATAAAAAGCTCATTTATGTATTTTTTTCTTCACATGTGAAGACTATTCAAAACAAATGAGGTCCACTGGCAATCCATAAATGCCAAAAACTGCAGTTCCTCAAATAACCACTTGAGGCTGCTTCCTCCCCATACACTCCTATTTCAAAATGCACATCTTTACAGCAAAAAAAGTTGATTTCTAATTAAAATAAGGATTCACGTTGAAGCTTTTGTGTGTGTGTTATGGAATTAATGTTAAAAGTACATTTTGGATAATGGGCAGTATCAGTTACAGAAAAATGAAGAAGGTATAAACTTTCACCCTCACTCTCATCTGCCTTCCACCTTCCTCTGCCTCAGTCTGCAGCCCTCCACAGTGCTGATGTTCAGGCCTGAAACACATCTAATTGGCTGGTCTGTTCTGGATTTCACTCGTTATTTGCTCGGATTAGTTCTCCACATTCTGGACTTTCTGCTCTGTTCAGCTAAGGTTCCCCTGCTGCTCTGCACAGGTAGCAACTGCCCCTGTTCTCTGTGTGTTGCACCATTTACTTCCCCGCTCTGACTTGGTCTGTCTCAACTCAGCATCCCATCTGTGAGCCATTCAGCCCTGCAGTAATTACTCCTCTTTCATATGCATACAATTCCCGAGATATGTATTCATCAATCACATCTAGCTAGCTCTGGCTTGCTAGATATGCCTCGTGTTGTGTTTCATATCAAAATTTGTGTAAACAATAAGTATTGCTGGGTAACCAGGCATGTTGAGCACAGTGTTTTTCATTTCTATGACATCAAAATGACATCCTTGGTGGTTCTAGTTAAAAGCTATCATATCTTCCCCCCTCTGATCCCACACATCCCAAAATTCCCTAGTTTATGAATAAACATATATATATATATATATATATATATATATATATATATATATATATATATATATATATATATATATATATATATATATATATATATAATGTATATATGACCGAGCTAAGATCCTGTGGGACTTCCAGATACAGACGGACAAAGTGGTGGTGGCTAACCAACCGGACATAGTGGTGGTAGACAAACAGAAGAAGACGGCCGTAGTGATCGATGTAGCAGTTCCGAATGACAGCAACATCAGAAAGAAGGAACACAAGAAGCTGGAGAAATACCAAGGGCTCAGAGAAGAGCTTGAGATGATGTGGAGGGTGAAGGTAACAGTGGTCCCCGTGGTAATCGGAGCACTAGGTGCGGTGACTCCCAATCTAGGCGAGTGGCTCCAGCAGATCCCGGGAACAACATCGGAGATCTCTGTCCAGAAGAGCGCAGTCCTAATAACAGCTAAGATACTGCGCAGGACCCTCAAGCTCCCCTGGTAGGGGACCCGAGCTTGATGGATAAACTGCCCGCATGGGGCATGCTGGGTGTGTGTGTATATATATATATATATATATATATATATATATATATATATACACACACACATATTTGGGGATATGTGTGTGTGTGTGTGTGTGTGTGTGTGTGTGTGTGTGTGTGTGTGTATTGTCGCTTTAATTTGTGCTCCACAACACCAACAAATACATCACTGTTGCATGCACTGCTTTCCATTTTTCCATTTATATCCCAAACTATGCCACTAATGCAGCATTATTAAAGTGGTAAATCTCAATCAGAGCGTTTTGTGTTTAGTAAGCCCCCAGGTATGCAATAGAAAAGGCTCGATCTCTTTTGGGTTTCAGCAATCTCATAAAATTAGCTGCTTTACACGGAAAAGACATTCAGTTAATTTCCTATTGGTCATCTAGTATATGACAGTAGAAAAGCAGGTTGTTTCTCGTTTGAACGGTTTCTGGGCTTATATCCAAGGTTTTTAATCCTCATTTCATTGTGCACTCAGTCTACCAAAACTAATGCAGGCGTGCTGTTCTGTGGCCAGTCTTTTGGGTTTCATGTGAACTCTGTTGTATAGCTGGTTAGGTACCTGAAGGGCTGCTCTAGGCACCATATATCTCCTACTGTTGTATGTAAACTGTAGATTATTTTTATCTTAAAAAAAGGCACATTTTATGCAATTTTTAACATTTTTTAAGAATTCTACTTTACTCAAGCAGTGTCAGTGATCAGATACAAGTAATTTATTGATAATATAGGAATTAAGCTAAGGTTTAAATTAAACTGTGTTAGCACTGAAAGAAACACAGAATAAGAGAAGGAAAATTAGAAAAAGAAAAGACAACAAAGCGCTACTCAGCATTTTCTGCCACAGAATAGAAAATAATAATAATGCAGAATCTACCAGCAACACAAGTCCCAAAAGAGGTCAATGCAACACCAGATTACACAGGCCTCTAACCACAAGTGAAGAGACAGAAATAGGAGAAAAACTGATGGAGCAAATAAGTGAACAAGAAAAAGACAAAAAAAAAGGGTGGGGTGTGGGGGGAATTGATAGAGAGTTTGGTGTTTATGTCTTAATAAGTTACAGTATGATTTCAACCAAAGGTAATGAAATTAGGAGATCTGATAACATGTTAAAATATTCTGTCTTATCTTGTCGATGGAAGTTTGTAATGACCTCAGTTTTATTGATATTTAATGAATAAGGTTAAGGAGAAGTTACAGGGTCGAGACAAAAATACTGACATTCCAGACGCCCCCATGGCTACAACACAATAATTGGAAGAATAAATGAATATGTCTAAATAATCAAGGAAAGGTTATTCTTACGACATGGTCGACTCCACATGCTGCCGAATACTACAGTACCATCATAAATATGATCATCCAGGACCACTATACTCAAAAAACGATTGTTATCTCTATCTGCAGCAATTTATATTTGGGGATGAAGCTGTCCCGAAACCTGTCCACCCTTCCATGAACAAGCACGTGGAGAACTGGAAGCAGGGAGTGCAGTATCAAAGCGCACAATTCAAGTCTTATGCCAGAAGCTATTTTGAAGCCCCTACCTAAACAAGTGGGTAAAGATTCTTGGACATTTAGGGTTGCAAAGCAGGTTGCAGGTCTGCTGCAACTATAGTTTAGGTTAAAGCAGTTTAAATAACACCCTTTATTTGGTATATGCCAGTTGGATGTGTATGTGTATAAGCTGATCCTCCAGGATTGTGGCTGAGCTTGACTCTGTGGCCAACCTGACCTAATGCTATGCTTGATAACAGAGATGGGCAGTAACGCGTTACTTGTAACGAGTAAAGTAAGGGATTACTATTGCAAAAACGGCAATTAGATTACTGTTACTTTCCCGTAGGAACGCTGCGTTACTGCGTTACTAAAACCATGATTTTTTTTTTTGCAAGAACGTCTCATGTGACAGTGACTTAAGTGAGTGCGACGTTCGTGACAACAGCTGTGTGCAGATCAACTTGATAATATATCGAGTGCGGGAGAGAGTGTGAGCATGCAGCGTTTAAAGCGTGGAAGTACTGATCTCACTTTGAGTTTGATTCCATAAAAAGTGACAAAAACATTAGTGTCCGTTGTGCGTGCGAAGAAAACTTCTTTTTACAGCGAAAAAACCCTCCTAAACTTCCAAGCAAGCACCGAGTGCGCTACCACGTAATGGGAAACTCACAGAGAAACTCGCGGATTCTTCAACTGACCACTGCGGCACACCTGCACCAGGGTAAACCTCCGCCTACGCCACTCCTGCTTTACAGGTGAAAATAGAGCAACAGGACCGCTGAGTCTTTGATGTTATTTATTTTCTGCTGTGTTCAGGCAAGTGCACAGCGGGGGGCTGGAGGGGCTTGAGCACCCGCCCCTTTCCTGATGGGTGCCCAATGTACCCATTTGTTGAGGAAACTTTAAAAAAAAATTTTATTTATTTAAATTTTTTTATGTGTGTGTGCGTGCGGAGACCTGTCTGTGCCCCTCAACAATAATATATACTATTAATCACAGTTTTGCTAAATAAAAGGATCTGGCTTGCATCAGTCACATGATCACATTTAACCAATGATCGCCCTTGACGGCAGAACGCGCTGGTTATGAGACGGGAACGAGTTCACAAAGAGCACGCGCATTTTTTGCGGTCTGGAGCTGTAGGAGAGACACAAATTAACTCAGAGACACAGACTGATGCGACAAAACCAGTAAGTCGGTGTACAGTGTAAACTGTAGTGTGTAGCACCCAAGAGTATTGGCTTATTACTACACGTTGGTAAGCTGTCTTGTTGCAACTGACGAAATGAAACAAATGAGCGTGCTGTGTTTGCAACAGCGCGACGAACATTACCTGTCCTTTTATTAACTGCACAAGTAGTGCTGGTCATAGCTGCTAGCTCACTGGGTAAGGCTGTCATGGGTCTGTAGCTCTGTCCACCGTTTTAGGGAACATATTTAGTTTTAAAGTAAGTTACAGAGCTTTTCCTGCCTGTCTGGAGGGATTATATTTCACTAAAAAACGATCTAATATGCATGTCCACATAATTATGCATTATTATAATATTTTTAAAAACACATGCTGTATTTTAAAGAACATACATTAAGAAGCAGATTATATTAGAATTATATTTTAAATAAGACAAAATTTGGATTTTACAGCAGTAAAATTATTGTATCTCTACAGTTTAAAAATGTAATAAGCTTTGCCCCTGCACAGAGTGGATAGTGAAACAAATGGAATCATCATAATGACATTATTTCATATTTATTACTTCCCCCTCCTCATTGCTTTATTATTGTAGCTCTAGTAATAAATAATAATGTAAGGATTCTGAATCAGCACAGTGATGCCCATAGTATATACAGTATTCTGAAGAAGGTCTAAAATGTCACTGTGTGTGCGTGCATGTGTTTGTTTTATGTATATGGATTATTTTAAATTATTACTCATGATATAACATTGTCCACACATGCCTGGTAAGGACATGAGGAGGAAACAGTAGGAGCTGTGTGAGGCTACTAAAGGCAGTGCTATAACATTTTTTTGTCATCATTTTATTATAGATTAAGTGCAAGAGTTGTTAGGTGTGGATGATTAGATTATAGTTTATTGCAATAGCAAGTTGTGCCTTGTTCTCAGATAGACAGCAAGTGGAGAGTGATATATGAAATGATGGGATGGAAGGAAGAAGAGAAGCAAAGAGTGATTCACAGGCAGAGCCTAAATTATTTCTCACAGTTTTTTGTTGCCTTATGGTTCCAAGCGCTGTCACCAATCTTTGCATTTTGTTATTATCTCATGACACTTGTTTAACCAGCTACCATCTCTCCTATGGACTTTCTAATGTCTACAGTCTCAGATCACCACAGCCCTGCCCTCCAGCACTATCAGCAGCAGGAGCAGCAGAAACCCCTCAACAGCAACATTGTACCCATCAGGTAAAACATAGGCTACGTTTGCTTTGCCTTGTTGCCACCTCACAACAGTGATATAGTATGATGTGATTCCATATTAGATTCTTGATGAATGTGTGTTGTTGTTATTCAGCCTGGTTCAATGTGCCCCTTTTTAACTTTGAGCACCCGCCCCTTTAAACGTCTCTGCACGGCCCTGGCTGTGTTTTACTTGCATCTATTTGAAAGAGTGAGTGTAAACACAAAAAAAAAATAATAATTATGTGCTGGAATGTGCAGAAAATAGGTTTAAATGTTAAACAAATTTCTTCCAGTCAGAGAATGTTGCATATAATTAAATATTTGCTTGATGCATAAAGTTAAAAGGTTAAAACTAATAAAACAAGTTTTAAAAAGAGACTTTTCCATTTGATTACATTTTGTATGATGGATTATGTAGAAAAAGTAGAATTGGGCTGAAAGATCTATCGCTTTATCACCTATTCAGGTTGTAAATCGTGTTTTTAAAAAGTAACTAAGTAATTAATTACTTTTGAAAATAAGTAATCAGTAAAGTAACGGGATTACTTTTTTGGGGGAAGTAATCAGTCATTAGTTACTGATTACTTTTTTCAAGTAACTTGACCAACACTTCTTGATAAATACTTAATTACAGTTTGGACTAATTACAACTCTTATACTTTTCATTAGTTAGTATTAATCTCTAGTTCTTCCACAATGTGTCTTTTGTTCCCCTCCCTCATCTCCAACATCCTGGTCATGGCTGATGGCTGCCCCTCCTACATGGAGATTTCTTCCTGTTAAAAGGTAATTTTTCCTAGTGCTTGCTCATAGGGGTTTGTTTGGGTTTCTTCTGTATTGGTGTAGCATCTTTACCTTACGATACAAAGCACATTTTTTGTGATTTGGTGCTACATAAATGAAATGAATTGAACTGAATTATACTTTGTACTTTTTTTAGCTTGAACACAAGTGAACAAGTCATAACAAAAAAAATAATAATATTAACAACTTTTCTGTCAAAGGTTTTACGTTATATAGCATTCACCTAGGATGATGCAAGATTCAAGACTCATGTAGCTGCCTAAGGTTTAAGAGTTCCTTTATCAGACTCATGGACAATGACACACAGTCCTTTTTTTTTATCCACAAGTACTAAGTGTGTCTGACCCAGTTCTGACCCAAGGATTTGTGTCACTGTCTAAGGTGAAGTAGCGACTAAAGCAATGTAATTCAGGGCGAAGCAAGGCCAACACAGCAAACAAAAGAATCTATCTCCTCGGAAAGTGCTGACTAACATTATGTGACACAAAGTAAAAGGGAAAAAACATAAAAGTGTATAAAAATGATAGCTTAAGTCTACTAGCTTACTATTTAGAAAATCACTTTTATTCTTTATATGAAATATAAACAATTTATGTTTAGACACTGCAGAGTGAGGCCTTAAAGCATCTCACAGCTCACAAAACATCAGGAGAGAGATTTGGGGCAAATGGCCAAAACTGAGATGGTGCTGCGAGACTGGGCTGACTGATTCTAAAAGTCAAATGGACCAATCAGCAGCAGGCACCCTGTTAAACCAAGCCATTCAGAATAGGCTCATTAGCAAATGCTGACTAGCGCTGATGTCATGAAAAAGCCACAGCTATGTTTGGAGACCTCGGGGTTTGATGCTCCAGTTGAACTCACAGTTGATTGGAAATTACCTTTAGTGGATGTGGACATCAGTGTGTTTCTGCTTGGTCCCTTTCAAATTAACTGGGAACTAATATCTACAAAAAAGTCAAATTAACCACATGGAGCTAAGAGACTTTTTTCTTGTCTGTTTTGGACAGAAAAAGAAAGATTTCTTTTTTTACTTTTGTCTTGCACCTTGAAAAATTATACTATTAACAGAGTAAGTCATCAGTAGGGCAATCGTGGCTCAAGAGTTGGCAGTTCGTCTTGTAATCGGAAGGTTGCCAGTTCGAGCCCCGGCTCCGACAGTCTCGGTCGTTGTGTCCTTGGGTAAGACACTTCAGCGGTTGCCTACTGGTGGTGGTCAGAGGGCCCGTTGGCGCCAGTGTCCGACAGCCTCGCCTCTGTCAGTGCGCCCTAGGGCAGCTGTGGCTACAATGTAGCTTGCCATCGCCAGTGTGTGAATGTGTGGATGACTGAATGTAGTGTAAAGTGCTTTGGGGTCCTTAGGGACTAGTAAAGCGCTATACAAATACAGGCCATTTACCATCAGAGTTCATTCAGAATCAACGACAGTAACACACTTCCTTTGTTTCACAACCATCTTTGAAAAAGCTGCTTTCTTTATTCAGCAGCTTTGTGAGTCCATGCAAAACATTTTTTGTGACAATCTGTTATTCAGTATGAATGACAACCAACAACTATGTCAACCGCAGACAGTGATTGAAAACATACTGACTGCTTCTTTGATTCAGCACCAAGTAACCCTTTTATCAGACCGGGGCATAGTGACACATATCTTTGATGGAGCACCGTGGCAAAATGAAAAATCATGCAGAACAATAGGAAGTGACACACAATAGAGATACAGATAGACAATATTTTGAAATCGAAAGCACAGACAGTTACACACAATCCTGGCCCTGCAACAATGTATTGTCTTCGATGCAGAGCCGGGCACAGTGACACGGTGGCCAGTTTGGGGTGAATGGGACATAGCTGTGTGGATTACAGACATGGTGCCCCAGGAAATGTCACTGTTTCTTCAGAATTTCTTCAGCAGAATTAGACAATTTCTTCAGGGAAGGGAAAATATTTAATGTTGCAGTGAGTGGTGTAGCTCAGGTCATTTATTGTGTTACAGTTAAAGTGGCAAAAGTACTTTGGAAGTTGCACTTTAGATAAAACCCTGCAGACAGTGCAGAAAATCATTATGCAGACTTGTGACCAGCGATAAAATAACATGTCACGCTCCATTTTGAACTATGGAGAGATTTGTTAATCAGAACCATGGACAGCGCAACACATCTCCAGATTCAGGACCACGGTCAATGGATAGTGAAGCCCTATTGCAGATCCAGCCCCATGGACAGTGACCAAAGACACTTTATTCAGCACTACAGGGAGTGACTCAGTTCCAGATTCTATGTCATGAACAGTTATACAATGTCTTTATTCATAATAAAAGTTTGGTTCAGAATTCAGTATTAATTGTGAAGTAGTCATTAAAAAAAGTTTATCCAATTATCCATCCATCCATCCATCCTCTTTTGCCTATCTAATTCAGGATGCTGGAGCATATCACGGCTACCATAGAGCGAGAGGCAGGGCATTCCCTGGACAAGTGTCAGCCTGTCGCAGAGCTACCCAAGATCCTACATTTAACACTAGGAACAGTGATCCTCAAATCTCTCAGCACCACGGACAATGACATAATTCCAGAGTCTATGTTATGAACAGAGACACAGCGTCTTCATTCATAATAAAAATTTGATTCTCAATTCATTGTCATGGGTGATTACTGTTGGAGTCAAATTATTAAATGTTGTCATTGTGTTGCTTAAATTTGTAAGTCTTAGTTCAAGCTGTACAATCAAAGACCTTCTTTTGTCTCTGACCACCTCTCCAGCCAGTTTGTTGGTGGGGGAGGCTGTAGTGTTTTATTGTAGGGACATCTATGTGAGGGATCTGTTTGTTGTTTAGTAAACTTCCTGCTTTTATGATCCCTTTGGTGAGCAGGAGATCACACAAACGCACCCCAAAACACAAATACACACACTCACATGCATACACACACACACACACGCACACATTCTCGCACACACACACACATAGTGCCTTATCTTTTGTAACCATAGAGGGGGGTTTACAACGGGAGGTGCTTGTGTGTACTGTAACTGTTTTCAATAAAAGGCGGCAAGGAAGGCTGTTTATTGGATGCTGGCTAGGAGACAGGTGAGGAGCGTTCAGGTCCAAGAGCCTGGTTCTGACAAGCCTTCTCTTGCTAGCAAGTAAAACTTGGTTCCGTCGTTGTCTTGCTTTCTTCATGAGTGATGAGTCTCTGAACTAGCGAGTCTGCTAAAGCGCAGAACAATGACACAAATTTCATGATATAGACAGGTAAATGCAAATCTTTATTTAACGCATTGAAAATAATAATAATAATAATAATAATAATGGATACTTTATTGATCCCCATGGGGAAATTACTTGTTTTTCTCTGCATTTGACCCATTCACTCAGTGAAGCAGTGGGGCTGGGTCCTTGCTACCGTACGGTGAGAGGTAGGATACAGCCCAGAGAGATTGCCAGCCTGTCATAGGACTACCCAAGATCCTTCATTCAACACGAGAGACAGTGACCCACAAATCTTTGTTTCAGCACCATGGACAGTGAGTCATCTCTAGATTCCCTCTCAGGAACAGTGATGACGAAATCCTGATGAAAGACAGGAGACACAATTGTTTGAATTTTAAAATTCAGATTCTAGATTTAACAGCACCAACAATAAATGTGTTCTATTTTTATGTGTAATATCTTTCATTAGTTGTGTATAAAATCAACCACACACCATCTGTAAGAACAGATAACATCCTAAGGAGGGCACAGAGAACCCTTATACCAATAAGGGCATTCAGATGGGATTTGTTCACAAGCTGGGCAAGTTCAACTACTGAGACAAAGCCTCCTTTGAAATATTGAAAGACTGTAATTGAAATTTCCCCTTGTTCTTTTTGTTTACCCTCTATTTAAGCACACAAGTAATACTAGAGCTAAGATTGGGAGAACTTTCTCATTAACTGAGACACCTAGGGAGTAGCTGTAGTACCTCCTAATTGAGACAGCCTAAGAGTGGGGAAAATATATTGAGCGGGCCTGGTGGGCTTTGATTTCAGGCAAGCAGAAGCACATCTGGGTAGCAAGTTTCCTAACTACAATATTACAGTTCTTGAGGGTCGGAAAACATGCTAAAGAGATCTCATGAAATGAAAGCGCTGTTTGTAAAAATTCTAATCAAAACGAGACTAAGGGGAGTTTTGATATATAAACATGTACTAAGATAAATTTCCAGGTCTTCCAGCCCTGTTTCTGCAGAGACTAATACAAACTAACATGTTTAAAAGGACAAGCAGAGAGAGCAAAGGGAGCAATTCCTATCCTCTACAGTGACCTTGTCGCACGAGGTGGGATTTACAACATTCAAAAGCAAGCTTTCCATTGTGTTGTGCATTCACTTGACTAGGCCCCACGCTGTGCAAAGCCTGTCCTTCGGCTACAGATAGCAAAGCGCAGCAGGATAACTCAGAGACTGAGGAGAAATCCAGATGATAATTGATTTATGAATTTATTATACACCACAGGTTGAATTAGAGTTTCATTACAGTTGGGCCAGATGAACAGTTTGAGATAAAATATCCCTTAAACTCTGCTTTGTTTCCTCTTTATTCCATGGTATACAACAATTGCCATCTTTTCCCCCGCCTAGCCTAAATAATGAATCCAGCAGAGCGTTGTTTTGTATTTTTCAAAGCTGAAACAAGAATTAAAAACACAGAAGGCTTTTTTTAAGCTTTTTTTTTCTTGCAATACACATAAAGCCAGTAGCATCAATGAAATTTTCTGCTAACGATTTCCAGTCAGAGTTCAATACGAGCATTCAAGCATGGCAACAGTTATCACTAGTCTGGGAGCCTTTAATTACACCTACCCTGTAAATCCCAGCGTCATCTATTAACTTTCAAATGACAGATCTCAAAGATCCGCAGAGAAAGTGGGTCTTGAAATCCCTCTGTTGGGTGCTGCGCTGACCTTGGGATTCACTTGTGGTAATTAAATTTCAAATCAAATTGAGGCATCACTCTAGGCGGGTACTCGTGCATTTCCTTATGCCCTCCGAGTGTCCCCGAGTGTGTGAATAATGTAAGTTATTCAGTAAATCTTTTTGTTCTCTCTGAGTGATCCACTTCCAAACCCTAAAATTTCAAATATAGGGTAAGAAAACCCGAAATCTGACGCAAATCTTTTACTGGAACAGCAGAGTTATTCATCTTTAACTGTTAGGAGAAAATCTGAGAAAAAAAAAAAAACCTAATATACTACAGAACTTTTTTTTAATTTTTATATATTATTATTTTTTTTTTTTAAAGAACTTTTTCTCGTGTTCCATTTTATATAAAGATGCTGAATTCTCGGTGGCATAGGATTAGACATGCCTCCCTTGCACCATCCATGCAAATCGTAACAGAAGACCATAGATCAGAGCACAAGCAATACAAATAATTAATACTCAGGGGCACTGGAGCTCTGGCGCTGAAGGAATGCTGAGCTAAAAAATAAATAAATAATTATTTTTTTAAAAAGACGAGAGCAAAGGTGAAGGGAGGAGGCAGACTAAAGCTGGGTTTGACACCTGTCAAATTATTGACTTTGCTTGTGTTTGATCCACACAACTCTCTTTGTGTGTACGAGTGTGCATGGAGCTTTGCATGAATGCCCCCCGTGCAGCTCAGGTATAAATTGAAGCGATGGACCATAGAGTTCACCTTGAAGCCAGCACAGAGTATGTAGCCTTCCACCTCAGGTGTCATGTGTACAGGAAACCTTTTAAACTGGAACAGCGTACTTCACAGGCCTCGCTCGTTTGTCTCCACGCAGTAAAAAAAATAATAAATAAATCCTCCCATGTTTGTCATGTCTTTGTTGCCATCTCTTTGTGGCTCAGCTCTCTTCTTTATTGTTGTGATTGCACAGTGTTGCCTTATGTTGTGCTGCTGAGACAGTCACACTGCAGGCATCTTTGTTGGTGTGTCACCCTGTGATGACCTTATGTGGGCTGTGTGAGAGCTCACAGTTTCACATAGTGTGCAGCTACAAAACTCGGGACATTTAGTGTTGTTTTGCAGTCTTCCGTTTGGGAGTTTTCCATTTCGCTATTGCACAGCCGAGCTATTATATTGTAAAGCATTATACTAGGCAGCCACCTTCTTTGGTTTACTTAATGTAATATGCTTGTTAAGTCTGATGTAAGAAGCCAAATGTCCTTTAAGTTTCCAAAAGCATCATGGTGAGATAAAAAAAAATCCACGTTCTTTAAACTTCAAGTAAAGTGATCAGTGTAGCGGTTCTCACAGGTGTTGCAACCAAGCAAAGCATCTGAGAATCCATGAAGAAGATTTATGAGGTTAAATAGAATTAGACATTAGCTAACTTAAAAGTTAGCAGCAAGCTAGCTGGCTAGCTAACATCAAAATATCTTGGCTGAAATATTTCTAAAAATAAATACAAAAAAAGATCATGTACATATCCCCTATAAATTTAATAAAAGATTAAAGGTCAAAAACATCAAGGTGTGATGCAAGGGGTTGGGGAGGGTAAGTGAAGTTAGGTTAGTTGACATATAATGATCTCTCATCCTCTGCCTAGCTAGAATCATTAGGCTAATGTAAATACAGTAGCATGGGAATTTCCCTTTGAAAGAAATACAGTATCAGTTAAATTGTTCTTAATAAAAGAACATGCCGCTACCTGTGGGTGTGCAACCGTAAGAGCCAAGTGCTTTCATATTGCAGGAAGCAATGCATTTCTGCTAACAGTTCACACAACAAATTAATCAATTTATTTATAAAAAACAAAAGTAGCAAATTTGCAAAGGTCACAGAATATTAGAGAACTTGAATAATTAACCTATGCTTAGTGCTCTGCAATTTGTTGACCAGCTGTCACGTGCTATAATTCAGTTGACCACTAATCCATCAGCTAGGTGATCGAGTTTTGCTATCCTCCACTGCTCTCTGTTTCACCATGTGTTTCTCCTCTGCTTATATGACTGTTACATGAAGCACAAGACAAGTGAATGTGGTGAAAAAGAGAGCAGAACGATATAAATGAAGATAATATGAATGTGAATGTTTGAATTTTTTGTCAAATGCACTGAACTCTACCCAGCTTCCTTGTTTTTACTCTCAGTCAGAGAAAGCGAAGCTCAGATTACAACGAGTGTGACTTCATTTTGTCTGTTGTCAGTACTTCCCTCTGTTTATGAGGTAAGCAGTTGTTTGCTGTATATTTAAATCTATTATAACAATTACAAAGATTGGCAGTAATTTCGGTCTCCCATAGGCTTTTAATTTCTTTCTCTATTCGAGGAGTATTCTCACAAGTCTTCTTCTGTTGTTTCACTGCGTTAACTAAAGAGCAAACCTGTTAAACTGAGAAAATGTGAAAAGGGAAGCATATCTGTCTTTACTAATTGTTCCTGTGACTAAACAGTTGATTCGCCTATCTAAATGTTCGTTAAACTTAACTGTGCTATGTTTCCTATGGTTATAATTAGAATATATCTACAACTGTACACCAGGGAAGGGAGAGGTGATTCATTATACCTCTACTATTTCCAGTGGTTCTGGAATGCAGCTCACACTTCCCTTTAGCCTGACATTCATGAATGACTGTGTGTGATTAATAATAAATCAATAATCACTAGATTTAGCTATCATCATACAGACAGCTGTTATTTTCATTTATTGTAATTTCTATTGAGTACACACAGAACAGCGAGTGAGAGCCACCTTACTTAAAGATGACTTATGTTGCATTGGCAGTAATTTATGTTACTGCTCTGTTCAGGGATATGTCTGCCCTTCAGTGTGCATACATGGACAGCCTCTGGCATGGAGAGCAGCAGCAAAGACAGAGGACAGAGGAGGCTTCAGTGACAGCAGACATGACATTGATTAGGATAAACTGCATTAAAAGGGAGGTGGGATGGAGGTAGGTTTTGGGATAAAGCAGCTTTAACAGCATACAACACTGAACAACAATGATCATACTTTTTTTTCATTTCACATCTGCATCTATGTCATGCATTTGGAGGTGGCTAGGGTAGGACCCTGACTTCCAGAACCAATTTTTCCCCCTGCTTTTGACTTCATAGGCGAGAATTTGACTATTTTAAAGCTCATACGATAAATGTTATTTCATGAACTTGACTGCGTCACATCTTTAAGTCAAAGGTGAAGCATAGATTTTTAAGAAATATCTTCAGATGATGCATACACACAAAGTAAAAGTGGAAATAAAGTAGTGAGGAAGCACATAAACCCAGTTGGTTGTTAATAGTATATGGCAGGTGAGACTGAGATTACATACTGTATTTTACATTGGTATGCATATAAGGAAACTAGGCTTATTATTTGAGATAGGGTTACATTTTTAGAAAATCATTTAAAAAAGTATCATTACATGGGTAAAACTCGGGTGTACCGTTTCATAAACTTCAAAGACTCACAAGGAAGTAAGTAAGTAAGAATAGTCAAAACTAAACCAAGATATCGTTCAGCTTTAGCCTCTAAATGAATCAAGGTTTCAGAAATGCCGGATCCAGTGCAATTGTTTATTGGATCTTACCAACCTGTGAAAGTGCCCCATTGTTACAATAAGATAAGATAAGATGACCTTTATTAGTCCCACAGGTGGGAAATTTGTTTTAGAATCTGTAATTTCACACCCAGTCTATTACAACTTAGTCTCCAGGGTCACTTTGTAGTAAATCTTTGGGTAGCATTTAAATGCTTCATCTCCTAAAGTTGATTTAACTGAACTACGTAAAGTGGTGAATAGTCAGTTAAAATAATAGAATTTAGGGAAGCAATAATCTGAATCTCAAAGGCAAATGATGTTTAATCTTTGAAAAAGAATCCCTGTAGACTATATCATTGAAATTCAAATGTGAGTCACTGGTGTTTTGATTTAAGTGATGTTCTTCATTTGGTCTCCATCGCCTCAGGTATTACATTTTTTTTCCAAAAGGAAAAAAAAAATCATAATTGTACATATTAGTTTGCTTCCCTCCAGAATCTGGTCGTTATGGCCATTGTGTGCGTGCGCTGTAAATTTTAAGATGTAAAGATGTAGCATCTTCGAACATCAGAAGCTCTCCCAGGAATCTGTTATTGTAATGAAAGGCGTATTTATTTAGTTATTTATTTTTTAAATAATATAACAATAATAATAATAATAATAATAATAATAATAATAATAAATAATCGCACAGAAGATTGGATTAGTGGAAATTTTTATGTCATGAGCAAAATCAATGCAGCACAAACACACCACTGCAGAACGCAGACGCAGACGCAGACACGCAGATATATCATGTTACCCAGCGCTGCTCAGTCAGTCGTACATAGCCACCCATCCCTCTCATCTGTCTTCGCTGCCGTTCAGTAACAACTGGTAGGTTGCCATGGTGATTAATCGTCACATTGGCAGCCTACCAATCGCTGGAAAAATGTCAGCCTAAATGGCATTTCACCTTTGACCTCCAATGTGGCCACATGAATGAAGATGGATTGCTGGGTGATGTTATGGTCAGGTAGCAGCAAATTAATTTAAATGTGAAACAATCTATAAAGGATAAACCCAAGCTGGGGGTATGAGAAATAAAAATATGTTTATTTTAAAATATTTAAAACTGACAGGTGATTATATCTTGAACAGTGTTGTAAAATTGTGAATGCAAATTCTTTCCCGAATGGAAAAGTTTAATAAGTGCCCACAGAGCTATAATGTGTTATCGCAGTTTTGGTTACACGGAGTTGTGTTTCTGGAGAAAATGATAATTGGAATGAATGTGAGACACCAATTTTATAACGAAAACTCAGGAGAGGAAAGCGATTCAATTTAGCATCAGTATATTCTTTATAGATCTATAAAGTGAAGTAATGACACTTTGGGGCTCAGCTGGAATAATCCAACGGCATTGATTTCAGTGCTTCATACTTCTGGCAGTTTTTCAGTGCGACAGCACTAATTGTTCGAGAGTAAAAGATTTATTTTGAAATGAGCCGCACCAGAATTAAATATAACAGATGATGGATGGGGGGAAAAAATTGATTTCAGTGCAGAGGAGTGGTTGGGTGACGACACAAAGAGCTTGTTAAAAAATAAATAAAAAATATGGGTGGAGGGTTGAGGTGTCTTTAAAACACTGCACAAACAGTCAATTGATGTCGACACTCATACTCGCACACGGGTGTACGTTCATAATCGTGATTTATTCATGGGCTTTTTTACAGTGAGTGAAACGCTCCCATTTTCTAATACATCTATTATTTAAAGATCAGACCCTGTAGACATAGCTCAACAGATTGCGATGTAAAAAATGAATGCAAACCCAAACTGGAAGTGTGCATATGAATACACGTACGTCTCTCCTGTTTTTATGTGTGTGTATGTCCCACTACAAGTTTCCTCTATTCTGGAACAGTGCTTGCAAACTTTGGGCTTTTTGGCTTCTCTATAATAGATGACAATCAAAACAGTTGGCTCCAAACACACCTGTTCCTCTGAGATAGTGTTACTGTAGAGCTCCTCTATTACAGAGGAAAATGTGTTTCGGAGGAAACTTTCTCACAACACAATTTCTGCTCACTTCAAGATCGCTTGGAGATTGGAGACCATATACAGATTGTAAACACAATTTTGTACACATAGCTAACAATATATAAAGGCGGGGAGGTGGACTGCTTCTGTAGCTCTGGGAGAAACTAGGGGAGAACTAATGTATTCCATATTATACACACATGAAATTCAGGACATTCTGTATGCTTACATGGTGGAAGGTATGGTAGCCTGTATTTCGTAAGTAGGACTGCACTCCAATGAGCTCATTGACAAGACTGGCTACGGATTCGGACTACAGAATGGAGCAGCTACCTCCTGTACATGGATGACATCAAGCTGTATGCCAAGAGCAGTGTTGGGTAAGTTACTTTAAATTAGTAACTTAGTTACATTACTAGTTACTTCCATCAAAAGTAACTCAGTTACTTCAAGTTACTCGTTACTTTCAAAGTAACTAGTTACTAGGGAAAGTAACTTTGGTTTTACTCAGACTTCTCTTGTTAATGTGTTGCTAACTGGATATCCAGCAAGAGTGCCAGTCTTCTAGCTGCACTGTGCCACCTACCAAAGAAAAAAATAATGTGCATATTTCCACGAGAGAAATCCCACGCCTGGACCGTCGTTGACCACCGCCATGATTCTAGCCTATGTTACAGCGTCATGTGCGCTTTTTACATCCAACACAAAAACTGCAGTCGTGGGGCTTTCGATTGTACTCAGAACTCAGAAATTCTGCCTTCCGAATAGGAAGATGTAGGCAACACCAGACTGCAGATGAGCTGCATACAGGGCTGGACTGGGACAAAAAATCAGCCCGAGCATTTTGACTATAGACCGGCCCACCATTATAGGAAAAATCATAAAGCCTTTGAATGAAAACAAACACTGTTGTGACAGTGATGTACACTGTCTTGATGGTATATATATGTATCAATCTATCAAGTGTTTATTGTAAGACTCAGATAATTATTTATTAAAAGCTAGACATTTTAAATGAGAATAAGAAAAGTGTTTCTTTGTGCCCCCCTTTCCCTGTTAATGCCCTATCTGGCCCCCTGGCAAAACTTTGCTAGATCCGCCCCTGCACAGTTACCAGCTGTCCGCTACATAGAAAAGGATCCTGGTGTTATTTGTCTCTCAGAAACAGTTCATAACTTCCCTTCAACTCATTCATGTGACCTAAAAGGTAAACCTGTTTCTCCATCACCTGTTCAGCTCTGATGATTCAGTAAGGACATCTCCTGGTTTCATCCTCATGTTTCCCTCTCATCACATATTCAAACCGATATCATGACCAGCAGCTTTACAGCTGTGGCTCCAGCAAACCTCAGCTGATACTAGAAAGTAATATTAAATAAATTCTAACAACAGCTGATCAAACGTGCTGCTGTTGTTTAACGTGACATCCGGTGGTTTCCTCTTTCTGGCGCAAAGCAGACGATAAATAAACAAGAGGGAAAAGCCGATCATCTGATCATTGATCAGTTTCATGATTAAAGTAGAAACAGGGGAGGAAGGAGAGAATGAGAGAAGAAGAGGCAGCTGTGCAGCAAAGACACAAAATAACTCCAGCTTTGTGTCTTTTTCATCGTAGCAGAAGTCCGGGACAAACTGTTCCTTTTCACCTAAATACGAAACGCGTAATAATTTCTCTGAATATGAGACGATTCTGTTTTTTAGGGAACGGTTGGCAACTCTAATAATTAACCTTATGAATAAAATAAAGTTCAACATCAGTAACATAGCACCACCCAGCTGTATAGAAACCCCGTCATGCTAGCTAGCACGCAGTACGAAAAAGTCAGCACAACGAAAATAAACTCCACCTAAACTTGGTTTATATCTGACCCAGATAGACTGCAGGTCATAACTTCTTACCTGAAGTTCAGTTCACCTGACACTCTCGGACGAGCAGCCGCTTCGGGTCTCTCCTCCTGTCTCCCCTTTCTCTCATCCACCTGCTGGCCTCCACCACTTGCTAATGTTACTGAATCTGTGGAAGCTCCGCGATAGCCACCACACGAAGTAACGAATAACGACCCTATCTAAATCCCAGTAACGAGTAACGCGTTCCTGATTTTGGCATAATAACTAGTTACCGTGCTCGTTACCACAATAATAACGTAGTTACTGTAACGCATTACTTAATAACGCGTTAGTCCCAACACTGGCCAAGAGTGAGCAAGACATCGATTCACTGATCCACACCACCAGGATATGCAGCAATGACATTGGAATGTTGTTCGGACTGGAGAAGTGTAGTCAGATGATAACAAAGAGAGGGAAGGTAATCAGAACTGAGGGGATCGAACTACCAGAAGGCAACATGGCAGACATTGAGGACAGTTACAAGTACCTGGGGGTCTCACAGGCAAATGGGAACCATGAAAAGGTTGCTAGGAAAGCTGCAACCACCAAGTACCTGCAGAGGGTCAGGCAAGTCCTCAGGAGTCAGCTGAACGGTAAGAACAAGATCCAGGCTATCACCTACACCCTGCCTGTGATCAGGTATCCCTTAGGGATAAAAAGCTGGCCAAAGGAGGAGATAGAAGCCACTGACATCAAGACAAGGAAGCTCCTTACCATGCATGGAGGGTTTCACCCCAAGTCCAGCACCCTTAGTCTGTATGCTAAGTGGAAGGAAGGAGGCCGGCAACTAATGAGTGTCAGCACCACAGTCCAGGATGAGACAACAAACATCCACAAATACATCAGAGAGATGGCCCCAACTGACCGTGTGCTCAGTGAATACCTCAGGCAGCAGAAACCAAAGAAAGAGGAGGAAGAGGAGGAACCATCATGGAAGGACAGGCCCCTGCACGGTATGTACCACCAGCAGATAGAGGAGGTGGCTCACATCCAGAAATCCTACCAGTGGCTGGACAAAGCTGGACTGAAACAGAGCACATATGCGCTGATCATGGAAGCACAGGAACAAGCTCTGAGCACAAGATCCATAGAGGCTGGGGTCTATCACACCAGTCAAGACCCCAGGTACAGGCTGTGTAAAGATGCCCCTGAGACAATCCAGCACATAACAGCAGGGTGCAAGATGCTAGCAGGCAGGGCATACATGGAACACCATAACCAAGTGGCCGGCATAGTATACAAACATCTGTGCTGAATATGGCCTTGGAAGTCCCAAGGTCAAAGTGGGACACGCCCCCAAGGGTGGTGGAGAATAACCGAGCTAAGATCCTGTGGGACTTCCAGATACAGACGAACAAAATGGTGGTGGCTAACCAACCAGACATAGACAAATAGAAGAAGAAGGCCGTAGTGATAGATGTAGCGGTTCCAAATAGAAGAAGAATAGAATAGAATAATCCTTTAATTGTCCCACAAGGGGAAATTTGGGTGTAATAGCAGCAAGAAAGACACATACACAGACAAACTGTCACGATCCTGGGTCTTATGACCCAGTGTTTTGAGTTTTAGTTCTTTTGATGTTTATAGTGTATGTTTAAGCTTATTAGGTTTCCTATGTTCATTTGCTTATTAGCTCCCCCTTGTGTTTTCAACCCCTGTGAAGTCTCCCTTGCCCTTCGTGTGTTTCATGTCTGTTGTCTTGTCATGTCTGCCTCTCATGTTTCCTGTTTTATTTTGAAGAGATCTCGTGTTTTTATATTATGGATTATGTTTTGAGTCCTTTGTTGTACTGTTTCTTGTTTCTCTAGATTTCAGTTATGGTTATCATAGGTTTAGTTCTTTGGCTTTGTAATATGGCTTCCCTGTGTTCAATGTTGTGTCTACTGTGACCTCTTTGTACCATGTTTCTGGTCCCTATAGTCTGTCTTCTCAGTTGCTGTTAAGTTTGCATGTTTAGAGTTCAGTCAGTGTGTTTCCTGTTTTACTTTGAAGGTCCATGTCTCATGTGAGTGTTTCTAGTTTTGCTTCCCTTGTCTCGTCCAGCCTGATTACTCCCAGCTATGCTCTCCTTCTGTGTCTCATTCCCTCGTTATCCCTCTGTGTATTTAAGCCCTGTGTTTCTCTTTGTCAGTGTCGTAGTCTCCCTCATGCTGTGTGTGATTCTCCCTGTGTCTTCTGGTATGCATTTTAATTAGCTTTTCCCAGTTTAGTTTTGTATTGCTTGTGTTCTATTTTCTAGCAATAAAGCTGTGCTTTTGAGTTCAAGTTCTGTCCCCGTGAGTTTGCGTTTGGGTCCAATCCCTGCCTGCCACACAGCCGAAACATGACACAAACAGTACACAAGACACAGAACAGAAACATAGACAATTTTTACATATTTACATAAAGGACAATGGTTACCAAAAAAAGAAGTACTGTACCATTATTAAATTAAATAAAATTAACTACAGATAAGAGGCAAACCCTGGTTGTAGTGCGAATCGGATGATAAAATAGTGCAAGTTACAGTGCTGATGTAAACCTCTATGTTTGTTGGGAGTAGTTTTGATTGTACAGTCTGACAGCTGCAGGGAGGAAGGACCTGTGGAAACGCTCCTTCATGCATCAAGGATGCAGCAGTCTGTCACTGAAGGAGCTCTGCAGTTCAACAACATTTACATACATGGGGTGGGAGACTCTGTCCATCAGAGATGTTATTTTGGCCAGAGTCCTTCTGTCTCCCAGCACCTGCACTGCATCCCAAAACAGAGCTGGCCTTCCTAATGAGTTTATCCAACCTCTTCCTCTCAGCTGCCGATAAACTGCTGCTCCAACATACAACACTGTAAAAAATGACAGATGCCACCACAGAGTCATAGAAGGTCTTTAAAAGCGCTCCCTGGACTCCAAATGGCCTCCGCCGCCTCAGCAGGTAGAGTCTCCTGTGACCCTTCCTGTAAAGCGCATCAGTGTTGTGGCTCCAGTCTAATTTATTATTCAGGTGAACACCCAGATACCTATACGAGTCCACTATCTCAATGTCCACTCCCTGGATGTTCACCGGTGTCAGTGTGGTAGGTCTGCATCTCTGGAAGTCCACCACCAACTCCTTGGTTTTCCTGGCATTGATCAGCAGGTGGTTCTGCTGGCACCAGTCCACAAAGTCCAGAGTCAACTGTCTGTACTCTGAGTTGTCCTCACCTGAGATGAGGTCAGCTATAGCAGAGTCGTCAGAGAACTTCTGTAGGTGGCAGCAAGGGGGGTTGATGGAGAAGTCTGCAGTGTAGAGGGTGAAGAGGAACAGTGCCAGCACGGTTCCCTGTGGGGCCCCTGTACTGCAGACCAGTGTATCAGAGACACAGCCCTGTGACCTCACATGCTGTGAGCGTTCTGTGAGGTTGTCCAGAATCCACTGGGACATGTGGTGGTCCACTCCCAATAGTTCCAGCTTGTCCCTCAGAGGTCTGGCTGAATGGTGTTGAAAGCACTGGAGAAATCAAAGAACATGATCCTCACAGTGCTTCCAGGCTTCTCCAGGTGAGTCAGAGCTCGGTGCTGGAGGTAGATGATGGCGTCCTCCACCCCGATGCCAGGCTGGTAAGCAAACTGCAACGGATTCAATGAAGACTTCACCAGAGGGTGCAGATGGTTTAGAACCAACCTCTTGAGGGTCTTCATCAGATGTGATGCCAGGGCTACCGGCCTGTAGCTCCTGAGGTCCTTGGGATGGGAGGTCTTTGGTACCAGTACCATGCAGGAGGTCTTCCACAGCTGTGGAACTTTCCCCAGCGACAGGCTCAGGTTGAACAGATATCCTAGGATGCCACACAGTTCATCTGCACAGCACCTCAGGAGCCTGGAGCTGATGCCATCTGGACCTGCAGCCTTCCGCACCTTGATCTTGCGAAGCTCATTCCTCACTTGAAGTGCTGAGATGGAGAGAGGGGATGTACATTGGAGTTCACAGAAGCCGGGGGTGGGTGTGATGGCTGGGAGCTGAGAGGTGTGAAGTCCTGAGATGAAAGACAAGCAGTCCCTGAAGATGAGGGTGATTGCAGCAGGGGGGACGATGCTGGGGGAGAGGTGGGTGGTTGATCAAACCTATTAAAATATTTATTTAGGTCACCCACCCCAAGTCTCCTGCAGCCTGGGGGAGTTGGTTTTTGTCCTGAGATTGTCTTCAGGCTGTTCCAAACCCCTCTGATGTTGTCCTGTTGCAGCTGCTCTTCCATCTTCCTCCTGTAGTTTTCCTTTCCTTGCCTTATCTTCCACTTCAGCTTCTTCTGGACAGCTCACAGCTCCTGTTTGTCTCCAGATATAAAGACTCTCTTCTTCTCCTTGAGGAGAGCCTTAATTTCAGGATTTATCCATGGCTTGTTGTTAGAAAAATACCGTACCTTTATGCTGGGTACGGTGTTGTCCACACAGAAGTTCATATAATCCGTAATGCAGTCTGTGATGCTGTTTAGGTCATCCTTCAAAGGGCTGCAGAGGTTATCCCACACAGTAGAAAGGAAATGGTCGGTAGAGACTGAAGAGGCCCTGAGGGACTATTTCCAAACTGTGCGTTTCACAACTGATTCTCTGTGTGCTAGAGTTTTATACACAGGCTGGAGATGAACCAGGTTGTGATCTGAGCCCCCCAGGGGATGGAGAGGTGATGAGCTGTATGCCTCCTTGGTGTTAGCATACAATAAGTCCAATGTTTTATTTTCTCTGGTGTGGCAGGTGACATACTGGGTGAAGGTGGGGAGAATGGAGGACAGGGAGATGTGATTAAAGTCTCCAGAGATCAGGAAAAGGGCCTGAGGGTGCTGTGTTTGGTGTCTGCTGGTTACAGTGTGCAGGACCTCACAGGTTGCTGCAGCGTTAGCAGAGGGCAGGACATACACAGCTATCATGATGATGTGTGTAACCTCTTGCGGTAAATAGTACAGTCTCATGCTAACCGCTAGCAGCTCAATGTCCTTACAGCATAGCGTCTCTTTGATAGATAAATGCCAAGAGTTACACCATCTATCGTTCACAAACACAGCCAAACCCCCTCCTCTCTTCTTACATCTCTCCGTTGTTCTGTCTGCCTGGATCAGATGGAAACCGTCTATGTTTATGTGTGAGTCCGGAGTTAGCGCGGTTAGCCACAACTCTGTAAAGCACATTACGCTGCATTCCCTGTAGCTCCTCTGATGTCGGGTTAGAGGCGCCAGTTCTTCAACTTTTTTAGGGAGCGATCTCACGTTCCCCATAGAATCGCTGGCCCGATACCTACTAACCTTACTGCGATGCCCGATCCTGGCCCGAGTGCCGCGTCTCTTCCTCCTCACCTCGCGGGGGATGTTGGCTCACTCGGCGGTAGGCAGAACAGCGGAGGCCCCGAGGGCTAACAGCTGATCCCTGCTGTAAACAATGGGCGGTCGAACTTCCACGCGCTCTCCGGGCACAGATGCTGTAAAAAATGTGATAAAAAGCACGATTGTCCATAAAATTCTGAGCTCCATTGTGGAGTAGTACAGTCCACAATAAAAAAACACAAGAACAAGAAACACAACAACAACAAAAAAAAGAGAAAAAATAACTCGATCAGGTTTGAGCTGCTGATACTGGCTGCCAGCTCGGAGCAGCGCCGGAAGTGATTGTAATGACAGCAACATCAGGAAGAAGGAACATGAGAACCTTGAAAAATACCAAGGGCTCAGAGAAGAGCTTGAGAAGATGTGGAGGGTGAAGGTAACAGTGGTCCCCGTGGTAATCGGAGCACTAGGTGCGGTGACTCCCAAGCTAGACAAGTGGTTCCAGCAGATCCCGGGAACAACATTGGAGATCTCTGTCCAGAAGAGTGCAGTCCTAGGAAAAGCTAAGATACTGCACAGGACCCTCAAGCTCCCAGGCCTCTGGTAGAGGAACTGGGCCGGAAGGATAGACCGCCTGTAGGAGTGAGAGGGGAATTTATTATTGAAATTTATAATCATTCAGTCTTTTATACAGTACATTTGTGTGTGTGTGTGAAGATACAGACACGTGTGACTCTGAATGTCATGCATTAGACATAGTGGGGAAACATGGTATTGCATCTCCACATGTCCACAGAAGGTCAGGCCATGTTGGCTTTCCCTAACAAAAAAGAACTGATTGACTGAACACTAAAATTATGCCACAGTTATAACTCAGCGAACCACCATGTTTACCAACGAGTGTGCTAATGGAAGCCAGCTTGGTTTTGCTTTCACAGCAGTTTCACCATAGCATGCTATCCATATCAATAAGTTAAAACAACATTAGCAAATCAAAAAGGGTTGGTGAAGTTTAGAAAAAAGTAAAGCAAAAGCAATTTAAGCAGCAGCAAGTCTAAGTTAATGAGATCACTGGCCAATGTAAGAAAGTCAAGCTTCAAATGAAGATATAAAAAAATGAGGACTTTAAATGTGAACAATATTGTATGCTAGGCACAACGGCTAGCTAACTTCAGCAGCTCTTTTTCTGGTAATGACTTTTGGACAGGTTATTTGAGCTCACTAAGCCACTGCAGCCACTGAATAAAACAGCCGAAATGTGTACTTTGGAGGACTTCCGCAACATGTCTATTAAAAACTTTATCACCTTAAAAGAGAGGAAAAATCCTTCAAAAAATCTGCTTCAAACGGGTTGAGGAAAATAAACAACCCCCTTGTCAAAGGAGCTTGCCAAGAAAAGCGTCTGGACTTCTTTAAGTTGCTTGAAGACGTTTCACCTCTTATCCGAGAAGCTTCTTCAGTTCTAAGGTCAAATGGTGGGGAGTCCCAGATTTAAACCTAGTGGGAGTATCCCCCCAAAGAGAGACAAAAGGACCCCTGATGATTCTCTAATCGCCTGAGCCAAGGTGTGAAAATGGGTGTGGGTCCCAATCAGCCAGGGTTTCGGGTGAGCTCATTGTGAAACCTGGCCCCACCTTATCGTGCGAATTCCTGAGGTCAGATGGCCCAGGATGTGAGTGGGCGTTAAGGCGTCTGGGGAGGGAACTCAAAACTGGATCAAAATGAGCAATGTGGACAGAAGTAGTAGGCACAGGTGTCCGCTTATAGCTCTGCAGGCCTGGTGCTGCAGAGCTATAGGGTTTTTTTTATGTTGAGCAATGAACATTTGGTTGAATTATAAACCATAAGGAAGGGTGCACAGTATTTGTATATCAAGGATATACAGTAGAGTTTATTGCATGTAGAAAACTGATAATCAAAGCTAGAGAGAGAAAGCTATTTAGGCAGTGTTTGGTAGATAAGAAGGCATGTGCCAATCCTGCATTTGTACATATACAGGGAGTGCAGAATTATTAGGCAAATGAGTATTTTGTCCACATCATCCTCTTCATGCATGTTGTCTTCTCCAAGCTGTATAGGCTCGAAAGCCTACTACCAATTAAGCATATTAGGTGATGTGCATCTCTGTAATGAGAAGGGGTGTGGTCTAATGACATCAACACCCTATATCAGGTGTGCATAATTATTAGGCAACGTCCTTTCCTTTGGCAAAATGGGTCAAAAGAAGGACTTAACAGGCTCAGAAAAGTCAAAAATAGTGAGATATCTTGCAGAGGGATGCAGCAGTCTCAAAATTGTAAAGCTTCTGAAGCGTGATCATCGAACAATCAAGCGTTTCATTCAAAATAGTCAACAGGGTCGCAAGAAGCGTGTGGAAAAACCAAGGCGCAAAATAACTGCCCATGAACTGAGAAAAGTCAAGCGTGCAGCTGCCAAGATGCCACTTGCCACCAGTTTGGCCATATTTCAGAGCTGCAACATCACTGGAGTGCCCAAAAGCACAAGGTGTGCAATACTCAGAGACATGGCCAAGGTAAGAAAGGCTGAAAGACGACCACCACTGAACAAGACACACAAGCTGAAACGTCAAGACTGGTTTTTCTAAGGTTTTATGGACTGATGAAATGAGAGTGAGTCTTGATGGGCCAGATGGATGGGCCCGTGGCTGGATTGGTAAAGGGCAGAGAGCTCCAGTCCGACTCAGACGCCAGCAAGGTGGAGGTGGAGTACTGGTTTGGGCTGGTATCATCAAAGATGAGCTTGTGGGGCCTTTTCGGGTTGAGGATGGAGTCAAGCTCAACTCCCAGTCCTACTGCCAGTTTCTGGAAGACACCTTCTTCAAGCAGTGGTACAGGAAGAAGTCTGCATCCTTTAAGAAAAACATGATTTTCATGCAGGACAATGCTCCATCACACGCGTCCAAGTACTCCACAGCGTGGCTGGCAAGAAAGGGTATAAAAGAAGAAAAACTAATGACATGGCCACCTTGTTCACCTGATCTGGACCCCATTGAGAACCTGTGGTCCATCATCAAATGTGAGATTTACAAGGAGGGAAAACAGTACACCTCTCTGAACAGTGTCTGGGAGGCTGTGGTTGCTGCTGCACACAATGTTGATGGTGAACAGATCAAAACACTGACAGAATCCATGGATGGCAGGCTTTTGAGTGTCCTTGCACAGAAAGGTGGCTATATTGGTCGCTGATTTGTTTTTGTTTTGTTTTTGAATGTCAGAAATGTATATTTGTGAATGTGGAGATGTTATATTGGTTTCACTGGTACAAATAAATAATTGAAATGGGTATATATTTGTTTTTTGTTAAGTTGCCTAATAATTATGCACAGTAATAGTCACCTGCACACACAGATATCCTCCTAAAATAGCTAAAACTAAAAACAAACTAAAAACTACTTCCAAAAACATTCAGCTTTGATATTAATGAGTTTTTTGGGTTCATTGAGAACATGGTTGTTGTTCAATAATAAAATTATTCCTCAGAAATACAACTTGCCTAATAATTCTGCACTCCCTGTATGTATGTAGTTTAAAGCACTGCACATGTCCTTCATGAACATGATGATGTTTCCATCAACTCAAGTTTGTGAATAATATTGTCTTTTTTCTTTAGTGCTTCATTCTTTGTTCTAAACGACAGACTTGTGTGGAGAAGAATTATACAAATAACACAGTTTCAGTGCTGGAAGATCTTTTTCATGGAATAGTTTGACAGTTCTACATGCAGAAACAAACTAAAGTACACTTCAAGGTGCTCGATGATTCAATCTTTTGGCTGTCCGTCTTACCAAAAGCCGAAAAAAAGAATAATGACATTTCTTCTTCTTTATTCTATTTTAATTTTCAAGTGTCACATCTGAATGCTACTTACTGGCAGCTCTATTCAGAAGTAACTGCTTAAACTTGAAAATCAAAAAGAAATAGCTGAATATGATGGTTAGCTGGTTAGAAGGACTGTCCTCCAAAGAAAACAGCAACACCAGTCATTTGTTCAAATGTTTAATGTTTGTTTTCCTGACAAGTGATCTATCGTGACCGTGTGAATGATTGTTTTCTCTCGGAATTGGAGGTAAAGTGATGCAGTGGTGCTACAGGTGTGGATACCTTGGCATACAAAATATATTTGACACCTAAGACTGCTGTTTGCAGCAAACAGTCTACATGTTGCCATTTATATGCCATTTACAACTAATACACTGCAACTGAATTTAACAGATTGCTACTGGATATTGTAAAAGTGTTAATGTGTTCAAAAAGCATTTGGGGTTGATCAAAATCTCGTTGTGGAAAGCAACAAATGTCAAAATGCATCAGCCTCCAAGACAGATACTGTATTGTAATCTTTCTTTGTCCACAAAATAGCTATTAAAAACCTGTACACAGGGCACTATCAATGTTTGCCTGAAAAGACAGAGTGGCTGAGGTGGAAAGGTAGGCCTACTGGGAAAAAAACAACAAAATGCAGCAAACTGTAATAGATACCAGACTTTGGGAATTAATCATGATCATAATGTACTCTATAACTTTGACTCTGAAGGGATGGCACAGTAACCCCCTTGTTTTACTTAGGATTTGGCTGTATTATTTCACAACAGGCCTCAGTTAGCAAGTTTACTGTTAAAGTTAATGATGACCAGTGTTGGGACTAATGTGTTATTAAGTAACTTGTTACATTAACTATGTTATTATTGTGGTAACGAGCACAGTAACTGGTTATTGTGCCAAAGTCAGGAACTCGTTAATCGTTACTGGGATTTAGATAGGGTCGTTATTCATTACTTCGTGTGGTGGCTTTCGCGGAGCTTCCACAGATTCAGTAACATTAGCAAGTGGTGGAGGCCAGCAGGTGGATGAGGAAAAGGGGAGGCAAGAGGACAGACCTGAAGTGGCCGCCGGTCCGAGTGTCAGGTGAACTGAACTTCAGGTAAGAAGTTATGACCTGGGCCCTGTTTCAGGAAGCCGGTTTGGAAAACTCAGAGTGAAAAACGACACTCACGGTTGAGTAACCCTGAACTGTCCAACTCGGAATATTCCGTTTCAGAAAGGCTGATAACAATTAGTTCAGTCAACGCGGAGTTGCTTTAACCCCAAGTGAAGCGCGCGGACGAGGATACATAAAGCCCTGATAAGCGGAGCACAGATTAAGCGAGTCACCATGGAGACGGAGGGAAAGAAGGCGCGGTCAATGTATTTCACAGCGCTTGAGGCCGAAATTCTGATGGCAGCATATGCCGATAACATGCAAATTCCGCGGAAAAAAGTAACACAGCCACAGCTGCAAAAGCATGCATGGCAAAACATAGCCGACAGAGTCAATGCGTGAGTGTTAATTTAAACATTGATCGAGGGATTTCCACCCATTTAACACGTTATTTTATCATATGTTATTTTATTTGTTATTTTATACATTTTATTTTGTGATGTGATGTGAGCGCAGGTGCAACCCAACAGGCCCCAAACGTGCCTGGCAGCAAGTAAAAATGAAATATAAAAATATAGTCCAAACAGGTAAGGTGTAATTGTATTATGAGCCATAGTGCTTGGTCTGTTTGTCCGATGTAAATCAATTGCAGTTAGAGGCTACATTAATTTTCTTTCTGTAAGCACTTATTGAAATTATCTGAGCACATTACAAGTACATATTTGCTTACTCTGTATGCTCAAATGTGGCCCGTTATAGCCAACAGAAAAAAAGCAGAGGCCCGAAAAACAGGTGGGGGTCCTCCACCACCACCACTCACAGAGGCTGAGCAGTTGGCCCTCAGCCAAAACAGTGGGCGCCCTGTGGCCGAAGGCATCTCTGCGGGGACATCCTCTGAGGCAATAACCCCGCAAGACACAAGTGCCTACATAAGGGGTAAATTCAAAATAATACATGATGTGCATACATCCTTTCTTCACAGTCACCTTTGCAGTGCGACACATTCATTTGATAAACTCTTTACCATAATGAATTATTTTGTAGTGAAGTTATTTTCCGACTGATTTTGCCTTCCTCAGTCTTGGTTGTCTTTGAGAGCATAATGACAATGAAGTGTAAGGTGATTGGTATGTTTGTTAATTGCCATTTGGTCCCTTGTAAGTTATAAGTGACCTGTATAAACCTCATATTCTATCAGTTGATGGTGATGGTGTACTGCATCTGGTGCAGCCTCCTGTTGAGCCAGACCAACATGCAGTTGTGAGTAATACTCCACAGATTATATGAGTTTACAGTAGAACAGCAATGTTGTCTATTTCTTTACTACAGGAAAATAATGAAGAAACATTGACAGCTGTTACAGAGGAGGAAGCAACAGAGACACTTTATGAGGTTTACATCTTTTAATACTTTGTGTACAGGAAATACAGGCGACCAATAAAGCCAGTTGAACAAAAAATCTGTTTATTCTTCTTTCAACATGTTGAGGTGATGGGTCAAAAGAAATGATTGTGACATATGGTGTCTCTGACTGCTCTTCCATCTTGTATGTCCGTGCGAGGGTCAGGATGTTCATGGTTTGGATCACTGCTGATGTTTGGTTCAGAAGGACAGTGTTCTCCTCTAATTGTGGCAATGTTGTGAAGAATCACACATGCCACAATAATGTCACATGCCCTTTCTGGGGTGACCCTGAGTCTTTGCAGGCACTGGAACCGGGCCTTAAGCATTCCGATAGTCATTTCAATTCTGGCTCTTGTCCTGCAATTAGCCAGATTATATCGCTGCTGTGGGCCCGGTTCAGGGTCAGGGTAAGGGGTAAGCAAATAGGGTAAACATGGATACCCCCTATCACCAAGCAAGTAGCCAGTGAACTCTCCTAAGACAGAAGGGTACACTTCAGTTCAAATGTCCCTGAAGCAATTGGTCTTTATATATTTTAAAGTATTCTCAACTCACCATGTCCAAATTTTGTGCTCAGTGTACATTCACGGAATATTTGTGAGTCATGGACAGAGCCTGGCCACTTGGCTTCCACATTTGTGATAATGTTGGCAGCATCACATATGATCTTCACAGTGCAGAGAACACAAATTAGCATCCATTACTATGATAAAATAATTTGTTAGTTTGACATGCTACAGGGAACTATGTACCTGTACATTAATGCTGTGGAAAGACTTCCTGTTCACATAGTCTCCTTCATTTACTGAAGGAGCAATGATTGGAATGTGAGTACCATCTATACAGCCAATCACGCCTGGGAACCCTGGAAATAAATGTAAAATTTAAGTAGTAGTCCAAGTATCACCACATCATGAATTAAGTTTTGGTCATCCTGATACCTGCAATTTTGTGGCATCCCTCTTTGATAAATCTTGTGGGTCTATGACCGGGGAACACCACAAACGGGTACAGGAGACGTTTCAGTGCAACTGTAACATTCCTGACTGCCCGACAGACGGTAGCCTTGGAAACGTGCTCAGCGTCACCAATATTATACAGAAAGCTCCCGTTTGCAAGAAACCGAAGTGCAATACAAATAATATGCAATGAACTGAGAGGATGTCCGCGATGTGTCACATGCGTAATATATGGCCTGAGGATGTTATCCAAATAAATTATAGATTGTGCTGAGAAACGGTAACGTTCGCACAGAAAATCATCAGGAAATGATAAAATGTCCAAACGCGCTCTGATCACTCTCTCCCGGCGGTGAGCTCTGCGGAGAATTTGGGCTTCACGATCTACTGGCTCTTCAAGGAAGTGGCACGCCATGTCCGACACTTCCTACTGTCAGGTTTCCGACAAAGGGGCGGAGACAGTCAGGGTTAGTTGTAGTAAACCTGCTAGGGGGCAGGTTAGCTTCACGGAGTGTGTCGTCATAGTGACTCACTCAGGCTGCAGCTGAACTCGCTTTGTGAAACCGAAAACCCAGAGTTTTCGTTAACTCAGGGTATACTTACTCAGTTTTTCCACTAAACCGGCTTCCTGAAACAGGGCCCTGCAGTCTATCTGGGTCAGATATAAACCAAGTTTAGGTGGAGTTTATTTTTGTTATGCTGACTTTTTCGTACTGCGTACTAGCTAGCATGAAGGAGTTTCTATACAGCTGGGTGGGTGCTATGTTACTGATGTTGAACTTTATTTTATTCATAAGGTTAATTATTAGAGTTTCCAACCGTCCTGTAAAAAACGGAATCGTCTCGTATTCAGAGAAAATATTACGCGTTTCGTATTGAGGTGAAAAGGAAGCAGTTTGTCCCAGACTTCAGCTACAATGAAAAAGACACAAAGCTGGATTTATTCTGTGTCTTTGCTGCACAGCTGCCTCTTCTTCTCTCATTCTCTCCCCCTCTCTCTCCTGTTACTACTTCAATCATGAAACTGATCAATGATCAGCTGATCGGCTTTTCTCTCTTGTTTGTTTATCGACCACTTTGCGCCAGAAAGAAGAAACCAGTGGAGGTCGAGTTAAATAACAGCAGCGCATTTAAGCTTGATCAGCTGTTGTTAGAATTTATTTAATATTAATTTCTAGTATCAGCTGATGTTTGCTGGAGCCACAGCCGTAAAAGCTGCTGGTCATGATATGGTTTGGTTATCTGGTGAGAAGGAAGCATGAGGATGAAACCAGGAGATGTCCTTACTGAATCATCAGAGCTGAACAGGTGATGGAGAAACAGGTTTACCTTTAAGGTGACATGAATGAGTTGAAGGGAAGTTATGAACTGTTTCTGAGAGACAAATAACACCAGGATCCTTTTCTAAGTAGCTGACAGCTGGTAACTGTGCAGGGGTGGGTCTTGCAAAGTTTTGCCAGGGGGCCAGGTAGGGCATTAACAGGGAGATGGGGGCACAAAGAAATACTTTTCTTGCTTATTCTCATTTAAAATGTCTGGCTTTTTTTTTTTTTTAATTTTTAATACTTTCTCTTTATTGATTTTCATCTTATTTTACAAACAGAACTAAAGAGGGCAAGGGAAACCAACACAGTCACATATGTTCGCATATTCCAAAATACACAACGCCTTGTTTTACTTACACATATTACATATTACACAGGTGCATGTTCGATTCAAACAAATTTGCAGCTGTCCCTCTGCATCACAGAGGTATCAGTTTCTAGTCTCTTGACATATAACGATCCCATCGTTCCCAAAGTCTCTCTCCTTTCTCCTTCTGTAGCCGCAGTGAGAGGGTAATCAGTTCCATATGATGAATTGTGTTAATAATGTCTATGACCAGCTTCCGAAATGTCTGGCTTTTAAAAAATAATTATCTGAATTTTACAACAAACGATTGATAGATTGATACATATGGTAAATGGCCTGTATTTGTATAGCGCTTTTCTAGTCCCTAAGGACCCCAAAGCGCTTTACACAACCTGTCATCCACCCATTCACACACACATTCACACACTGGTGATGGCAAGCTACATTGTAGCCACAGCCACCCTGGGGCGCACTGACAGAGGCGAGGCTGCCGAACACTGGCGCCACCGGGCCCTCTGACCATATACATATACAGATACATATATACCATCAGAACAGTGTACATCACTGTCACAACAGCATTTGTTTTCATCCAAAGGGTTTATGATTTTTCCTATAATGGTGGGCCGTTCTCTAGTCAAAATGCCCGGGCCGATTTTTTTGTCCCAGTCCCGCTCTGTATGCAGCTCATCTGCAGTCTGGTGTTGCCTACATCTTCCTATTCGGAAGGCAGAATTTCCGAGTTCTGAGTACAATTGAAAGCACCACGACTGCAGTTTTTGTGTTGGATGTAAAAAGCGCACATGACGCTGTGACGTAGGCTAGAATCATGGCGGCGGTCAACGACAGTCCAGGTGTGGGATTTCTCTCGTGGAAATATGCACATTATCTTTTCCTTTCTATTGGTAGGTGGCACAGTGCATTTGTGGCAAGTAAGCAAGCTAGAAGACTGGCAATCTTGCTGGGTATCCAGTTACAGAAGCAACACATTAACAAGAGAATTCTCAGTAAAACCAAAGTTACCTTCCCTAGTAACTAGTAAGTAAGTAAGTAAGTAAGTAAGTAAGTAAAATTTATTTATATAGCGCTTTTCACAGATAAAAATCACAAAGTGCTTTACAACACAGAAAATGGGAATATAAAAACAATATAACAGTAAATAAAACTGTTACCTTGAAAGTAACAAGTAACTTGAAATAACTGAGTTACTTTTGATAGAAGTAACTAGTAATGTAACTAAGTTACTAATTTAAAGTAACTTACCCAACACTGATGATGACACAATAAAAAAAAAAAGATTGGACAAGCCTCTTCAGTCTAAAAAGAATATGGCACACTGCTAAGGTTTGCAAAGTTCCGTGTAAACGTCACAAGATTTCTAAAACAATGTCCTTTGGATACACGACCAAAGTGGAGATATTTCGCTCTAACGCACAGCGCCACGTTTGGCAAAAACCTGACACAGCATACCGGCACAAACACATCACACCAATTATCCAGCACGCTGGTGGAAGTGTGATGATTTTGGCTTGTCTGCAGCCTCAAGGCCTGAGAACCTTACAGTCATTTAGTGTAACTCCTCTGTATACACACCAAGAAGTCTCCAACATTATGGCTGAAAAAGAAAAGAAAGTTGGGACATTAAGTGAGACATGTATAAATGAAGCAATGTTCTAAAGAAGAGTCAGCCAATTTTCTTCCACAACAATGTAAGACACTGATAAAGTTACACAGAAAATGATTAATTCGAGCTTCTAAAAGCTGTTCTGCAACCTACTGCGTCATGGGGTGTACTTAGTTTTTCACACACTGCTTCGGTACGTTGGTTTAATTTGAGTTCCATGAAAACCAAAAATGACACAGTGTAAAGTAAGTCAAGTTTTTGTTGATCAGATGCTCTATGTACCTAATTTTCAGACCTGGTGAGGACTGTATTTTTTTTATTATGTCCTAAATGTAAAACTATAGAATTGACAGAGGGTATACTTTCAACAATTGAAACAGTAAATCTAAATAGAACACAACAATTGGCTGTGTTCAGCATTCCTAAAGTACTTATAGATAAAGTACACTGTCAAAAGTTACATATCATCTGAACTTCAGCGGAACTTGAGAATTTTGAGTGAAAAATTTATGTAGTAACTTTTTAGAACACAGTGTGCAGCAATGACTTCTTACATTTTTGATCTATTACTAGATTTGTGCACCAGGAATTCCCCACCAGTGCTCATACGCTTTTAATTTGGTCCAATTGGGTGAATCATAGCTGAGGTTACTTCAGGGTTACAGAGATTTATTTTTTCACAGAAGAGTCCATTTTTGTGCAGCTTTCAGTAAAAACTGAAATCCCTTTTAAATTTAAATTATTCAGTGTTTTAGATTCAGATTGTACAGAATTAGGCCAAGCCAAATAATGAATTAAATGAGGAGAATTTTTCAACTAGTAATTTCTATCTGCCCTTAGGAGGCCCCGGAAGAGGTGACACAGGAGATTATATGTGTATGTTAAGGGAATCAGGTTGGGATTTGCCAATTTTTCTCTGTAAACCAAATTTCAATGTGTGTCAAGGTTATTTTCTATGTCTATGAACACTATGAATCTGGTAGTGGTGAGAGTTTCGCTGAAAAGCTGGTTGTTGAAGGAGGCACCTAATTAACCTTTGTGTCACTCATTACAGTATGTGACTCCCCATGTCATCAGACAGTGAAGAGATTTCAGGCAAAATCTGAAACACCTCAAATACCACACATGCAGTTAGCTCTCTGCCTCCAATCAACTGTTTCACTCAATATCTTAAAGACCTTCACATTGATTGGTGCTTTCATTTGTCATTGGGTTATCTATCTATCTATCTATCTATCTATCTATCTATCTATCTATCTATCTATCTATCTATCTATCTATCTATCGATCTATCTATCTATCTATCTATCTATCTATCTATCTATCTATCTATCTGTTCGTGTGTGTACAATACCTGGAGTACACAGACATGTCAGATGAAGCTCAGCTCTATGATGATGGAACTGTCAGAGTTCATCGTGATCTTCCTATGATTCATGTTGGTCATGAACCTTTGTTGGAGAAAATTCTTTCATCTCTGCTATAATTAATCAAGATGGCACAACAGACTGTTAACATTCAGCTCATGCTTTTTCCTTCTCTTATTTATTTATTTATGTGTTAACCTATTTCCTACGGGGTAGTGGAGGAACCTTAATTAGTCTCAGGATCATGAAGTGGAAGGAAAAAGCAGGTGTTCAAATACTTTAAAATATATCTAAAAGTTTCATCCCCTCAGTAATGTCCCGAAAAGATGTAAAAAACAGAAAAAAAAACATCTGAAAAAACAAACAGATGTGAAAATGCAGAGAATGAGAGTTTCATCACCATGTAGTGAGCATATTTTAAGCTGCAGATCATGACTACTTCTACAAAGCAGAACAAATTAGCATGATGTTGCTATGTGTAAAAGTGTCCAAGAGTGGGCAATTTTGTGTTAATTTACTATCAGAGCACCAGTTCATTTTAATATTGACCAATCTAATCTGCCAAGAGCAGGGATAATTAGCAGAGTGTGAGTAATTTACTTACAGCAGAGGTGTAACTTCTCTGTGATTGGACAAAAATATGGCATTGCAAGCTAAGCTTTTATCTATATCTACATATATAGAGTGTAGGTCATTGGATGAATCTTGACAGTTTTAATTGCATCTCAGGACTCACAAAGATGAAGTAGGTTTCATTATACACTTTGAAGTTTGTTTGGTGTATGAACCAGAGAGTCTTGGATTAAATGAAGTTACCACAGTTCTGCATAAACGATACTGCATGGATATACAGGGGGGAAAATGCATTGTTGTGACAATTAAACGTTACTCTAAAACATTTTTTTTCTCAGTGTTATGGAAGAGATACAAGACACAACTGAAATTTTAAAAAAGCTAAATACATAGAATTTATTTTGTGATGTTGCAGAGCTCTGTGTGTGCGTGCTGCTTCTAATATAGTCTTCACATCAAATCTGCTAGTGTCAGTTTGTACACAAATAATAAAAGCCAATTCTTAAAGCAGTCTAACAAAATAGCTGATCAAAAGTATTAAACGCTGAGCTGAGATCAAGATGAATATAAAATAAACAATCATGAACATGAGCTTTCAATAAATATTATAATACTTTGACGAATAGCGGTTTGAGTGTTGTGAAGTGGAGGGAAATCCAATTTAAGCTTCTCGTATGTGATGGCTATTTCTAAAAGAGGTTTGACATTGAGGGTAGTACTTTTCCCTTAAACGTTTCATGAAACAGGGTATTTGGAAATAGGGCTTATCATTAAATAGATGTTATTGGTCAAGCTTTTTCAGAAAAGTGACCTACTGGTTTTTTATGGCTGGAGGGAATCCAAAGAGTATAGAGTACATCAGTTGAAATACAACAGACTGCTTTTTCTGGCTGTGCTTAGAGAATAAATGTAGAAAAGAACTAGTCTTTTAGTCCAGCTGTGCCCTTGGAGCAGAGCTTATTGGCAACCCTGGTGAAGAATGTAGGCAGTCTAATGCTGGTTCCTTTTGGGGTCTGTGGGAGATACAGGCAGAGTTTCAAATCACTGAATAACTGAATAGTGATTGGATGGTACTGGCTGTTCAAATATCACTGTCTTATGAGCAGACCGTGAGGATCTTAACCTTTTCGTCATGAGGGAGTCTTGTATGTAGCTCTGAGGAGAAATGCAGCACTGTTAAAAATACCAGCAGTAGCCTCTTTTGTTGTAAATCTTCTGTGCTTGCTGTAAATGCTTGCTATCTAATTTATGGGAAACATATACGATACTGAAGAAATAACTGCTGTGCTACAGTCTTGTTAGAGATGTCAATCTAAGTGCAGCTACAACCATCAGTATTTCACCCTGAACGGATGGGATGAGTGGATAGCGGAAATATCCAGGTTTTCTCTTTTATTTATTTATATTAGTCAGCATGTAGGTTTTTGATGTTCACTTGTTGAGATCTTTCTGTTTTGTTTGTCATCTCTTGTGGATAGACGGTTAGATGTGAGGCGGAACGGGGAATAGAGCTACATATAAGAGAGAAGAGGACTAGAGGAACTAATGTGATGGCTCCAAGCCAAACCATTTGATGGTTGCATTATTCAAATTAAAATAGCAGGAGGCTACTCTTTAAAAAAAAGGAAAGAAAAAAAAATCCCAAATGTGGGAGCCTTTACGATTGAATTCATCCAACCCGGAGCTCTCATTACAGTGAATGTCTCCCCTATTTATTTATTTTTTCAGGATACAGTGCAGACTGGGAGGATGCAAAATGGCATGAAAAATGAGCCTGGAGAGGTTGAAAGTTGAGCTTTATTTAATGTGTGTAAACAATCAGAGTCAAACTGGAGTTCAGGAAAAGGTGAAGTTTTCAAATGTGACCAGAATGAGTAAGGGAACTGCAGCTATGTTTAGAATAGTGATTTAAATAGGGCTCCCATAGTGAGGACAGTGAGGAAATGAAGGTGTTCTTCAGTGTTCAGCCTTGTTCTGTTTGTCTTAAAGCACTTTATTACCGTAATAAAATTCCCACAAGGTAGATAAGGCCTGTCTTTTTAACTCTAAAAACTCAAGCACTGACTTCCTCCTCGAATCCTGTCACTGTTCTTCTTTCCCGTTAGGTCCAGCCTAATTTTCTTTACCGCCCTCACGCGTCCACTGCCATTCTTTCTATATCTTTGGAAAGCCTGCATTTCAAGAGGGCCCTCTCCATTATAACGCCTCCCTATTGCTAAAGCAGCGTCTGACTGAAGGGGCTTTTACTTTGATAATTCACTACGAGCTGTTTGATCAAGCCACAGGGGCAAATATTCCAAAACATTTCCAACGTGAAGAACCATTTTTAAGAGCGGCTTTTCAAATCTCCACCAGTTCAAAAGGCAGCGTGGGAGGATTTTTAATCAGGGAACATTCGCACAGGCCACATATTATTAACATATTGCATTACAAGCCGTAATTAAGCCTAAAAAAGCAACAAGAACCCTACAGGGGCATTGTATCTTCCTTTTATTCATTTGAATATGTTTCATAATTAATTTCCTTTTGGCTGTTTAATGTATTGAAATTCAGACAAATGCGATAAATACGCACTCATGGCAGACATTAAACTGACGTACCGTCACATGATAAAAGTATTAAACGCTGTATGTGTGCTAAAGATAAGTCTGATCTAATGATCTTTTACTTTTGACAGCTTTATGTTTTAATCTCTTCTAATCCTGACAATGAAAAAGGGAGGGTAGAAAACAAAGAGCACGCCAATTGGGGGGGGGGGGGGGGGGGGGGTCAACCTGAGGGTGCTTGGGGAGTAGAAGAAATTACAGAAATTCTATCTTGAAGCAAAGTCACAAGGCCAGATGTTTGGTTGATCAATCTAAAGAAATCCCTTGAAATAAAAAAATCAAAATGTCACTTTAAGGCTGCTTTCAGTTAATATGTGTAATTGCTAACTGTACATAGGGTGCACTGACATAGACTAATAAAAAATAAATTTAGCTCGCTAAAAGAGTGAAACATATCTGTCATGTACAGTTGCAAACTACCGCTAATAAGTCATATAGATCATGTGATCTTGTGTCTTAGTGGAACGTATATAACTCAGAAAGCTATAAAGAATATTATATTAGCAAGTGCCTGACTGAAGTAGCTAGCAATAGCGTTCTAGTACATAGCTAGCAATAGCTTTCGAACTACTAATTCGATGAAGGAAGGGTAGAAAAAAAACAGCAAAAGCTATTTTTATTATCATTTCAGAACTATGTTACATAGTGTGAGTCTGACTGTATAACCCATGTTTTAATGGGTTTTAGTAATTTATCTAAAATTACCTAAACGTCTGTGGTTATGACCAGATTTGGACAATTTCTGATTTTGTCTTATAAATCAAAATACGCTGTGTTAAATACACTGAAGACTACTCCAATCCTCATGCCGAACACAGGACTTTGATGGTGGTGGCATTAATGTGATGCCACTGTGATGCTTTTTTATAGCTCAGCTTTAGATAAACTACTATGACACTATGACTTCTTGCATTTACACTTCAAAGTTTATAAGATTTATAGAGATTATTTTGCTGAACAACACACATATCAAGTATCATAAATGAGTGCTTTCCACTGAGAGACCCACGATGGTGCCAACTTCTAGGGCTGTCTTCCAAAAACTGTTTTCCCTCCAGCGCTCTATATTTGTGCTAGCACGGTACAATGAATGAATCCAATCTTTATGGATAATTTACCATCGTATACAAACATGCACAGGCACCTTGTGAATGTGTGCGTGAGTGTACAAGCTGCTATATTTGGAGTGTTTGTCTGTGAGCATCTGTCAGAAACTCTAAAGTAGCATTGCAGCTGAAGTCTGCTTGTTTCCTGCCTGTTTCCTGCCTTTCTGGCCACTCTTGTTGACCACATGTGCACACTCAATAACACCCCACTCCCTTTTTTCTCCCTCAGTCACCTTCAGTCCTTTCACCCGCTCTTCCCTTTTGTTGTAACTCTTCATGTGTCTCATTTCTTTCTCGGCATGCAGGCTCCATGTGTCAGGCCGATGTGGAGTCAGCTCGAGTTGGGACTGCGGGACCGTGAGCCTCTTTTCCCTTCGCATTTGTTCCAGTACCCATCATGCCGCTGCCTCTGGCTATTCCCCAGCTGATCGGTGGCGTACTGTGGCCAAAGCCACCTTACCTAACCTCGCACCAACCGCTCCTGCTAGCTGGCTGGCTGCTGCTATCTGCACTATACAGCACAGTGGCAAAGTACAATGGCAGCCCGCTGCACTCCTAGGTAATTTGCTTGTGTGGGTTGTTCAGTGTGCGTGCATTATGCAGTGTATTACCATATTGCTGTGCAGGGTAATGTTTCATAAAGTAGCAAAGTGCAGAGGAGTGTGATATCCGGTCCACCTACCCTGTGCAGCACTGACTGGGTGTATACATTTGTCTGTGTTTGTGTCTGACTCTGTGTTTGGGTGTGATGGAAGGAAAACAGTGCAGTCTCTGACGTACCTCCACTAAAGCAAGGGTCAATAATTCACCCAAGGATTACAGAATCTCATGAATTGTTTTAGTTTTCAGACACTCAGACAGGTCTAGGTAGTAGTGAATTTTCTCACCTCGCTGCAGCATGATTGTTATTGCACCGAATGAGGGGGCAGGGATATAAGTCTATGTACATTTACCTTGCCTATGCATGAAAGCACACATGCTAGCAAGACAGGCGTGCAGTTAGGTGCTTTGTTTGTCTATAGTGGGTTTATTCTGAATATCAGAGAGGGAAGAGGGGCTGGAAAAGCCTTTGTAAAGCTCAGCAAGGTTTTGATCTATTTGCCGGGACTGCATTGAAGCTGTATGTATGAGACTCCAGCTGAGCGAGATAATTCTCTAGATGCTCCCTGTAAACTGGGCCCACACATATCTGCCACAATAATAACACACAAACGGAAGGCTGCAAGTGATTAAATTTTTCCAATTCTGTTTTTTTTTTCCTTTATTATCTCTGCGCATAGGTCCATCCGTCTGTCTGTCTGCCCGCCAGGAAAATCAGTCCCTTTGCTTCACTACACAGGGGATACAATCACTCAATGATTGTATGATGCATTCCTCCGTGCTGCACCGATGAATGATGCGTGCTGCTTGGATAACTCTCAAAGAGATAACTGTGCTGCAGAGATAAAGATAAAGTTGTGCTTAAATCTCCCAACTTCTGCAACCACATGCAGCCCTTCTGGCCTCGCATCAAAACCAATATTCCTTTGTTTGTCTTCTCAAGCCAGCGTCCCTAGCGGCTTTCCTTTTACACTCAAGGAAAAAATGATCTCTCTGTCTTTTAAAGAATAAGGTAATAAACATTCAAGCAAATCAGAGACAAGCGCAGTGCTTTTTTGTTGTTGCTGTCTCAAGCAATTTGAGAATGCTGGTTAATAGTTTAAGCATACCATCGATTCTTAGTTTGATTAAATTATGGCCAATCATCCTAAATGCAAGTCTGAAGAGCACCAAGGGCAAAGCCATTTTCATGTAAGTCAATTGGTTGCTTTGTGAGAGACATGTTTATGTCAGTTTATTCAGTAAACCAATAAAGTGACTTCTATTCTATTTCTAACAAATGGAACAACACAAAATCTGTTGCGGGCTTCTCTTTTCCCCTTCACAGTGGGGTAAGGCTGATTAGGGGTATTTGTTCTTGAAGATATTAATATTTTTAGAGTGGAAACGCCGCAAAAAAATATCCAATATCTTTGAATCTGAGATTTCTTCACAAAAACAGAACATGCCTGAATGTAGAACGGGGGACATTTGAAGACTGAAAGTCTCTTTGCCAGACGTGGTAAATCTCAGAGCAGCAGAGGATGAAGCTGACTGCTGTGAAATATCTCTGCCGTGCTCGAGCACAAAGGTTTTGCTGTTACTTAAGAATGTTTTCTTTTTCTAATACTGATCTTTTTTTTTTGCATGTCCACTTTTTAATTTATATCAATGCCAAAAAAACCCAACAAAAACCGCCCTACATGGGTTGACTGTTTCTCTGAAGACTTTACACTTTAGAATTCCAGATTAGAACAGACTCTACATAAAAGACAGACAGACATAGCCACCTTGATATTACCCACTTGTAAGCAAGGTCCTATTGTGATGGTTCAACTTGAGCATTTTCTTGGTCCTTTGAAACCAGGGGTGGATCTGAAATTGAGGAACACTGCATGTTCATAGACTAGTGACTTGTAACAGTTAATACTAATGCGAGCCACAGCTTACACAATGAACAGTAAGATTGTTCATTTTGTGCACATAGGCGCTCGGCAACTTTGTTTTTATATTGAAATATAATCAGAATATAACCCACTGGTAACCAGTTGAATCAATGTGTATATAGCAGGCTAGTTGCACTCAGACTGACTCTAACCCATTTAGAGTGTTGGCAATCTGTCTGCATTTATAATTTAAACAACAATTATTTGCAAATCTGAAAGTGACTGCAGACAGTCCAAGTGTGAATGTTTAGAGACAGGTTGCCTCTCATCAGGCTACCTGTGCAAATGCCTTACAGTTTGATTTTTTGGGCAATCCTTCGATGACCAAAAATTCAATGCAATCACTGGGCAACCACTGATTTTTTTTCCCTTTTTTCCCCCCTTCTCTAGTCACATGGAGGATGCTATTTTCAGTCTTGTGTAAGTGAGCCATTAGTTTGCTCAGACAGGCCACAAAGGGAAGCTTAGCTACTATCCCAACAGATCAGCTGGCCCACATCAACTTATGGCTGAGCTGATACCCTTTTATGTTTCCATATTAGCAGATCGCATATAAGGCAGGTTATTTGATTATAGCCTGTCTACAGCTGGGCATCTGAAAATTGCTTTGCAACCCAGCACCGCTCCAGCTCTACATTTTCATGCTTTGTGCAAATAATTCAATGTAATGGCAGTTGTCATTATTGGCTACTCTGTTATCTATGGGGGTCTGCTATCCCTGGGTAGCAGTATTTTTTTTTCTCTGTAAACAAAATAAATAAATAAAAAATACACATATAACATTTGAGTGTTTTCTAAAACTTTATTTTGTGCCTCATATTGCATTAGACACAGCTGGCACTCTGGACAGCTGAAATAAAACATTAAAACCTATTTGTGAATGACTTTGCCATGTCTCTCAAGTAAAAAGAGCTAAAAAAAATTTTGATTCACACTATCCTGACAGCAAAATTTAATACAGCACGTCAAAGAGAGCATGAAGCAATAATCCATATTGTAGACCCTCATTGTATGTCCCCTAGAAAATTCAAATGTCTCACACACAAAAATGAAGTTAGGAGTGAGAAAATGGGAGCTGGGAGGCAGGTAGAAGCAGGGGTGCTGGTGAATGATGCAAGCTGAGCTGCATATAATGGAGGGACACGCTCCTACAAATATTGTAACGCTGGAGACACAGCCATCCCAGATTTAACCAGTTCATACAGCGGCTGAAGAATTCTCTTTTTTCTGTGCACATTTCTGTCCTGAAAAAAAAATTGGAAAGGCTCGGTTACCTGCGGGCAATTTCTCACACATGATCAAGAATAGGCCTTAATGAGCTGCCAGACCTCGAGCGGGCAGAGGAGACTTGCCTCTCACAGTAGTGGGTTTTCCTTCCAACCAGGAGGTTAGAAAAAAATACATACACAGCAGTTAAGACTCACCTCGGTCATGATTCTATATTTTCTGGCAGTGAGTTCACAACACTGAAAGTTCCCGTACTGTAAGAATAATAAAGGAAATAGAAATGCAAAACACAAAACATCACATGGGGAAGACAGGTCAGAGAGGTATAACAATGGAAAATGCACCACATGAGGAAAGATAAGATAAATAACTCCCCCCAGACTGAGCTCCAACAGGGAGAACAGAAAAAAACACCTCTGCAACATAGCACATGAAAAAAACTCCTAATACATCAAAGAAACACATGACAAGAAACAGGGGTGGGTAAAGTTTGAGAGACGGCCGATTTAGACAGTACATCCGGGCCTGCAGCCTGTGTGCTGGTCTCCTTGATCCACTGTCAGCATCGGAAGGCGAATAAGCGTCGAAGGCGTTTGGAAAGGGAGGGGGATGAGTGTGTGCATATCAGTGTATATATGTATGTGTGTGCGTGTCCAGAGTTCAGCTGAGACAGTGTCCTTCACCCTGCTAGGCTAAGTAAACAGTCCTCCATCCAACCCAGGTGGTCTTCCATGGAATGGGAAGGAACAGTCATTATCAGGGTGTTTTTGTTCGGCTCCAGCCTTGCGACCGCAGCTGGCGCCGAGAGGGTATCCGCATGAAGTGATGGTGCTTTTTACTTTAGTGCGAACAGCTCATATGAATTTCAAAGCAGTTCTACAGTCCAACACTGGTCTCTCAATCTCCCGTTGGAGAGCTTCGCCATACTTGCGTTCTGTGATGTTGTCATTTCTTGTGCTCAAGGAGCCGATTCTGGGAACTCACGACAGTGTGCCTGATGTCATCCAATTTGCGCTCAGAGATGTTATTCCGAGCTAGCCCTTCAGAGATGTAATCCAGTCTGCACTCAGAGATCTTATTCTGAGTTTTCACAGCAGCCGTAGCCTTTCCAAGATCTTATCCGTGCTGCACTCAATGAGCCCATTTTGAGAAACTCACGCCTCTTCCCATCGTTTCAATCCCAGCGGGCAGCCTTGTGGGGGTTTGAAGAGCCAGTTCTGCTTCCTAAATTCTTTGATAAGTCAGGGCCAAGCCAGCTCCGATCAGCCAGAACCCTGTTACCATGGTTCCGAATAGGTAGATATCTTCAGCACTCAGGCTCACCCAAGCCCAAACTTCTCGTTGAGAAAGGGGTGTCAATTGCATTTAGGGACCAGTTGATCCAATCCATAATTCCTCTTTTAGGTTTTAGAGAACAGACTGTGAGAGAGTGTTCCAGGGAAAAGTAATACAAAAAACAACGAGACTAGACAAGGACATAAGAGGCTAAGCAGGGAAGCTAAGGGAGAGGAGGAGAGGAAAAAAGTGCGACCGCCTTCGTCAAGAGCAAGAGCAAGTACAGCCTTTGTTAGTTCTATGGTTTTAACCAACAGAACACAAAAAATTATCTTGCCCTTATCAGGTCTGTATTAAGTAAATACAGTTTCAGGTGAACAAATGTTACACTGTGACAATATTTAATTTAATGAAAATGAAGCCATGCGACAGAAACTGTGTGTGAAAAACTAAGAAAACGGCATGATTTAGTAGCTTGTAGAGGCTAGTATTTTCTGCATGACTTTATCAATCTCTCACGTCATTGTGCAACATGGGGCATTTGTTTAGGCACAGTCCTCAAATTCACAATTAAAGTTGAGGTGTGGATGTTGACAATGCAACACTTTGATTCTTTTCTTTTTAAGCCATTCTGTTGTAGAACTGCTGCTGTGCTTGTCTTGCTAAATGACTCAGTTTGTGTCAAACTTTAGCTGTTAGATGGCCTCACACTCAAGTCTAGAATATTTAGGCATAAAGAGGAGTTCATGGGCGAGTCAATGACCACAAGTCATTGTCCAGGTCATGTGGTTCCAAAACAAGCCCAAATCATCACCCCTCCACCAACGTGCTTGAGAGTTGGTATGAAATGTTTGTACTGATATGTTGTGTTGGATTTTTTTCAAACCTGACAATGTGCATAGCACTCAAACATTTCCACTTTGGTATTGATTATTCAAAGGACATTGTTTCAGAAATATTGGTTTTGATCAGATGCATTTTGCAAACTTTTGGCACTATTTTTTTTTTCTTTGGGGGTTGCTAAAGTAGCCTTGGAGTCACTAAAACAACACTTGGGAACGTAAAGAGAACAAATTAACCATCAAAGTAAGTGAGTGTTATTTTGATCTGTCCGTCATGCAAAGCTACAAAATAAAAATATAGCGTACGAAATAAGCTTAAAAGGTTCCTTTTAATTTTGCATGTGTGTTTTTTTTTCCTCATTACTCCTGATAAATGAACCACATAATCAATACTGCAAAAATATGTGTACACAAAAAAATGAATGCACATATATCAAAGAAAACCTATAGACTGTGATGTCACGGGCAGTCCAGATTTATTTAAAAATTCTTTGCTTGAATGGTTAAAAAATAAATAAAAAAATAAGCAAAAGTGTTATACCACATAGATCATCTGTGCTTTTTGTTTCATCTCGTATTCCATCCTGTAATTTGACATTCCCTGCAGGCTATGGCAGCCTTGTGCTTTTTTCTTCTCCTTTTTTTTTGACTGTGATCCATAGACTCACATTTTCAAGCTGAGCTGCTGCCCACGGGAACTCTATGCCAAACCAGTGGGCCAATGACCATTGCCTGGGCACACGTCCAACAAGGCGTCCCAGAGAAATAAGTGGCCTCTGTAGTCACTGTGTTGGAGCAGAATGTAAGGACACAGCTACATTATCTTCCAGACACTCACTGGGAATGCAAATTTAATTTCATCTGATTTATTTTTGTATCGAGAGAGGAGAGAGTGATTTGAAAAAGACAAACGCAAAACATAATATCCAATAAGACTGCCTCAACGATTGTGGCCCCCATGAGGAATAAAGACCGTAACATCCCGGAAATCATAACCAGGCTCTTAGCTTAAAGACATCTGGATTAAACATTATAAATAATATAACTACGAAAATGATTAGAACACTTTTCTCCTCTGATGATAAATTATGATCATCAATAAACCGTTGCAGTTGTGTTCTGCAGAAGCTTTCAAGTGTGTCTCCAAAGACTCTACAGAGAAAACTAAAAGTGACCAGATGGAATTAATAAAAATTAATCATTGAGCAATAAAACGTCGGAGCGAGGCGGAAGAAAATAAAGCAAATGAAAGCACATCATAGGGTTACCACATTTGGGCATTCAAAACTTTATCTGTACCTTTTATACAGATTAGTTCTGCAAATGTGACTAAGAAGCTGATGAGGCAAAGGCAAAATTACTAAAAGTAAAGCAGACAAGATATAAAAATGTTGGAAGAGTCATAATTAACTGACTGACTGACTGAGTAAATAGGATGGAATTGATAGAAATGAATGTTCTGACGATGTTGCCATCTCAACACAAGCTACAGTTATCTATCCCAAAATTATGTGAATATTTTATTCATTTGTCCATCTAGATTATTTTTGGTGTAGGTTGCCTCTGGCAATATTGACTGTAGAGATGTCTACATCCTCTTGAATTTAATAAAAACAAAAGCTACTTGCCTTGTAGTCCTCAAAGCAGCCAAAAAGCATCAACAGCACACAGCATCTCTTTACAGAAATCACGACCTGGTTCTTCTAAACAATTCTTTCAACTGAACTAGACACACTAGATGAGTCACCAGGACCAGACTGGAAAGATGTATATGGGGTGGACTATCCCTTTAAGGTTTTATCTTCAGTGTTTATCTGCTGGGAACAAAGAGTGCTGATCATATTTTGAGTCAATGCTTATAGTAGACATGGATTATTATAAATCAGAACTGCTGTTTCAATACCCCTCACAAACAAAGGATTTGAACGGTGGGATGGATGGGGCTTTTTTATGTAATCCATAGTGCCTGAGAAGGCACTATTAGGGAATAGGGACTTGCTGACATTACAGAGTCAAGATTAAGGAAATAATTATTTAAAAACATGTTGAAGCTGATCATTTAAAGCATAGAATGTATATAAAAGATGGATACCATTATTTTGATGCCACCCATTGGTTTTGGGCTCTGCATTTTCAAGTGTTTTGGTTGGACTGTATAACTTTTTTGGAGCAAACAGAGATTGCCATATTTGAATGAGAGTCAAAAGTGCTAGGTAAAATTAGAACACTAAATATAAGTGCATTGTAATTTAGCTAATTAGGGATAAGTAAAAGACTGACACATTTCTAGAATTTCACTTATCAAAACTAAAGCAACTACTTGAATGGTTTGTAACTCACAGCAGGACATCAGGTCATTTAAGAATTAATGACAATTAAAAATGCTCCCAAAGGCATGAGTATCACAAACAGCGCAGGGAGGTCAAGTTTCAGTAACTTGAATATACAGTGTTGAGCCACAACACACAGCTATTGGCTATAGCTGCCTACCACACCTATCCAAGCAGACAGTTTTTAAGCCTTGACAAAAATGGGCTGGTTATTAAAATTAAAAAAAAGAAACAAGTATGTACCTTGTTGCTATGAATTTGTCTGCAAATTAAGGCATTTAATATGGGAGTCTATGGGATTTGATTTGTTGGAGACAACCTCAAGTGGACACTAAAGAAACTGCAGTTTGGGGCACTTAAAGCCTAAAAGGGCTATTCCCTATCCCTATTTCGGATAATAGGGATTATACACTCTGACCTGATTATTTAATACTCTGGTTTACTCCAAGAATCCATCATTGTAACATTAAACAGATAATAGAAATTAAGAAAAATATAATGGGTTCCCATTAATCCAATACATTACCCAGGTTATTGCACTTGTGGCGCTATTCCAACTTTGGGATCGTGCTTGTTTGGGTTGCGTATTCTTCCTCTGGTTCCCCTCTTTGTGAGAACATATTTACATTTCAGTAGAAAAACTTTAGGGAGCAGTTTGTTGTGTCTGAGTCTCTCTGTGTGTGTAAAAAATCAATCAGTACACCTCCACCACTGTTTAGGAAGCAGAAATGGATGAAAAGGTCTGCGTTTGTCTTTGAGAGCACTGCTTTTCTGCCCTTCTGGCTTCCACTAAACCAAAGAGATAAAAACTAAGATAAAAAAAAATGTCTTACAGATATAGCATAAAAAAGGACATTTGTTTATGGTCAAATAGGATTAAGGAGTCTTAAACATACCCTTTAGCATCACCTAGCACTCCCTGACTCTGAGTTGGTAAATGAAATGAATTGCCACACAGAATGAGTCATAGTCTGTCAATTAGATAAATTGTCATAGCATTTGCTCAGTGGGTTCCCAATCCACACTTATTATCAAATAACCTCAGGTTGGCAGAGTGTCGTGCTTTTTTTTTTTTTCTTACACAAATCATCCTGACAGAGCAGATAATTGAGATAACTGGGATTAGCATTCATACAGCACTTTGCCACCCTGCTAGAAGACTATAGCACACATTAACACCTACAGTATGAAGATAATTACTGACAGGGCCTTCGGAGGAGAGCTGACGCACGCTGACACCATGGACACGCACCTCACCAGTCCATCTGTCCCTCTGTCTGTCGGTCTGAGTGCCTGTCTGGCTGTCACTGGAGTTACAAAACACGGCAGCGCTTAAAAGTGTAGGGTCAACAGTATCCCGAGGAAGACAAGGGCGTAGATTATGACGGAGATTTGGCAGCAGCTGCCCTCTTGGATTAACAGAAATAGTGCAAGTGAAAAAAAAAATAGATTCATGGCCCCATTATACAACAAACACCATTCTACTATTTTTTTTTTTCTGGTCAAATAATGGGTGCTTCTTTTCACTTACTGCCCAGTATTTTTAGCATCGCCAGATCTGACTCAGCAGCAACTTTCTGAATCAAAACCTGCCCCAAATCTCCTAAATGTAGCTGTCTGTTGTGTTAACAGCATTTTAACATTTGCATCCAGGCATGTATGTCCTTTACGCATCACTGACTTCACTGCATTCCAAATCCTGATTCACACTTTTTTTTATTATCTTTCTTTCCTTTCTTCATCCCTGTTGGATAAAACCGCCGGTTCCGTCTCCGTTCTGTAGTCCATATCATATTAATTTCAGCAAAATCTGCAAATCCATTCCAACGCTGCATAATTCACGGAGGCCCTCAGACAAAATTCCCTTTCATGTGGGCAACGTTCCCCCGAATGAAAATCCTTGGAAACCTGGATAAGCCCGAATGGCTTATAAGTGATAGCGATGCACAGCTGTGCTCAGGTACACTGTCATTGTGGCTCGTGAAATAAGGTCAGGAGTGAATGGTGAGCTATTTGATGTCATCAGCTACGAGGGAGCAGCTGCCACTCGAGAGGTTTTTGACAGCAAGAAAAAAAAAGAAGGGGTTGTTAACTAGCTCCGGCCAGGCCATCTGCTGAGGGATTCCATGGATTTGCTGTATGAAATTATTTTCCTCTGGAGGAAACTGTTTCCCTTTTTCACCTCTTGTTGCACCAAAGTTTTGCAAGGTACCACATATCCTTACAGTGTAAAATTGCTATTTAAATGCCAGCAGATATATGTGGAGAATTGATTCACTGGTGGGCAGGTTTTTAATAGATGGATTAAATGGACTCCTGCCATACAAGTCATTAAGCTTTCCATTACGGCTGTGTTATTAACTACACTTTAAAGCTGGATTGAAGCAAAAGTAGGAAATCAGGAACTGCCATTGTTAAATTGACATGCTACTAATTTTTAAGGCAGAATGCCAGAGGCAACGTTTTTGGTTCATCCTAATATAATAATATTGCATTTTTTTCTCTCTCTCTCTCTGTCTAGTAATTTTCTGCACTACCACAACACAAATCAACTTGTAGCATGCAACAACATCAGGAAGGCTCTTAATTATCAGCTGTGTTATTTTCTATATAACAACAAATAGTATACTACTAGTACTGTCCAACTTTGACAGGGAAATAGAAACTAGGTGCAGAGATTTATTGAAACATTTACAAACATGCATTAGAACTCTACAGTTCTAATGAGATTGAAATTGAATATTCAGTATGAACACCTTTATTCTTCAACATAGCCTGAACTCTCGTAGCCAAGGATTCTTATAATTTCTTCAAATAGCTTTCAGGAATAGAAAAGCTGTTCTTTGGACAATGACTGCCTTTTGTTCTGTTCTCTGCCAAGATGATCCCACACTGCTTCAACAACGTTGAGATCCGCACTCTGGAGAGGCCAATCCATGACTGATTGTGTTCTATTGTGAAGATAAAAACATGTGATTGGCATGCTTTATTAAAGTATTTTCTATTAAGTATATTCACATTTTCAGCTAAATAAAAGGCGGTTCATTTTCTAATTCAGCCTGCAACACGTCCATGATAGTCTTGATAGGTTGTTGATAGATAACGCTTGCACCAGGCAGATGGGGTAGTTTCTTTTCCACTGCCTTTAGCTTGTTTAACGGACATTTCAACCATGTGAAGAAACAAAAAAGGACTCTCCAACACCACTGGCTGAAATAAAGCCCCAAACTATGAGAGAGCCTCCACCGTGTTTTACAGATGGCTGTAGAAACTCTGTAAACTGTATATTATTAACTGTATATTATTGCTATTTTGAACCCAAATTTTAAAATTTGGATTCAACTCTTCATAAGATCATAAGATCGAGTAGTGTGCCCCTCAGTTTTTCTAACCTTGCACAGGCGCCACAGCTGGTGCTGCCAGGTTTTTACTGCCTTGATGGTACAGCGTGCACAAGCACAATATTCAAAGAACATATAAAGAGACGTTGCTGAGTGAGAGATATTTTGAAACTTTTTGAGATCTTTTGAGACTTTTCTTTCAGTTTCTGCTATACCAGCACTCATGAGGAAGTTTTCTCTGAGTGGTAATGTTGAAGTTGAGAGATGAGAGATAGCCTTTATTTGTCAGTTGCAGGTCTTTTGCCCACAACCGAGATGACAGACCTTGCCGACCGTACATACAATACACAAACATCACATTGGGGAGACAGGTCAGGCTACGTAGCAAGGAAAAAAACATTGAAATGTGTAACACAAAAGGATAATACAGGAATGCACAGATATCAACACACCATAGCACAATAAACACAGACAAGCAACATGGGAAAGTGTTCCAGTGTGTACATCTGATCTGGGACCGCTGCAATCTTCGACTGCGCCTCCAGCTGACCTGATGTCCACATCAGAGGGGAGGTAAGCGTTGGAGGTGGCGTTGGATCCGGGCTAGGGAGGGTGATGTGTCAGTGAGTGCTTATCAGTATCAGTATATGTATGTGTGTGCGTGTCCATAGTTCAGCTGAGACAGTGTCCTTCGCCCTGCCAGGCTAAGTAAACATTAGGTGTTTACTAATGTAAGGAGAACACTACAGCAAGTACTCGTACCCTTAGCACTGATATAGGCTGTGGTAATGAAAAGGTTTGCACAAAACATAACTGGTGCAGCAGGCATAACACACCTTTAGAATGACTTCTTTACAGCCACCTTTCAACTGAGACCTTTTTGATGAGACCTCCTCAAACAGTAAATGGATCAACCGAAGGGCCAGATGCAACTCTCACTTTCTGTTTAAGGCCTTTTTATTTCTGGAGGATATTGGTCATCTGCTGCAGACAGTTCTTTTGATCTGCCTCTTCTTTCGTACTCAACTTGTCCAGTTTCTCACTGCACACCATGCTGAGACAAGCCAGGTTTTCAGCTAATAACTATTTGGAAATTACAGTGTTGGTGCAGAAATACAATTTTATGCCTGTCAAACTCTGTTACCTTTTGCGTGTTTTAGTAGATTTATCTAAAGAGATGGGAAAAATATGTGTTTATATGACATGCTGCTGGTAAGAGTGCCTAAAAATACAATTTTAAAATTGGTTCTTTGCTAAGTTGATTTGATATACCTTTATTAGTCCCACAAGGGGAAATTTCATAAGGCTGCCGACCTATTGCACGCAATGGCGGCGCCATCTTACCCTCTGACGATACATACAATACACAAAACATCACATGGGGAAGACAGGTCAGAGAGGTATTTTTTTTTCTTTTTTTGATTTGAACTGCCTGTTATATGAAGACACAACACTGGTTCATCTCCTGAATATGGGGCCTTTTTGAACTTGAATGAGTTGTAGGTCAATGTTGATGTGTTTAACAAGAAAAAAAGCAACAATCCTTTGGAAATAGTCAGGTACAAGGACCTGAAAAAATGTGCAAGATATCCAAAAAACTAAATAAAATGGGAACATTGGGAAAAGAATTCAAAGAAATGAGGGCTGGATCAAGACTTTGGCATAGTATCTGTCTGTAATAGGCTTCCACATAATTTCCTTATGGATTAACCCTTTATAGCCGGTCGGAGCGGGCACGCTCTGTTTTGCGTAACTATTTTTAAATCCCGGTAGCTCTGCAACCACGTAAGCTAGCGCAATAATTTTTTTTGCATATGAAACCGGAGGAGTTGTACTTACATCTTATGCCATCAGCTTGCCCTCGGTCACAGTTTCCTTCCACATATAGCTTTGCAAAAACTGCATAAAAAGCACTTGCAGCAACAAAAACATAATATTCCAGAAACACGCTTTGCTGATCGGATCAGCTGTTCAAAACACTTCCTACATTGGAATAGACTTCAGCGCGAACTTTTGCATGTCCGCCATTACCTGCCCGAAACCGGAAGTGACGTCATTTTCGCGGAAATGTAGTTTTTTTAAAATCAGGGCCTTATGAGCCTATACTGGTGTTTTTAAAAGTTATCTTTGACTTTATGACTTTCTGTGTCGTTTCTGAGATGCTTAGGACTCATATTGCACTGCTGGAAATAGTTTCTTTTGATGCATATGCTGCTTTTTTGCAAATTTGCAGTATAATATTTATTTTCGTTTTTCCTGCAGTGTATAATAATTGGTGTATTTCAAAAATAAAACTATGAAAACACTCAAAATAAATTTCCTGTGGTGGGAAACTATTTTGTGCAACCTTTTTGTATTTACAGTTTTGAGGGATAAGCCTCTTAAATTTCTCTAACTAGAAATATATGTTAAAAAAACAAAAACGATTTTCAATACTTTTGTAGTTTATTGCACTTTTTTCCAATTTATGTAATTACTATGTACTTAATGAATACATATTATTAAAATCTGGGCTATAATTGTTGTATTGATGTATAGCAACTTGAAATGCTCCCAAAAATGGCTCCACACCATGTAAAAATATAATATAAGCTCTGGCGGACTTGGTTCTATGGTAGGTCTTAAAGGGTTAATAAAGGATTCTGAATTGCTCTATTCCATGCAGTTTTGCATACTCTTGACTCAGTATGATGTCATAGATAGAGGATATCTCTAATATGGTCATGTCACACACACAACTCTGGCTGTGACCTAAGCTTATAAGTTAAATATGTTAATTTTGAATTCTTAATTATTAAAAGCTACTCCATTGCAGTTCAAGAATAAAAATGTGGTGTTTTCTCAGTTATTCAATCCATTGAGTCGAGTGTTTTGGTCCTCTTTCCTCAGCTCACCTCACAACAGTCTAATGTTTCTCACATAGCGATTTACTTCATTTGCCAGAATGAACTTGCCAACAATGTGAGCGCCTTGCCATCTGTGAGTGTGGATTTCTTTTTTTAAATGTGGCTGATTTAATATGGTGACCCATTTCTAATTACAGAAAACAACTTTGATGAAGGCTGTGGAAAACTAATGGAGGGGAAAGAAATCAACTATAAAAACTTGCAGACAGTTGCTCAGACTAAAAAACTTCTGTTGTTATTTTTTGTTGTTGTTAGTCAGTATAATACAATATAAATGCAAAATCTATTTTCAGGCTTAAATATGCTTCTTTTTCCTTTTGCTTTCCTGACTGCTTAACGACAACAAAGCCAATATTGGGGTGACTTCTTTCTTCTTCTTCCAGTTGCAAAGTCACAGTGGATCCTCTGCCTCCATTTCATCCACCACTAACTTCCTCCTCTGTCACACCTACCCTCTGCACACATCTCCACCTGCTTGCCCTGCCTACACTCTCTTCTTCACCTCTCTTGTGCTCTTTCTGTTGCTTTGGATGGATGTCCCCAAATATTTAAACTCATCTAGCTTCGCTACTTCCTCTCCTTGTAACTTCCCCATGAAATCTGTCTCCCTGTCATTCACACACATCTATTCGGTCTTCCTTCTACTGACTTTCATTGCTCTTCTCTCCAGATCATACCTCCACCTCTCCAGCTTCTATTCCACCTGCTCCCCACTCTCACTATAGATTACAATGCCATGTGTGAACATGATAGTCCATGGAGACTCCTGCTTGACCTCATCTGTCAACCTGTCCATCACTGCTGCAAACAAGACTCGATCCTGATGCAATCCCGATCCTGATGCAATCCCAACCCCACCTTGAACCCATCTGTCGCTACAGCTGCACACCTCACCACCTCACCACCATGCACCTGCACCAACCTCGCATACTACTCTCCTACTCCTGACTTCTATTCTGCACCCTAACATATGCTTTCTCTAGAGTCACAAAAACATACTGACCTTCTCTGTACTTCTCTATCAACACCCTCACAGGAAACATTGCATTTGTGGTGCTCTTTCACCACGTGAAGCCAAACTGCCGCTTATTGATCATCATCTCTCTCTCTTACCCGGCGTTATGATATGACTCATTAATTTTAACCCTCTGTAGTTACTACAGTTTTGCCCATCACCCTTGTTCTTGAAAATCTTTACCAGCTGTCTTTTTCTTCATTGTCAGGCATCCTATCTTTCGGAGATTGTGTTAAACAGTCTGGTCAAAAAGTCCACTGCCCTCTCTCCTAGACATTGTTCCACAGTTATGTCACAGCAATCTGCACTCTGCTAGTGACCAAATTAAAACAATGTAATCAGTGCATTTGTGACCGATTTCATCTAGTGACAGCCAGAAGCTGAACCAACCATGTGCCAACCGGTTGTTTCCCACAGATCTCTATACGTTTTTGAGGTTAAGTCACCACCAAAGGCCCATTCTAGTACATAAAGCATAAAATAGACAATAATAAAAATCTGAATTTGTCCCTTTTTATTCTTACATTAAATACATTTATTGTTGTGAAATTTCTCATTTAAGCACCAAAGATTTTTACAAAGCTGTTCAGCTTATACTTAAAATTCAAATCATTGTCCACTCAAGTCCACCCACATTAGATCACTTAAAACAGCTTTTGTAAACTTCATTCCGGGAATTAAAGAGTGAACATTCTGCATCGAACCAGTGTTATCCATTGCATTTTCTTACTTAGCCAAACACGATAGCCAGTTGAAGCTAAAGCACTTAATTTTGTTGTCTTTCAACAACTAATGAACTGCTTTCTTTTCAGAATGGCTCGTTAACCCATCTGTTCGGACTTTATGAAGGATATTCTATTTGCTTAAATGCTGTTTTGCTATTTGCATCCCTTTTGTGTCTGTGACTGTTTACATGGCTATTACCAGCATGCAGGTTTGACCAAACCATGGCCACCAACAGCCAAGTGTCTCATTAGCCAGAAATACCAGCCGTCAGCCTTTCACTACAGCCTCTCTGATCTGATGCCTGGGACAATTACCCCCCCCCCATTCTGCACTCTCGTTTTATGCCTGTCGTTCTTTACATCACTCTCCCCTAGCGTCAGCTCTTTCAGCACAACCCTTGATTTGAGCCAAAACGCTTCCTGCCAAATAGCCAATCCCAAAGTGCTGTCTGCTGGATTAATACCTGAGCTCGCTAATTTATAATTGCTCCATTGTGGCATCTGGTTGCTGACAGGTTGGATCCTCTCTGTGTGCATCTCACTCATTGTCTAATTGTGATGGCCTTCTCTCCACACCCTCTTTTAATTTTTCATCTTTTTATCCCTGAGGGGAAAAATAAAAAACAAATAACTTTTTTTTAAAAATCACCACAGTTTGATCAGACCTTCCATTTTCTCACATGGAAGTCTTTTCTAGTGTAAAATGTCTTTTATTTACGCGTTTCTGTTGAGGGAGGATGACATTTCTTTGAGGAGTGGATAAATAAAATCTTGTAACTCTTTGGAAGTCCCAACAGAATACAGGACATCACCAAAAAAAAAGCATTTAATTCATGCCAGAACAAAAAATAAAAGTCAAATTATGGAACGTAACAACAGCTAGTGTTTGAGGAGGAAATGAGAGGGATGTAAACTCTGCTCACTTCACTGCTAAAATAAGAAGAAGCGGTGTAATGTGTATAAGTACCGAGCACAACTGTTGAGCCAGGCTTGTTTTTGAGGCTATGTAATCACAGTGACAAGTCTGCATACATTTGTCAACTATAACTGACACACTACATTGACTTTATGAATAGATTCCAGCCTCCATCGCTGCCTGTCTGATCATCCAGCCCGCTCTCCTTCGCTGTTTTGTCACAGCTGCCTATATGGCTCTTTTTGTTAGGTGTACTTTGGCAGAGAAGCTTGACACGCCAGTGTGTGACATTAAATGACTGATCTCTTAGTCACAAGTGGTCATTTTTCAATATGATGCATCACTGTTGTGAAGGCAAAATCACAATCTTTTCTGAAACCTAAATTAGTAGTTTTAAGGCCTAAATTTAACCAAGTAGTTTTTAGTATCGGTTGGGTTAAAGAAAAATTGCAATTTTGCACCAGGACATGAAATATTAATATCTCATTATATAAACTGCAAATAGAAATTGAACTTTAGTGGTATTCTAATGTACAAATGCAGAAACAAGGGCGATGGATGTGATGGATATGTACACGATATTAGTAAGAAGAGAAAGTCGTGTGTGCAGAGGACAGCAAAGCTAACATTAAATCACCTCAACCAAAAACAAAACAAACAAAGAAAAACGGACAACCAACACTGGACCAAGCAAAGAAAATAACAATATCCATCACCTACTTTATGTGCAAAGACCTCCATCCATACAACATTATGGAAAGCAAGGGGTTTGTTAAATGTCCAACACACACACACACACACACACACACACACACACACACACACACACACACACACACACACACACACACACACACACACAGCCATACCCAACCTTTAAGTGAAGTGAAGCATAAAGTTGAGGAATGTTTAAGGACAACAGAAAGGGTTACATTAGCTTGTGATGAATGCCTCACCTCTGTGGATTCATGTATGACTCTAACAACTCAGAATAGCTGTAGTAGAGTAGTTACCTTCACCAGGAAGGTTATGTTTTTGTTTTTTCTTTCTATAAACACAATAGCTCTGATTAAACTTTGTGGGTGTAGAGTGGGGTTGTACTAAAATCCATTAAAATCTGGCTTACATCCACCAAGGTCTTCAAGGTCAGCTTAATGGCTTATTGGTCGAAAACTGAAAAAAGCCTTCTAACGTAACGCTGTGATTCTGTAAGTATGGTGTGAATTGTCTGTATTGCAAAAATCACAACAATATTGTCTTATGAGTGACATGTTGGGGTGATATGTCTTTGGGTATTAAGTGGTTCTCATCTCTAGTTATTAGTACCTAAACAGAACCAAGTAGTTTTGGTGTCTAAACCTAACATGGTTGGTGTCTGTGTCAGGGTCCCTGTGCCTACCCGGTCGGCTCAGTATGGCTACATATGTGTTTATTTATTTTATTTTTTTGTTACTGCTCTCTCCCTTCCCCTCTTTCCCTCCTCCCTCTGCCTGGGCGGAGCTCACCTGTGGGTTCCTGCCCTTGGCCCACGCACCTGGTCGCAATCACGCACCTGTGGTTCAACACGAGTGTTCCAGCTCCTTTATAAGATGGCAGCTCTGTGTTTCTCGTCGCTGGACCGTTGCTGACCCTCGTCAGTGTAACCCCAGCTCAGTTACCTCTAGAGTGTTTTCTCAGCGATTTGCCTTACAATCCCTTCGTGTCTCTGTGTACAGATTCCCTGGACCAACCCCTGTGTTACCTGAGTGATTGGAGTGTGAAGAGGAGCGTGAGGAGTGGACGGAGTGTGTGTGTGACTTTCGGCGTCTTTCCCGTTCGTGTGTGGACCCCCGGAGCCCAGCTTTCCCCTCACCTTTGTAAATAATCACCTGGTGTATCGTAATAAAGACTCTTGTGCTTTCAAGACCTAGAGCCTGTGCGTGAGTCCGTTCAGTCCCGCTGTGACAGTCTGGGCTTCTCTGCTTAGGCTACGTTCACACTGCAGGCAAAAGCGCATCAAATCCGACTGTTTTGACCCTATGCGACCCATATCCGATCATGGTATGACAGTGTGAACGGCACAAATCCGATATTTTCAAATCCGATCCGTGTCACTTTCGTATGTGGTACTGAATCCGATACATATCTGATGTTTAAGAAAGCGACTGTTGTTTGAATGGTCATGTTGCATTAAATCCGTCTTTTACGTTACTGACACAAAACAGACGCCAATTATCAGCGCCGGACAAGCGCCTGAGAAGACATGGTAAATGGCCTGCATTTGTATAGCGCTTTACTCAGTCCCTAAGGACCTCAAAGCGCTTTACACTACATTCAGTCATTCACCCATTCACACACTGGCAATGGCAAGCTACATTGTAGTCACAGCTGCCCTGGGGCGCACTGTGCTGCTGGACACTGGCGCCACCGGGCCCTCTGACCACCACCAGTAGGCAAACATGGGGTTAGTATCTTGCCCAAGGATATTTGGCATGCAGCCAGGAGGCAGCCTGGGCTCGAACCACCGATCGAACCACCGACCTTCTGATTAGTGGCTGACCTGCTCTGCCACTTGAGCTACAGCCACCCCATCGTGAATGCTTCCTGGCCATCCAGTGAAACTGTTTGGAAGACAACGTTGGAGAAACGTGAACATTTTATTTGTACTGTATAATCTGCAGATTCTGACAGAAATCGGCAACTATCCTTTGAAGCACCGCTCCTCTCTAAAACAGCAATAAGGATAATTATTAGGCCATATGTAAATAACAAAATAACTTAAAGCAAAATTGGGAAACGTAAAGTCCGAAACAAGTCTTTATATTAAGGGCCATCAGTCAAACAATACTGTTTGGTCTGGATCTAAACAGAGGGCGTTGTGTGTGACGTCTTCTTTTGCGCACGTGGGCCGCTTTGAGTGTTCACACTAGAGCGTGTTTGCTGTCACATTTTATTTGTAGTGTGAACAAGCAGACAAAAAAATCGGATTTGATAAAAAAAAAAATCAGAATTGAGCATTAAGACCTGCAGTGTGAACGTAGCCTTAGACTGCTGCCCATGTGACCTGAACACAGATAAGTGGTGAAAGAAGGATGGATTGAATGAACCATATGGTGTCTTATGGCTAGCAACATGATGGGGAAATTGGTGCCAAAGCTTTTATTCATGAGTCACTGTGTTAAAAAATCTTATTCATTGCATGACAATCCCATTTTTAATTAATGTTAATGACAAACAAAGGTAGGCAGATGGTGTTATGAATTTTAATTTGTTAAGCCAATAAAATTGTTATTAGTATACAATGTACCTGAGACTGTGTCACATACATATGGCCAACCCAGATGTGTTTGGGTGGTTTTTCTCCGCACAGGGTGTTTAGATGGTTCAAAGACTTGCGTGAACTGTACAGTGCTTTGGGTTGTTTATTGTGTACATTTCTAAGACTAGATGACATGAAAAGGAATATTAATCTACGCATAGCAACATAGGAAAGTGGCATGTAGAGAAATTTAACAACAAGGTGCAAATCTAGAAGACTGTACCTTACACATGGGTCACAAGGCCACAGCTCTTTTGCCCTTACATGACATCTCAGATTGTGAGACACTGCAGCAATAATGGGGCCACAGCCTCTGAAAAGGTTTCACTGGTTATAAATTAAAGATGCAAATACAAACACAGCCAGCTGGCCCAAAGTGATTACAGCACACTGGTCACCGAGACCCCCGAGTGGCTGCCCCCTCCTCCCGCGCCAATGCGGGAAGGAATCAGAGCTGTGTCAGCACAATGACGAAGAGGACAGAAAGTAAGAGGGTCACGTGTTGCGACGTCACATAGTGTCTGTCACAGAGCGCCTGTCACAGAGCGCCTGTCTAACGCTGGATGACAAAAGCAGCTTAGTGATATTAAAACCTTGAGTGTATAAAGGAACCGGCAGCAGATTTCTGTTTTAAAAATACATCGTTGAGGGAGTCACGAATTAAGACTCAGCAAAACAGAAGCCTTTCTTCTAACAAACTGCGAGAGCACTCATGATAAGCCAAGGATGACTCAAGCTGTCACGAAGTGCTTCTTTTCTTTTACCCCCACCCACACATGCCACTTAAGAGTATAAATTTAGGATCAAGGTGGATGCAGTTTTGTCTTGACACAGAGACATCTGTCCAAAAGTCTCAAAGACTTAAGATGATATTTATTACTTTTCTGAGATGTTTTTGTAACCAAGTGTCTATCTATCTAAGGCAACATTAAAGACTGACTGAGCTTTCATTTTTATTTACCACTTTTATTTATCAAAAGACTAAAATCTGAATGGCAGTGTTCAACAGGTTACAATTACTATGATATGTGATGAAATTTGTATCTCCTCTGGTGGTTACAAGTCATTCGGTTCCAAACTAGCTGTTAATACAAAGTATACTTAAATTTAATTGTGTAATGTACACAATTCAAGACTTTCACATTTCTATTGTCCACAACAAATGATGAAAATGTTAATAAATAACACAGGAATACTTTCAATAAAATATTAGAATGTTTTCTTCAGTAATCAAATCACAGGTGTCTACACATCCATAGTTAATACAGGATAAACTAGGACTATTAATTGCCCATATGGCAGACTTATAATTTTGACAGTATGAGAACATTTAAACTAATGACAGTGGCAGACTGTGAAAACCCCGAGCATATGTAATAAAAAAAAAGAAATCCAACAAGATTTTGGAAAAAAGATTAATTGGATTTTTAGAGAAATACAAGGTTCTGATGATAATTATAATTATTCATATTTTGGTCATTTTTTACCGTTATTTAAAGTTTTTATTTCATTCCCAAGATGAAAATAATTATATTCACTTTTGACTGAAAGCTTCAGCTGATTATACCTGCTCTTTTTAAATAGCACAATCTAAATGGCGCCATTTTTAGCCAAATCAACCACCAAAGAAAAAAACATATTTAAGAAACATATAAAGAAATCAGACATTAAAGACAAAAATGAACAATGACAGTCACATCTTTGTTTTATAGTACTGTTGTTTGCTATGTACATCGCAAAAAGGTGCTAAACAATCTGACCTCTTTCAAGAAGGTATCTTTTATATTTGCTTTTAGATTTTTGTTCATTTCTATGTATATTTCTTCTTTTATATTTTATATGACATTTCAACATAATTTATGGTCAATTATCAAACAAAAAAAAATCAGTTTTATACACTGTTTCTCTTTAAATAAGTCTTATTTGAACTTTCAATTTCTTATCCACTGTTTTCAGCACCTGTTCTAGACTTTTCCAAAAGCAAGATAAATTTATCTCGTCAATGAATAAAGTCAATTTTAATATTTGCTTTGTGGATATAATTTATATGAATGGTTTGGGGTCCAGTTCAGAACCTTGTGAAACCCCACAAATTATTATTTAGTATCTGCCAATATTATGTATCTCTAGCTTTTTTAATAAATAATTTGTGATCTTTAGTGTCATCACTAAACATCGTCACAATACTTTTTTTTCTGTCTGTTGCAAAAGACAAATCCTCTACAACTTGTATCACTGCCATTTAGCTTGACCCAGTTACTTATGTAACCTACAGGACAGGTGCAGTTATAAAGCCCTCGGTGGCTTCTTATCAACAAACAGCAGTAACTACATTTGTGTTGTATAGACAATAATTATATAAGTATGACTTGTTTGTGCTCCCCTTTTTTCCTGGCCTTGGCTTTAATTCAATTTCACTTAGAAAAGCATGACTACAGCACAGAGTGTCAGATGACTTCCAAGTTCCCCTTACAAAATTTCACCACCTGCCGGCTCTTGTGAAAGTGTAAAGTTGTGGGCCTAACACGAAGACCGCTGCAGTTTAGCAGTGTCATGGTGCACACCTGCAGGCAGTAGCACTTTCTCTCACACGCTCTTTGTCTTTCTCTCTTTCACTCTCACACACACACATGCAAACAATAATCATGCCAGAAAGCAGCTCTTTTTGTTCACCTTGCAAAGAGATAGAGTAACACACACACACATAACTACACAAGTACACACAACAAACAAACAGGTTTATCTGAGGAATATTCAGTTTTATTACATGCTTCATTTTCATTTCCCTCAGATTCCCTCAGAAAGCACAATTTTTTTCATTATCAGTTCGGTAGCTGATTTAGAATAATAACTTGCCACCACACTGGTTGATAAATGTGGCTCCATGTGTTAAAATTTTCCTTAAATGTAATAAAGCTAATGACTTCAGCATCACTTCCATTGCTTGATAGCTGAACCATAAAGAGGTGGAAATAAAGAGAGCTGAGAAGATGTGTTGCAACAAAGACTTGTTCTAATGGTGTATAAAAGTTTTGTGTCTTGCAGCTTTTCGACAGGGTTGTCTCCAAATGTCTTCCCATGAAATATGAATGGCAAAGCGGCATTGCATGATAGCACGGTTAGGATCAACGGTAGGTTTTAACATAGTAAATTTACTCAAGTACAGTTTTAATGTACTATATTCAAATGGATTACAACTTACCCAGCAGTAGGTTGTAATTAAAATCATCTTTAGGTACAACATTAGAGTGATTTATGCAGTAATTATTCATTAATTATGATCCAGTAATGTAATGTATGAGTCTGCAGGGGGATTCTGTGTAATGAGTACTATTTTAGGTACTTAATTAATTAGGTAGGATTATTTTCTTAAATAAAAAGTTTAACTCCTTCGCCATTCAGTGCCACATACATGCCTAACTGAAAAGGAGTTGCTGTACTTCCACCTCTACGTGGCATATTTTACATTACCAAACAAAAGCAAATGTTAAAAACTCACATCATTGTCCAGTACGTTTATCCTTTCACCAAGTAACAGGACACCAACCCTTTTCTCTTTTTCACTCGTCTCTGCAGTTTTTCTCCAAACTGCTTTGATCCTTTGAGCTTCAAGGTTCACACTGGCTGCTGGTTTGATGATGATGAGATGATGATGAGATAGCCTTTATTTGTCAGTTGCAGGTCTTTTGCCCACAACCGTTTAAGGCTGGCTCTGAGCTCTGAGCAGCTTTAGGTTTAGCTACATTACCTTTGTTAGCTTCTCTAAAGTGCCCATGCCCAGCTTGGTGACTTAATGGTGATGTACGTATCTGATCAGATTTGTTTTTTATTGTTGAACATTTTTTCTTCCCTGTGGCTTACTTTAGCAAAAATATGTGAGGACATACTGTATGTAAATGAACAGACATATGGTAGGTTGACTTGCTGGTTATTGGTCAGAGCTAAGAAGACTGGAAATTGGTTAATTCCAGTTCCTGGCTGGTCAATTAGTGCATTTCTACTGGTAACATCAGTCTGGCTTTTTTCCAGTTTCACACACCTAAAAAGGACCAAAAAAACCCTCTTTATTGATCAACCAATCACAGAAGAGATGGATAAAACAGTGGAGTCTGACAGTAGACAATGTCCAGACTTGGACATAATCATGCTCATATTGTCTTATTCATGCATTCTGACTTTCCACAAATTTCTGTTTAGTTGTACCGGATAATCAAAATTCCTTTTTTTTTTCCTTTAAAAAAAAAAGGGGGGGGGGAGGGGACTTTAACAAAATCAAATTTCTACCTGATATTAAAAAGTATAACCACTTCCATTCAAAATACCAACTTGCAACATACAATCTCAAGAAATACTTGAGATTGTCATTTTCGTCCCTTTTCTTTAACCAAATTCAGCTCCTATTTGCAACTATCATTGCATTCATTCAGGATACCTGCTACAAGTGTGGGTGGCTGTGTGTAAACATTAAATAAACCCATGCATTGCAAAACAAAGCACTTGTAAATCATAATGGCAGCCATTATTATTGTGGGCACCATCAGAGGAAAACAAATGCCCCAGAGACGATGATTAACCAGAGACTTTTAGAGGTAATCTGTGCCCCCCAAAAATAGCACTAATGGAGTTTTTTTTTTAATGACACTAAAAGGATTTGCATATCACTTTTATAAAGCTTTGTTGTTTCTAAGTGTAAAACTTTTACTACGATGGGTGCAGGCCAGTGCAGAAGTAGCATGGGAAGCAAAGGTTGATCTGCAAACAAAACAAAAAAGAAGAAATGAAAAGAAAAAAAAGATGGTTAAGTTTTCTCTATATGGCAATGCATATCATCTGAGGACACAACTTTAACAAGTCACAATAACTGCACCCATAACTATCCAGAAGTAGATAACACATTTACCAAATTTTCTTCAAACTGGTTTTATGCATCTAGGCTAGTATGAGCACAACTGGTAGAAATTTGAATTAAATATATAACATAGTTTACACACACACACACAAATATGTGCATACCCACATTTTTAAAGTCTTATTTTGCTTTTCAATTTAAGCATTCTGGCAATGACCAGCTTGGTTTTTTGTAATCAATGTCACCAATGAGTGGTGAATCTGTCTGATGTCAAGTGTACTATTTTTCACTGGTAGTACATTATTAAACAAAGTTAATCTGCTGCCAGTTAATACAATACAGAAGTAAGTCTTTAATTATGTGAGTGGCGTTTTAGCTTTAGGCTTGTGCTGTCACATAAGAAGCTTTGAGTGTTTTTTTCTGAAAAAAGCCCATGATTTTAACGCTATACTATTCATATACATTACTCGTGTCCTATAAATCTGACATATGACATCAGCATTCACAGTGTTCCATTAATTGACAGTTGACTGGTTGGTTGATCGTATTTAGCAACACCACTTTCCTGTTAGTGTTGCTGTTTTCTGGAGGAAATTCAATTTCAAACCATTGCATATTTTGCTAAATGTGTTTAGAGACTTGACTAAAGTATAATGAATCACATTGTACTTGTGTCTAATAAGCTTGCAAACCCAAGGGTGTTCTAGTCCAACTGAAGTGCTTTAAAAAAAAAAGTGAACTCCTGCAACCCCCTGAAAGTAAATTGTGTTTCTTTCATTTTCTCACTTGAGAGTACAATAAAAAAAATTGAATGTGACTATCAGACATATGTACTCTAGCCACATTTATAGAAATTAGTTGAGAAAAACTTGTTTATGAGACTTGGGTGATTTTACTACTTAATCACAGGTCATGACGGTAGGTTTCCTGATTGAGATTTATTGAAGCATATTAAGTCAAGTGTGTTCACATTTAGATAATAGTCCAGGCTAAGAGTGATGCTCATGTAAACGTCTACCGGGCATTGGCAGGGGTAAACCAGCTGAACTCAAGGTCTAACCATTGGAATCAAGCTGAAAAGGTCATTGGTTTGATACCCAAATACCAATGGGAGGCTCTCAGCTGGAGCTGGAGAGCCAGGAGGTTTGGAGTGCGGGCTGCTGATGTGCACTTGAAGTGAAGCATTTAACCCACGGGTGCTGTGCCGGAGTTGACCCTGCCCTTAAATGGCCATGTGCACATGAATACATTCAGAGGATTTAAATTTCTGCATGTGTGTGTGAGAGCTTACTTGTAATATCATTAAATTACAGAGGGAAATAACCCCGCACGATTTGTCAAATTGTAGAGACCAAACAGTCTCTGCTAAATACAGTACAAATACCATATGCACTATAAATTACAGCACACTCTCCACTCAGGTCATTACTGCATAATCCTTATTATGTAATAATAAAATGTAATCTTTATTTAACCAACTCAAAGCATCTATGACAGCTTTGGCTTTCAGCTGCAGAGAGGAAGGAAGAACAAACAAACACAGATTCCCCTCTGGGAGCCGCCCATTACCACGACAGCCTTGCACAGAGCAGCTCCACTGGGGTAGCTCAGGGGTTGCGCATCAATCTTAAGCAGTACTTGTTTACTACTCCCACCATCCAATGCAGATTCTCTCTGCTGGTCTGAACTTCCTTAAGGTCAAGACTGAGCTATAGCACTTGTAATGGTCCACAGAGAAGGAGGTACACCCAGAAGCTGAGTAAAATTCAAAACTTTAATCCAAGACTTTTTTTTCATGCAGAGGTCATGCACACTGGTCAGTCAGCGAAAGTGAAGCATGGAGGCAAGGGGCAGGTGTATGGTGAATTCCATGAGGTAAAAAGGTCATGCATGAGGAAAAAACTAGAAAACCATACTGATAAGCCTGACTACGAGTTCAGACAATCTATGAGTAGGAATAGGAAAAGATCTTTCATATGGAGCCAATCTGATAATATATCTATATCTGTGTATCTACTGAGGAGATTGGCTGAATAGAATACTGGTGATACTATCCTACCCTTACTGGCCACTTGCTGGTACCACGTTGGACCTGCTTTTGTCTTCTGAAATGCCTTAATTGTTCATGGAACAGATTAGACAAGATTCCCCAAAGAGTTTGGTCCATATACATATGATAATCTCACAAAGTTGCTGCAGAGATGACAGCTGAGATCTGGTGGCTGTAGAGGGCATGCGGGTACACTGAACTCTGTGTCATGTTCAAGAAAAAAAGAGTTGATGAAGTTTTGTAACATGGTGCGTTATCTCCAAAAGTTGATTCTGTTCATCTGGACGTAGAGTTTTGCTGAGGAAACATTTCGTCACTCATCCAAGTGACTTCTTCAGTCTCAGCTGACTGCAGGTTTCCCCAATCTTATAAACGTTATCCTGCTGCATAGTTGCCACACTTACATGTTTCAGATCAACCAATACATTTTTAAATTAAACAAAGATAACCCAAGAAAATACAAAATGCAGTCTTTAAATCTGAAAATAGTCCGCTGTAGTCTGTTAAGTTCACGAAGCTGAGCTTAACTGAATGAACCAAACCCCAGCCTGATTACTGCCAGATCAGTTGAATCAAGAAATCGCTTAAATAGAATGCTTTTTCATAGCACTGTATTCAGAGGTTATTAAACTAAATCTAATGTAAGTAAATGTAAATGTAAGTCTTTGAAGCCTCAGAACTGACAAACAAGTACATAATGTGAGATGTATACTAGAAATCACTACATGCAATGAGGGGAATGCTTAAAAAAACTGTGGGGTCAACATTATCCAGAGGGAGTCCTGAAGTATAGCAATCAGATGAGAGACATGGCAGCGACTGCCTGCTTAAATTAGCAAAAGCAAACAGAAGAAAAAGCGAGATCTCGGAGATATTATCCAGTAAACACAATTTTTTTTAAAGTTTTGCTTTAGCACATTTTTCTTTTCTTCTGTAACCTCATGAGTCATTACCAATTCACAGTCATGACAGCAGCAGCTTTCATAAAGATGTTATTTCAGTCAAAACACATTCCCATAATGCGACATCACTACTGAAGTCTCATCTGTGAGACGCTGAGGCCTTGTTTTAAGCTTTAATGAGTTACTGACGGCAGTTTGGGCTTAGACTTGCGTTGTTGTCTGTGCGGCAGATTGATTATTGTCAAACCAGCTACAAATCAAATCAAACTGAAAAGGTTAATTGTTAGCCTTAATTTAAAGGGACAGAGAAAGAAACATAACCAACTTTAGCTTCAATCTCTCAGCCTCCAAAACTTGTTTTTGTGATTCAGCTGCTTGTTAAAGGTAAAATTAGGAGTTACAATTGAAAAGGTTGTTAATGGTGTTGGTGCCTTGGCTGATCAGAGTCTTAAAGCAAAAGTGGGAAATCGATTGGCGAGAACCTTCTCATCAGTGGAAACCATGCAGAGGCACAGCAGGTTAGCTGATGCACATCTCACCCAAAGAGCAAGATGAAATAAAGGTGCGAAGGAGCAAAATTAGACAGACACAAAAGAGCATGCATTACGAATCAGTTATAACAAGTCCAGCAATAGGAGGATATGCACTAAAAGGCTAAGACTGGTCTTTTTTGCTGAATATAGTCTTCTCTTGGGTGTGGAAAGAAAGAAAGACTGTGAGGATCAGTTTTTAGGCTTTCCTGGATTTTTCTAGTTGCTTCAGTTCAACACAAACCTTTTCTTGGCTCAAGCAAGAATTCCAGGACTTTCGCATCAACCCCATGTTGTGTGTCAGTGATATAGCATTTAAGCTAGCCAAGGAATTCTCCTACTTAATTTTCCTATTCTGATCAGGAAATTGGTAAATGAAAATTAGCTTTAAAGAAATCTCAGTCTCACTCAATTCGACAACTGAGAGAATGTTAGGGTATTCAGTGGTACAGCCCTCCTTATAGTCAAGATCTGTAGTCAACATAGTCTAGAAAATAAACTAAACTGCTATAATCGTGGCCTGTACTGAAAACAAGATGCATCATAGCCAATCTGTTTTTTGGGGTCAAGGATTGATACTTGTTTGGACATTTCTGTTTTGGCAGATGTCTAATCAGATGAAATTAACTATGATCACATACTGATTAGGCTATTGTTGGAAACTAATAGCTGTTGATAGGATCATATTTTCTTCCATTATTCAGTTCAGGCTCAGTGTTGAGGGGCTTTGTAACCCACTTCCAGCTAAGGCTCGTTGATTTAGAGCAGCTCCTACTGTGTAGCACCATCTACACGAAAGGAATAAGTGCATAGGGAAAAGGAATAGGTACCAGTTTGGAATGTGGCCGTAAAACGGACTTCAATTAAAAGGCAGAGGAGAAATTATAATAAACTGTCCAGTTTTCTGTGGAAAAACACAAAGACCATAAATGAAATGGGGGGGGGAAATATCAACTCATAGAGAAAAGTGTTACCTAATCGCAATTAATGCCAGTGGTTTGGGTGGTCAACTAACGCCTGATGTAAATCCTAGGTAGTCATTTATTTCCATCTGGATAATAACTGGTAGTGTCCAGCTTGAAAAGAAAATACTAATAGCTTGTGTCTAACTAACAACCAGTCAACCTATTCTATGTTCTTAAAACTCTTCTATATGGAATTTTAAGCTCTACTGCCATAACATATTATAAATGAAAGGTGAAGTCCTTCATATGTGCTATTGTAGGTGCTCTATAGCAGTGATAACTCATTTGCCTATATGTAGCTCACCTAATGGTCACTTGAAGTTGACTTCAAAAGGAAGTGAATGGCTTCATTTTTATAGAATTATCTGATGAGCAAGATATTTTTGCTTCATTTTTAGTGAGAGAAATTATTTTATTAGTCTGTTACTTAGTATCAATTATAATCTATCTGATAGTGAATGAAGCATTACCTCATACCTCCATCTCATTCAAATTTGGTCACTTCTGGCTTCAAAGGCCCTCATGTCCCAGAGGCCTGGTTCATCTTTTATATACAATCTATGAGTTTGATTATTCTATCATTAGTTGATGTGATATAGCAGTACCATAGGATTTACAAATACTTCAAATCCATCATTTTAGTTTAAAAAAATAATATTAACATGAGGCAGGATGTCCTTGTGAAGAAAAATATAACTTGTGAAAGAAAGAAAGATCTTTGACCTTTTTTCTATCATTTGTGTTTGAAGGCAAACAATGTCCCGTTTTCATTAACAGCCCTGAATTAAAAATTGATTGATACTTAGCTGCACATTCACAGCTTCTTACGGGACTCCATGTGATTGGTGACTTTTGTTATGGTAGACCATGCTAAATCAGGATACTGTCATGGTCTGGGCGAGCCTGAGTAACTTTCCACAGCATCAGCTCTCCTCCTCTGGGTGGAGCCCTTCCTGCCCCTCCCCGTTCCTCAGCTGCAGGCAATTATTCTGGCAGTATTTAGGAGCAGCGCACACAATGAGTCTTCGCCAGATTGTCTGCTAACCTCAGTTAGTTCACAGCCTCATGTTCCTGTGTATTTATCAGTGTGCATTACTTACCTCTCTCTTCCTGTCTCCTAGTCAGTACCTGGACTCGTCATTCCAAACCCTGTCATAGCCTTGCTTCTGGATTCTGGTCAGCTGCTGCTTAATCCTTTTCAGACAAACGGCCATTCTCACCTGCCTGCCTCCCTGCACACCTGTATTGGACTCAGCACTCACCTGGACCTCGCCTCCACCTCCAGCTAATATCCACCTGCAAACACGTAAGCCATCCCAGCTTGTCAAATGGGGAAACACTCACAACTCCTTGGACTGTTCTGATTTTCCTCTCCTACGTTTCAGTGCCCTGGTCTGCCACAGTTTCCACAGCCCCACTCCAGTCTCAGCAGTTTAGTGACCTGACTGTTCCATGCTCGCCCTAGCCCCGCACCTCACAGACACCACGCTTTTGCACAAAGCTTAATCTTGTTTTTTGTCTTGAATATTTATGTTAGGAACACTTGTAAATAAAAGTTTTTGTTTTTGCAAATCACTTCGAGCTTCCGGTCTTTGGTTCTGCGCCTGAGTCCATTCCACGCCACGGGCCTCTGAGCCCTAACAGATATTGGGCAATGATATATATATATATATATATATATATATATATATATATATATATATATATATATATATATATATATATATATCCCACTGCTGTTCTGCATAGGCCTGAACCCCCTCAGTGAGATCATTAACAAGGCTGGCTACGGATACCGACTACGGAACGGAGCAGTTGTCAGCCACCTCCTGTACATGGATGACATCAAGCTGTATGCCAAGAGTGAACGAGACATCGATTCACTGATCCACACTACCAGGCTATACAGCAATGACATTGGAATGTCGTTCGGACTGGAGAAGTGTAGTCGGATGGTAACAAAGAGAGGGAAGGTAGTCAGAACTGAGGGGATCGAGCTACCAGAAGGCAACATTGCAGACATAGAGGACAGTTACAAGTACCTGGGGATCCCACAGGCGAATGGGAACCATGAAGAGGCCGCTAGAAAAGCTGCAACCACCAAGTACCTGCAGAGGGTCAGGCAAGTCCTGAGGAGTCAGCTGAATGGTAAGAACAAGATCCGGGCCATCAACACGTACGCCCTGCCCGTGATCAGGTACCCTGCTGGGGTAATAGGCTGGCCAAAGGAGGAGATAGAAGCCACTGACATAAAGACAAGAAAGCTCCTGACCATGCATGGAGGGTTTCACCCCAAGTCCAGCACCCTGAGGCTGTACGCTAAGCGGAAGGAAGGGGGCCGGGGACTGGTGAGTGTCAGCACCACAGTCCAGGATGAGACAACGAACATCCAAGAATACATTGGGAAGATGGCCCCAACTGACCGAGTGCTCAGTGAATACCTCAGGCAGCAGAAACCCAAGAAAGAGGAGGGAGACGAGGAACCATCATGGAAGGACAGGCCCCTGCACGGTATGTACCACCGGCAGATAGAGGAGGTGGCTGATATCCAGAAATCCTACCAGTGGCTGGACAAAGCTGGACTGAAAGACAGCACAGAGGCACTAATCATGGCAGCACAAGAACAAGCTCTGAGCACAAGATCCATAGAGGCTGGGGTCTATCACACCAGGCAAGACCCCAGGTGCAGGCTGTGTAAAGATGCCCCAGAGACAATCCAGCACATAACAGCAGGGTGCAAGATGCTAGCAGGCAAGGCATACATGGAACGCCATAACCAAGTGGCCGGCATAGTGTACAGGAACATCTGTGCCGAGTTCAACCTGGAAGTCCCGAGGTCAAAATGGGAGATGCCCCCAAGGGTGGTGGAGAATGACCGAGCTAAGATCCTGTGGGACTTCCAGATACAGACGGACAAAATGGTGGTGGCTAACCAACCGGACATAGTGGTGGTAGACAAACAGAAGAAGACGGCCGTAGTGATCGATGTAGCGGTTCCGAATGACAGCAATATCAGGAAGAAGGAACACGAGAAGCTGGAGAAATACCAAGGGCTCAGAGAAGAGCTCGAGAGGATGTGGAGGGTGAAGGTAACAGTGGTCCCCGTGGTAATCGGAGCACTAGGTGCGGTGACTCCCAAGCTAGGCGAGTGGCTCCAGCAGATCCCGGGAATAACATCGGAGATCTCTGTCCAGAAGAGCGCAGTCCTGGGAACAGCTAAGATACTGCACAGGACCCTCAAGCTCCCAGGCCTCTGGTAGAGGACCCGAGCTTGAAGGATAAAACCGCCCGCAGGGGCGTGCTGGGTGTTGTTTTATGTGTTGTTTTATGTATATATATATATATATATATATATATATATATATATATATATATATATATATATATATATATGTATGTGTGTGTGTGTATATATTACACACAATACCTGTAAACCATTACCATATTTGTACTGTAATTGTGAGAATATAACACAGAGTACTGGTGAATTTTTACGGCCATTATAGGGGATAAATGTATTTTCCCAGAATTTTTTAACCTACATCTCTCTTCTTTGCTTTTGTTTAAGATCCTTGGTTGTTATCAAGAAATAAAAACGGGTAACATAATAAAATTTGCCCTTATACAACCAGTTAAAGATGATATGAACTATTATAATCTTCTGAATCTAAGTAGGAATTTGAAGGTTATCACCGCTGGGAGTTTAGTGATGAATGCAGCTGGTGGTTATGTGTCTTACTTGTTTTGTGTATCTAAACAGAGACATGCTGCCTTTCAGTTTGAAGAAGTGTGAACACAACACACAGCTGACAGTCGGTGACATAACTGCACCAATGATCCAATTGTACTGCTGCATATCAGCGCTGACTGTTGATAGACTTACAGTGGGGCAAAAAAGTATTTAGTCAGCCACCGATTGTGCAAGTTCCCCCACCTAAAATGATGACAGAGGTCAGTCATTTGCACCAGAGGTACACTTCAACTGTGAGAGACAGAATGTGAAAAAAAAATCCATGAATCCACATGGTAGGATTTGTAAAGAATTTATTCGTAAATCAGGGTGGAAAATAAGTATTTGGTCAATGACAAAAATACAACTCAATACTTTGTAACATAACCTTTGTTGGCAATAACAGAGGTCAAACGTTTACTATAGGTCTTTACCAGGTTTGCACACACAGTAGCTGGTATTTTGGCCCATTCCTCCATGCAGATCTTCTCGAGAGCAGTGATGTTTTGGGGCTGTCGCCGAGCAACACGGACTTTCAACTCCCACCACAGATTTTCTATGGGGTTGAGGTCTGGAGACTGGCTAGGCCACTCCAGGACTTTCAAATGCTTCTTACGGAGCCACTCCTTTGTTGCCCGGGCGGTGTGTTTTGGATCATTGTCATGTTGGAAGACCCAGCCTCGTTTCATCTTCAAAGTTCTCACTGATGGAAGGAGGTTTTGGCTCAAAATCTCACGATACATGGCCCCATTCATTCTGTCCTTAACACGGATCAGTCGTCCTGTCCCCTTGGCAGAAAAACAGCCCCATAGCATGATGTTTCCACCCCCATGCTTCACAGTAGGTATGGTGTTCTTGGGATGCAACTCAGTATTCTTCTTCCTCCAAACACGACGAGTTGAGTTTATACCAAAAAGTTCTACTTTGGTTTCATCTGACCACATGACATTCTCCCAATCCTCTGCTGTATCATCCATGTGCTCTCTGGCAAACTTCAGACGGGCCTGGACATGCACTGGCTTCAGCAGCGGAACACGTCTGGCACTGCGGGATTTGATTCCCTGCCGTTGTAGTGTGTTACTGATGGTGACCTTTGTTACTTTGGTCCCAGCTCTCTGCAGGTCATTCACCAGGTCCCCCCGTGTGGTTCTGGGATCTTTGCTCACCGTTCTCATGATCATTTTGACCCCACGGGATGAGATCTTACGTGGAGCCCCAGATCGAGGAAGATTATCAGTGGTCTTGTATGTCTTCCATTTTCTGATGATTGCTCCCACAGTTGATTTTTTCACACCAAGCTGCTTGCCTATTGTAGATTCACTCTTCCCAGTCTGGTGCAGGTCTACAATACTTTTCCTGGTGTCCTTCGAAAGCTCTTTGGTCTTGGCCATGGCGGAGTTTGGAGTCTGACTGTTTGAGGCTGTGGACAGGTGTCTTTTATACAGATGATGAGTTCAAACAGGTGCCATTCATACAGGTAACGAGTGGGGGACAGAAAAGCGTCTTACAGAAGACGTTACAGGTCTGTGAGGGCCAGAGATTTTCCTTGTTTGAGGTGACCAAATACTTATTTTCCACCCTAATTTACGAATAAATTCTTTACAAATCCTACCATGTGCATTCATGGATTTTTTTTTCACATTCTGTCTCTCACAGTTGAAGTGTACCTCTGGTGCAAATTACTGACCTCTGTCATCATTTTAAGTGGGGGAACTTGCACAATCGGTGGCTGACTAAATACTTTTTTGCCCCACTGTACGTACGGCGTAACGCTAATTTACTTCAAGAAGCTCACTGCACCCTTTCCTTCCATTTAACGCTTCAGTGTAGACCTGAGGGTATGTGTGTGTGTGTGTGTGTGTGAGAGGGGATGCATAAATTATGGCTCCTTATGTTTGTGCCTGTGATTGCAGCTTCAGGTTTATTTTGCATTTCTCTCCTCTGCATTGGATTACTTTTCGATAGGTCGTAATTAAAATTAGGTTTATATATCATTAAATTATCATTAAAAGGGAAAAATTTAAATGTGAATGCTTTATATGTAGAGCTGATCCAGTTCAATTTTATCTACATATAGAGAGAGCCAGTTTACAATCAACAATCAGAAACTCAGCAGTCAGAAAATTTCCTATGAGCAAACACTTGGTGACAGTGGCAAGGAAGAACTCATTTTAACAGGAGCTGAAATCGTACATATAATTTTGCAATTGCTTGTGATATTAGTTAAAACCTCTATGACTGATCTAGGGAACTTTCAGTTAAAAAATCATTAAAGTTTGCATTTTGAGTCATTCTACAGATGACTGTATTTCAACATGCTCAATGTAAAATACAGTCACAGTATAATTAGAGTGTCTGCAGCCTGCGTTTAAGAAAAGTCACTTTAAACTTTTAGGTTTCAAGTCACTTACTTCGGTTTGTTTTAATGTCATTTCAGTCTCATATTCACCAAAACACTCACATTATCTACAACAAGATGCTGCTGCAGACAGTCCTTGACTGATCAATAGTCAATCATTTGTCATCATGTAATCAGTGTGTTTTGCATGTAAGAGTCTGTGACATACAAAAGTTTCAGTGTATGGGACATGCACATGGGATCTGACAAGCTGACAGTTGTCCAGCTGTCCTAAGAGTTGCAGTGTCAAACCGACGTGCCTGCAGATTTTTTCCTGAGCTGATTAGAATGTAAATAATGTGCTCTGCTCTGAGCTTTGACGGGGACTTTATCAATGTGAACATGATATCAAGGTGCAGCAGGAGGTGGGAAATGGTAGAGAAACTCAGAATTGGTTCAAAAAATCTGGAACTGATGAAGTTAGGTTCAGATAGCCGATTACCCCGGTGACTTACTCAGGGTTTAAGTGAATATGGTAAAGGTCTTAACCGTCACCTCAGGATTAACCAGTTGTGCATCTGTCTGCCTCTCAGACATCAGTGATGGACACAAACTCACTCAGTTAGTGTCCACAGTTTTTCAAAATAAAAGACTAAATATATTTATAGGCGCCTATTGAGATGCTTTGATGTCTGACTTTGAAACAAAGGTTCATATCAGATATAAAATCAGATATTTAGTATAAAACCTCCTGCTTAGTTCATTTATTCACCAGAGTGTTTTATAATTACAATAAATCTATTTATTTATTTAATAGGCCAAGCTTTATTGGAAGATAACAAAATGTGCAAGAAGTCAGATTTTACATGTCAGATTTTTTTTTTGATAAAAGTTGTCAGATTTCCAAAATAAGAGCCCAGCGTTAGTTGTAGAATATTACTGGCTCGAACAGAATTATGTTAGATACATAAAATAAAAGCCTACGTGATCTAGATGTGTCAAATTGTCAGTGTCAAAAATAAAACTCATTTTTATTACTCTGACCATGCGCTACCAAAATAAGGATCTTGTTTTAGTTACAGACTATGATTTTCTTGCTCAGATCTATATTCAATTTTCAAAATAAAAACCCAGTTGAATGATTATATTTATTTTGACACCTTTTTTTAAACGTATTTTACCAGCAACTTCAGAAAAAAACTCTCACAACTCATTTGAGGGTAATTAACTGTTATTAATTAGATGGTAGCAGTGAAACAAATCAGCATGTGATCCCGGTTTGGCTCCTGTGGATCAAATGGAAGGCCGCAGCCTTAAAGCCCTCTTCTTTTACGATCGTGGCTCAAGAGTTGGGCGTTCGTCTTGTAATTGGAAGGTTGCTGGTTCGAGCCCCGGCTCCGATAGTCTCGGTCGTTGTGTCCTTGGGCAAGACACTTCACCCATTACGTGAACTGGTGAATGTACAGTGAGCAAAACCTCTGACCACCACCAGTGCCTACTGGTGGTGGTCAGAGGGCCCGGTGGCACCAGTGTCCGGCAGCCTCGCCTCTGTCAGTGCGCCCCAGGGCGGCTGTGGCTACACTGTAGCTTGCCATCACCAGTGTGTGAATGGGTGGATGATTGTCTATAGTGTAAAGCGCTTTGGGGTCCTTAGGACCAAGTAAAGCGCTATACAAATACAGGCCATTTACCATTTATTTGAAACAATCCTTGAAGAAGGTTTTGCTCACTGTACATTCACCAGTTCACAGAGCCCTAAGAATAAGTTCATTGTGCACTGTTTCTCAGAACTGTTTCTTCGTGCTGTTCTGTTTGTCAGGGTGACTCGAAAGCTGTGTGGAATGTCCTTGATACCCAGGTTGTTATGTATTGCTCTCCTTTCTCTGTGCCCACACTCCCACTCCTTATCTTGACTCTCAAACCACCAACTGCAGAGTCAGGGGGTGCATTCAGTTCCACATTAGCACATTGTCTTCCTTTGATGTCTTCCCTCGAGTGAGCCCCCTAGTGATGAAATTTGTTACATCCAAGAAGTGAGTGGCTCAGTTCTCCAGAGAGGGATCATCTCAAGTTCACTTTGAGTGACCTTCACGTAAAGTAAGTATTGATTAGGAGGTAAACATCACCTAAAATAAACAAATAAATAAAAGATGTTTCGGGCTGTTTTTTCTTCAGCTTAAACCCTTTCACACTGCAGCACTGCTACTGAACCGATAATGAAAGCAGAACAACTTGAACTTTATATTTAAAGCCGCCCTGTGGGGTTTTCCTTGTAAACAAAGTTGTGTTTACATTCAGTGTTACACACTAAAGAGCCTCATGTGTGTCCTTGAGGCCTGACAAATGTGCTGAATGTGTTTCCTTCATCATGAAACACTTCTAGAGCCATTTTCCACCAAATATATATTTTAATATCGTGGACACGTTACTGAGACGCTTCTCACCTTACAAAAATACTCCACCAATAATAATTCACCAAAAGGTCTGTTGCAAATTCTCAGCAAAGGAGACACATATAAACAAAGTACAAGTTTTAAAAATAATGCTTTGTTCAGTTACTTCTGAGCTCCCGAAAATGGGGAACAATGTATAAAAATACTGGTTACCCTCAGCCTCCTGGCAGAAGAATCTTTATGCGATGTGTTAGCGTTCTCAGCATTCTGGTTTTTGTCTTTGTGTTCCATGGTTGCTCTGTCTCTCCTGTCAGCTGTCTCCCCATGTCAAATCCGTGTCTACGTGTTGTGTTTTCTGTTTTACTTTGTTAGTCTGTGTCTCATGTCATTGTGTCTAGTTTGGCTTCCTCTGGTCTTGCTGTGTTTGATTACTCCTAGATGGTCTCTTCTCCTGTATCCCATTCCCTCGTTATCCCTCAGTGTATTTTAGCCCTGTGTTTCTCTCAGTCAGTGTTGTGTCGTCCCCTCATGCTGTGCTCCTCGGCTCTCGTCTCCAGGTTTCTTAGTGTTTAGTATTAGTTTCTAGTTTAGTTTTGGTTTTTGCAAGTTTATGGTTTATGAAGTTTTTTCTGCTACTGCAGTAAAAGCAGTCTCTTTGAGTTTACTCTTCCGTCTGAGTGTCCTGCATTTTGGATCCTGCGTGCCACAGCCGATTCATGACAGCAATGATGTGTACCTCAGCAATTACTGAGTAAAGACACCTATGACATGGTTAAAAAAAATCCCACTTGACCTCCTTCGTGTGCAATTGCATTAACAACATTTTCAGTAAATGTGACCTCTGACCTTAAAACATCGAGTTTAAAGTTTCTGAGATTCAAACTAGTCCATGATTTGTAGCAGCTTGTATGGTATTCGAAAGTCTTAGGCTGGCTCGTTCTTGAGTTATCATTTTCACAAAGTGAGTGTCAACACCACCTTTTACCCACCCAGGCTCACTCCCAGTGGTTTGATGACAATACCCCATCAGTATTTCAGTACAGAGGGCTAAAAATGGCTGTACTTCCTAAACAGTTAATGCAATATTTTAATGAAACCCCTTCAATTAAAACTGAAAGTCTGCACTTCAATCACATTTTGACTGTAAAAAAAAGTAGTATGCCTATGCAAATACTTATGGACACAACCACATTAGCAAAACAAGCATTATAGCAATAATCTTTGTGTCTTTGTTTCTGAATAAACACAAAGATGATCCATACGATACTTGTAAGTTAACCTATTTAATCAGCTTGCTAGCAACCTGTTTGGGGGTAGGGCTCATATTTGCCACTTTATGTACACCTATGCTTGTTTAGTATATGGCCAACCATAACCCTAGCCCTAAGTGCTTTTCTGTTAACTTGGTGGACGTCAGGTTAAATACCAAATTATAGCCACTGGTGTCCAGTTTTCCCCAGAGAGTAAAAGTAGAATCTGGCATGTGTAACCTTTACCTTTATGTTCATATTTTCAGCAAGAATTTTAGAATTGTTAGGAAATAAAAATCAAGAAATCAAGTTTATGAGAAATCAAATTGTACTTTCTCAGCATCAGTCTGAGATTTGTTTCTTTAGCATTGATTAACCCTCTATGGGAACCTGGGGCAAAACTGTCTCTCCCACTCTGATAAATAATACATGCCCAGTGTTCAGTTTTGTTTCACTTCATTTTGTTAAAAAGACAAATTCATTTAGGAATATGACTTCAGCTAAAGGTGTAATGAAGTGCATTGCTAAAAGATTAGATTTTAACCCAGGGCGTCAACATTATGTAATATTGGCGTGTCCCCTTGAGCCAACCCTTAATTTTTATGCATATTGTACATTAATTGTGCATATAGGGACTTTCCAGTTAAATATATTACTACAAGCTGTCTTGTGCAGAACTTGAAGCCTTTGTAGCCTGTGAGGGTCTGTGGCCACAGGGCAGCAGCCTTCTTTGCTGGGAATTTAATTCAGGTTTGAGGTGGAACAGCATTCCAGCACCTTCACTTAAGGACTAATTAAATCTGAGAGGCTGTTTAATATTAATCAAGTTAATTTCTCGTGTGTCGCTGTGTGTCATTTCTGTTTTTTCCTATATCTAAATATTTGAAAAACAAATTAGTAGTAGTAATAATAATAATAATAATAATAATAATAATAATAACAATAATAATAATAAAAAATAATAATACGTGCCTGAAGTTGGAAAGCAGTATTGGTAACTAATGTAGCATCTGCTTACAGATTGTTGAATTCAGTTCAATCCCTATACAGATTCAACTCAGTCAATTTTTATTTATATTGCACCAAATCACAATAGTCGCCTCATAGTGCGATATATTGTAAGGTTAAGACCATACATATTACAGAGAAAACCCAACAATCAGATGACCCAGCCATATAAGCAAGGGCTTGGTGACAGCAGGAATGAAAAACTCCCTTTTAACAGGAAGAAACCTCTGGAAGAACCAGGCTCAGGTAGGTGCAGTTATGTGCTGTGGTCGGTTGGGGGTGAGGGAAAGGCGACAACACAAAAGACACACTGTGGAAGAGAGCCAGAGTGTAAAATAAATTGCTAATAATTAAATGCAATAATGGTGAGCAAAGAAGAAAATCTCATTGCATCATGGGAAGCATCCAGCAGCCTAGGCCTATTGCAGGGTAGCTAAGTGAGGGTTCAGGGTCACCTGATTCAACCCTAAATATAAACTTTATCAAAAGTTTTAAGCCTGAGTTTTTGTTTTGTTTTTTAAAGAAAAGACCCAGATCTATCATTTCTACAAAATTCATGGACACTAGCTTAAGTCAACACAATGAGCATTTCATTTCATGAGCAAATTTTAGTAAGGGTGTTTATTGTGTTTATTGGGCTTTCCCCAAAGCACAATACAATGCAGCTATTCAAGCTGCACCTGACTGGACAAAATCCTTGTGGTCTGGATTCTGGATCACAAAGCAAAGCAAACATGATTGCTTTTCGATATATTGTTAAAACAGACTTTTGAAAAACAGTAGAGACAAGAAACAAAGCATTTTTATTACTAAATCAATCTTAATTTTAAGACTGAAAATGAGCAGTTGCAACGATTTTAAAAAAATTACCCAGGTGCTACCCAGATACCTTTATTTGCATAGTAGCATTGATTTGTCAAGGACCCCCTATAATGCATTGACTCTGTAAAACGTGAAATATTTAATATTTAATACATAGCAAAAAAAAAAACTAAACCAATGCCATCTACTCGTTTTGTACTATAAACCAATCTTCCTCAAGTGCCATAAGTGAGCAGGTCAAGTGTAGAGCAGAAACTGCCAGTGATGGTGTTTTTGAAGGTATTTGTGTCAAAATGCAATGCAAATAAATCTAATTGTTTCTTTTGAAAAGTTATAAGATACAACTCCAAAACAGGATGTGGCAGACAAATGAAACCACACTTATGAATTCTCTGCGGTTCCTATTATATTCTGGCTTCTGAAATTCTATCAGCATGACAACTGTGTCTCAAAAGTGCAGTACAATCAAAAGAATGTAAAAGCGAGAGACGGGAAGAAAAGTAAGGCAGGAAGAGGAATGGAAAGAGTCACAGAAATAGAGTGGAAAGAGAGGGGAAAAGACGAGGTAGAGCACAGCAAGAAAACTGCAGTCGCAGTCTGGGGACTGTTTGGAGTCTCAGTCTCTTTGAGCACAAGCCAACAGGAATCTGTGCTGCAAAAGTGATTCCTTTTAAAAGTGAAGGGGAGATTCCATCTCACCTTTCTGGTCTGATCCTCGTGTGCTTGTGGTTTAAATTTCCTTGAAAGCCTTCTTTGAGAGAAGTGTGATCTCCAAAAGCACTATTTAGCTTGGATTAATTGTAACAGTGTCTCCGGCATGTCACGGGGGATTGCTGAGACACTTTAAAGCTTTTAAAAACCACAGCAATGATAAACATGGCATGTTGTACCATTTCATTTTTACTGCCTTTACAGAGCTGCTTGAAATCGGAAGGCGAAGCCCGGTTTTTCTACCTAACTCTTCCAACACGGGCATTTTGTCAGAACCTCTTGGCATTACATTCTCCCATAGAGTTGATGTTCGGAAAGGGTGTGTGTTTTAACAAGTAACATCTTCCAGATTCAAAAAATTCAATTCTGAAGTTCCTAAAACTTCAGTTCCATTTGATACTAGCTCCAACATAACTCAATCAATCAAAGTAGTCTCATTTTAAAAAGCCCAAATTCAGCTTGGTACATAAAGGTGATTTTAGACACACTAGATTTTAAACTCTAGTGTTTCTAGAAAGGAAAACTCCTCAGGACACATATTTTGAGAGTGCATGAAGCTTTTTGTCTCAGAAGTCATACTTGTGACATCCAGTGTTCCAAAATCATTCCATATTTAATTTGTTTGAGTTGTTGTGCTCTCTGATAGAAGTGGGTAACCTGCAACTTCTTCTAGGCCTCACCTCCACGAATTCCAGCTACTGAACCGGACTTCTTGGCTCTCTTTGTGGCATTCTAATGGACTTATCTTACAATGAATACCTTTTTTTACGATACAGACGTTCCAGAAGGTTTGTACTTGGTATTTGTTGAGGCAAAGTCTTTACAGTATCAGACTTTATTTATCTGTTACTGCAGTTAGCATTGTACTCATTCAACTTACAAGCAGGTTGCTAGAACATTGATTAACAGACTCATCCCAATATCATCTCCTCTGGCTCCATACAGCCAGCATGGCAGTATCTCAAATGCTACTGTTGAGGCTTCTTAATGCATAGTGTAATATACACATACTCAACCAACATATTTTAAACCCTAATATAACAAAAAATCAAACTAAAACATAACCAAATGTAAGTTAAAACTAAACTGAAAGTTAAAATATAAGTCAGCCCACCTGGGCATTAAAAAGCTGGCTGGTGTGTTTCCACATTCATCTCCTTGATGTCGGGTTTCTTTAGTGTCTTTTAATAAATTGTATTTTCATTAAACTGGATCTTTTGAGTGGACTTCCTCCCTTTCAATTACCTCAGGTCCTTTTTATGACAAAAGAACAAATGGAAAAGGACACCTTGTGTATCCTTGAGACATCCAGCTTAAAAAAAAAAAGCAAAGTTGAACACCTATTTGATACCATCAGAAGTGGATTGGAATAGTTGGATGACCAGAGCGTGACAAGATTTATCATTGCTGTCATCATAACTACCAAATTTTTTTTAACACATTCTTGCCCTTTTATAGAAGAAAAATCGGCAGAAATACAGATATTAGAATACAGGGCAATAGAGGCCGTCTATAAATAGAGCAATATGTGCCTTTGTGTTCAAACTTCTTCCTTTGATTTGACACTAGCTCTGGTTGCTGTTTGATGCAAGCAGAGACGCTGTCTGTATCCTCACAAATTAGGACACATATATTAGGAGGAATGAATGTGTCAGTACGCCACAATGCCTCCATTTCATTTCAGCGAATTTAATTAGATGCGATGTGTGTTTGCCTTAGACTTTATGTCTTTGCCTCATGCAAGAACATGCCACAATTAGTTGCTTTTGTATATGCCAACCTGTCTTTTTCTGTCATCAGGAAACATAAGGAAGAATGACTGGTCCCTTCTAAAAATAAGACAAGGTAAATCAAATAATTGACATCTCTATCAATTAAATAGACCTCTTTAATTCTTGGTGGGAAAATGGATGAATCCTATGTAATGAGGACGGCCACTTGCTGTTCTGACTTCAGCACCATCTAACCCTTGAGGACTGGTTTGATTTAATTTGCTTTAGTTATTTTCCATTTGTTACGGCTCTAGCAGGGCCTCCTCCTGAAGTTGCCCTTGTGTAGGTGTGTCCTGTCATATCTCTTGCCTTAGGTGCCACATTTTTTATACAGCTGACTCCCATCAGCAATTAGAAGTATTTAAGGCCAGAGAAAGGTGAGCTCTAGTGTCAGCGGGCCATGTTGGTGGTTGCAGCTAGTGAGTGGTGTGTTTGGTGATTGTTTGCTCCTGCTCAGTGGAGAGGAGTGTGTTTGGTGACTAATCCTTTTTGTACTTACTATTTAGTTTACTGACCAACACTTGAGTTTTGGTTTGTTCCTCCTTGTCTCATTGCCTCCTACTTTTTGACCTGGATAGCATTTGTTACTTTCCCTCATCCCATGGACCTTTTTAAGGGAACGTAACACATTTTGGTACCTATTAGTACGTATACATATACCTATTCTTAGGGCTTCCACGTAAATAAAATCACCACTGTTTCCCTGGCCTGCTCCTTGACCAGCAGCTACTATGCTGAACAGTGCCCAGGTGGTCCAAGGTCTCACTGACAGTGTGACATCAGGGAAGGGAAGGAAAATAAGCAATCCCAAAATTGGCTGTTGAATGGGAATCATAAAAACTGGAGCAAATGGTGTGTAATGGGACACATAATCCACCAAGAAAACAGCAGTTTCTTTGAATTGAGCAGCCTCTGTCCCATGATTTTAGTGTTGCTTCTAAAACACACGTAGGCTGTATCCCAATTCAGGGTCTGCAGCCTTAAAGTACGCATTTCAAGGCCGATTACGTCACAGCGGCGCGCCAAAGGCTGTCCCAATTCAAAGGCTGCTCGAAATGCGGCCCTGAAATGCGTCCTTCATTTCCCTGAATTTTAAGGCTGTGGCAGTGTAGACTTCGTGGCCCAACATATCCCAGAATGCATAGCGCAGCGGTGGGTGTGGATAATTTTGCCGAAAAAAAAAACGGCGGATGAGGGGCGCCCGAAGAGTAAACTTTAAGTAAGTACTGAATATAATGTCACTTATTTATGTGCAAATGTTTAATAACGAAGAACATTAAACATTACTGTTGGCCACATGTCGGCAAAGTTATGTGACATTAGTGATGTTTGTACTAACTTGGTTTTAAAGCTTTTACTTTAAAATATACGCCGTTCAATAGCTGAGTTTAATCTTACAGAGAATGATCAAAGCTCATGTAGAAACAAACAAACAAATGAACAAAAGATTTTCTCCTTCATTTCTGTCAAACAAAGCTGTATGACACGTTTCCAGTTGTCAGTATCATGGTTGCTAGGCAACCTGGGCAGCGCAACGGAGGCTAGACCGTCCTGTTTCACAAGCCTCGCACTTCCGGCCTTAGCGGTCTTTGAGTACGCGGCCCTTGAGGATCGTTGAGGCTGCGTACTTTAAGGCTGCAGACCCTGAATTGGGATACAGCCATGGACTTCAGACAGTTTCTGGAGATTCGGGTGAGGATATTTTCCACAGTTGTCCTTCCTTATATGGAGCACACAGCAGGAAATAGTTGACCACAGGCTTCTACTAAGAAAAGGGTTGAAATACTTTAACAGGACCACAAATAAACAGCTTGTGCATGCTGGGTATGTGGCTAAAACGTGTGTAGCTTACTGTATATTTAGCTATATACTAGCTTTTGACTTTGGGGGAATTGAACAAGCTAGTGGCTGGTTAAGAGGTGTAACTTTTTATGCAGTGTCACAAAGTGACAGTATTAGCCAAAAGCTAATTGTAATTTCATTGCTGTAGCACCAGCATCATTCCTTTTCTTAAGCAGGCCTCACCAATAGTGTTGTAGGGCTGTACTCAACATGCAGCTAAGGCTACGTTCACACTGCAGGTCTTAATGCTCAATTCCGATTTTTTAATCAAATCCGATTTTTTTGTCTGCTTGTTAACACTACAAATAAAATGTGACAGCAAACGTGCTGTAGTGTGAACCCTCAAAGCGGCCCGCATGCGCACTCTGTTTAGACCCAGACCAAACAGTATTGTTTGACTGATGGCCCTTAATATAAAGACTTGTTTCGGACTTTACGTTTCCCAATTTTGCTTTAAGTTATAAAGTTATTTTGTTATTTACAAATGGCCTAATAATTATCCTTATTGCTGTTTTAGAGAGGAGCGGTGCTTCGAAGGATAGTTGCAGATTTCTGTCATAATCTGCAGATTATACAGTACAAATAAAATGTTCACATTTCTCCAACGTCGGATTTGATGCGCTTTCGCCTGCAGTGTGAATGTAGCCTAAGTCTTCTCTTCTTCTTGCTCATTACATTGAACAGGAGTTGCAATTTTGCATTGCATGGACTTTGTACGAGGGACCATTAGCTGCTGGACTCTTCTGTCAGGTAAGTCCTCAAGTAGTTCAGAGCTTCACTGCATGCCTGAAAATAACTTTAATGTGCTAAAAGGAAGTATGTTGATTTATTGGCAGGGAAAGATAGATCACTGATTAACTACTGTAATTAATCTTCAGTTTTGCAGCGTGACGTGACAACTTAGTCCTCCTTAGGAACTTCATTGCTTTTTAAAAATTTTTTATGTCAGGCCAGTATCGGGTAGACAGTAAGAACTGAAAGAAGGGTGATAAGTGATAAGAAATGATCTATTATGTCCTTATGGAAATCAGCTCCAATTGTTTCATTGTTTCAGCTTGCAGGAGGTCAGCTTAAAAAGGAGCAGATGTTTGACTTTAGAATTCGCTATGAATAAAGATGTAAATTCCATAATAGCTGTTGTTTCCTCACAGGGGTTTTACTCAGTCCATTTGCCCTTGTTATTTCTTTTATTCCTTTGTTGCTCTGGCTTTGATTTGGTATCACAAGTCAACACGACTAGAAGCAACTCATTCTGTCCCAAGGATTACCAATGTAAGCCGTCATGCTCAGCTGCACTGCAGATGAGCCTCAGCTTTGCTAAACCTTTTTATAATTGCATTTTTATTTATGGAATTCCTGACTATTATTGAGCCGAAAATGAATCATGAATGTAGCTTGGTGAACACTGTATGTACAAATGTTTTTTTTTTTTAAATTGTCAGTTATGAAGCAGAGAAATGAAATGTTTTCATTTCTCTGAATTTGCTCTGCTTGTGATTTATAATGTGGAAGAAATGAGGCATACCTTGAAAAATTACCTTCTCTATGCATAGATCTGAAAAAAACTTAAAGATAGCTTTTTTTTTTTAATGCAGCAGTTTTCATGTTCTTTACTGATCAGAGAATCAGTGAACTAGAAAAGTGGACAAAAGCACTCCACATCTTTTGGACTACATACTTTAACCCAGCATTCTGATAGCATCCAAAAGTTCCTATAGCAGGATGTAACAATTTGCAAAACCCAAGTTTTATTCACAGTGGAATCAAAAAATAAATATAAAATTGTAAGAGAAATATTAGCTCTATTATTGAATTTGATGTCAGCAACAGGTGTCAAAAAGTTGGGACAGTGTCCAGTTTTTCGCCGTGTAGCAGCAACACTGATTCAATAATCAAAGGTCAAAGGAAGCAAATCCATTTTCAATGCTTTTACAGCACTGGCAACTGGAACATCATCATGCTGAACAAAATGAAGCCACTACCAATTAGATTGCTGTCCAGATGGTATTGAACTGTGGATTAAAGTCTGATGGCAGGTTTCTCTGTTCATAATTCTATCAATTTTGACAAGATCCTCAACACCACTCACTGAAATGCTGCCCAAACTATGACAGTGCCTCCACTGTGTTTTACAGATGGCAGTAGACACTCACTGCTGTACCTTTCTACTGGCTTTCTTCATTCATAATTTGGATTTGGATTTTCACTCCATGTGAAAATTCCTGTTGCTACTTGATTTTCAGTCCTGGTCTTGTGTAATATCGCATTAGCCTTTTCTCCCCATTTCTCTTGTTTAAGAATGGCTTCTTGCCTTTCTGCTGAGATTATTTCTGAGGAGTCTTTGGCAAACCATGGTTGGACAAACTAGGGGGAAGGATGTAGCTTTTGGGTCCTGTGTCAGATCTTTCCTAAGGACATGATTTCCAGATATTGCTCATCTGTTGTAGATAGTCTTATTTAGGTCCGCCACTTCTTCTTTTGAACACATCACATATAACACTGGGATATGCTAATTTCTCGACTAATAGTGTAAAGTAAAACAGAGGCTGAAGCCCAAAGAATAACTTTGGGCAAAGAAAAAGATCTTCAGAAAGCCCAGAGAACTATAGATCAAGACTTCTTTTAAAAAAAGAAAGACCAGGAAATCTGAATCATTGAAAGAAATAAGGGGTGGTTCAAACCCTTTGGACAGTACTGTATTAGACAGTACACTTAGGTGAAGGATGACAGGGAAATTTGATCCTTAAAAGGATCAAAGGATTCATAATTTGGCTAAAAATGACTGCAAAAAGCTCCTAATCCATCCAGTGGTTGTTCCACTGGATGGATTAGTAGGTTTTGCAGTCATTTTTAGTGAGGAAATATGCTTGGATGGACACTGGGCTGCACTGACATTGCTTTCCTGAGAAAACTGCCACTGGCAACGGTTAAAATATTGTGTATTCATGCATTGACCTAGACTGGCCTCATTAGCAGGCAATATTTTGTTGGGACAACACTTATGTGAACTGATCTGGACATAAGGTGATAAACATCCTCTCTACTCTCCAGCATACTTATTACCTTTTGAATCCTTCCTCACTGCTTCTCAAAGTTCTCAAAGGCAGAGTAAGCCTTTTCATTACAGTTTGACACCTCACTGATGGCAGTAAGACCTTCCTTTTTTTCCTAAATGTGTAAGAATTCAATTCAATTCAATTCAATTTTATTTATATAGCGCCAAATCACAACAAAAGTCGCCTCAAGGCGCTTCATAGATACAGAGAAAAACCCAACAATCATATGACCCCCTATGAGCAAGCACTTTGGCGACAGTGGGAAGGAAAAACTCCCTTTTAACAGGAAGAAACCTCCGGCAGAACCAGGCTCAGGGAGGGGCGGCCATCTGCTGCGACCGGTTGGGGTGAGAGAAGGAAGACAGGATAAAGACATGCTGTGGAAGAGAGACAGAGGTTAATAACAGATATGATTCAATGCAGAGAGGTCTATTAATACATAGTGAGTGAGAAAGGTGACTGGAAAGGAAAAACTCAATGCATCATGGGAATCCCCCGGCAGCCTACATCTATTGCAGCATAACTAAGGGAGGATTCAGGGTCACCTGGTCCAGCCCTAACTATATGCTTTACCAAAAAGGAAAGTTTTAAGCCTAATCTTAAAAGTAGAGATAGTGTCTGTCTCCCGAATCCAAACTGGAAGCTGGTTCCACAGAAGAGGGGCCTGAAAACTGAAGGCTCTGCCTCCCATTCTACTTTTAAATACTCTAGGAACAACAAGTAGGCCTGCAGAGCGAGAGCGAAGTGCTCTAATAGGGTGATATGGTACTACAAGGTCATTAAGATAAGATGGGGCCTGATTATTTAAGACCTTGTATGTGTAGAACTTGTGTAGAACTCTTAACTGGTTTAATTGTTTAGTTTTCGTTTACATGTGCACAGCTATTAACATGATGGTAAAGTGCAAATTATGAGGGCTTTAAGAAAAGATTTCTACTGCTGAATAAATTAACTTCCTAGGCTGTAGTTCAATGCAACTTTCATCCACTTTCGGCTTATTGTCCGTATCTCACTGATCCATCATTATAAAGACCAAAAGCAGCTACCCTCAGTAAAACCACAAGCTGATTGTACAGTGGTGAAAGAACTGAACAATCAAGCAAGCTAAAATTGGGTAATTTTCTCAGGAAATGCTGGAGAAAAAATGTATAAAGATTAGAATAAGCATTCACACAAAGATCTTCAATAGTACAACCAATAGAGTGTGGAAGGACACAGTCGCTTGCTGCGTTATTAGTCATAACAACTTTCCATCTTCACCAAAGCACAGGTCAGGTTTAACTTTTCAACAGTTGCCTTTCTAAGAAGAAGCAACATCAGTGGAGGATCACTGCACCTGTGAGTCTTCCAGTGTGGATCAGAGAGCTTTTTAACGGTAGCTTGCCCTGCAGGTCAGCTTGATGAGCAAGTATTTGTGATGTATTCAAGAGTGCACCATGTCGTAGTCAGATATAACGAGATACTGTACACTGCCTGCAGAGTTTTGCCTCACTCTGTCATGGCATGTGGATATATTTAGCATATTAATAACTTAGGGATAACAGACACATTAAGCATGCTAATAGGATGCAGATAATATTTGTCTGCGGGCTTAAGGGACTGGCTTCACAGAAACGTGAGCAGATTTTTTTTAGTTGCTTAGGACCTAATGAAACTAGCTGACAATTCAAAGTGACAAACATATTCATGTTCCAGAGTAGAAAAGGCTGCTGAGTGCAATGGGGAGCTGTTTGGCCTTTGTCAGACAAGTTGTCAGCATCCAAGCCTGCACCATTAAAAAGGTTGTAGAAGAAATAGTTCAAGCGAACATGTAACGTCTGTTAGAAAACATAATGCAAAATCGACAAGCTAGGCCAAAACAAGATCAAAAGTGGTCTAAAGTACTCACATATATGCGAGTGTGTTTTTCGTCTGGAAACTCATAGTGAAAATTTCCGTAGAAAAAAAAATAATAAATTGCAATTGTTAATATCCAACAAGTGACAACATAGTGGCATCTTCACTAGATTTAAGTCTATACAAGATTTATTTACTTACTTATGCCTAACACCCCTCCAAGCGTCCTCCAAAATGCTCAAGCTGGAAGCATCGTCCCCATCCGATAACAGGTGTATCCCAACTTTGACACCATGTATTCTTTATTTTTTCTTTTCTTGTGGGTTCCATGTCAGGGCATGTCTTGTTAAGTTGTTGCCTGGCTTCCACAGCATATGTCTTATCCATCTGCATCTTCTCTTTCTCTACAGGTAACTGCTTCCCTTTTTCCCCATAGGTTCTGATCTTGTTAGGCCAGGAGACGTTCAAAATTTTTCTTTGGCAGCTACTGATGAATATCTGTATCTTATTGATACATATTGATACATAGTTATAGAATATTCACAACATACTTCATACCGTGTACATTATAACATACCATAATAGACCCATTTCTGTAATATACTCACATATCTATATTATTGCTAATATATATTGTAATATATCTATATCACTAAAGCACTTCTGGATGGATGCAAACTGCATTTCGTTGCCCTGTACCTGTGCATGTGCAATGACAATAAAGTTGAATTCTAATTCTATTCTATATTGGTGGCCTTTGTTATCCTTTAAGATTCTACACTAATTTCACATTCGCAGATTCTGATCTGGGTGTGTTGCCCAAGTATTCTTGTGTTCCAGATGCGCATCATCAGGACTGAACTGCCAGGCATGCAGGATCTCTTCAGACAACGCTGCATGAGGAAGACGCAGCGGATCCTCTCTGATCCCAGCCACCCCAACCACAGACTTTTCACACTCCTGCCGTCTGGCAGGTGGTTCAGGAGCATTCAGACCCGCACTAGAAGACACAGGGATAGTGTAATAGGGATAGGAATAGGGATAGGGTAACCCACAAACCATCAGGCTTTTGAACTACTGACATTCTGTACACACCATTACGGGACTCTACATGCTGTCACTCCAACAAACGCCACTTAAATGTTCATTGCACAAGTTTTTTGCGCAAACTGTAAATACCAACAATTATCTTAAATTCTCTAAATATTTAATACTTTAGTATTTTTTTTGTTTGTTTTATATATTTTTATTATTATTAGCATTATTATTACTGTTATTTTTATTGTTATTTGAGCAAGGTACCGTCCCTACACACTGCTCTCTGGGCGCTGGATTGGCTGCCCACTGCTTCACTAGAGTGAATAAATAAAGTATACGTTATTATTTTCTTGTTATTTTCATCTTAAATATAACTGCACACTTTCTATATGCTCATGTAAAGCTGAGGAGCAGGAGCCAAAGAATCTCATTATGGATAAATGTGGCTACACTGTTTCTCTGTATATTACAATAAAACTTGAAACTTGTTTAGGCTATTCTCACCTTTACATCAGCATCTATTCCAAGGAGAAAAGCAACTGGACTTCTTTAAATTGCTCGAAGACATTTCACCTCTCATCCGAGAAGCTTCTTTAGTTCTAAGGTCAAATGGTGGAGAGTCCCAGATTTAAGCCCTATGGGAGTGTCCCCAAGAGGGGCATGGACTCCCTGTTGATCCTCTACCTAATCACACAAGCCAAGCTGTGGAAACGGGTGTAGGTCACAATCAGCCAAGGTTTTGGGTGAACTCATTGTCCTATCGTCTGTGAAGGTTCTCAGTCATCCAGGTCATCGTAGTCAAAGGAGCTTGCAAAGAAAAGCGTCTGGACTTCTTTAAGTTACTTGAAGACATTTCACCTCGATTAGAGGATCATCAGGGGGTCCTTTTGTCCCTCTGTGGGGGGTTACTCCCACTAGGTTTATATCTGGGACTCTCCACCATTTGACCTTAGAACTGAAGAAGCTTCTCGGATGAGAGGTGAAACGTTTTCAAGTAACTTAAAGAAGTCCAGACGCTTTTCTTTGCAAGCTCCTTTGACTCATTGTCCTATCATGGAAAAAGTTGAGCCTAATAATTATATTTAGAGCTATGAAAGGCAAAAGCTGATCCATAATGAGGTGTTCTGTGTTTCTGATGCCCCATTTGAACTTTTGGCTGCTTCGTTATTTCCCAAGTGGTCACCACAGCAGATGGATCCACATGTTGATTTGGCACAGATTTTATACAAGATGCTCTTCCTAACACAACCTTCCCATTTACCCCTGCCTAGGAACAGCACTAGCTTGTGAGTTTGTATCTCCTCCCAGTCTCAAACTAGAGATCCTTCTCATGTAAGGCAAATATGTTAATGACTAGACCATGGAGCTATGAGCCCAAACGTGGAGCAGAAAAAGAGATCATTTTATATTTTATAACTTTTTCTCTTTATGAATAGCAGAGGTAATCCTAAAGTGTTATTTGACACCATTAGTGATATTGTTCCTCCTGCTCCACCTCTTCTTCAAATGAAGATTACAAAAATTTTCCTTCTTTCTTGTATCTTGCTGTAACAGCAGCAATTTAGACTCCTACCAGAAAAGAATATGAAAACCAACTGTAAGACTGAAAGCCTGTAAGAGAAAGGCAAAATTGCAGAAGTGATTATGTTCCTAGGTTGAAGATGGAGCGCATCAGCATACATCTGCACTTGCAAGAAGCTAGTGCCATTACTTTTCTTACCAAATGAAGACACAAGTGCTGTACTGGGACTGTGTGGTTATAAAATGTATGAATGCTGGTTCCCAGTGCTTCATATTAGTGACACTGTGACTTTGCTGTGGCACCAGAATAACCAGATAATCTGTTGTTGCTATGTGCCAACCTCTAGGGCTGAAAAATGAAGCCAGTGTGAAAGTGCCAAAAGCTGTACTTCCACTAATCGCCACTTCAGATCCAAAGAGAGTCGATCCACAAAAGACTCGCATGTTTAAATGTCCAGTTCAACAGTATTAAAAAGATTTACAGCTTTTTTGACCCCAGCTTTTTTACAGCTTCTTTTACATATGAATAGTTTCACATGAAGCTGCAAGGTGGATTGAAATTTTTCAGAATTTTTAACAACTCTATTGCTGTAATGAAAAGCTCCTCTAATTTTAATTCTCTGCTGTGTTTGTGGTGTTGGTGCTTTTTGGAAGATTTATTAGAATCATCTGACAAATACTAACCTTCAGAAAGTTTGTGCTTTAGTTTTTGTGAGTGAAATTCTTTTTTTTTTTAGTATCTTAATAAGCACTAATCAGCAGATGGCTCTGTGCTTTGTTCTGTATAATTTATGAATGCAGTTTGCTAACTATTAAAGTAAACCTCATATAGTGCACACTATTTGGAAATGCTTTGTAGTATGATCTGTGAGTAGGGGTGTAATTTCCTTGTGATTAAAAGGAATTTCAATTTTTTTTATTTGAAATTAAAATGTAATTATATGTACATATAAATACTTAATGTAGATACAAGAATAAGGAAGTAACAAGTCAGGAAACAGAAACAGTTATACTGTAATTTTACTGTAAATGAGTAGTGCAGTTTATTTAATTTTAAGTAGTGTAAAAACGACCTGGTAATTTTGCAGAAGAAGAAAAAAGTGTGCTGTACTTTTTGGGGTGTGGAATGGAAGAAGCTTCTCGGATGAGAGATGAAACGTCTTCAAGCAACTTAAAGAAGTCCAGATGCTTTTCTTTGCAAGCTCCTTTGACTACGATGACCTGGATGACTGAGAAACTTCACAGATATATTGGAATAGAATGACTTAACCTTCCCCAACTTCGGAGTATTTTGTGGGAACGGAGACTCACGTTATACTTTAAAAAGTTGTAAGTACAGTGTAAGTTAAAAAGAATAATAGTATAATCAAATACCATCATCCACATCAACATAATAATTAGTAAATAATGATGTAAAAAAAATAATAAAGCTGCATACATCTGCAAGCTGCTTAGCAACCCACCTCTACCCCAGCTCCACCTTTCAGGGTAACAATCATTCTTATACTCGTTGTTATTGATATCTGCTCTGTTCTGTGCTGGTCTTGATGCTGCTGGTCTTGCTTCTAGCTTTTAACTTGTAATGGTAGGGAGATTCTAGAACATGCTACCAACTAATACACATATGTGTAAGTTCAACAGATTTAATGAAGCTTATGCCTAAATTCAGTAAGGAAAATCTGTAATCACTCATCTGCCTGCTTTCCTGGGCATTTGTCTGCTAGTGCGTTCTTTACATCACTTCCACTTTTCCACCCTGTCAAACTCAGGGCTGACAACATTTATCCATTTAAACCAATCAGCCTCCGCTCAGCCCACCTCCTCTCCATCTCTGCTTCACCTGAGTCACTCAGAACTCCGTCCAAGCATCCATTTTCATCTTCACCACCACCACCGTCTAGACTCCTATCACTGCTGGGATTCTGTTCTGCCACAATGGGTCATCGGAGTGTAATTACCAAATAGATTAAATAATCATTCTACCTAAATAAATCATGTTCAATTCTCCCAAATGAGTTCTCCTTATTGAATTGAAGATCAACAGTCTCCTTTTCACTGTCTTTGACCTGAGTGGAATTCATTTTGGTAAGAGAACATTTTTGAATGATCCTTTGAAGACTAAACCATTTTTAAGATCAAACACCCGTGAGGCACTTTCATTTTCAGGTGAATTGAACTGAAGAAACAAAGAGGAAAGCACAACTGGTGTTATAGAGTAAGGCATATTTTCAGAGAAATCTATAGTAAAAACAAGACTGTTAAATGACAAAGAACTGATCTCAACTTTGGTGGAGGTTTCATTCAAACACATTAAAAAATGTTTCAAATTTGACTGAAAAGTGGAATTCATCACTCTTAACAGTGGCCCGAGGGAGTGCAAAGTGAGGCCGCACTTTGGCACTTTACTGCAAATGAGCCGCTCCACTCGAGTGGCCACCTGCTGAATACTGATGACGGTTATTGTGTTGTTTGACTTTCCACATGTTGTGGTTTTTAAGCAGGTGCATCATATTTTTAGCAATCACTGTAACGTGATCTCGTCTTGGAATTCACTACCACCATCATTCATGGTTTTTATTTGTATTTTTTCATCCCTGCTACCAAGTCCGATAAGGGGGAAAAGGTACTATTTCTTCCCGAGACTTTCCAGGTACACAATGATCAAATATTGCTCTAACTCACCCCGGTTTTCACAGCCTTCAAATTGTAGCACTACTGTTCACCCTTACTTCAGCCAGATCTCGACCAGAAGCTTTTCTAGGCTGCTATAATTTATATATTCTTGTTTTTCTCTTCGGTAATGTATACATTCACTAGCTGGTTCCATCACTTTGCACCGAACAGGTACTTTCAGCAACACAAATTTTACAACATAATCCAAGTCTCTCTCCTCTCAAAATATCTTTTTCCTGCTTCTACCTCAGTTGGATGTCATATATGCACTGTGTAGAATAATTTATGTACCGTGGATGGCTGTGTTCAAAGTCATCAGCAGAAGGGGAAAGTTTTGCTGTGCTCACATTAAACAGGACTTTAAAATGTGCGTATGCGTGAATTGGAAGTCCTATGTGCCCATACAGTGAAAATAATAGAACATCCAAAATGCAAAAAGTCAGGACCACAGTAGTTAAAACAAGATTTATTTCTATTTGCAGTAATGTCCAGTTGGTGGTTTTGTCTCCATTCTGGGACCTCCCTTCATGCGACTGTAGCCTATAGAAAAGATCCACATAACTACAATGACACCATCAGTTGGTTTTGGACTTTGTATTTTGACATATTAGCATTAATGTTTTGGCTGCTGCCATGTTGGTTTTCTGGAGCCAGAGAGAAATAAGTGAAAGATTGCTAACAAAGCTTGCTAGTGTTAACTAACTGTATTTTTAAACTGTATGGTTGAAACACACTGACATGTATGTATTTAAAGCCTCAAGATTTTGTATTATCAGCTGTCATGTCATTTAAAGCCAGTCATTTAAGCCATGTCATTTAAAGCCAGAAGTTACTGTATTTGGATGAGGGGAACAAGTGATCAGCTAACGCTAACAAGCTTTGTTGGCAGACTGTATTTTTAAACTATATTGGTGAAACACGATGACACGACTATTTGAAACCTCATTGTTAGCATGCTACTCTATCATCCAAGTAAGTAACTTCAGGCACAAAAGATATCAACATGGCAGAAGCCAATGCTAAGTCAAGTCATGCTAGCAGGCTTGGTTTAATAATTGTAGTGCAGTGCAGTAGCCAAACAGACATATCTGCTAATTAATATTAAGTATTAGATTAATAAAGCCACTGAATTCCAGTCTCCAAAACTGAAGCAGAGGCTTCTATTAAATATGATCCAAAAGAAACTACTGCCCCAAACATTTCATGACTTAATTTAGTAGAGGTAAAGCCTGGCAGACAGCTATCAACAGCAGACAGCTATGTAAGTGACATCTGTCAGCCAAAGTTGGCATATCCAAAAATTGAAGCTTTACCAGGATTTGAATTGATGAGTTGCTGCAAACTTCACCCACTGTATTTTTTTTATCAATGGGAAAAACATTCACTATTATTATAGGACAAAACAAACTTTTTCATACAAGGCTGTAAACTGTCTTTTTGAAGCTCTAAAATTGAGCCTTTTAACATGGGAGTCTAAGGGACTGACTCTTTCTTTGAAGCCAGGCTGAAGTGGCCATTAGAGGAACTGCAATTTTTGGCACTTCTATGTTTGCTTCATTTTTCAGTCCTAGAGGTTTCCACTTGGCACATTCATTTGAAAGTGGAGGCAGTGTTTACCCCATACAAAGCAGAACAGCCATCAGTCACAACAGACACGACACTGGATAAGTAACATGAAACAAAATGGAAATAGGAGGCTGGGGTGAAGGTGGGTGTAGGGGTATAGGGGGTCTTATGCATGAAAACTATTAAAATATTAGTTGTCATTTTGTGGACTTTTTTACTAAAATAACTGCATAATAAGTCTTTTAAACTTATTTTGATGATGTTTTGTCAGATTTTCACAGCAGGACTTTAGAATTAAAGAGAAAACTGTATGGACACACACTCAGTTGTTAAAACTGCCTAAGGTAACTGGCAACGTTACAATCAACCAATAAAATCCATTTAAATGTGGATGTTATTTTTCCTTAAAAGGATAAAAATATGTTCTGTATTGCTATCGTAGCACAACTGTAGTTTGTTCAAACATATTTTCCATTGTTTCCTACAATTCAGACATCGGACTCAGTTATAATTCAAGATCAATAGTGAAGTGTTTTTAGATCATTTGGGTAAAGGAAAAGCAGGAAATGGAGGGACCAAAACATTGGCTGGAAAGAATAAAGCACAGAAAAAGAGTAAGGATGCTTTTATGACAATGCCACCATTTCAACAATTCTATCACTGGTAAAAGGAAAAGTTAACTTGACATTTCTCAGACAGCACAAATTGAAACATCAACGCTGTTGGACCTCCTGCGAGGCACAGACCAGCTTCACAGCATCGCTCTAGCAGTGCATTTGTTTATCCGGAGACTCCCAGGAAGCTAAAGGTCATGTGTTTCTGAATCAACATTAGAAAATGGATTTGTGGGCTTGGGTATAGTTTTCCACAGTGCACCCCATTACATTTGCAGTATCCACTGCAGTTTGATCCTACTGACAGAACAAGTCACTTACTGGGTCAGCAAAGCAAACTCCATCAATTTCTTTTGTTGTTTTGTTTTTTTCTTGCCATCTACATTTATGTTATCGTATATCCAGCATGAAATTTTCATTTTCTGGTGTCTTTTCAAGCAGACGTCATTGCATATCATGGGTTTTACTGCTGTGTTTATGTTTTAAAGTTAAGCACAGCTTTCTGTTGATCTCCCTTGGCTTTTAATAAGACCCGATATTAACAGAAAATACTGTAGAACCATGAGCTGGATGATGTATAATCGTCATGGGACAATCCATGCCTTTGGATTGATTTTTTATTTATACATCCATCTACTTCTCTGCTTCTTTAATCCCATCTCAATTCCTATGTCTCTGTTTTGAAAGTATATATATAAAAACATTTCCTTGTCAGTCGTTGCAGAGCTGATTTTCTTCTTCACAGAGCATTTTTTATTTATGGCAACATAACTTGATTTATATATCTCATAGCAACAATAATTTGGGCTTTCACACTTTCATATTCATGGTTTCTGTGCCTCATGTACAGTTTTGTACCAAAATTCTGAATTTTTGTTGATAGTCTTGAGCTATCATTCTGAAGTTCTTGGACATTTGGCTGTTTTTTTATTTAATTTACAATTCAGTCCTACCTGAACATTTCCAGAGAAATATTTTTTTGTTTTTTAAACCACTTAACACTGACCTATGAATTATTTAAGACAAGGATGTCAAACTCATTTTTAAATATCGAGGGACACTTTGACCTTAAGTGGGCCAGACCAGTAAAAACCAGTATTTTAATGTTAAAAATAGTTCAATTTCAATAGTAATGCTGCTGCAGCCCAAGTCTTTGGGCTGAGAGTGCAAGAAATAACCATGTAACTAGCTCATTGACTTTCCTGTAATAATGAAATAGAAAGTTTTTGTCAATTCACAGAAAATGTCTGACTTTTCTGTCTTTTAATTCTTTATCTATTGGTGTAGTATGAACAGCTGTGGGGAGGTATTTATCAATAGAAAATTGTCAAACTGTCAAAATACAGTTAAAAGTTCAAGATCTCTGCACTCGGTCATATTTAAAGCCATCCACTGATCCAGCAAAGGCCCAACTCAAAGGATGAAACACTGTGGTGTTTTACAAATAACAGCTAGCTTAGCAAAGAACCAGTTTTAAGTTATTTTGCAGCCTGTCACAGAAACATATCATTTGCTCCGATTTTTTTAGCAGAATCTATCAAACAAGTCAAAGAAGGTTTTAACTTCAGGACAGGCTGTCCCAGAAGGTCTGTGGTGTGTTTTGGGTGTGTGACATGCTAGCATTATATTAGCCGATAACGTCACCCTCTCACTTAAACATATTCACTTGCGACGTTAAACTCAAATGGCAACACCCCTTAAGCCATAAAGCTAAAATAAAGTTTAGAAGCTTATTGCTCACTCACTGTTTGTTCGGTCCATTGTTTATATAAAGTCTATGATCTGGAAAGAAGCAGTGAAGATGAAACCATGGCCAATGGAGAAAAGAGCATCACAGGTCTTAAGAGCTTAGAGGATCTTGCATTCCTTTTTGTCTGTTTTCTTGTTGTTTTGCTGATTAAAGATCTTTTGGTAACTTTACTTTCAGATCTGCATTTTACTTCCGTAAAGGTTGGGTAAGCAGGTCTGTGCCCACAAGGTCAGCAATTCAAATCCCTGAAGCAGCTTTGGGAGAAAAAAAAAAATCTGCAGGAAAAAAGTGAAAGCGTGAGTAATTCTCACCTCCCCAGTGGTCTTGCTAAGTGTTTTCTGTCAGGGCTTAAGCCCTGAATGTTTTGAGATTAGCCCCAAACAGCTTTTGATCTGGGAATTTAAATAAGTTTTACATAATTCTCACCATTTCACCTCGCACCGTCCCTGTCTTTTTTCTTTTCTTTTTTTTTTTATGAGCACTGCCTGCAGAATTTCCACTGCATAAAATTGCAGGTGAAGTAAGAATCAGCACCATGGACATGGCAGCTTTTTTAAATCAGCTTTAAACCCGTCAGAGAGCAAGTTCAAATAGTTTATGTGTCAGTGTGTGCACCTTGTACAGTCATCTTTTACTACATCTGAGGGAAGATGATCAGTATATAGTTTTAATCAGGGCAAAGTCTGGGTCAGGGAAAGCAAAACACATTCACTGCTAAGCCCGCAGTAGCTTAACATGGAACCAGTAATAGGGAAATTTAGTATCATAGATAAAAAAAAAAAAAAGTGTTTAAAAAAAAAAAAAAATCTTTCAATCAGGATAAAATGCTGATTTAAAGAAGTCTTTTGCTGTTTAAGAAAAAACTAGTGTGCAAATCAGGAGCCATCCCTCGTTTTTTAAAATATAAACTAATTTTTAATATCTTTAAGCCTGTCGGAAAAACATCACCTGTTCTCTTGTTTAGTTAAAAACAATGGAAAATTCTAAAGATAACATAGTTTGACAAGCATATTTTTAAATACTAAACTTCACATATTCGCACGGTGTGTATTGTGTTCTTAAAAAAAACTGAACTAAAAAATACTATTTACAGCAAATAAAAAGTATCTGATACTCATGTTCTTTTAAGAAGCAGGAAAAAAATCAAGCAAATACTGCAAGACACTGGACACTCCAGAGATGTCTATGATGTCCATCAAAAAGCTTGGAGAACTATTCTTGAAGACCACTTAAAGCAGGGGTGTCCAACTCCAGGCATCAAGGGCTGGTATCCTGCAGGTTTTGATGTGTTCCTGATCCAACACAGCTGATTTAAATAGCTAAATGACCTCCTCAAAATGTCTTGAAGTCCTCCAGAGGCCTGGTAATGAACTAATCATTTGATTCACGTGTTGACCCAGGGTGATATCTAAAACCTGCAGGACACCGGCCCTTGAGGCCTGGAGTTGGACACACCTGACTTAAAGAAATGACAAGAATTTTTGCCTCAGAAAGTTCAGGTCATGATGAAGAATAAAGACGGTCACTTATATATTGTACTTGCACATATGTTTTCATATGTTTCAATACATCACTGTGCCTGTATTCAATTTTCTTAGCAAAACCTAAAGAAATTAGGGCTGGCTCAAAACCTTTAGACGTGAGTGTATGTATACAAAGTCATATTAACAGTAAATCACTTTTTTTCAGCCAGTTTCTTGCATCCTTGGTTATTATCTTGACTCTGCACACAAAGTATATTTTAGGCCTGGGTGAAGCATAATTTTAGATGCGATGTATTGATTTTTATCCATTTTAGACATTTATTGACGTATCACATGTCATTTTCTGTTAGAGTCTATAGATTAGATGCACACATTTTTTACAACAGAGAGCAGATGAAGGAGCAGATTATTCAAAGTCATAAAACATTCATGTCGTGCGTATATTTTTTGCCTGTGAGCTGGTGAGCTGGTGATATTTGCTTTGTGACAGCAAAATTCTGAGGAAAGATCTGACACAGCACCGCAGTTTTTATTTCAGTATGCACCTTAAGCATGTAGAAGTGATGTCATATGATCTAAATGGTATTTGCCACATTTACATGGATGCAGGGATGATGGTTTTCTTTGGAGGATGAATGAAGGTTAAGGAATTTCAATCTTTGGATCCAGACTATTCAAAAACCCCTCCGCAGCACCGGAGTGACACTTCAAAGGCAGGAATATTATTTTTGGTTCTCTTTATTTAATCTCAGAGATATTATGACACAGTACCCTCCCAGTTATATCCTGTGTGTAACATCTCCCCCGAAAGACATTCACGTGACTGAATTATATAACAAATCTTTGTTGTCATCGTCATCATCATCATCATGGCAGGCTGCTGCCGCCCCAGAGAAAACTTTGAAACCTCTGAAATTTAGTCGGACATGTTCTGGGTTAGAGCTCCACAAATAGAGCTCTTTTGCATAGGCTTGAGGAGAGGGCTATGGGCAAATTGCTTAGGTTAATGACTTTATGAATTATTCATGGTCAGGTCTAAGTGAAATGAGCGAGTCTGAGTAATCTGGCCGACAGTGGTAGTCATGATTCATTTTTTTTCTTCTCCTTTTTGCTTTTCGTACTAAGAGTCTCACCTACTTGATGATCTGAAACAAATACTCCGTCTTGTCTTAACCCTACTCAATACATCAGTTTTGTTCTTTGGTTTAAATTTGATTTTTTGGGGATTCAACCTGGGCTTTGTTAAACAAACTATTCAGTGATAGAATGCAAACAGATATTCCTAAATTTGTCTTGAATTTAAGTGTAAAATAAATACAAAGGCTATGTCTGTCAATCTGAATCGGTTTAAATCTATCTAAAGAGCCATTTAGAACCTGAGTAGGTAAATGCTGTACCGCTGCTTTCTTAAGATCCTACCACAGCATTTCAGTTGAGCTGAGGTCTGGACTTTAATAGAGTCACTGCAACACTTTTCTATTTCAGCCAACTTTGTTGTAGATTTGCTGCGGTGCTTGGGATGATTGTTCTGGTCCATGAAGCAATTTGGGCCAAGGTATAGTTGTCAGACAGATGGCACCACATCTGACTCTGGAATACTTTGGTATACAGCAGAGTTTGTGATTGATTCGGTGACTGCAAGGTGCCCAGATCATGTGGCTGCAAAATAAAAACCCAAAATCATAGCCCCTCCACCACCATGCTTGATAGTTAGTTTAAAGTGTTTGTGCTGATATGCTGTGTTTGCTCATGATGCACAGCACAACGTTTGGAGAAAACCAAACATCTCTGTTTTGTTCTCATCCAAAGGACAGATGTTGTTTGTTCAGAGTCAACTTTGTAAATCTAATCTGTGCTGCCATATTCTTTTTATTAGAAGAGGCTTTCTCCTGGTGACTCTTCCAAACAATCCATACTTGTTCGGTTTATGGAGTCTGAAATGCAGAATTTGTATTATTTTGCAGTTTCTCTGAGGACTGGATGTTCTGACCTTGAGGTGAATTTGCAGGGACATGCACTCCTGGGAGGATTGGCAATTGTCTTGAACACTTTGTACTTGCGAATAATCTCTCAGTGTAGAACGATAGACTTCAGATTGCTTGGAAATGGCCTTTGAACCCTTCATAGATTTGATGGTTAGTAACAATTGCTTCTCTAAGATCATTGGTAATGGTTTTATTCCTTAGCATTATGTAACACACACCTGAAAGCCACAGACCAGAAAACTGTCAACATGTTTGCTTTATGTTATCAGCTGGTGACTGTTTGAAATATACTTCTTTCATGGTCCAGTTTATGAGACCAAACAAGTCCTACAAGATACATAGTTTTAACCAAGTGGCTTTTGATGCCTTATTTAGGTGGAGTTCAAGTGGGTGGAATTTCCCTTTTCTAACGATGCCTGATCTGAAGAGAAGTCAGTTCACAAAAGTATAAAGATAATTTGTTTTGTAGAGGTTTTATATTGGTGCTCGGTTGAATATAAATTGGCATTCCTATTGTGTGGTGTTCAGTGGCGTGTCCAGCGGGGTGGCCTGGGGGGGCACAGGCCACCCCCCCAACCAGACTGGCCACCCCAGGCGCCACCCCGAAGCTAAAACAATAAAATTTAATGAAATATCAAATGTACGATTATGGTTTCACAGTGAAGCTCAGATATCCGAGGGTAAGTGAATGCAGCACCGGCTTCTGCATCATGTTAGCAAAGGTAGGAGAGCCAAGCACGAAAGACGGCACCGCAGAAAACATTTTTTCGGCGAAAGGTTAACAAGTTAACATAGCTGGACTAGCCATCGGACATTTGCATGGTGGGCTGATGACTTATTTATTTCTTTTTTGTAACGGCATGAACAATGAGAGGTGGTGGATTGGCCAGATGCTGGCCGATGTGTAAAAATAACTCAGTTGTTTGGTGGTGGCTATGGCGGAGCTTCCACAGAGGCAACAGGTGGATGAGGGAAGGTGAGGCAGGAGGAGAGACCCGAGGTGGCCGCCGGTCCGAGTGTCAGGTGAACTGAACTTCAGGTAAGAAGTTATGACCTGCAGTCTATCTGGGTCAGATATAAACCAAGTTTAGGTTGAGTTTATTTTCGTTGTGCTGACTTTTTACAGTCAGTTACAATACCTCATACTGCGTGAGCTAGCATGACGAGTTTCTATACAGCTGTTCGGTTGCTATGATGTTACTGATAGTGAACTTTATTTTATTCATAAGGTTAGTTAGTAGAGTTGCCAACAGCTCCTTAAAAAATGGAATGGTCCCTCATTCAGAGAAAATATTACACATTTCGTATTGAGCTGAGAAGAGACGCAGTTTGTCCCGTACTTTAGCTAGAATGGAACAAGACACAAAGCTGGATTTATTCTGTCTTTACAGCTGCCTCTTCTCTTATCTCCCCTCCCTCTTCTATTGCTACTTCAATCATGAAACTGATCAATGATCAGCTGATCGTCTCTCTTGTTTGTTTATCGCCCACTTTGCGCCAGAAACAGGAAACCAGCGGATGTTTAAACAACAGCAGCACTTTTAAGCTTGATCAGCTGTTGTTAGACTTTATTTAATATTAATTTCTAGTATCAGCCGATGTTTGCTGGAGCCACAGCTGTAAAGCTGCTGGTCATGATGTCGGTTTGGATATGTGGTGAGAGGGAAACATGAAGATGAAACCAGGAGATGTCCTTACTGAATCATCAGAGCTGTGATGGAGAAACAGGTTTACCTTTAAGGTGACATGAATGAGTTGAAGGGAAGTTATGAACTGTTTCTGAGAGACAAATAACACCAGGATCCTTTTCTAAGTAGCTGACAGCTGGTAACTGTGCAGGGGCGGGTCTAGCAAAGTGTTGCCAGGGGGCCAGGTAGGGCATTAACAGGGAGAGGGGGGCACAAAGAAATACTTTTCTTTTTTATTCTCAATTCAAATATTTAGCTTTTATTAAATAATTATCTGAATCTTGCTAACAAAGTTTTTATCTGACGTAAAATGTATAGAAATCATACATATACCAAAAAGACAGTGTACATCACAACAGCATTTGTTTTCATTCAAAGGCTTTATGGCTTTAATATCTGGTGGGCCGGTCTGTAGTCAAAATGCCCGATTTTTTGTCCCAGTCCAGCCCTGCAGGTTAATACTGGCAGTGTCACCATGCCAGCTGACTGGATTTCATCATCAGCCAGTGTTGTTCTTTATACATCAATATTACCAAAGTTTACCATAAGGCAGCATATAAAGTATTTACTTGCTTTCAGGTTTTATTCAAATTTTAGTCTTTTCATTTGTTTCCCCACTTTTTTCCTGTTTCAAAATCAAACACCAGTTTGTGAGAAGATTATCTTCTTTTTTTTTAACAGGCATTGGTTTTGCATTGGCATTGGCTAATTTGCCAATTGTATGTTAAAATGTTCGTATTTTAATATTAAAAAATGTTTTTGCCCAAAACATATGTGCACTACATGTCAGTAAAAATACTATGCAAATATTGATGTCCTTGACTGCTGAATAAACACTGACTGATTGTATCTCTTGTACTTTATCAACGCAGTATCTAAAAACTTTGCACCGTAGAGGTTAAAATCTCATTCTAATAAGAGTTAAAAGCACATTCGGTTATTAGGTTTACAGGGTTATTGAATTATGGTTAACGGTTGGTAGAATTGTTTTTAACATTATCTGCCAATTACATCTGCCACCCTTCTCCAAATCTGTGCCCCTACCTGCCCCCCCCAACAAAAATTTTCTAGACACGCCACTGGTGGTGTTGTGACAAAAGAAAAGGTTTCAGTCATCGTTCTAATATCAGGCTGATTTCCACCCACACAAGAAAGCATTAGCGTGTCATGTAAGTTGCATCACCTGATGATTTTTTTCTTAACTTTGACTTTTCCAAAGATCAAACATATGTTTGCAGATTTACCTCAACAGGAGTCTGAATCTTTTCTCATCTTTTCTTGAATGCAACCCCCCCCTCCCCTCCCCCCCTTTCTTCTCCAAAACCAACCACCCACATCATACACACATGCAGTTGATCATCCGCTCTGGCACAAATCACCTTTTCAGAGACTGCCTCCTCCCTTGTGCAGTTTTAACTTCAATGGGGTTAGCAACACAATTACCTCATCTACTCTTGAAATATAATCTGGGACTGTAAAGAAAAATGAAAAGGGGGAGAGCGAGAGACGTCGGCAGAGGGAAGGAAGCTGAAATGAGGGCAGGTGTAAGAGAGATAAGGAACGTTAGCTGTGCTCATAAGATGATGATTCAGAAAAGGAACGGTGGGGAACAGAGTTCAAATGGGCTGAGCTTTCAAACAGCGCCTTAATCATTCCCACCGTGTATAGCCTCTTATGGTGTGCCAAAACCTCTGCAGGAGCAAAGGATGATTCCTGCATATAAAACTGAGGAATGGAGATCAGAACAGCTTTATATCACTGTGGGAAGATGCCGTGCAGACATGACTGTATAACGTGTGAAAATATCGCACTTTGTATGGCAACCAATGTGTAATATACAGTAAAATATGAAGTGGTAGTTTTAGCATATTGCCAGGGAAAGAATTCATTTCACATCAGGGTCATGCCAGAGTGAAAAAATAAATAAATGAAAAACCATCTCAGCTATCAGTGAGAATAAACGCAACCTGTCACAAAACACTGAGGTTTTCTTCTTGAGGCTTATAAAATCTAATTACATAGCATTCAAACCTGCCGAGCTTTTAATTGCACAATAAAAGGTTTAGAAATCCATCTATTTGATAACACACTGTCATGGTGCTGGGTCGTTGACCCAGCATTTTGTATTTTATGATTATTTTCCTCTGTTCTAGTTATTCTGTGTCTCCCCCCCTTGTGTCCGGTTCGGGTTCTAGATTTCCTGTTTTGTTCTGAAGGTCTCTGTCTGTTGTCATTGGGTTCAGCTTGTCTCCTCCGGTCATCATGTGTATTGGGTTCAGCTGTTCTTCCCTCCTGTGTGTGATTACCCAATTACCTTGTGTGTGTATATTTAGTGGGTGTCGGTCTGTGTTCGTTGTCGGCTCGTCTGTGTTTCATGGTGTCCTGTTCCTTGTCTGTGTCTCTCTGCCTCCCCCGTTCGTATAATCTCCGGTTTGTTATTTAGTTTTCCCAGTTTAGGTTTCCGTTAGTATTTCTCATGCTTCGTTGTCTGTTTCTGCCACTGTCACCTGTAAATAAACCCTCACTCATATCATCAGTCGGCTGCCTGCATTTTGGGTCCTCCTTTCATTCCACAACACGACTGCTGCCCCAGCCGTGACAGTACGAGCCGACCAAACATGGACCCAGCAGCTTCCGCACCTTCCCAGGAGTTTCGGGAGGAATTGATTGACTCCGTTTCAAGGTTGGTTAACCTGTGGCTCGAACGTGAGGGAGAGGAATTTCATCGCGCTGTAGAAGCCAGGCTACAACAATTAATCTCTGCTCACTCCTGGCTACTGGACTCTCTTCACCCGCTTGCACAGAATTTGATTCTTAACGAAATTCACCTCCACCCTCCAGCCGCTACCGCTTCCCGACCCAGCCCAGTGGTGAATGTTTTGCACTGCCTGCTGGGGAATCTGCGGCCCGGCCCGCTGGATGTGGAATTACCCGGCCGGTTGGAGCTATCTCCGAGAAGGAAGCGACGTTCACCCCGCCGACGCCCATCGCCACAGCCGGGCCCCAAGAGTTCTGAGTTGCCGGTTGTGGTGCGTGGAAAAGACACTCTTTCTGTTTCGCCAGACCTTGTGACTATTTATACCGGGGCTGTGTTTTTTGAGTCAGCTGCCCAGCCAGTAGCTCAGTTAGCTGCCCAGCCAATAGCTCAGTTAGCTGCCCAGCCAGTAGCCCAGCCTTCACCTCCATCACATTCAGCCTCACTACCCATAGCCCAGTTACAGTCACAGCCAGACTTATTACAAACTATGTTACAGTCCATTGCCCAGTCAATAGCTCAGTTGGTAGAGGAATCATCAGCCTTATCGTCAGCTCAGTCTCCAACTTCACCACCATTATTTTCCCAACCTTTTCTTCACTCGCCCTCAGCTCAGCCACCTGTTCAGCCATCGTCTTCACCTACTCCTCCGGTATTGTCTATTCAACCCATAAAGAACTGTTCTACAACCGCTTTCAGATGGCTTTCAGATGTTTTGAAAGATAAATCAAATTATTTTGTGCTGTATAATTAAAATGGAGAGAATGTTGTCTCCGGGAGTTTAGCTGATTTGATTTAGAGCGGCAAGGTATGGTGGGTGTGTTCCGGTTAAAGAACACAGAGGCAGCTTCCAAGTTTAGGAGATTTATTCAGCTGTGGTCTGCAGTAACGATACATAAAGCAGCTATCAGTACAGCACACATAAAACATTCAAAATGCCCAGACATTATTCTAGCACAGAGATAGCAAAAAGGAACTGTATTCAACACTCACATCTATAACAACTTCAACAATTACACAAGATTTATAATTAGCATTAACTAGCTTAGTAGCTTTCATAGCATATTAGCATAGGATAATATTAGCATAGTCGCGAGGGAGCAAATACACACAATAGCATCTGACATACACAACATCATGTAAACAGAACCCACCTTCTGGCATTCACACACAGCAATAAACCAAAACCCACGAGATGCTGATGAGAGGACACAAGGAACAATGGGGCGATCGTGGCTCAAGAGTTGGGAGTTCGCCTTGTAATCAGAAGGTTGCCGGTTCGAGCCCCGGCTGGGACAGTCTCGGTCGTTGTGTCCTTGGGCACGACACTTCACCCATTGCCTACTGGTGGTGGTCAGAGGGCCCGGTGGCGCCAGTGTCCGGCAGCCTCGCCTCTGTCAGTGCGCCCCAGGGTGGCTGTGGCTACAATGTAGCTTGCCATCACCAATGTGTGTGTGAATGGGTGGATGACTGGATATGTAAAGCGCTTTGGGGTCCTTAGGGGCTAGTAAAGCGCTATATAAATACAGGCCATTTACCATAACAATGCTGGCTATCAGCAGCTATAAGGGCAGACTAGCAGCACATGGCACAGAGTGGTGCATTCAAGGAGCGTCAACATAGATATGGTGAGTTCAATGACGTAGGACATATCAATTTCCACAGCGCAAGCACTATCTATAAACAAACCACAACACTTCAACCAAGCAAATAACATGTAAACAGTGGGCTTTCTAACAATAATGTAGTATTACATCAAATATAATTGAATATACAACCTTTTTTTCTTACATCAAATGATGTTATTTAACCCAACTGTTAACTGTATATTTCTGTAAATTTAAGCATTAGTATTCATATTGCCACATTCATTGACCTTGTTTGTAGGTAATTTCATTTTTTAATCACGTTAAAATGTTCCTAATTTAATGTTTAGAAGCACTTGAAAACGGCAAAATCCCATGTAAAATTAGGGCAACAAATTGTATTTTCATTACTGACAATAACCGTATTTTTATGAGAAAGTTATTTTCTGTTATTTCACGGTATTATTTTTGGTGCCCCAGCTGCCGGAATATTACTGGGGTTTTTTTTAGATGTTTTTTTAACAGTGCATGTAAAGAAAATAATAATCAAAATGGAAAAGAAAATAGCATCTTTTTCCTGGTCCTGGCAGCACTTTACTATGACTCAGATACACGACTGATGAAAAACAAAAATGGCAGTTGTACTAAATCATTCTGAAGGCTATTTTACCCATTTAAAGGTGTTTCATAGTTTTTATTTCAATTTTAAGCCTTTATTCCTGTTACTGGTGGGACTGGATTGGCCTTTTACTTAAAAATAGTAAAAGGCGTCAGCTTGATACAAAACATCGGAGTCAAATGATGAAGAATTAAAAGGTTGTGCGTTCTGAAGAAAAGCTTTGAGGACAAACTAATGGGTGTTACTAAGATAAGAGGTGTTGTGTCAAAGAACTTTAAAGCAACACTAAAAACAGCTACAGAAATGTGAAGATAGCTGTCAAATCCAAATTGTGCTGGTTTGGTTGAAAAGTACAGGAGATCTTAGGGCCTCAGTCACGTAGGCATCAGGGCCGCTGGTAACCCCTTGACCTGTTATGATACACCTTGTGGCAGGCAGAGTTGTAGAAGAATGTGTTAAACTGGGAAATTATATGAGAAACACACACACACACACACACACAACGGGACGCACAGCAGGAGGGATAAGGGAGATCCCAACAAATGACAAAAGAAGACTGAGACATATATACAGTACACAGGAGGGCCATAAGGGTAGTGGAAACACCTGAGGAACACAACAGGAACAAATTAAGCTTGACAAGACTGGACACGAAAAAGGGAACTTACTAAATCAGAAAAAGAAATAAGAACTAGAATCATGGATAAATAAACTAAGGAGTGCAGGGAAATAATACAAAGCTCTCAGTCTAAGCAAAGTAAAACACATAAATTCAGGAATACATCATGAACCCGTAAAAACTTAAAACACTGGGTCAATGACCCATGATCCAACATCTGGTCACTAGAGAAAAATACATGTTCTCTGAGATTGTTAGTGACTGGGGCAATTGAAGGCTTTTGATGCAACACCCTTTTTGCAACTGATTTCACCCAGAGACAGCACTCAGCCTCCAACCACCACAGTACCAACCTGCCAACCAACGGACGGTGGTTTCTGAGCAGTTCCTGGCTGGTCTCTGACTATGTGACTGGGACCTAATGAAATTAATGTGTCAGTATTGCTTTATTAAGCAGTTTTTATCAAGTTGATCTGTGTATCGGTGCACTATGTGTGATGATATAAGGATGAGCAATTAATTTCTTTTACCCCCACTACCCCTTTAACCATGGGTGTAAATTACAAGGGGCATGAGGGGCTCCGGATCTCAATTTCCTGGAACATGTATGCTCTCCACAATTCTTCAGTGTGAACATTACTGTGTCTCACAATGGTTTTCTACCATTCGTTAAATGATTAATTTTGCAGAGGTGAACTCAAAATGAATCATGTGTGAGACGCTGTTCTTTTCAACTAATTGCATAAAATGTATTTATGGTGTGAACTAGGTCATGCCAGTAGATAATGTCCTTTTTCAAAGCTTGTTTTTTTCCATTAATGTTTGCAGTCAAGATTACCTTCACTATAAAATTCTCATTAAATTTAATAAGCCCCACTTTAGTTTCATATCAGCATCTGTACATATAATAACACTAGCGAATTTGAAGTGGTCATGCTTGCAGCTCTGCCCACTTTTAAATGAGCGTTTGTGCGGTGAGTGGCTACATCGATCCATCTCAGGAGGAAAAACAGTTGGAGGGTGTTTTTGATTTTTAAATTAGAGTTTAACTGTGGGGTTTTTAGTTTGTTTTATGTTTTTTTTTTGTTTGCACATACAGTCTTTCACTAACAAACATATGAGATGAAAACAAAGCAAAGGGCATGGTGAAGAGCGAGGAGTGAGTCAGGTAGAACAGGTAAAAACAATTTTCTTTCTTTAGGCTTTTTTCATTTTACTACTAAGAAATGTTTTAGCTGTTCAGGTGATATCTGTAAATGTAAGTAACTAATTCTGTTAGGCCAAATTATTACAGTATTACAAATTATTACATTATTACATATACAAGCAATGCTTCTTTGTTGGTGTGGTCTATAGTCTATACTGCTATATTACTGCTCTGCCTTTGTTTTTGGAACCCACAATATGCATTATGAAGAGTGGTTAGCACTAACCTAAGGCTCAGTAGCACAGGCCTAGAGACCAGTCTGCAACCTCTGGCAACCACTCGTCGCTAAGGGGAAATGTTTCAGACCAGTTGGCAAGCTGCTGCTAGTCACTAGGTGGAAGTGCTCACAAAGATATACAGTGCTGTACCAAAAACTTCTTTGTGTCAGTAATAGGTTGCCACGGTTACCCATAGTTTGCATAGAAGACACTAACCAACTTCTCTGCAACCATTTGCAAACTAGCAGCAGTGGCACTTGACAAAGTTTAATACAATTGCACAATTCTAATACTGGAAATGAACATTTGCATTCAAAATTAAAGTTGTGACTTTTCACTGCAGTGGAGGTATTTCAATGGTAAATGGCAAATGGCCTGTATTTGTATAGCGCTTTTCTAGTCCCTAAGGACCCCAAAGCGCTTTACACGACCTGTCATCCACCCATTCACACACACATTCACACACTGGTGATGGCATGCTACATTGTAGCCACAGCCACCCTGGCGTGCACTGACAGAGGCGATAGGTGGACCATTTGTACTTTGAAGGTTATGTTTGTCTCAAACAGTTTAAAGGTTCACTACTGCACTTAATTAGTCCAACACAAATCAGAAATGGAGAATGTTCAGTTTCAAAGTAAAGGTTATGCCATACTACTACAACAAACAGATTTCTTAAGGTATCTGTCTACTGCTGAGTGTTTGCTGGCATATCAGTGTTTTGGCCTCTCAGCAACCAAAGTAATCTCAAAGAGGTTTTGGTGCAGCACCTCTATGTGACCAGTTTCACCTTGCCACATTCAGCAAACTCCAGCAACCACTTGTCAGCTACCTGAAGATTACACATTTTTCCCTAGTGACTGGTGGTTATCAGTGGGTTTTTGACTGGTCTCTAGACCTGTTAGACTGATGCCTAATGTAGAACTAACCAGCCTCTATAATAAACACCATGATGCCTTTTACAAAGGTAAAAGCAGACAGTCAATATAGATGTACAGACTGTCACAAGCACAGTCTGCACTGCATAAGAGCAGTGCTTACTGTATATGCATCAATGAAAGGTTTAGCCTACCACAATAAGTGAATATAAGGTGAGAAAGTGGAGGTGTGAGCATTTTCTTTTCTTTAGAATGTAGCTGCAGCTGCTGTAAATGCACCTTAGAACACACATGCATCAACACTACATATGAGCGGGCGGAGGGAGGTTTGGAGTCTTCACACACCCCCGTTCTCTGTTGCCTGTTGGGGCGGGGGCTGGGAGGAGGAGTTGGCCATCCGATTGGGGTCTGGAATGTGGGACCTCCCTGCTGCTGCGGAGTCGGGGCGGTCTGCTTCTCTCCACCCCAGTGAAGAGGGTAACATTACCTGGGTCTAGGTGCAGTTTCCCCCTCCAGGCGCAAGGGTACCAAGACCTGGGGTATAGAGTACGCTTGGGGAGTGTGATTGTGTGTACAGTGTCTATTTATGTCTGTCTCCACGTTGGGTGTAGTGATGGGATTTCCGGCTCTTTTTAGAGATCCGGCTCTTTCGGTTCGGCTCACTAAAAAGAGCCGGCTCTTTCGGCTCCGAACCGGCTCTTCAGGTTGTTTTGTTGCTTTAATTAATTTATTATTAACAATAATATAAAATTATGCACAAAAGGAATTACTAACGTAAAAACAAGTGGTTTTATTTATATATGTTTATATATAAATATATGCGGTGGCCCCTAGAGACAAAACACGTACAAACTCCAAAACACATTTCTAGCATGAACTGAACTTCCAAAGCAGAGCTACTAGATCACTTAAATTACACAATTGAAAGCATGTGTGTATTGTTTGTGTATTTATACACAGGCACTCATATATATATTCAAATAATTTTAAAAAAAGTTCATTTACCTGTTATTACCACACACCAAATCCGGTCGTTGGTACTTGCTGGCTTGTGTAGCCACAAGATAACAAAGGCTCAACACTGCGCCCAGCATCCTGGAGCACTTCTGTTGTCTTTTGTACGTGTTTTGAGTTTTTATGTGCTTCTGAGTTTGCACGTGTTTTTACGTGATTTGAAGTTTGTATGTGCTTTGTCTCTAGGGGCCACCGTAAATATACTTTTATTTATTCACTCCACATAAAATGTAATAAATAAATCATATAATACAAAAATCAACTATTCACATTTCAAGTTTTAACTATTTAAATTTTCAGCTTTTTCCTTTCACAAATTTAAAGTGAAAAGAACACAAAACACTGCAAACCACAACACAATTAAATATAAATTATAATATGAAAACTAAAAGAACATGCATATTCTCTGTCATATGGACCTGCATGAATAAACTTTCTCAATCCTTTATCATCTGCAACCGAAAATAGTTGTGGATGATTACTATACCTTTCTAATGTTGTTGTCCCTGCCTCTCTTTCTCTCTCTCTGGCTCTGTTCCTGTGCTACTGAGTGTAACTACCGCCCCTCCCCCCTCTGCCCAGCGTAAAGCACAAGGCTCGCGTGCAGAGTGAAGCGGAAAAAAAGTGCGAGAGAGAGGCTGAGAGAAAGAAAAAAAAAAAAACCCCACGTGACGGCTCGCGATAAGGAGCCGGCTCGCGTCGTTCACGTCAAAGAGCCGGCTCTAAGAGCCATTTCGTTCGCGAACGACCCATCACTAGTTGGGTGAGTGCTGAGTAATTGCATATGAGACCATAAGGGTGGGACTGGATGTTTTTATCTGTGTGTGCCTGTTTGTCTGTGTCCATATGTCAGGTCGGATATCAGACGCCACCTCTCTAGGGACATCTCAGGACCTCCAAGGTATGGAGGCCTATCTCCCCCCACCACTCCCCCTGCCAGTGGCAGACGCCCTCAGACATCGGTGCATTGGTGGTACTTGGTGTCCAGGGATGGGCGTCCAGGTACGTACCGGGTCACTCCTGGTGGCTGCTTGTCGGGGCCTGAATCCTGGGGCTCGCTCGGGCCCCTTCGGGGGATGAGGTGCCCTTGGCCTCTCGGCCTGGGGCTCGGTCACTCTAACACAGCTGGCTCACGGGCACGTCACTGCAACCCCCCCGGCTTCTGCTCCGCGGCTGCTGAGTGACCCCTCATCTGGGACTCTCCTCAGCTCTTTCCGGGAGAGTGGCACGGTTGCCCCTCCATTGGTCTTCCTTGGTCTCTTGTGCTCTGAGGGCTTCTGGATGTCTGGAGCCTGAATCTCCTTCATACCTGCTTCATGCGCTGGAGGACGGGGCTGTGGCTCCCCACACCCTTTAGCAGATCATTACATGAAGGAACCTTTTAAATACAAGCGTGCTCATGCTCACAGGTGTACACACGGGTGCTCACACACACAAACTACACCCTTTTTTTTGGCTCCTACCTCAAAGCACACTGTGCGCTGTCGATCCTACGTGCTGCACAATAATATTCAATATTTAGTATTTACTGTTATATTCACATAGATTATTGATGATGTTGTTTATTATATTGCTCTTTTTGCTTGTTTTCTCTTTTTTCTTTCTCAACAGGTGAGCCAGATGATTGATATATGTATTTTTTGTCTGTTTGTTTTGTTGGTTTTTGTTTTTTGCCCTTTATCACCAATCCTCTTCCCCACTGTTTTTCTTTCCCTTCCTCCCTCTTCTTTCCCCCTGTCAAGTCTGTCCCATGTGTAGCAAGTGAAAATAAAATAAAATAAACAATAAAAACAAAGGTGAATCAAATAGACCAATACGGCAAGGCTGGGATGGTCCATTTGGTAAAGTAAATCCATTGGGCATCTTTCTTTGCCTTTAGACAATAATTCTGATGGCAAAAGAACCAAACGGGACAGGCGGGAAAAGAAAAAAAATAGAATGTAACTGCTGTAAAAAAAATCTGAAAGTAAGATTTGAATTATATGGAAAAACGATTGTTTGGAGTAAAAGACACTTCATTCATACAAGTGACTGTTGAAAATTAACAAGTTGGGAGTGAAAATATTGGCTCCTTAGTGTCTTTATGACACTTTTCCCTCTTCCCCAAAATGACATCTAAAATGGCGAGTGTTTTGAAATCCAAAAGCAAATGCATTAGAAGACAACCTTGAATGGAACATGGGCAAATTTAAATCCTGAAACTTTTTGATCGTATATCTTCTCTGTGACTAACGGTGTGTTCACACCGAACGCGATAGAAGCAGGCGGAGCGTCAGGCTTACATGTAAAGTCAATGGAAAGGCGCGCTGACCCGCGATTGCGGCTCCCGCGAAAATTCGGAAGCAGATTTGCGTCGCGAAAACGCCTGAAACGCGCGTGAGTGTAGCGCGTTTCAGGCGTTTGACTCGCGAAAAAAAACCACGCGCGTGAGTTTATGTGTTGCATTTTGTGCATACACGCGTTTCGCGTCCCCCGCTCGAGTTGGAAAAATCTGAACTCCAGCGTCAAATCGCGCCGCGACAACCAATCAGGAGCCTGGTGACGTGGCTGTTACCTAGTTCAAAGGGGCAGATCCAGCCAAAGCCCTTTATTCTTCAATAGAAGGAAGGCTAATCAATGCCGTAGCAAACAACCCGGAGCCGTACGACACCAGCTGCTTTCTGGACCGAGACAGGAATATAAAGGACCGAGCTTGGAGGAAGATATGTAAAGACATCGGGCAACCTGGTAAGTCCATTTATTTCTCTTAAGTTTTCTCTAAGTTTTCACTGACCCGGGGAAGCCGCACAAAAGCTAGCAAGCCACCGCTATTTTCCCACTGACGTACAAATACCGTTCTGCTTTTAGGCATGTTGTCATTTAAGAATATATTTTATTGTTTATTAATAAACAGCACACAGTGGTCCCGCTGTTCATCCGTCACTGCCTCTTTTTTTTTTTTTTTTGATTTTCTTTTTTTTGCACCGGACAGCATTGCATTCTGCAGCCTGATTGACAAATCTCCTGCGCTTGCCAAATTTATCATGTTTGGTTTTGATAACCATCACGTCCAATAGAAAAAACAGCACAAAATCACCCATAACTACGACCCTCATTTGGAAATAGACACCTGCACCGCGAGGGAAAAAGGCGCACGAAAGTGGCAGGCAGATGAAGACAAACCGCGGCATATTAATACTTTTACGTTTTGCAGTCTACAAAGGTTTCCACTTTGAGAATCAATTGTGAGAACTGTGACCAATGTTCATGTGTGTGTGTGGAAAGCAGTGTATAAAGTGTGTGGCCAGGGGCTAGTTATTCTGAGAACCCCTGCTGCAATAAATGAGGGACCACTGTCTACTCTATGATTATTATATTCAACCTGTTAACATTTAATACTGTATTGATAGAACCAACTGATTCTGAAGCAGAGCATCCCCTGTTGCTTCTCCTGGCTGCCCAGTCCCTGAGCTCCTGCTGCTGCACCCACAGTTATGTACAGCAAGCACTGATACCTTTTTAGTCGGTGGGATTGCCTGTGATCACCTTTACTAAAGATCTACAACCAATCTGATTATATCCTGTTTTTGGTTTGTTTGTTTTTTTCAATGTTGAAATTAAAATCTAGTAGCAGCCTTCTCATTTCTTTGTGTTTTGTGCTGTTTTACAGGCCCACAGGGGAGGACGGCTCCGAGGCAGATGAGGGACGGGTCCCAGGACGGTCCATCGGTGGTGGAGCTGGAGCCACACCAGTCTCCAATGGAGCATTTCCTCCTCAGCCTGGTTCCTGCTCTGGAGAGCAGCTGGGTCCTTTTTGTTCCTGTCTCTCTGTAAATACTAGTGATGGGTCGTTCGCGAACGAAATGGCTCTTAGAGCCGGCTCTTTGACATGAACGACGCGAGCCGGCTCCTTATCGCGAGCCGTCACGTGGGGTTTTTTTTTTTTCTTTCTCTCAGCCTCTCTCTCGCACTTTTTTTCCGCTTCACTCTGCACGCGAGCCTTGTGCTTTACGCTGGGCAGAGGGGGGAGGGGCGGTAGTTACACTCAGTAGCACAGGAACAGAGCCAGAGAGAGAGAAAGAGAGGCAGGGACAACAACATTAGAAAGGTATAGTAATCATCCACAACTATTTTCGGTTGCAGATGATAAAGGATTGAGAAAGTTTATTCATGCAGGTCCATATGACAGAGAATATGCATGTTCTTTTAGTGTTCATATTATAATTTATATTTAATTGTGTTGTGGTTTGCAGTGTTTTGTGTTCTTTTCACTTTAAATTTGTGAAAGGAAAAAGCTGAAAATTTAAATAGTTAAAACTTGAAATGTGAATAGTTGATTTTTGTATTATATGATTTATTTATTACATTTTATGTGGAGTGAATAAATAAAAGTATATTTACGGTGGCCCCTAGAGACAAAGCACATACGAACTCTGAAGCATGTACAAACTCCAAAACACGTAAAAACACGTACAAACTCCGAAGCACGTAAAAACTCAGAAGCATATAAAAACTCAAAACACGTACAAAAGACAACAGAAGTGCTCCAGGATGCTGGGCGCAGTGTTGAGCCTTTGTTATCTTGTGGCTACACAAGCCAGCAAGTACCAACGACCGGATTTGGTGTGGTAATAACAGGTAAATGAACTTTTTTTTAAATTATTTGAATATATATATGAGTGCCTGTGTATAAATACACAAACAATACACACATGCTTTCAATTGTGTAATTTAAGTGATCTAGTAGCTCTGCTTTGGAAGTTCAGTTCATGCTAGAAATGTGTTTTGGAGTTTGTACGTGTTTTGTCTCTAGGGGCCACCGCATATATTTATATATAAACATATATAAATAAAACCACTTGTTTTTACGTTAGTAATTCCTTTTGTGCATAATTTTATATTATTGTTAATAATAAATTAATTAAAGCAACAAAACAACCTGAAGAGCCGGTTCGGAGCCGAAAGAGCCGGCTCTTTTTAGTGAGCCGAACCGAAAGAGCCGGATCTCTAAAAAGAGCCGGAAATCCCATCACTAGTAAATACTTATATTTTATATATTTATGTTTAATGTATTTCTGTGTGAGAATTTTAATATTATTTCAAATAAATTTTTATAATGACTAATGTCTCAGTTCTACTACACAGCAAATGTTGGCACACGACTTGACACATGTAGAATTTATTTCATATTATACTAATGACAAAATATACTGATACAGTGGGATGCAGAAGTTTGGGCAACCTTGTTAATAGACATCATTTTCCTGTATAAATCGTTGGTTGTTACAATAAAAAAATGTCAGTTAAATATCATACAGGAGACACACACAGTGATATTTGAGAAGTGAAAAGAAGTTTACTGGATTTACAAAAAGTGTGCAATAATTATTTAAACAAAATCAAGCAGGTGCATAAATTTGGGCACCACAAAAAAGAAATGAAATAAATATTTAGTGTATATCAATGTGTGTGTCTCCTATATGATATATGGGGTGCCTTTGTCTGGACGTGCTTCCCATCCAGAGCTGCACAGCACAGAGGGAAGTTCCAGCGCTCCTGGAGTCCCTCTGTGATGGACCGCCAGTCTCCAGGTGAAGGCACAGCCATGAAGTCGTCCACTAGACAGTCCCAGATGGCCGTCGCTGCCTGGGGGGTGATCTGACACACCGACTCTGTAACTGAACGCTTGGTGCTGAAGCAGTCCGCGGTGACAAGGAGCCTGGACAAAATTGTTCAAAATCAGTATTATGTGTACTGCAGTTAAAAAATACATTATTCAAATTCCAAAACACTTTTGTGATGTCAGATTTAATCACAAAACTTAAATCTTACATAAAACATTTTGTAATTATAAGGATAATTACAAAATGTATATTAGATAATATCTAAAACAGTTGTGTTTTATTTTAACTTTAACATATCATAATTTGATTGGTAGCAACTTTCACAACTACAGTGAGCCAATCACTCATAATTCCTAAACATGTCAATCAGGTAGGAATGAAGTAAGACATTAATAGAAATAAAGAGTTGTATGTTGACATGTAGCCCTTTCCTTGCTTAAATCATTAATATTTTTGAAAAATTAATCTGTGATAAGACAGCTTATCAAGATAGAACCATGTAACTAGAGATGAACCAAACTGTTCACAGTTTTATCTAACTCTGTTTTAATAAAGGCTGGTGACGCCTGCTATAGAGTCTGACAGCTGCAGGGATTATATACAAACATTCAACTATCCCAGAATTAAACCAGGTCTAAATAAAAAGGAGTGAGTATCACTACAAGGTTAACTCAGTGGTGCTAATGCTACAGTTTGATATCAGCAAACACCGAGCGCATACATTGATGTGACACCACAGCCATGCTATCATCACAAACACTGATAACAGCATAAATCGAATTAAATCGGACTTGATGAGAGCTTCTGAGTATCACTAGAAATATTATAAACAGTCGTCTTTGTACCACAGGTTGCTTTCAGTAAACACTGTTAGCATAGCACATCCATGTTAGCAGTGTATAAATGGATGGTTTAGCATATTAGCACAGGTATCAATAAAGGACTACCGTATTAAACACTTTTACTAACCTCAGGCAGACGGACAGGCGCTCTGCAGGTGGGATTGAGCGTCTGTAGTTGGTGTCTAGGCGGGCGATTCTGGGACCGACGCGGGACAGCAGGTCCTCAAACTGGCCGAGTGAATGACGGTGATAGCGCTGGAATCGGCCGTCATCCAGGCGCAGCTCCTGGAGCAAGTGGTGAAACTCACCAAACTGCTCACGCCTCTGGAGGACCTGATGGACCCAGGTACGGCAAGGATGTCCTTTACGCCGCTACTCTGCTCTCCACAGTAAATAGAGAAGGGAGACTCTCTCTTCAAGCGCTAGCTTGACAGCTGCCATCTTGCAAAGATACCGGTCTTGCAAAACTTCCTCCCACATCCCTCCCACATTTCCGGTTCACGCGCGTTAAAATATGATATTTTGGGGCGCGATGGATTTTTCTTGGACACGCGTAGAGGTGCGAATGTGCACGCGTCAAGTTAGGGGCGTTTGGGGCTTTTTTCACGCGCCCATCGCGTTCGGTGTGAACACACCGTAAGGCTGTTGTCTATTACAGCGGTCCCCAACCTTATTTGCGCCACGGACCGGTTTATGCCCGACAATATTTTCACAGACCGGCCTTTAAGGAGTCGCGGAAAAATACAACAAAATAAAACTAGTACCGGTACCGAAAAAAAGAGGATTTATTCATAACACACGTGAAAAGACCCAGGAAAACCGAGTAAACGATAAAAACGATAACAAAATAACGCTGAAAACCGATAAAAACCCTGAAAACCATACATTTCACACCTGAGCCTCAACTCTCGCGGCCCGGTACCAAACGTCTCACGGACCTGTACCGGGCCGAGGCCCGGGGGTTTGGGACTGCTGGTCTATTACACAAAAGATCCCTCGTTCAGAACCGTGGGGAGATGCAAATATATTTGGGGTTGTGTCATGAATGGGTGTCCGGTGTTAAGATCTAGCAAATCAAATACGTGGAGCTGTCTGCTGTGGCAACCCACTGGGAATATGGGAGCAGCCGAAAAAAGAGGCTTTGTGTGCAGAGGAAGGGAAAAAAAGTCATTTCAGTTATTTCAAATGATGACATGTATTTATGCCATCAAATGTCTATCAAAGATTAACTGGCTTGCATGTCTGAAAAGTGAAGCCAACATGGGAATTCTTTAAACTAACATTCTTTGTAATTGTCAGCAGCATGTGACTGGTGGTACAAAGAAGTTTTATTGTTTGGAAACCTGCTGGAGGACAGCTATAAATGCTTTCCTGAGGATTTAATGTTCTAGTACCAAGGCTTATAATACAATGATTTTGATTTTGTAAACATAGCCCCATCAGCGTAAAAAAGGAAGGATAAACTATTGTTAACTATTGATTGACAAATCACTACAGTGTGTGATCCTTTCACTTCATTGTCAGATTTCAAAACAGTGAAATGGTAATGGCAGAAGCACCCAGCTCGCGGCTTCATAACAGGATTACACTAATGTTACAATCAGGTTAGTGAAAACAATAGTTAAAGACTATGGTGTGACCAAAATTAATGTGACCATGTGCAATGAACCTGTTATTTTATTGCATTTGAAATGGTTGCTTGAAGAACTGGACCAGGTTGCAGTCGCTGTCTTCAAAGTGACTTTGAATCAGAAGTTCTAAAATTTCTTCACAAACTGGTGACTGCAAAATGGCATAGGTGCTTGGCAACCTTGCTCTTATATAGGAACATGAATGGAAACCATGTAAATACATGGTTCCTGTGTAGGAGTCCTCAAGTAGTTTACTGATTTTCACATTCCGCTGCTCTAATCTTCAGCAGCTTATAACAGACAGTTTAAAAACTATAAAAAAATTTAAAAGCAGAATAAGAGGTAAAGTTTTTTCTAACAATTACATTTTTCTAGTTTAGTCTTTCCAAAATACTATATTTCATCTATTTTTACAGGGAACAGTCAGGCAAACATTTGACGCACGCGTTTTCTTTATCAACAGCCTTTCTCTTATGCTATTTTGAGAACAGAGAAGAAGTGGCAATACAAAACTGATTTTATACATACCTCAGCTTGCTGTAGTTTAAAGTTATACAATTCTGACCTACAATCTAAAAAAAGATAACTCTGTGACTGAAGGTAAGCTGGGAGAGAGTTCTCTGCCTCAAGTTTATCCTCTCTTGACAGTATCTACTCCCTAGCTGCAAAACTTTGCTGCTATGGGTTTTCTTTTTAAGCACAGTTCACATCTGCTGAGAGACCTTCACCTAGTTTTTTGGTTTTTTGTTGTTGGTGGTGGTTTTTTTTGCAGGACCTACAGACTTAACCCACTTCACATTTCTGTGAGAGTTAGAGTGCAGGGAAGATATCAAACTGTACCTCAACGCCATAAAGAATGGCACGTATTAGAGTGGTAAGTGAATTAAAACCAACATATCATGTCTGTTGTAGTGATGGGTCGGTCGCAAACGAAATGGCTCTTAGAGCCGGATCTTTGAAGTGAACGATGCGAAGGAGCCGTGTTTTTTTTCTTCTTCTTTCTCCTGCCCTCTCTTTCACTTTTTTTCGCTTCACGCTGCAAGTCACCCTTGCGTTTGCGCCCCTCCCCCTCTGCTCAGCGCTGAGCTGAGGGGGTGGGGCGGTAGTTACACTCAAACAGCAGTAGCACACAACAAGAGCAGGAGAGAGAGGGAAAGAAAGAGAGCCAGGAGCAACAACAAGAGACAACACCGTCACATTGGAAAGGTACAGTAAAGAAAATGAGTGACACCAAGAAAAGAAGCAAAGTCTGGAGCCATTTCAATCTTATTGACAAAACAAAGGCAGAGTGTAGAGTCTACAAGAAAAGGATATCATATAGAGCCGGCTCCACAAACAACATGCACAGGCACCTAAGAACTGTCCACCCATCAGTGCAATGGGAAGATAAAACGCAGTCAGTTGAGTGTGATATTAATAGTTCTAAATGCCAACCTTTCCCTTAATTAAAGATCTGGGCGTTCTTTTTCCCCCCCTTTTTTTCCATATTTTCATTTATATTTTATTGTGTTGTGGTTTGCAGTGTTTTGTGTTGTTTCACTTTAAATTTGTTTAAAAGGAAAAAGCTGAAAATTTAAGTAGTTAAAAGTTGAAATGTAAATAGTTGGTTTCTGTATTTTATACTTTATTTATTACATTTTATGTGGAGTGAATAAATAAAAGTATATTTACAGTGGCAGCACGGTGGCACGGTGGTTAGCACTGTTGCCGCACAGCAAGAAGGTCCTGAGTTCAATTCCACCATCAGGCCGGGGTCTTTCTGTGTGGAGTTTGCATGTTCTCCCCGTGTTTGCGTGGGTTCTCTCCGGGTACTCCGGCTTCCTCCCACCGTCCAAAGACATGCAGCTTGTGGGGATAGGTTAATTGGATAATCCAAATTGCCACTAGGTGTGAATGTGTGAATGAATGTGAGTGTGAATGGTTGTCTGTCCCTGTGTGTTAGCCCTGCGACAGACTGGCGACCTGTCCAGGGTGTACCCTGCCTCTCGCCCTGTGACAGCTGGGATAGGCTCCAGCGCCCCCCGCGACCCTGAAAAGGATAAGCGGAAGCGAATGGATGGATGGATGGATATTTACAGTGGCCCCTAGAGACAAAGCACGTACACACTCCAAAACACGTACAAACTCCGGAGCACGTACGAGCTCCAAAACACAACGGAAGTGCTCCAGGATGCTAGGGGCCGTGTTGAGCTTTTGTTACCTAGTGGCTACACAAGCCAGGAAGTACCAACAATCGGATTGGCTGTGTGGTAGTAACAGGTAAATGAAGTTTTTTTTTTTTTAATTATTTGAATATATATATATATGAGTGTTTGTGTATTAATACAAAAACTATAGACATATGAATTCGATTGTGTAATTTAAGTGATCTAGGTAGCTCTGTTTTGGAAGTTCAGTTAACGCTAGAAATGTGTTTTGGAGTTTGTACGTGCTTTGGAGTTTCTAAGTGCTTTGGAGTTTGTACGTGTTTCGTCTTTAGGGGCCCCATAAATATTTATATATAAACAGACATAAAGAAAAGCGTGTTTTTTTACATTACTAATTCCTTTTGTGCATAATTTTATATTGTTGTTGATAATTAATTAATTAAAGCAACAAAACAACCTGAAGAGCAAGTTGGGAGCCGAAAGAGCCGGCTCTTTTTAGTGAACCGAGCTGAAAGAGCCGGAAATCCCATCACTAGTCTGTTGGATACTCGTGTTCAAACCATGTGCCATTAATTTAGGGCACAAAATCATGGCTAAAGAATATTTTCCCATAGAGTTTTATGCTAATCCAGCCTGTCACAACCCAGACTGGAGCACATATTTAATACATGTTCGTCTATAGGAGCCCCCACACGCTTCAAAGTGTGTCACAAGGACGCGTCGCAATCCCCTCTACGCCAACATCTACCAGCAGGTCTCCTCATCACTGTTTCAGAATGACTCACACAGCTGGCGACTAAAAATAGCTTATAAGTCTCCTTCCTTGGCTCACAATCTCTCCCTCTTATCTCTTTACCCGCTCTCCGCTTCTCCTTTTCTCTTAATTTGTCTCTCACTATTCCCTCTCTCCACATCTTCCACACAAATACCCCAAACTGGTGAATTAGAGTATGAATCATCAGTGTCCTCTGGAAAAAACAAAACAAAACAGAATTACACAGGATTGGGAGGGGAGGGGATGATGTAGCACAGCTGGAAAATGATGAACTCAGAATATAGGTCATAGCGAGATGATGTTATCAAAGCTTAAATCAGACAAAAGGAAATGATATGGCTCAGGTCCATGTTTGCTATTACGCAAACGTAACCTACTTTCCCACCTGCCTGTGCTGTGATATGGTATTATTTTTTATTTTGTCCACACAAAAAAATCATCCAAATGAACATTGTTCTGTTGTAAAATACACTCTTCCACAAGGCAACCAGAGCTTTACACTCAATCACAGATTTTCACTTGGGATCTGCAGAGTACAACCACAGCCTTGTAGAGATGGTCACTGAGCTGTTCCACTGGAGCGGCTGGAGGGTTAGGTGCTTGACTCGAAAACATCTTGACAGTAGTTGCTGATGCAGGGCGGCGTGTTCCCTGCTAGCTAATGCTTTTATGTTGACACACAGAGCTCATGCCAACCTTTTATGAAATGTTATCAATCAGCCAGGTAGGGTTTTCCCTCATTGTGCATGAAACCTGCAATTAACTGCAATGAAAATGGCTGTGCCGTAAAAGGCTATATTTAAGGTGGCTCAAGAGCAAATTAAATAAGAGGGTTGTGGCTTTGGTTCAATATGTATTTACAAAATAAATAAAGCAGCCAATATTCCCATTTTACAACTGTTAAATATTGATATTTTAATGACACTAGAAGGAATATACTGATATGGTACTGGATAATTACGGTGGCCCCTAGAGACAAAGCACGTACAAACTCCAAAACACTTGCAAACTCCAAAACACTTGCAAAATCCAAATCACTTGCAAACTCAAAAACACTTGCAAACTCCAAAACACTTGCAAAATCCAAAACACATGCAAATTTCCAAAACACAATGGAAGTGCTCCAGGACGCTAGGGGCAGTGTTGAGCTTTTGTTACCTAGTAACTACACAAGCCAGGAAGTACCAATGACCGGATTTGGGCTGTATCCCAATTCAGGGTCTGCAGCCTTAAAGGCCGCATTTTAAGGCCGATTACGGCACAGCAACACGACGAAGGCTGTCCCAATTCAAAGGCTGCTCGAAATGCGGCCCTCAAATGCTTCCTTAATTTCCCTGAATTTTAAGGATGGGCCAAACATATCCCAGATTTCACAGCGCGGCGGTGGTGTGGATAATTTTGCCGAAAAAAATGGCAGAAGCAGAGCCGCCGAAGAGTAAACTTTCAGAAGTAAGTACTGAATATTATGTCACTTATTTATGCGCAAATGTTGTTATAATGAAGAACATTAAAACATTACTGTTGGCCACATATCGGGAAAGTTATGTGACATTAGCGATGTTTGTACTAACTTGGTTTTAAAGCCTTTACTTCAAAATATACGCCGTTCAATAGTTGACTTTAATCTTACTGAGAATGTGATGATTTTATGGATAATTAAAGTCAGTCATATATCCACAAACACAACAGGCTGAAAGTCAGTGATGCTGCTCGGTTTGCAGTCCTGAGTATCACGGCACAAGCAGGATTCACTGCACTGTTAATGTTAGCTATGTTATATTGTTGCCTCTATTCGGTGGTGTCGAGCCAAACGGACTTTAACGTGTGTTTGAACGAGCTGACGGTTCACTCGTTAAGCTGAAAGAAAGATGCTTTAATCACAGGAGTCACACATGTGTCCACTGTACCATCTGGGAACTCTTTTTGTTTCGTAATGACACAAACACTAAATCCTCCTTCTTTTGTGCTGTTTTGTAGCAGTGTATACACCTGAGACTGTCACCTGTCTGTCTGTCCTTCACTCTCTCTCTCTCTGTTTCTTTCTCTCTGATTGTGTAATAAAAGTATGAACATTCATTTATAAGTTACACTTGTGTTTGAATCCTGCAGCTTATCACACATTTGATTTCCATGTGTGACAACTGCAAGTGTCCAGAGTGAGGACAGACTGAGGGACCCACTGCTGCACATCATCTGTGAGGCTTTGTACCCCTGATGATCCACCAGGACAAACTCATCAGTGTGTGAGGAAGAGGAGGAGGAAGAGCCAGCAGCAGCTGACAGATGGAGAGAATAGACAGACTGTTCCCTGTTTGTGAAGGACTGCTAGAAAAAGTTTAACATAACTAATTGTCTGTCCTGAATCAGTCTTATTAAGTAATGTTCAAATAATTTTATCCTCCCAGTGTTTTCAGTGTGGGAGAAAGTACTCAGGGCCTTCAAGTTACACACTATGAAAGGCAGCAACAAGTTTAACATTCAGAAACCTAAAGTATGTATCAGCAGCAGAATGGACCTAAAAATAAATGTTTGTTTCAGTTCTATGAAGCTTTGAGTATTTTGGATTAGTAGTACTGCTGTGTCTGTTGCATCATATTGCTGTAATTGTTTATATGCTTTATATATTCTGAGGTAAGTTGATCTATAGGGTTACATCATATTCTATAAGGATGTTATGTGTTTGTATACTTTCTGCCCAGTTTGACCCATTTAGCAGAAGTCAGCCTGTTTAAGGCTCTGATATCTATTCTGTATGACTTAAAGCAGTTATGACATGGTCTGATTTTCTCACCCAATAAAGGAATATTCAATATATCAGTCTACTCTTCATTTTATCAGAAACATTTATCACAGCTTGTACATTTTCTTTTTATAAATATATGTAAGCAATGAGCCAAATTTAGTAATGCCAACATACTGAAGGAACAACATTTGTCTCTTATATATGATACACCTATATATACACTGTCAAAGACACTTGTCTTTGAGTGAAGATTTAAGGTGATAAGACATATAAATAACTGCAACTTGAATCTGTACTGAAGCTCAGTATTTGACACAGAGTTCATGTTCACTGCTGTAATAGCTAATAATGATTAATATAATAACCATAATATTGGCCATATTATATTTACATTACCAAAGTGATATGACTTTAGTCTCATGAACAACATTAGCTAATTCTTATTTACTAGCTAATCTTAAATGACTGTTCAGTACAGAAATGAAGCCCAAAAATCATGTTTTACTGTCCTGTGGTCTCAGCCTCAGATACTTATCAAATCACACAAAGCTCTTGTAGAAACAAACAAACAAATTAACAAAATATGTTCTCCTTCATTTCTGTCAAACAAAGTTGTATGACACGTTTCCAGCGGTTAGTATCATGGTTGCTAGGCAACCTGGGAAGCGCGACGGAGACTAGACCGTCCCATACAGACAAACTTGCCGTTTATTTTGCAAATCGAGCTCAGCACTGCCCCTAGCGTCCTGGAGCACTTCCGTTGTGTTTTGGAATTTGCAAGTGTTTTGGATTTTGCAAGTGTTTTGGAGTTTGCAAGTGTTTTGGAGTTTGCAAGTGTTTGGAGTTTGTACGTGCTTTGTCTCTAGGGGCCACCGTAGATAATATTCGCATAAAGTCAAATATAATATGACATATGATGTGTTACCTTAGAATATGAATAAAAGTAAGAACAAAATAAAAAGACTGAAATATAATTAGTTGCTGCTGGTCATATTGCTTTAAGCAATGGTATTATTTCAGAATTTTACAATCAGTGTAAATCCTCTCACATGGAAACACTGGTACTTTATTTTATGTTTGTGGGCAAAAAACTACCAAAAGCAGTTTTGTTTATAGAATTCATGCCAAGATATATTTACAAATGAGTCTAAAACTGGACCCAAAGAAAAAGAGTGAAAAGTCAAATGCTAAAAACTGCACTTCCTGTAATGGCCACTTGAGCCTGGCACCAAAAGTGAGTAAGTCCTCATAGACTCGCACGTTAAAATGCACAAATTGACAGCAGAACAAAAATGCTTTTGGTGACTACAGCTAATTTCTTCCTTTGTCTTCCTTTGTACGGGGAGAATTTGTGTACAATTCTGTAGTCTACACTATTTAAGTCTAACAGTCAGACATTGTATTGGGCCGCACGTCTTGATCTTTGAATTCAGGTGTTTTCAATCCTGTTACTACAGGTGTCTAAATTCAAGCACGTATCCAAGCATGATAGTGTAATAGTGTCACCGTTGGTAGTCAGTGGCGGTGAAATTTCACCGACGGTATAATTGCAAAATGGAAATATATAGGAACCACCACAGCTCAGTTATGAAGTCGCAAAGGCACAGATTGGGGTTCACTGAGTGCTGACTTATAGTCTGGACCACTTGACTGTGCTACAGTAGTAATGTTGGTGCATTTGGAGCATTTTAATGCGTTTATCCGATAAGTAAAAGGGGCTGTGTGGTTAATCTTACTAACAGCCCACCCTAGAAGTCGCTGCTCTGGTTTTGGTGAGCTACAGCCTGCTATACACATTTATTAGCTGATTTATTACCGTTTACCATATGTTGTTGAATTTAAAGTGGAAGTTTGAAGAGCAATGTGTCATCACAGTGGCTACTTGCATTTCTTAAATACAGCTTATGGTGCAAAGTAGGTTACCAAGTCACTGCATATAGATTATTTCTATACTTTGCCATTTCAAGCATTTGATTAAATATGTTTATTGTCCCAAAAATCCCCAAATGTACTTGTAAATAGTTTGCTTTCTGGTTACTGAGTCATATCAGTCAGCCAACTACTATGGAGAGGATTAATATGTGACTCTAGAATGCATTTAGGTTAAAACCTTGACCACTGAGTTTTTGCATCCAGCCCTGACCAGTTTTAATTGTAGAAACAGCAGCTCAACACTATCAAAAGAAAGATTTAAAGGCTTGATACAGCTTTGGGAAGCCTAGTTTATCATATACTTTTGGAGGATTTGTTGACTCTCTGTAGTATTTTATCCAGTTTCACTCCTGTAATCCAATTTTTATGTTTGGACATGAAACATGTAATGAAATGTATATTTAATAAATACTTTTTCAACTGTAGTCTGGCAAAACAAACATCTGAATCTATAACGTACCATAATTCAGCCTTATTTTCTACAGTTGACAGGCTAACAAACCCTCCTGTGTCAGTGGCAGCTGAACTTCATTCGACCATGGCCTGCAATGACTTTGCCAAATTCTTCACTGAAAAAATCCAAAAAATTAGACAAGCAATTGGTACATCAACAGCAGATCCAGGATATGTACTGTGTCCACCAAAAAACTGTTTAAACACCATGAAACAGTTTCAACCTATTAACAGCAAAGACCTGGAGGACATCTTAGGTCAACTGAACTCCTCCTCCTGCTGTTTAGATGTCCTGCCAACAAGTTTTTTCAAAAAGGTCTCAAAGACTTTAGAGTCAGACCTGTTACAGATCGTCAACTTTTCTTTATTATCAGGTGTGTTTCCAGAATCACTAAAAACTGCTGTAATCAAACCTATACTGAAAAAGGACAATCTTGACAAGACACAAATTAACAACTACAGGCCGATCTCAAATCTCCCGTTTTTAAGTAAGATCATTGAAAAAGCAGTTTCTCAACAGCTCAGTTACTTCTTAAAACAGAATAATTGCTACGATGCCTTCCAGTCAGGTTTTAGACAGAACCACAGCACTGAAACCGCTCTGACCAAAGTGTTTAATGACATATGTCTGAATACAGACAGTGGAAAAATGTCAGTCCTAGTTTTACTGGATCTCAGTGCAGCATTTGATACAGTTGACCACAACATATTACTCAAACGGCTGGAGAACTGGACAGGTCTTTCAGGAACTGTACTAAACTGGTTCAAAACATACGTAGAAAACAGGAAATACTTTGTATCAATAGGTAACTTCACATCTGAGCAGACAAGTATCACATGTGGAGTTCCCCAAGGTTCCATCTTGGGACCCCTTCTGTTTAACATCTACATGCTCCCACTGGCACAGATTATAAACAACAACAAAATAAACTATCACAGCTATGCAGATGACACACAAATATATATCACAATGTCACCAGGAGACCGAGGCCCTGTACAGGCTCTTGGTAAATGCATTGAGGAAATCAATGACTGGTTGTGCCACAATTTTCTCCAGCTAAACAAAAACAAAACTGAGGTAATAGTCTTTGGCGCCAAAGAAAAACGATTACAGGTCACCAGAGAACTTCAATCTATACATCTAAAAACCACAAACCAGGCGAGAAATTTGGGTGTAGTGATGGATGCAGACCTAAACTTAGAAAAACACATTAAGACAATAACAAAGTCAGCTTACTATCACCTCAAGAATATATCAAGGATAAAAGATCTGATGTCTCAACAGGACCTGGAAAAACTAGTCCATGCATTCATCTTTAGTAGGCTTGATTACTGTAACAGCATCTTTACAGGTCTACCTAAAAAATCAGTCAGACAACTACAGCTCATTCAGAACTCTGCTGCTCGAGTCCTCACTAAGACCAAAAAAGTGGACCACATCAGTCCAGCTCTGAGGTCTTTACACTGGCTGCCTGTCCGTCAGAGGATAGACTTTAAAGTTCTGATGCTGGCCTATAAAGCTCTGAATGGTTTAGGACCAAAATACATCAATGACCTCCTGACCCAGTATGAACCATCCAGATCCCTCAGGTCATCTGGATCCGGTCTTTTATCAGTTCCCAGAGTCAGAACCAGACACGGAGAAGCTGCATTCAGCTTTTATGCTCCTTATATCTGGAACAAACTCCCAGAAAGCCTCAGATCAGCTGAAACACTCAGTTTATTTAAATCCAGGTTGAAGACTCACCTGTTCTCAGCTGCATTTGAATAAAGCACCAAATCCACACTTTAAGCTTAAAATTCAAAACTTACATTTAACTACTGATTTTATCTACTGTTCTGATTTTATCTGTTTTGATTTTATATACTGTTTTGTTTGTTTGTTAATTAGTTAGTTAGTTTATTTGCTTGTTTTAATCAATTTTAAATCATGCTTTTTATTTGTTCTTGTTTCTAATGTCTCTGTAAAGCACTTTGAATCGCCTTGTTGTTGAATTGTGCTATACAAATAAACTTGCCTTGCCTTGCCTTCCTGCTACAGGCCCGTTCCTTTAGCACATGCTGTGCGTATTGTACCTGATATTTCAACAGTGCCTTGTTTTTGATCTACCATGTACTCCATCATTTAACAGCAGCTGATTAAAGTTCAGAATCTAACCAGCGGCCCTCATATACACCCTTGCCAGCTAACTTTCCCCTTACCAGTTTTTGGTGAGGAACATTTGTTCATTAGTAAAACCAACAGCTCACTCCCACCAGACTTTCATCCCTGTATCCAAATACTTGGCATATTCCAAAATATTAGCAAGCGTTTCTTGGCAAGAGCAGGAAGCAGGGATTTAATTTGGTGAACTTTGTGTATTTTAATGGTTTTGATACTAGCAGTGTTAATGTAGAGAGCTATAGCAGCTAGTAACAGGCACGGCTCCATATGACTCAAAGCTGGCGTCTGCACTGTTTGAGTGGTAACGCAGACACTGCACCATGATATCAAAGCAACCAGTTCTGCTGTGTGAAGGCACAGTTTGCTTATAGTACACTGTAATCACTAATGACTTAAAGAGCATTTTAACACCCACTCCAACGCATAGATTGATATTACACCTGACAGTCAATCAGAATTAATAGAATTATTACAAACAGCTTGGATTCTCTTGTATGACTTGAAGCATGTTATCCCTGAGTTTGAGCTTTGTTTCATAATTTGAGGGCCTATACGAGAAGTTAGCACGAGAAAATGCTAACTTCCTGGTTTGAGACCAGATGTAGGGTTGTACATTTCCGGTAGCTTTACTTTGCGGTCAATCGCTACTACGAAGATATACTCCAAAATCATGTCCAAAACTCGAAAACGGAAAGATCGCGTTAAGTTACAAAGAGCAGAAGGTGGGAACACTCACCACTGTTGTGTCATAAAAAATCTAATGATCAATTTTGACGTTTAAAGAGTTTAGATCAATCAGTTGTTTACATCACTCAACACAGGCAGAACTGCATTACTGCAGCAGAAGACACATCATCCACATTCAGAAGCACATCTCTGTATAGTGACAGTTATTATGATTTAAACAGGCAAATGTTCAGCATTCAAACCACAGGTGAAGAATAGTCAAACCAGATGTTTCCCTGTTATGTCGAGATCAGCTAGTCAAGTACACACCTACACAGCATGTTAACAAACCGTGAAAAAAAGCCACACAAAAAATGAACGATTGCTGGTAACGTTTTCTATGCATTAGTATTTACGAAGGGTATGTTGTGACTTACCTTCACAATTACAGTGGTCCCTCGCTATAACGCGGTTCACCTTTCACCTCGCTGTTTCGCAGATTTTTTAGTGCAAGTTTGCATGTTTATTTATTTTTTTTTACATCACATTGTGTCCTGATCGCTGCAGACGATCTCCTCCGTGATGTCTCTCCTGTACAGTACAGAATCGCTGCATCGATCGCTAGCAGTGTGACTCTGAAGTGCAGTACTGTATGTCTACGATGTCGATGAAACGTTTTTAAAAAATAAAATTGGCTACTTGATTTCACCTATCGCTGGTTATTTTTAGAACATAACACCCGCGATAAACGAGGGACCGCTGTTTACAGATACTGAGAAATATAAAATTTGAATCCCTTTTCTCTTTTGCTCTGAGACGCGGGGGAAAAATATCGACAAGTCGATGAACATCATTTACAGATATATTGGATAAATGCCCAAAACATCTACAGAAATGTAAATCGCCGCTTGAGTCATTCATTTGCTAAACTTGTTTTGGACCGTAAACAAGGCGTGAATAGGACACCGGAAACAAAGCTCCCCACAGGAGTTTCCGCACCGGAAGTAGCATATGCTAACGTGCACATAGTCTATAGTACCACAAAACATTACAGATTTTTCAACAATTTTTTTTTTCTTCTTGACGACAGAACTACAGAAGCGAGCGGTCTCTGTATCTCAAAGTAAAGATATGGCCAAATGTAATTTTGGCATGTGTGGATAATTTCCCCCTTCATAACAATTCTAAGAGGTTACTTTTTTTACAGCTCTAGCATGTTACTGAAGTTAGGAGTGTGGGTGCTTTCACTGACAGGTGTGGCAAACAGCTATAGCCAATAGCTGTTTGAACTAGACCTGCCAAGCTTGTTTGTGCTGTTTGCTTTGATGTAAAGTACAGGGTATCCAGGAATTTGGGGCATCAGTATTATTTAGCAGAATTCTAGCATTTTATATCACTGTTGCGTAGGATTTGGGGTGTGCTGCACAGATGCAGATACTGGCTAATTACAGCAGTTCACTAGCCTATGCCTTGACTCCGCTGACTTAATAAGCTCTTTCACACAATCCAGCAAACTATACTGCTGCTTCTGAAGTCTCATCTCTTCAGAGAGAAACTGGGCCTACCTCCAAAGGCCACCAATCTGAACCACGGTGCATCTTTAGCTTCCATGTTAACATAAGCCAACTGCTAGTGTGGGGTGGCGCAATCTAAAGCAGAGATATGGAGTTCAAACTGCCTCTAGGACAGAAATGACTGAATTTTAGTTTGCTCTTTGCAAACATCTACAAAGGCAACATCACAAGAGTGATCTTAAAGCTAAGTGTATGCTGACCCTAACCCAGAAATCAGAGCCTGATCTCCAACAGATAACAACAGCAGTGATGAGTAGTCAAGTTTGGAACCTACAGTAAAATCACTGTGGTCATCACTGAATGCTCTTTGGGTTGATTTTCATCATTGCTTTGTGTTGTGGGCTTTGTGTTCATACATAAATACTGAAAAAAATATCCTATGTGTGTCCTCTTTAGCAAAGGGATTTGTATAATATAAGTGTGCTGGACTATAGCCTCAGGTTTATGTTGTTAACTGGTAAATATGAGACAGTGCATTTCGGGTAATTTTGCAGAGTAACCCAAAAGTAATGTAATGAGTAGTGTAAAAAAACTATATGTTCTGGTGAGTAACTACAGACACATAAGTAAGTTACCTTTTAGAAAAATAATGAAGGACTGGCTCCAATACTGTCCTATAACAGCTGATACCTGTGAGGCTGATGTCTATTGCCAATCCATCTCAAGCCATAAGGAAGATATCAGGCTTTTCTTTAGGTGATATAGTCAGTGGTGGTCTTAGCCTATTTGGTGCCCTGGGCGAACACCCCTCTGGCAGGGGGAGTGTTTAATTTTGCACTCCAGATCACCCATCCCCCAACCCGAGGATCACCACAACATAACCTAATGGACCTACACCTTTGTAACGGTCTTTTGCATTTGATGTTTGTTGCATTTGATGTTTGTTGCATTTAATATTTGTTAAGCTGTATGTCTGGATTTTGTTCCTTTGCGCCCTCTGGTGGTGAACTGTGTAGGGTACAGCTTTGCTGTTTGGGTCTCCACCCAGCCACTTTTCTTTTGCTAGCGCACATGGTGTCCGCATGCTGCAACTCACAGTTAGCTCCACACATGGAGAAAATATCGTTTAAAGAGTGGAAATAATTGACAAAGAAGATGGAAGATAAGGCAATAAGGCCATAAAGGACTATTTAGCACCTCCTGGATGTCAGCTCACGAGGTTTGTGTATTTTAAATGGTTTATTTTCTGTAATTAAGGATTTTTTGATTGATTGACACTACGTACAAGAGCGCATTTTGATGTGATGTTTTTGTTTTATTGTTTTGTCTGTGAGCAGTTCTCACGGGTTGCCAAGACCAGAATAAACCCTGTTTTATAACTACATCGTGCGTACGTCAATCCTTGAGGGTGCTACAGTGAGAACTCCGCTCTGCACGGGTAGATGAAGGACGCAGCCCCGCAGGAAAGTCAGGTGCCCCGAAAATAAGTGTTGCCTCAGTTAAAGGACTGAATATAATTAACCACAAGAAAGAGAAATAAAAAGGAAAAGGAATGTAAAAATAATTAAGATAAGTTTCCTTTTATAAATGAACAAAGGACTGGAATATTTCATCTTTTTTCTTTCTTTCTCATTGTTTACATTTCTGCTGTTCAAGTGACTGATATTCATACAGTGTTAAGTTAATGTTGTGATGAGTAACCTGTGTATTGTGCATATGGTGGGCTTCAGCAGTTGCTGTATGAAACAGTATTACTGGCTTGGACAAGATATGTAATGTGACTTAAGTATACACGTTAAGTGATGTTTAAGGAGTAATAGTAATTACTGTGCCTTAAAGTTGTAACAGTAAATGTAGATTAATATTCATTTGCTCCTCAACTACCAAATCAAATTTAAGCTGCTGCACCTTTACATTAAGGCTAAGTAAGATATACAAAAAAACCCAAACCCCTCCAACAATGGCAGAGTTTGAGGCTAATCCAGAAGTCAGTGAAAAGGGTGATGTGGAACAACTCTCTGCAGATGAGCAACTACAAGCAGTTGAAGGCACAGCTGATGATGTTTCTACTACCTCACAAAGAGCACGACAGAGCCAACGAGTCCGTACATTGACGGAAAAGGGCAAAGAACTGTACGGTGAGCACATAAAGAAGGCTGCACATCGTTTCAGTGTGCGCTATGAGAAGTGGAAGGTTGTCATTAAGGATGCCAAAGGAGCTATAGATGGTCAATGCTCAAAGGATCTGCTACAAGAACATGTTTCCAAGGTTTTGAGTGCTTCTAAGGATGTGAATGCAGCCTATGATGACTTGAGACGTATTGAATCTCCAGATAGTGACACAAGACGAAGGATGGATACGTGTGAAGCCATAACAAAGACAATTATCGAATCTGTAGGAAAGTGTCCAAGCCCAAGTAGTGCGGAGGTTAAAAGAGATGAAGAACTTTGGAAGGACGCTGAGTCTTCATCTAAATCCGTAGCCTCAGATGTGAAAAGTCAAAGGGATGAAAAATGGAAGGAGACTGAGGTATACCTAAGTTAGAAGCCTCAGACAGGATGAGTGTTAAGTCACACCACACTAAGCTCTCTTCTCATTCGAGGGTTTCCTCTAGACACTCCAGCCGGCTCTCGGCTAAAAGACAAGATGCAGCTGCTGAAGTTGCAGCAAATGAGGCTGCTCTCCAAGTTCTGCTTGAACAAGAAATCCATATGAAGGAAGTTGAAAGGCAAGAAGCAGAAATAGCACAAAGACAAAAGGCTCTAGACGCTAAGCGCAGAGAAATAGAGCGACTTGAGACTGTAAAAAAGCTGAATGCAGCAAAGGCTCGACAGCAGGTGTATGAACAAAGTGAATGTTCAGATGAAGAAATATACAACCTACTTCACCACAGATCTGATAAGAAAAATGAAGTCAAGTCTGAAAACAATGACCAGCATATGAAACGGTGTTCCTCGCCACGAAATGTGACACCGCACCGAGAGGTGAACACAGAAGATCTGGTCAAAGCATTTGCAGTGTCTCTTAATGCAAGTCGTCTTCCGGTACCAGAGCCAACAATATTCAGTGGCGACCCTATCAGATATAATGATTGGAAAATTTCCTTTCAGACTCTGATTGACAGGAAAAATATACCAACTGAAGAGAAGACTTATTATCTGAGGAAATATGTAAGTGGACCTGCAAGGAAGGCAATAGAAGGCTACTTCCCGCTTGGCACAGAGTCTGCATACTATGCAGCATGGACAGTTCTCGAAGAGAGGTATGGCAATCCCTTCCTTGTAGCAAAGGCCTTCAGAGACAAACTTGACGCATGGCCTAAGATAAGCTCTAAAGGCAGTATGGAACTTCAAGCATTTGCTGGCTTCCTTTGCTGCTGTAAGACAGCCATGTCGCAAATGAAGGGGCTTGAAGTGCTCAATGACTGCAATGAAAACCAAAAAATGCTCGCAAAACTTCCAGATTGGCTTACTTCAATGTGGAACAGAAAGGTTACAGAAGTGCAAGAAGAGACTCACACCTTTCCATGCTTCGGCCAGTTTGTAGATTTCATCTCACGGGAAGCCAAAATTGCCTGTAATCCCATAACATCTCTCTTTGCTCTGAAGCCAAGTGAAACTGAAGGGGCAAAAACAACAAGGAACAGAGGCAATGGAGCAAAGGTGCTAGCAACTAACTCAAATGAAAGGACTGTTAGTGCTAGTTGTGTGTACTGTGAAAGGTCGGGTCACAGCCTACTTAAGTTTGTTCAAGACAAGAAGTTATGTTTTGGCTGTCTGAACTCTGGTCATCGCTCCAAGGATTGTGAAGGGAGAGAAACCTGTGACACATGTAATAAAAGACATCCAACATGTCTTCATGACAGTCGCACGAAGGAAGAAAGAACAAGGAGAAATCCACACAAGAACAGTGACAGGACAAGACAAACGAACGCAGATGTCTCACAAGACAACAGTGTCACACCAACAACAAGTGAAGCAACTTCTAACAGAGTCACACAGAATGTTGACGACACTCACACATCTTCCAAATTCTTGTGTACGCGCTCCTTGATACACAGAGCGATACGACCTTTATTCTTGAAGAAACGGCACAAGCTCTGCATATCAAAGGTGAATCGACTCAGCTAAAGCTCACTACTATGTCTTCAAGAAACACAGTTGTGTCCTGTCGCAAGCTCTCGGGTCTACAAGTCAGAGGGTTCTACTCAAATAAGACCATTTCTCTACCAGTGACGTATGCCAGAGACTTTATTCCCGCAAACCAAGATCACATTCCATCGCCCGCAACAGCTAAGGCATGGTCTCATCTTGAATGCATTGCAAGTGAGATCGCTCCACTACAAAGCTGTGATGTTGGTCTGCTGATTGGGTACAACTGCCCCCAAGCACTTGTTCCTCATGAGGTTGTGTCTGGAAAGGAAAATCAGCCGTTTGCCCAAAGAACTGATCTGGGATGGAGTATTGTTGGTTATGGCAATCCATGTCTCGATTATGGAGACGCCTTCGGAATAAGTCACCAAGTCATTGTGAAGGAAGTGGTGCCTGACATTAATCCCTCTTCAAATCTCACCAACAAGGTTCACTATGTCTACAGAACTCAAATAAAGGAAATGATCTCTCCCACAGAGGTCCTAAAGATGTTGGAGTCTGACTTTGTTGAGAAAGCACCAGAAGACACAAAGGTCTCTCAAGAAGATCTCAAGTTTTTAACAAGGATGAAGGCCGGCATTAGGCACAAGGAGGATGGTCATTTTGAAATGCCACTCCCATTTAAGAGCGAAAGGCCGAACCTGACAAACAACAAGGTATGTGCTATTCATCGCCTCAAATGTTTAGAAAAAAGGCTCAAGAGTAACAAGCAGTACTATATGGACTATAAGAAATTTATGGATGAGATCCTAGCCCATGGAGATGCTGAAAAGGTCCCAGAGCAAGACATTGACAAGACACCAGTTTGGTACATCCCACACCATGGTGTGTATCATCCACAAAAACCCGGAAAGATTCGTGTCGTCTTTGATGCCTCTGCCAAGTTCCAAGGCGCTTCCTTAAATGACCATCTCCTCACTGGTCCAGAGCTAACAAACACCTTGATCGGAGTCTTGTGTCGCTTCTGAAGAGGCCCAGTGGCTTTCATGTGTGACATCGAACGCATGTTCCACCAATTCCATGTGCATGCTTGTGACCAAGATTACCTACGGTTCTTGTGGTGGGAGAACGGTGACCTTGAAACTCCATTCACTGTCTACAGGATGAAGGTACACCTATTTGGAGCAGCATCTTCTCCAGGTTGCGCCAACTATGGCCTCAAGCATCTTGCAGCTGAAGGGGAAGGAAGTTTTAATGAAGATCATCAAAACCAACTTCTATGTTGATGACGGACTAGCAAGTGTTGACACTGAAGATCAGGCAATACAGCTGGTTAATGAAGCACGCAAACTCTGCAGCATGGGCAAACTTCGGTTGCACAAGTTCATCTCAAACAGCACCAAAGTTCTAGCTTCGCTTCCGAAAGAAGAATGCGCTGCAGCTCCCAAAGAGCTAGATATGGCACTCGGTGAAGTACACATGGAAAGAGCACTTGGCGTACAATGGTGTGTGGCGTCAGATCAATTTCAGTTCAGAGTAGTTGTTAAGGACAAACCACTCACCAGAAGAGGAGTATTGGCCACAGTTGCCTCTGTGTTCGATCCACTTGGGTTTGTGTCACCTTTCATTCTGCTGGGAAAGCAGATTTTGCAACAAATGTGTCGAGATAAACTCAGCTGGGATGATAACTTACCTGACAGACTTCGACCTCAGTGGGAGTATTGGTTGCGTGATCTGGGAAACCTTGCAGACGTAAAGGTTCACAGATGCTACATTCCTTCGAACTTCAAGGCACAGCACTACGAACTTCATCATTCAAGCACAACTGGTGAAGTCCACTGCTCATTGGTGATGGGAAGATCAAGAGTTCCACCAACCAAAGTCACAAATATACCTCGGCTTGAGTTGTCGGCGGCTGTTGTTGCTGTGCGCACTGGTGACATGCTGAAAAGGGAATTGGAAATGGAAATTTCAGAAGAAAGGTATTGGACTGACTCGAAGGTGGTACTCGGATACCTCAGCAATGAAGCCAGAAGATTTCATGTGTTTGTTGCAAACCGAGTGGAACGCATCGAACAAAGCACAGATTCAACCCAATGGTAACTTCCGAAGATAATCCGGCAGACCACGCCTCAAGAGGTCTTACAGCAGAACAACTTGTAGCATCAAACTGGTTCAAAGGCCCAGACCTCCTTTGGCAAAAGGTCATACCCAGTGGGGAAATTAAGGTGGGAGAGTTATCAACCAGTGACCCGGAGGTTAAGAAGGTTCAAGTCCACAAGATACAAGGGGAGGAACAAAGGTCACTGTTAGATCGCTTACACAAGTTTTCCGACTGGTCTAGGATGATTAAGGCAGTTGCTAGACTCAAGCGCTATGTGAAAGAAGCAAAGGATCACAAGAGTAGATCACACGACATCAGTAGCCTACAAGAGAGAAAGGAAGCAGAGTTAACAATCATAAAGATGGTTCAAGAAACAGCCTTTGCTCAGCAAATAAAAACCTTGCAACATCATGATGTGATGCAGATGAAAGACAAGGTTAGCAAGTTACACAAGTTATGTCCATTTCTTGATGACCAAGGCATTCTTCGGGTAGGCGGACGCTTAACACATGCAGCTTTGCACCCCAATGTCAAGCATCCCGCGATCCTGCCAAGAGACAGTCACGTGTCGGCATTACTGGTCAAACATTATCACGAGAAGACATACCATCAAGGACGAGGGATCACCATGAATGAACTTCGAGCTAACGGATTCTGGATTCTTGGATGCAGCAAGATTGTGTCATCTTACATCTATAAATGTGTAAAATGCAGAAGGTTCAGAAGGCGCACAGAGCAGCAGAAGATGGAAGACCTCCCAGAGGATCGGATGGAGACCACACCGCCATTCACCTACTGTGGGATGGACTGCTTTGGTCCTTTTTATGTCAAAGAAGGCCGCAAGGAGCTAAAGCGTTATGGCTTGCTAATCACTTGCATGTGCTCCAGAGCAGTGCATCTTGAAATGCTTGACGATCTCTCTACAGATTTCCTCATCAACTCCTTACGTGCATTCATGGCCATCAGAGGTACAGTTCGCCAGATAAGATGCGATCAAGGCACTAATTTTGTCGGCACTAGAAATGAGTTTATTGGAGCATTTAAGGAAATGGATCAAGCCAAGCTAGGGAAACTGGACTGTGAGTTTCTCATGAACACCCCAGCATCTAGTCATATGGGTGGTGTCTGGGAAAGACAAATTCGCACCATAAGAAGTGTTCTCATGTCCATTCTGGAACAGTCAGCCAAACAACTCGACAGCTCCTCTCTGAGGACATTCCTGTATGAAGTCATGGCAGTGATTAATAGCAGACCATTGACTACTGACCAACTATGTGATCCATCAAACCCAGAACCTTTGACACCGAATCACATACTAACCATGAAGTCCACAATCATCTCTCCACCTCCAGGAAGGTTTGTGAAAGAAGATCTTTATCTCCGTAAGAGGTGGCGTCGTGTTCAACTACTTGCCAACACTTTCTGGACAAGGTGGAAAAAGGAGTATTTGTTAAATCTTCAAGGCAGACAGAAGTGGACCAAAGAGCACAGAAATGCTAAGATCAATGATGTTGTCCTCCTGAAGGATGAGATAACTCCACGCAACCAGTGGAAGTTGGCAAGGATCATTGAAGTGTATCCTGGAAAGGATGGAAAAGTGAGGAAGGTGAAATTGCTGCTGAGTGATCCAACCCTGGTTAGAGCAGGAAAACGTACCTCCAAACCTGTGCACCTGGAAAGACCCATTCAGAAGACAGTCATTCTGATGGAAGCGGAAGAAGATTCTCCACCGCACTCTGCTTAAAGGATAATTCATGATAGTTCATTCAAAAGCCGTTCATTAGTTCATAGGTAATACTTTATTCTTTTTAATCACAAGTGATTGGTGGGAGTGTAACGGTCTTTTGCATTTGATGTTTGTTGCATTTGATGTTTGTTGCATTTAATATTTGTTAAGCTGTATGTCTGGATTTTGTTCCTTTGCGCCCTCTGGTGGTGAACTGTGTAGGGTACAGCTTTGCTGTTTGGGTCTCCACCCAGCCACTTTTCTTTTGCTAGCGCACATGGTGTCCGCATGCTGCAACTCACAGTTAGCTCCACACATGGAGAAAATATCGTTTAAAGAGTGGAAATAATTGACAAAGAAGATGGAAGATAAGGCAATAAGGCCATAAAGGACTATTTAGCACCTCCTGGATGTCAGCTCACGAGGTTTGTGTATTTTAAATGGTTTATTTTCTGTAATTAAGGATTTTTTGATTGATTGACACTACGTACAAGAGCGCATTTTGATGTGATGTTTTCGTTTTGTTTTGTCTGTGAGCAGTTCTCACGGGTTGCCAAGACCAGAATAAACCCTGTTTTATAACTACATCGAGCGTACGTCAATCCTTGAGGGTGCTACAACCTTAGTTTACAGATTAGCTTTGTCTAGGGTTTATTTCTGGGATTTCGCACAACTCAGGACTCAGATGAGGAATACAAAATGGGCTTGGATTTACAACATTACGAATGAAATGTGCTCTAATTGGAAGCAGCCGGCCCTCCTCCCCTTTCAACGGGTTGTGTGTGAGACTTTAAATCATCAAACTGTAAATTATACATTTTAAATTGTTTTTGATCCCTTTACCCCTAGTCCTAAAGTGTATATTTATTTTCTCACTCTTCTTATATTTATTGTTTGTTTACTTGCACTGCTGTAACTGGTGCCTCATCATCTCATCTCTCTATATACTGTACTGTATATAGCGAAGATGACAATGAAGTTTGCTTTGACTTCAGCACAGCAGCAAGCAGGTGCACCGAGGGCTCTTGCGCTCACTTTATAAAATTTTGAAAAAACATTGGTACAAATTACAAATGTCTGTATCATAATGTCTTATTTTGTTTTATTTTGTGAGTTGGTTATTAGATGCTGGTCCAGCCAGCCAGAGAATCCCCTGCCGCCCTGCCCTCTCCTCCCTGTGTCACAAGCAGCAGTCGCACCTCGCAAATGGAGGGCGCCCTCGCTCCCAGGAAATGGGTGGCAGAAAACCAATCAGTGCCTTTTCCATCTCCAAAATGCGCTGGCTGATGTTGGGGCAGCATGAGTACGAGCAACTTTTCTTTTGGAGATGTCCATGATGCCGCCCCCCCCCCCACCACGATGCCGCCACGGGCAACTGCCCGTGTTGCCCCTATCAAAAACCGCTACTGGATATAGTCATCTGCTATGGTGGTTATATGTGGTTAGCTGCTCCACATATGAACATGTCTGACTTTTCTGTCATAAAACCTCTAACAATTCACTCAGAACTTCCTGAGCTGTTCTGCATTGCAGCAATAATGTCTGAATGTCACAAAATCCCATGGCGCACCATTTGGAAGCCACTGCTCTAGATAAAGGAAAATAACTTTTATTGGAGCAAACACCATAAAATAAATTCAACACATTACATGTAAAGTCATTTTATTACACTTACCCATGAATTTGGAATTAAATCACTCTTTAAACCGGTTCCTTTAATAACCTTTTTTTTTCCTTTTTACCCATGGGAGAGAGAAAGTTAAGCAGGAAGGTATCCAGCGAGTGTATTTGATTCTGATTTGGATGCATTACTATTCATGCAATTTGCCAGGCCCAGACACCAAAAGCAGAAAAAAAGTGTGCAGAGAAAGCTGCTCTAAATTAGTTCAAAGACCAAAAATAGAAGCTTTTTGGAAATAAGTATGTAGTAACTAGCTAATATGACTGTCAGTGTGATAAATGACATACTGTATTTATTATTCAGTTCCATATAATGGCATGGGATACTCATCTCTTTTCTTTTTTTTACTGCAGTGCCCTTGCTTTTAACTCATTGTACAGCCATCTAGAAGTGGACCTAAGGAAGCATTGCAAAGTCCACAGGATGGCCTTTCAAAGTGTGAAAAATTAATTTAATTACACATTAATTTCAAAAGAATGCACTGCTGTTCCATTTGTGTCGATCCCAGATGTGATGAAATTAATGTTTTTTGATCCTTCTCCTGTCATTGTGAAGCAGAATCTAATGCTGGATTGTTCACATACTAAATGACAAGAGATTAAACCCATGTTTCCTGACAGGTTAGTTCGACCCTACTGATGATGTCTTGTTGCTATAGCAATACTGTTCAGTATGAGAGGAACTGCAGGTTCACACATTTGATTTATGTGCCTGGCTGATGAGCCAGTGGTGCAAAGCTACTACCTGAATGCCACCAAGTCAGAATCCTGTCTAGATGAAGTGATACCAGACTGATGTGCATCTTTGGAGCTTGCTCCATGGCCAAAAGCAACGAGAGTTGAAAATGAAGTCAATGCAGAAGTGACATAAACTGCAGTGCTGCTAGGTGTCAGTTGAGGCTGCAAAAGGGAGTCAGTGTCTTAGAAAGTGCTCAACTTTCCAGCATCACAAAGGATGTTTGCAGGCTGAACTAGACCTCTCCTCCACTTTTGTGCTGTTGGTATTTTTTGGGCATTTTTAATGGAATTATCTAACAAAGACCTGCTGGGGGTTACAAATTATCCAAGAAATTTGTGCTTCAGTTCTGGTGGGTGGAATTCTAGTATTTTATCAGGCGGCTAACGGCAACATTTTAAATGAAGAGTCCAAAAGAAATGGTGACGTCACAGTGGGTACCTCCATCGTTGACTGGTGAAGGAGAGCTGCTTTTTTCCTGCCTCCCTTTCCTCACCCCGACTCGATCGCCGCCGCTCCCTGAGCCTGATTCTGCTAGAGGTTTCTTCATGTTAAAAGGGAGTTTTTCCTTTCCACTGCTGCCAAGTGCTTGCTCATAAAGGTTCATCTGATTGTTGGGGTTCTTTCTCTATTACTAAAATGTATTTAACGTACAATGTCAAGCATCTTGCGGCAGCTGTTGTGGGTGATTTAAGTTTTAAAAAAGGCAATATAAATAAAATTAAATTTAACTGAACTGCATGTTTGTAAAGAAAAGAAGAAGAAACTCTCAGCTGTTGCCTTATTTTACATGGAGTCACTTCAGCGGATGGATTCACATGTTTCAATTGGCACAACCCTCCTGTTTATCTAGGCTTAGAATTGGCACTGTGAGTACACTAGCATTGTGACACCCTGAGACTAGATGAACATGTTAACCATGACGATACAGAGTCATTATTAACCCCTTTTCTGCTATTAGCTATTTGGCTCGATTTGACTCGGTTTGGGTCATTTTTCAATTAAAATCGAGCACCACTGAATGCGTGTGGCTTTGTTGCACATGTTAGGCACAGCACAGAAGCATGTTGAGGTGAAGGTAAACCTGCTGCTAAGTGTATGGCTTTTCGTCAGAGTCTGGAATCCTGGTGTTGTTTTTTTGTGTAGCCATTTCAATCATGATTCTACTGACTAACCAATTGGTAGCATGCACTCTGCTGAAATCACATTTTTTGGATTGCCTCAGATTGCTTGGAAACCCAGCTAAATAGGTACTAAAAAAGTGGCAGGTACTACCTTTAAATGGAAAGTCCTAAAAACCGAGCTGACCCGAGTAGGTACTAGTGGAAAATGGCTATTAGTTTATTAAGAACCCAGTGAACAACTTTTCAATAACACTGCTATCTCTGTGTTAGCTGCCCTAAATTAGTTCAAAGACCAAAAATAACAGCTTTTTGGAAACAAGTATGTAGTAACTAGCTAATATGACTGTCACATCTTGAAGAAGCTCCATCCCTCCCACAACTCCCCCATTATGGTTAAAAAATCAATGGATAACACAGTTAATCACCACAGTTCATCAAAGGGCTCAGGAAATAAAGCAATGCAGTAATTCGAGCCCTACTTTCTCCAGCACACATGTGAACAAGGCAGCAAACCCAAATTGTGTGAATATATTTGTAAGAGGTAAAAACATCTAAAGGCAAAGAATAAAACATGGTTTGAATGGGTGACAACAGCTTGTAGTAAAAAGTGCAGCGAGTGCTCTGTAAGAGTAGAAAAGTACTACATAAGTACCAGGCCATTTTAAAAGTATTTAGAGATTGTGACAAGTTGTCTGGGTGAAGATTTTGTGCCTGTGATGTGTAAATAGCAATATCCATATAATAGCACTAGGCTGTAGATATAAACATGGATTTGCTTTTCATCTGTTTTCTGAAAGGAAGTAATCTTGTTGTGTCTCTCTGAAGAAATACACTGCATTAGGTCACTTAAAACAGTAAATATAAAGGTGTTGGGGTTTTTTATGCTTTAATATGTTTTAATGAGACCAAATTTAGATGCATGCGGTCCAAGAATTAAAATAAGCTTGATTGCTTTGCAACAAGGCAAGCTCTTCCTTTGTTGTGTTCTTGATTTTTGAATTGCGTCCATATAAAAAAAAAATGCCACTATCTACTTACTTCGAAAATTTCAGCATCATTGAACTGTCTATTCTTTCCCGAGCTTGTTAATGGCTCCACCCTTGAGGAATTCCAAGCCCAAGTGTGCATTAGGCTCTCCTTCACTCCCAAAATACGATTAGTAGGCAGTCCCGGTTGCTGACTACGTAATTACACTAGCTGCTGCCTTAGTAAATCAGACATTAATTTCACACAGATTGCAAATGCACGCGTCCATGAAAGGCACTGCGAAACATCCATTGCACCTTTTCATGTATGTAAACCTGCCCCCCACCCTGTTCCCCCATTATGCTATTATCACACAGAAGAAAGGAATGACATAATACAACACCTTTTTTTTCTTTTTTCTTTTTTTTTTGGAGTGACTTTTCTAAAACATGTTTGTGATGTGAGGTTGCTGATTGTAAATAAAACACTTACAGTGCCTGTGTCGTGTTTCCTTTATAGTAAAAGGAACAGGAGAGAGCGAGAATGCTCACTAACTAGATCCCTTGCCACTGCAACAGTTGGTGTAGCAATCAATAAAGCATGGACAGCTCAGCCCTGGGAATCATCAGCAGGCCTGGGATACATCTTTGACCAATCAGATGGCTTCAGTGACTGTACCTGTTGCGTAAATTATCCAAAGGCCTAGAGACAGCCGAGTCCAACACCATATGTTATATGGATGATGGATGTGTGTGTGTGTGTGTGTGTTCGTATGCAGCACGTGTGGGAATGCTTGCTGCCTGCGCCTCACATCTACAGCCCGACTACTTCACAGGATGCGGCGTCTGTTCTTTGCCGAGGTTTAGACTCAGAGCCACTTCCTATCCATTTTTGATTGCCGCTGTGCTTGTCAGTCATCTGATCTTGAGGCAAACTGCACAGCCGTGTTATTCGTCCCAGAGACAGTTTCACTTGACAGATTCACTCTGAAAGCCTGGAGGAAGAGCTCAGCTCGGTGAGGCGGAAGAATCATCAGGGTATGTCAGGTAAAGACCAGACGAGTACGACTGTCTGATAGGTATTGAGGGAAATTCCATCGTGGCTTCAGTGAAATTTCATCCATGTCTTTTAGCAGGTTTTTTTAGTCATGTTAGTGGCATGGCTGTAGTATTTGACGGTCAAATAATTAATTGATTTAGCACCAGGATGATATTCTTAGCTTTTAGCAGAATTTCTTTGACATAATTTCATTTAAATGGATACGATTGTCCCCGGTCCATACCTGAAACTCAATTTGTTTGACACGTATGCCCAGTAGACTTCTTTCTATCCGTACCTTTCACAATAAAAGCCCTTGCAACTGCACTAAATGACTGCAGTAGTCTTGAAATAGCTTGCGGATAAACAATTAAATAAAATGATATACAGAAATATGTTAGAGCAACTTACAGCAGGAGTGATTCTCATTTTACTGGTGGACTCTAGTGGAGTAGCTCTGCATAATTTACAGTTCAGTATAATCCCTGTTAATCTTACACTGTCTCTTAGTGCAGCCCCTCAGTTCATCCTCTGTCTGAAATGGGACTGTCACACCCATATGGAAAAAAAATATATAAATCTTATAAAGTTTGTATCTGTCTTGTGTGAAACTTGTATGAAAAGCATATAAGAGTGAAAACAGATATAAGATCCCTGGAAAAAATATATAAATAAAACTTGTATGTTTTGGATACTTACTAAAACAATATATGAAAGTGGCCACTTTCATGAGTAAATCATATAAGCCTTATATGATTCACTATATGAAGTTGGCAACATCTGATGCAACTCATTTATAAATTTTTTCTATTTCTTTTCCATATGGGCAATATCACTGTTTCACTTCAGCAAATAGCATGCTCAAAAAACATTCATGATAATGACATTGTTGCTACATCAATAGATTTTTTTTTCAAAGGAAATGATTTGTGTAATTTGTCTAGCTCATGGCTTTAAATAGCAAAGTTACCAAGTGGGGTCTTAAGCAGTACACAGGAAACAGCAATTGGCAGTTCAGAAACTTTATTAACACAACAGAGAGTTTAACTAGCAAATTATACAACAGGGAGGGCTCAGCTGGGTCAACAGGACGAGTGCAGGGAAGGTAGCCACTACTCTGTTTTCAGGGGCAACTCAAAGCCAAAGGAGGGTGAGCAGGCAGGTGAGTATGAGAGTTGAGTGCCCATCCAAGTCCCTCAAGAAGTAGTGGACCAGTCCAAGAACAGCAACAGGATTAGAGTCAGAACCACTCTTCAGATGTACACAAAGCTCAACTCGGAGGCTCACAACAGTCCGGCAAAAACTGGGTGCTGCAGCTGGTCCTTAAGTACTGCTGCTACTGATGATGCTGATGAGAACCAGGCTGTAGGGCAGGATCTAGGAATCTAGCCCTCAGGCGGAGCCTAGGAGACAAAGCCTCCTTAAAAAACAATGCACCGTAGAGACATGTCAAATTGACCAGATTATTACGCTTATAATGCAAGTGCATTGAGGTTCCAAGAGAATCCTTGATTATTACTATTTTACAAAACAATAGAAAAAGAACAATTACACATTTTTTAGTTATTAAAAAATGGTCATCATGACATCCACTTGAAACAAGCCAATTTGGCAACCTTGCCCTTTAAGCCAGCTCTTTTCTGATTGGCTGCTCATCTAAACCAGCTTCCGTGTCCACATAATCACCATATTAGAGATACATGTTAGCTCGTCTCAGCTGGGTTTCATGCCAGAAAGATGTATTTGCTCAAAGCTGCTCTTAGCTAAGGCGTGACCATTTTTACGCTCTTTTGACTGTCAAACTGTTTGCCTTTTCAAAATGTAAATGAGTCAGCCAATGAGAATGCAAGGTTAAGTGTAAAAGTAAAAAGCCAACAAACAAACTGTTTCAGTGTGGAAATTCAAACAATACCATCTTCACTAAATGATTAGAGACTTGTGGCTGTGTCGCATCCTCCTACACAACCTGAATCAGACTTTGTATCTCCATCAGAATGAAAGCCCTTGAATTTCTGCACATGACCATAACTAAAGAGAAACTCTGGCTGTTTCACAAACAGCCCTCAAACCGTTTTGTATTGGACTGCATAGGAGTCCAACCTTGTGAAATATTAGAAACATCCATTAGATGGATTGGCATCAGCACCTCTCAGTCTATCAGCAGGTTGGTCTGTTGGGTTCTCAAAATGAATCTTTCCTTCATCTACCCACAACAGCAGTCAGATTTCAGGCATCACACTGACCTGGGTGTCTGCTGACATGACAGCACATGTTTTTACGAAAGAATGAAGTTAATTCAATGTTAATAATAAGTGGAGCTGTCAAAACAAAAAGCCTGTTTTGTTTTCTTTGTGCCAAACCGGAGCAGATTTATTCTAAACATTATGGATGCATTTCAATGTCTTACGGGCAGTGTTGGTCAAGTTACTTGAAAAAAGTAATCAGTAACTAATTACTGATTACTCCCCCAAAAAAGTAATCCCGTTACTTTACTGATTACTTATTTTCAAAAGTAATTAATTACTTAGTTACTTAGTTACTTAGTTACTTTTTAAAAACACGATTTACAACCTGAAGAGGTGATAAAGTGATAGATCTTTCAGCCCAATTCTACTTTTTCTACATAATCCATCATACAAAATGTAATCAAATGGAAAAGTCTCTTTTTTTAACTTGTTTTATCAGTTTTAATCTTTTAACTTTATGCATCAAGCAAAACATTTAATTATATGCAACATTCTCTGACTTGAATAAATTAGTTTAACATTTAAACCTATTTTCTACACATTCCAGCACATAAAATAAAATATTTTTTGTGTTTTCACTCACTCTTTCAAACAGATGCAAGTAAAACACAGCAGAAAATAAATAAAGTCAAAGACTCAGCGGTCCTTTTGCTCTATTTTCACCTGTAAAGCAGGAGCAGGGTAGGCGGAGGGTTACCCTGGTGCAGGTGTGCTGCGGTCAGTTGAAGAATCCGCGCGAGTGTCTCTGTGAGTTTCCCATCACGTCGTAGCTACTCGGTGCTTGCTCGGAAGTTTAGGGGTTTTTTTCGCTGTAAAAAGAAGTTTTCTTCCCACGCACGATGGACGCTAATGTTTTTGTCACTTTTTATGGAATCAAACTCAAAGTAAGGTCAGTACTTCCACACTTTAAACGCTGCACGCTCATACTCTCTCCCGCACTCGATATATTATCCATTGTTGATCTGCACACAGCTGCTGTCACCAACGTCGCACTTGCTTACGTCACTGTCATGAGACATTCTCGCAAAAAAAATCACGGTTTTAGTAACGCAGTAACGCAGCGTTCCTACGGGAAAGTAACGGTAATCTAATTACTGATTTTGCAATAGTAATCCCTTACTTTACTCGTTACTTGAAAAAAGTAATCAGATTACAGTAACGCGTTACAAGTAACGCGTTACTGCCCATCTCTGCTTACGGGTGGTAGATGCTCTTGAAGGCTCGAGGTGAAGCATCTACAAACCAGACAGTATGCACAGTATACTTAGAATCTGTCCATCACCACCCACCTACACACACATACACACACACACACATGTAGCATTGCTGTTTTACCATTTCTCATTCCCTTTATATCTCTCTGTTCTCTCTTTTCAGTTTCCAAGAGCAGGGTGCAGGGAGTCATTTGCTAATTGGTTTTTGCAGAGAAAACGTATTCGCTCGCCTCTTTCTCCTCAATACCCCAGGGCTCTCTTCCTCTTAGATGATTCCCCTGTCTCTTGCTCCTGCCAACTCAGCCGAGCATTCTCAGAGGCTTGTTATTCTTCAGCGCAGTTTAAATCCGCAGAGCTGCAGGGGCTTCAAAAACACTTCCCCCAGACCTGGAATCTGTAAAGTGTTTAAGGGTGGGAATCTGCTGCCTTACACTTGTTTTACAAAGGTAGAAAATTATGTTACTTTGCTGTTAAAAGGCTCAATAAATAAATGCAAGGTCCCAATCATGCTGATTATTGGTGCGGAAAAGCTTCACATCACAGCATTTCAAAAAGAAATTCTGCAAGTTTCATGAGCTTGATTACATGAGAGGAGTTCAAATTTAGTGCACTAATTAATTGGTTCAGGAGGTTTTGTAGCAGGCATGAACATGTGCAGCGAGATCACAAAAGTAACAACTTCTGATATCCAATAAATCACCACCCAGTGAGAAATGATTTGTACACGACAAACATGATTCTTCTTTTAAAAAAATTTTGTTTTTTTTTTATTGTAAAATAAATACATAAAGGGATACTTTTGAACTCCAAATGAAAGACAGTCAGCTATGTTGTACAGCTCCAGGGCCCTGCTATAAAGACCATCTGAATGTATTAGGTTGTAGGGCAAAAAATAATAAATCCTGTATGTGTTCTGGCCAAGGTCCTTGTTTTAAGTGGTTCCCATGTTCACAGTCTCTCTCTGCAGTTGAATATTGAGAAAATAAATACTTCAGCCATTCATTTAGAACCACATTGTTACTGTGTCTGATGGTGTCCCACACCTGTTGCTCATTCACTTCATAACCCCACCAGTACTTAAGGAGAAGCCCTTTTTTAAGACCCCCATGTGTAATTAACTCATTGTGTACAATAAAGACTTATTGTACACTTGGGTCTTGATTTCGAGTCCGCTCACCTTTTGGCGTTGTTATGACTTGCCACCAGCGGGTCAGTCATGGATTTGCTTCCCCAGAGCCAGTGTAGGATCATTTTGAATGAGAACAAAACAAAAGGCAGCCAGTAATACAAAATATTAATTTCCAAGCTCATCAGAATTGTACAAATTCTAAATTAAATCCAATATGATGCACGGCAAAACTTTATTATGAGCTACTGTACTAACAATGATCGTCTGTCGACAGGCACATCTTTATCTTCTTCTTATGTGAGTTTAAAAGTATCACATTCACACACCTTACACAACCTTTTCATTTAACTGTGTTAACATGCTGTGTGTACCCTGGATATGTCTTCAGCCTCAGCAAGCTGTTCTCCCCAGTTTCAATGTGTGAGAAATGAAACAAATCACAGATGGGCACATCTGCTCAGGGGTATTTAGGCGTTTGTAAAAGGAGAAAAAAAAAACCTGTGAAAGTCTTGAAAACTTGCAAAACATCCCTTGCTTGTAAGAATGGAGTGCACTGGATTGTGGATGAAAAAAGCCTGAAAATGCTTGTCCTCGTTTCACATATTTCACTCTTCTGCCAAAAGCATTTCTTAGAGTCATCTTTTAAGATTGTACGGGCTCTCAGGTGTGATTGTTATGAGCGACGGGTCGTTTATATCATAAATCACTCAAGTAGCTTGTCTGATTAAAAGTGGCAATGTCAAACGCCACTATGAGGCAAAGCACAAAGCCTTTGAACAATCATACCAACCGAAGTCTGAACTCAGGTCCCAGAAAATTAGCAGTCTCAGAGCCCAATATGATCAATCCACAAGGATCTTAACCAGTTCTTTCACCGCCCAACAACGTGCTCACAAATGTTCCCTCAGAGTTGCTTGGATTTTAGGTCCACACAAAAAGCCTTTTACAGATGCAGGTGTTGTCAAAGAAACATTACTTGAGGGTAAACAAAAAGAAGAGCTTTGTGATAAAATAAAGCAAATACCTATGTCAGCATCAACAGCCACAAAGAGAAGTGAAATATTAGCTCAGGATGTGCTGTCCCAGCTGGAAGAAGCTATACATAAGACACCATGTGTAGGCTTGGCTGTAGATGAGTCCACTGATGTGTCTGACAATGCTCAGCTGTTAGTTTATGTAAGGTTCTTCAACAATGATAAGAAAGAGTTCTGTGAAGACCTGCTAGGTGTAACTTCCCTTCACAGCACTACAAGAGGAGAGGATATTTACCTGGCCATTAAGGAAATGTTAACAAAGCGAGGAATAGAGCCAAACCAAGTGGTTTCAATAACCACAGATGGAGCCCCTGCTATGATGGGGAGAGAGAAAGGAGCTGTAGCAAGAATGAAAGAGGACAATCCTGAGCTAATCTCTTACCATTGCATTATTCATCAGTCTGTCTTATGCTCCACCCTGTCAGACGAGTATGCTGAGGTGATGAAAACAATGATGAAAATGATAAATTTTCTCAGGGCATCTTCTTCTTGTTAGCATCGCATGCTCAGGGAATTTCTTAGAGAAGTTGATGCACACGCTGATGATCTTCTGCTTCACAACAATGTGAGATGGCTCAGAAACAAAAGGAATGTCTTTGATCATATAGTTTGAACCACGACTTACAAATTTAAGTACAATAATGGCAACATTTAACAATTTGACTCCAACACCTACAGTTTGTTTTTTTCTGGTCCAAATCAGTTAAAGGGTGTTTTTTTTAACTTGTTGTTTTTGTATTTTATTTTCATACAGAGAAAACCAAAAAAAAAAAACTCACTATAAGCCATGTGAGAATGTTCACAGCACACAGGCTTATCAGGCAACAAAATTAATACAAGAATAAGGTGCTGTATTCTGTACTGCCGGATAACTTTTAGTGGACAAATTACACCTAACTCATATTTATTTGAGCCATACTTTACTTTGCATGCTCTCCACATCTATAGTACTCATTGTATTTACCTCAAACTTACAATGTACCCCTAGTAGTTGGTTGATGGACATTTGCTCATTTTCTAACCATAGAAAATCCCATGTGGACTTCTTTTGGAACCGTAGTAAGACCACTCTATGGTCAAAATATGCTAACCTTTGGCACAAATAAAGTAACACTGAGGCAGCTAGAACAATAATGTTGAGGATTCAAAATACAGAGTATAGAAACCCGTGGATGATATCGCCATCCCTACATACACTAATTCTGCACACTTCACAGTAAAATAATAGCTATAAACCTACCAAAAATACTGCTGCTTCCGCAACAAAAAGAAAAAACACAATCCAGCAAGAGCAGACACATTCACTGTCACCCTCTTGATAAGTTCACATTAAAACTCTCAAGTCACACCCATGTGACTGCCACTGTCTGGTCGGACCCTGGGTGACAGAGAAGAAGTCGTGTCCTCGGGGTTATATGTGCATCTAAGAGCAGAGATGAAGCTCCATAGGCAATGTTTTGTCTGCTGTCACGCTTAGTTTTTTTTTTACACCCTAAGTTTCTTTGACTTTTGGGACTTTACTGCTGTCTTCCTGCTCATGAGATTTTTCTCATCCAGTGAGTAGCTCTGCTGTCAAATTCTTGGATTTGTTGAAAAAAAAATCTTACTACCACTGTTATAGCAATGTATTTTGATGTATATTGTTAAATTTATGATGTAACTGCTAGAAAGACCAGGAAATAACATGGAGAAAAATGCCCCACTGTAAGATAAATGCTGATTTTTCCATTAATATTCCAATTAAGTGAATATAGGAGAAGCGCTTCTTGATTTTTAGCTTTTACTCCATAACCCAGACACTGACTACATTGCAAAGGCATCCAAAAAAGGGCTGCACTAACCTGGGAAGAAAATGTTTCCTGTAAGGCAGAAGGGAAAGAAAAGGAACACGCATTTAAAGAAAGCTCTTAAAACATTTTGTTATCCCAACTGGGTCTTGATCAATTTGGCAAAGACACACAAGAAAGAAGGTCAGACACCAACTAGGGAGAAACAGAATGATGAAAAAACCCAACATTGTCATCCCTTATGTAGCAGGTTAAAAACTAAGGACAATTTTCTTGAAGCATGAGATCCCAGTACACTTTAGACCTATCTACACCCTCAGACAAAAACTGGTTCATTCCACGGGCAAAACTCCTGAACACAAACTAAACAACGCAGTGTATGCTGTGCAGTGCACCAAGGAGTACTCAGACCTCTACGTTGGAGAAACCAAAAAGCAACTTCATAAATGCATGGTAAACATTCGGTGGTGTGAAAAGGTGTTTGCCCTCTTCCTGATTTCTTATTTTTTTGTATGTTTGTCAAATTTAAATGTTTAAGATCATCAAACATATTTACATTTTGGACAAATATAACACAAGTACCAAGGTGAAAACCACTGCTGAGCAAAAACAACACAAAGGCTCGTCTCAGTTTTGCCAGAAAACATCTTGATGACTTTTGGGAAAATACTTTGTGGGCTGATGAGACAAAAGTTGAACTTTTTGGAACATCTATCATCTTACCAAGAATAAAATATGGTGGTGGTAGTGTGATTTTGTTGCCTCATGACATTGGAAGACTTGCTGTGGTAAATGGAACCTTGAATTCTTCGGTCTACCAAAATATCCTGAAGGAGAAGTCCAGACATTCGTGACCTCAAGCTGAAGCACACTTGGGTTCTGCAACAGGACAATGAACCAAAACACAAGTCCACAGCTAAATGGCCTGAGAAATACAAAATGAAGACTTACTAGTCACTAGGAGTATCCTAGTGAAAGTCCTGACCTGAATCCAATCAATCAAGGGTGACAAAAATAAAAAAAAAAACAAAAAAAACAGAGGGGGCGTGGGGGGGGGGGGGGGGGGGGGGGCTGTACATCTACATCTAAAGGATAAAGGTCACTCTGTCAAGGATAGCACTGCTCACATTTTGGACAGAAAAGACAAATGGCATCTTTCACTCCTTCAAACCATCTATGTCCACTGTGAATGACCATCTTTGAACAGAGGGTGTGGCTTATGACACCAACTGTGTGCCACCTACCTACAATGTAGTTTTGAGATCCCTTCCTACGTGCCTTATTGCCCATGCACATCTTGTTTCAGGTGATCTCCCATTATAGGGTGAGGCTGTCTCACGATGGTTTCACTCGAAACCTCTACTGTTAATGACCCACACGTTTCTTCACACCTTGGCACATGTGATGAGCCACATGATCAATAGTGGTTCAACTGACCTATTGAGGGACAACTCCCACTAGGGATTAAATACCTGGGACTCTCCACCATATGGTCTTAGAACTGAAGAAGCTTCTTGGATGAGAGGTGAAGAAGCAGAAGTCCAGTCGCTTTCTTTCCACGCTCCTTAGACTACCATGACCTGGATGACTGAGAATCTACACAGACATCATACTTCTGTGTTAAATCTTCAGTGTAGGTATTCCATATCTTACACCGTAACCTGACATGCACCTCCGCAGCAACTGCCATTTCCTCCTATATGTTTCCTGCTACTGGCATACCACACACAGGCACAAATGCTTGCAGTGGCCTTTGCCACTGAGTAGGCTACAATGTAAACACTACATATATTTCAGGCATGAGTATAAATTAAACTTTAACCTCAATTATCCAAATTTGCAATGCGAAAGAAGAGCCTTGTATTGTATGTACAGACCATCCATCCACCTTCTCCCACTTACCTACAGTTCGGCTAGTAGAGACCCAAGACAAGAGTATAAAATAAAACCTGAGATGGACAGTTTTTAGAAAAGTATTTATTTGTTCCTTATGGGAACACTAAAACAGGTGGGCATCATGAGGAGCAAGAGGAAATGATCATTCAAATACAGGGATTAAAGTAGACATTTTCTGACAAAAAGGTGGTGCGTGAGTCATAGCACAGTAGCAAATTCCATGCAACGCATGATGGCATTTACAAGACTATTTGGCTTTCCTGTTCTTTCACTCCTGAGAGATGGAACACAGAAACATCCAAGTGTTGCACTAAAAAGAGCTTCAAATATCTTCAGTGCATCTTAAGCAAGTGGTTAAGGGGTAGGGCAATCTTACCAGTGCTAAATGTCAATGGAGAAAAAAAAATGCATTATGATGTAAGTGCAAAATGTGTTACGGAAATTGCTGTTGTTAATATGCCATTTCATAATACTCGACCTGCTCCTTCTGCTAAACTGGGCACTGGGGGCTTTACCTTTCTTTTGCACATCAGTTATCTAAACCGATATTTGCATCTAAACCAGTTTGCAAGCTCCAAGGGTGAACAATTGGCCCAATATGGAAATGCCAAAAAATTACAGTTCCTCTAATGGCTACTTGAGGATGGCTCAGAAAAGCAAGTCAATTTCCAAAGATTCCCATGGTAACATACCCAGTTTAATAGCATTAAAAAGCATTTTTACAGCCTAGTACAAAAAAGTTCTTGGCTGCTATGGATAGTTTGCACTTTCATTGCAATTGTACACTGGAAATTATAGTACCTTATTAGACTGTTGTCCAAACGGTAACTGCTGGTTTGTTTGTTTTTTTCCATTTCTTTTTTTGTTGAGTTCAACCACCTCTTCGCCTTTCACCTGTGTAAGGCTCTTTTCCTGTGACCCCACTCAAGACTGAACGTGCAACCAACCATAAACTCATAAACATGGAGCCCTCAACTCCAGTGGGGATCAGAAAAATCTTGACATAAAAAAAGAAAACTTTCTACAGGTACAGTGAACACTTGTTTGGCTGTCATCCCAAGGTTGCACTACCACTGAAACCGCCAGCATGGTGATACAGAGTGTACAGCAACTGTGACAACCAAAGTTGAAGTCAGCTCCCAGTGACAGAAGAGCAGCGAAGGCTTCTCTCCAGAGGTAGTGTAACCACTGTCAGGTATAGGCAGGATCCCATTACCATCCTCATCCATCTCCTTATTCACTTCCTTTTCTTTGTAGTAAGAGGAAGGGGGGAAGGATATAAGTAAGCAGAGATTGACAGAAACAGATGGTCCCGTCTCAACAGAACTATGGTCACTCTCCATCTAACAGTCCTCCCAATGGACCTCACACAGAGACTCAGCTTGGGCAAAGTAATCCCTGCTCTGCTTATGCTGGCCAATCTCTGTGCCCAGTCACAGTGTGATTGACCCTCGAGCAGAGGCAGCTTGCCTGCTGAGGAACCCTGCCAGGCACTGTCTTAAATGGCCAAAGTTATCTTACGCCACTTCTTCATGTCCCACTCTGGCATAAGCTGATGTTTGCTTTATAGAACTGTTGTAATAGAAAGATGCCCTTCGAATTTGATGAATAAAAGTGAGGCTTTTTTAATGAAAATATGTTTTTATAAAATGTGCAACTTTGATATAGAAGTCTGTTTCATATCATCGTGGTATGTTCAAAGCCTCTTTTATTGTGTGTGCTGCATAGGGAATATTCCATGCAGACAGTTTGGATTTAAGTGCCAAAATTTGTATAAAACGCATTGTTTTCATTTTTAATATTTAATGAGCTTTCATAAATCTTACATAGCATGTAGTTTCAAACTGCTCACATTTGTGCCAGTTGCAGTTTAGCATTTCTGATGTTTGGGAAGCAGTTTGCATAGCTGAGAGGCTGGTCTAATCCTCAAACTTAAAGACATTAATATGACTGACCCACTGAAGTATTTGTACAAGAGGAGGATGACAGTGTAGGTACTAGTGTGCCTCTGCAGAAAAGAAACTACTGGTAAGGGTTAATAATTATTGTTAATAAATGGTAAATTAACATTTTTTTTATTGTTAAACAAGTATAAAGTAGAATTTTACATTTCAGTTAATAATTAGCATATAGAAATGTATATGGATGGTCTGATAAGGAACGAAAACTATAATTACAATGTAAAATGTAAAGGGTTCCCGACTGTAGTTGATATGCATCTAATGGCATGCCTGAATCTAAATTAGAGCCAAACTAATTGCTAGTAAGCTTACAAATAGGAGTAAATAAATTGTAATTTGTACCTGGCTTGGTTGGTAAAATGACCTTGGCAGAATAAATAAATAAATAATGACAACAATTCAGGCACATCCCTGTGTCAGTATCTAGGCTGTCCTAGATACTAATATAATCATAAAGCTGTAATATTTGAAATACATCAGAGCTACGGTTTCATTTTGATAACACCTTTAAATAAATGTAAATAACAAGCAATAGTAGATCATATAACCAGTTACTCCTGCAATAGCTGAAAATTACATATTGTTTCAAGATTAATGTTTTTAACATGCTATTTTTGTTTCTCTTTTTGTTTCCAAATGTCCCTCTTGCACAAAAATAGCACATCACTTCTGACACACTTTCTGTGAGAAGTAAATTACATTAAAATTACATTTCTGATATGTTAAGTCTAGAGTTTTGTTAACTAGCAATTCATATATGGCACTAATTGCCAGTGGAAACAAAAATTGCATTCTGATTACAGCATGAAAATAATTTCTAAATAATTTCAAATAATTGGTCTGTTTCATGATACATGATACTTAGCATAGATTAACCTACCTTGCTGAACGCTATCTTGGTCTTGCACATTGAAAATTCAGTTATGTGACTATAAGAAAAACATGCTGTAGTGGTAAGTGATACAGTTTGCTAGTATTTAAGTATATTATTTGTTGCATTTTGTTGTTACAGCATTTTGTATGATATTTAACGTTAGCTGACTTATTCTGCCTCTTTACACCTAAAGCGGTGGAAGAAAAAGAATCGGTGATACATAAAGTTCACTGGGATTCAGTGTTGTTTCTGTCACTAAAAAAAGCTAATGGTAGGTCTGCTGCGTTTTTTAAGAGAACACATTTGCTGTAAAAGTATGAAAGACTTTATACTTCTGTGTGCTGACACAGCAGCACAAATTATTCATTAAATCCAGCATCGTGTCCTTCATTTGATTTTGTCTCCTGGTTTTCTTGTGAGAATGTGTTTGCAGCTCTTTTTAGTGTTGTTGTGGACTGAACAGATTGATAATGTTGTGTTAAAGGAAAGAATAACTTTCCTGTCTCAGAGACTGTCCCACTGTTAGTGTTACTGAGTTAGCTCTGTGGATAAACAGATTGATTTGCGTAACCCAAGCTGTCTCTCCCTCCTTATGTGTGTCCCCAGGCCCCTTCCAACTGCTGCCTGACTCATTATTTAATAAAAAGACTGTGTTTTCACCACACTTACCATCCCAGTCTGTGTCCCTGCCACAAAGCAAAAGGAGAGTATGACAGGCAGCATGCCAAAACAATGATTTTTTTTTTTAAAGTGAAGATCACAGTTGCTACTTTAAAGTAACCAGCATTGAGCTGCCCTTTGATTTAATTTATTCCTTAAATAAAAAGATTTTGGAAACACCCTTTGTTTTAGTTTTTTAAGCTCTGCAATCAGTGATGCTGGAAATGCTACAAATTGTTTTACCACAAAGTCATGATGGCCTTTAAATGGAGATTTGAATGTATCACCTGCCGTTTCAAACCTTTTTAGCACATGCCTCTGTTTAGCTTATGGGATATACATTTCCAGTTAGATTATGTGATGTCATACTGGAGATATTTTCAGTCTATTTTAATGTCCATGGGTTTCTGACTTTAGGCAGTGAAATGATTTGCATCTAAGAAACAATCCTTTCATCATGTAAGTTTGTCCAGTTACTGTTGAATTCTGAAAATGAAGGGACTATGTGAAAATGTATTAAAAGTAAACTTTTTTTCATAATATTGTTGAATTAAAACAGTAAATCTTAAGTAACACATTTATTGTGATATTCCAAATACATTGTAGCTTCATAAGGAGAAAAAAGTATTAAAATTGTGTCACTGAATGTAGCAGTCGCTGGATGATCTACAGTCAACCATTACATTTACTAACTGTATCAGAGGAGATTGGATGGAGGGCATACAAAGCTTCAAAAAGCACTAGGATTAAAAAGATCATTTTCTAACCTCAAGAAAAATGAAATAGTGAGGTAGCATAAACACTACAGTTTTTCTAATGGCCCGTTGAGGTTGTTGCACAACTTTATAGCAGTTAAAAAACAATTTATTAGAGCTGCACCAATTGCAGTTTTCTCCTTTAAGATTTACGGTTTTCTCAAAGTGTGACCTGTTCGTGCCAGTTTCTACTGACTCAGATTTTCTTTTTAAGAAGTACCAAACCTTTGCCTTTCTTAGCTTCTTTAAAATATTCCTATTCGGCTGGTGTAGGGTGATTTAAGTATCCGTGTAGGTTTCATTGTTACAGATGTGTTTGTGGTGGTCCATTCACGGTTTGGTTTGCAGAACTTTGTGTCTTCACTCTCAGAGAGGAGTTGCCAAGCTTCCATGTTAGCATATGGATGAGAGTGCAACTATTTGCCCATGTAGCTGTGCGTGTGTTGTGCATGAATGAAGCTGATGATTGAATGATCAAACATAATGGGGCTGACAGGTCACCGGTCAGTGCAGAGAATGCTGGAAATCAACCAAATCCGCTCCCTGGTCAGCCATTTGGAGCAACTGTATCGTTTTTAGAGTGACTCAGAAAAAAAAAGTCTGGTGCCACATTATGAATTAGTGATGGTAAATTTGATTCTTTTTACTGAATCGAGTTTTAATGAGTCACTCACCAAAGTGAATCGGGTTTTTTGAGTCATTTGATTCACTGAGTCAGTTGACCAGAGAGTGCAAAAAATTTACATTTTCACTCAAACTTAATTTGTTTCTCTTTTCATGTAAATCCTACTGCTAAGATGAGAGATTCTAAAAGAAAAAAAATATTTTATAGAGCAAAAAAGAGCAAAAACATTTCTAAAATTAAGCAATTTCCTATCAAAATTGCTTAATAAACATTTATTTATTTATTTTTATTATTAGTATTTTCCTTAAATGTGTCAAATATATATTTTCTCATCTAAATGTCCACTGAGCTGTGAGCCAGGGGGCGGTAATGCGCCTTAACATTCGTAGCCAACCAAGAAGAAGAAGAAGAAGCTGTGAGCCAGGAGGGAGGGGGTTAGTGAGTCCTGAGTGATTCGTTCGCTCTATGATTCAGCACAGGAGGGAGGGGGTTAGCGAGTCCTGAGTGATTCGCTTATGCTTACGATTCAGCACAGGAGGGAGGGGGTGAGTAGCTCAAATGTGCTGTTAGCATGTTAGCAAAGCAATGCTACTGTGAACCGAGGAGCTATTGTCTTGATGTGAGCTTCTACCCAGGGTTTTTTCTTCCAGTTCAGAGCAGAAATTTTTTTGTTAAGATACTGGATGTTGTGTTTTTCTCCACAATTTTAATTATAAGCTAGATACATTGCTGCTAACAGCAACAGGGATGAGTCAGTGAGTCAGTTGGGCTTGTGAATCATGATTCATGAGTCAGTAAAGTGATTCTCGAGTATTGAACGATTCGTTCATGATTCGCGCATCACTACTATGAATTATTTTATACCACATATGTATCTCTAACATCGCTAACAAAGCTTGCTAGCATTTGCTAATAACTTAAATAGTAACATCCTGGAAGCTAAAACACTAGTACTGAGGTTGAGAATGTGGAGTCCAAAACTAATGGGTCATGTCAGCTATGTCCATCTTTTATGTACAGTCTATCTTCACCAAGCGCTGTGAGTGTTGAAAGACTGGCAGTGCTCAACCATTGAAAGGTTGAGCACTGTCATCATCAAGTAAATAATGTAACTTGATAGTTTTATAGGAAAAGTTGACTATATAAATGATAAATCCCTACCAATGTATTTACAACTTGCCAAAAAAGATTATTAACGAGGTTTCCTGCTCGCATATGTTTAATTGTATGGAAACATATTTTATAGGAGACAGGGTTATTCACTTTAATAAAAAAAAAAAAGGGTTACATATTTGCTTTTCTTTTTGAAAACCTTTGAGTCTTATAAAATCATTAATTTTTCAGGCCACTAGAGCTAATAGTTCATTCATCAGTTTCAGCTATTAAGCTATCACTCTTAAGATAATAAGAATTTTCCACTTGTTATTTTCACACCTTTGGAAAAAACTTTCAATGTTAATGCACCCACCCGTTTCCTGGCCCCCGTACTCCACTTCTCAGTAAAGTCATTGCTTGGAAGTTCATCTATAGCAATGTGACAATTTTTGGATGCTCATAATTTTGTAATCTTATGGTTTTTGACAGAGGTGCTTAGAGGCTTATTACAAAAGGTTGAAAACAGTGTGAAATGATCAAAATTCAACTATTGTTGTTGAACTTGGCTACCCAAGTGATGCTAATTTCCTAAATTCCACAGCTGATCTCTTCAGTTGGTCTCCAGTTACACAGCGAGTCTCTCAAGGTGATAGACAAAAAAAAAAAATCTTGGCTTGAGGGATGCACAAACAAAGCTTTTCCTTTTCTTTTTTTTTGTGAGGGAAAAAAAAAGTTTTGTTATTGGCACAAATTTAAACATATAACATCTTTTGACCTCCATTTGGCCTTAAACTCAAACACAGTGAGATTATTTTCTGCATGTCTGCACAGGCATGCTAGAAATTGTGTGTACTGTATCTGCACACAATCATACACACAACTGCTCTCTTCCGACCAATTTAACTCACACAAAGCTGAGCTAACTAGTAATCCCTGTTTTCTCCCTGGGGCTGTCTTCACTTTGCACTTGTCTCCGTGAATTATTGGAGGCCCTGCCTTTTCTTTGCAGGGTTCCATTTATATCAAAGTGCTTAAAAACAAATGTTTCAAACAACAACAGGTCAGCTGCTACCAAAAGCATTTTTTTCTGATAACCCAAAATCAAAGTGACATCAAAAAAGTGTTTAACGCAGTAAGCATCCACTTGGTCCTGACAATTTTGCAACCATGGTTTGGCTGACTTCCTTTTGAAAAACTGGACCTTCCCAAGTAGTTAAGAATATAAAGCAGTGTAAATGTAAAATATGTCCTTTCTCATGAAACTCAAGTGTCCATATTGCATGAACGATACACGAACAGACAGGCTTATTATCAATCTGTGCCATGTTCTCAGACATAATGTCAAATTTTTTCGTAGTTCAGTGACTCTCCAGTCAATCAACGGCCAAGAGACCGTGAGCCATGCCCAGCAGGCAGCACTGTATCTGTGCAGCCGTACAGTTCAAACTGTGAAAGCTATAGCTGGCCTGCTGTCAGGTCAAGAATCTTTTACAGCCTTATCTCCATCTTACATTTTTTTTTAGATGCCACACCGCCATTAATTATGATCTCGTGCTGAATATGCTCAAGCGATGTAAGCAATTTGTATGGAGCTGGAAACAAAACGCAGCCGTATACATCTGCTTTGCATGTGAAGGCCTTGTAATGTATTGTGCTTAGTCTGAGTTTTTGTGCAATGAGTATGCAAAATGATGGGAAGCTCAAGGGATCTTAGAGGTTTCAGGGCAGAGCTAATTTAGGCGGGGATGTTCATTTCAGTGAACATTAATTTTCATAAGAGAGATCTCGTTGTGCCCTTCTCTTTTATTTAGTCATTTGTCTTCAAGTGTGGATGATATGAATGAAAGCTGTAGGCAGAAAACTTCTGTCTTAAATACTTGAAATCTAACAGGTCATTGGCAGCCCATCTAGGCTGTGGGTTTAGTTCCTGTCCACCACTTTTTAACAATGGAAAAGACTGGAAAAGATTTTAATAAAAAACTTAAATGCCAAAATGTGTTGTACTTCATTTGAATTAAACAAATGAAGATAGATAGATAGATAGATAGATAGATAGATAGATAGATAGATAGATAGATAGATAGATAGATAGATAGATAGATAGATAGATAGATAGATAGAGAAACCCTTTTATGTTTCTGTACTGATTAATCCTCTAGTATGTGCAAGCACTTCAATCAAGATTATGGTTTTCATGGTAATATATATTTATCATTCTTGTCCATTAATTTTCAAAATGACAGTTTTCCAAAAAAAAAAAAGCAGATAAAACAGTAAAAGCAAATGATTATTTTTTGATTAAGTCGCCAAATTGCAGTTATTTACTTGCATTCCTGAACAGAAAAAAATGGTTTTAATGTTAAAAAAAACTTATGTTGATCTGGCTGTTGAGAATGTTTCCAGCTGGTTCTAAACCTAGTTCTTAAAACCTAAAAGGGGACCAATAAACATGTTTTAGAACTTAGTGCTGTCTGGATTGGGTTTTTGATAACAAGTAGAAAAGCCCACAGATGTGAAGAAAGTCACAATACAATACAATGAAAATCTTGAAAACTGCCAGGACTTTATTTTATACAGGTACCATCTTTCACAACTGTATATATAGAAATCTGGAAGATGATCTTTGTGTGTATAAAACACTGAAACAGAATAACAACCGGTCACGGCAGATTGCTGCCCCTCCCTGAGCCTGGTTCTGCCGCAGGTTTCTTCCTGTTAAAAGGGAGTTTTTCCTTCCCACTGACGCCAAAGTGTTTGCTCATAAGGGGTCATATGATTGTTGGGTTTTTCTCTGTATGTATTATTGTGGGGTGTACTTTATAATATAAAGTGCCTTAAGGCGACTGTTGTTGTGATTTGGTGCTGTATAAATAAAACTGAATTGAATTAAATTGAACAAAATACAGAATTATTATTTCTCTTAAAATTAAATTAGCATGAGGCGAAAAGTTACTCAATGCCTCACCCTCACCCTTACCTCATAGCTGGTTATGATGCTCGAAAGAGGGATAGTGACAATACTGACCAATATACAGTAGTGTGCAAATGTTTTGAGCCAATCTCCCCATATGGAAAAGATATATATAAATCTTATAAAGTTTGTATCTGTCTTGTGTGAGACTTGTATGAAAAGAATATAAGAGTGAAAACAGATATAAGATCCCTTGAAAATTTATATAAGGAAACTTGTATGTTTTGGATACTTACTAAAACAATGTATGAAAGTAATGAGGAAGTGGCCACTTTCATGAGTAAATCATGTAAGCTTTATATGATTTACTCATGAAAGTGGCCACTTTCATGAGTAATCACATATAAGTTTTTACTATCTCTTTTCCATATGGGTCATTTCTTTATATTTTCTAAGAAAATGAGAAAAGGGTACATTGTTCAATGAAACGTGCAAACAAAAATGAAAATACAATATATAAGGCAAAAGCCAAGTTTGTACAATTCTAATGAGCTTGAAGCGTCAATATTTGCTGTGACCTTTTCCTCAGCACAGTTATCTTCAAGAATAGTTCTTCAGGCTTCTTGAAAGACATTCTAAGCTCTTCTTCAGATGTTGGCTGCCTTTTGTTCCATTCTGTGTCAACATTATCCCACACTTCTTCAATGATTTTGAGGTTTGGGCTCCGGGTAGGCCAATCCATGACTCAGAGTCTTTGTTTGTGTGTTTTTCTATCCATGTATGTTTTTAGTGCATTGGCAGTGTGCTTGGGATAACTGTCCTGCTATTAACCTTTTGCCAATAGGAAATTTTTCTGATGGTATTGCATTTTGGCTCAAAGTATGTCATTCCAGTGATAACGCCATCAATTTTGACATACTGAAGATAAACCAAAATAGTTATTCTGTAATTTGACATACCTCAGCCCGATCTCTCCTTAAGAATTACTTAATTTCTGATAAAGCCTCAGTAGACCTATCAAATGCATTTCCCAGAGCCTCAGTCATGTACAGTGTTGGCCATGTTACTTTGAAAAAGTAATTAGTTATCGTTTTTAGTTACTTCTTCAAAAAAGTAGATTCTAAAAGTAATTAATTACTTGAAAAGTAACTATTGCGTTACTTAAAAAAAAGTTTAACCCTCTATAATTGGCCATTTTTAACTACTTTTGATTTTCCCTCTACATTTCACCTTTAAAAACTATTTATTTTGCCTTGTTTGGTATCATTCTTTTCAGCACAACCTCACATGTTGTTAACACAATTGATCTAAAATCAGACAGAAAACATAAAATCAGAGTAGAAAAAGTTATATTTTTTTTACCGTAACAACCACAAACATGTTTAATGAATCATATTTCATTAATTCAAATATAAATTGTCAATTTTAAAATCCTACACACAAGTTTTGCAAACAACGTTATTTGCAGCCATTTACCTTTTACGCCTTTTTTAATAACCATTTCAAACTATTTACACAATAATCAGGTGTTTTGCATTCAATAAGATGCCACACAAATTATTTGGGCCACTCCAAAAATTTCGGTCCACTATAAATCAGAATCAATCAGAATCAGAATACTTTATTGATCCCTGGGGGAAATTATTTTTTGTTACAGTGCTCCATTTTAAACCAACATTAAGACAAGACAGACAATACACTAACTAAGAATAGTACAATATATACATATATATACATACATACATACATAAGTCACTCATAAATAAATAGTTGGAAAAGAAACATGTGTAGTTGTAGCAGTAACCAGTGTGTTAAGTGGATGCGTTGTACAGGGAGATGGCCACAGGCAGGAATGATTTCCTGTGTCGTTCAGTGGTGCTTTTCGGTAATCTCAGTCTCTCACTGAACGTGCTCCTGTGACTGACCAGCATGTCATGGAGTGGGTGGGAGGTGTTATCCAACATTGTCTTTATCTTGGACAGCATCCGCCTCTCCGACACCACCTTGAGGGAGTCCAGCTCCATCCCCACAACATTGCTGGCCTTACGCATTAGTTTATTAAGTCTGTTGGCATCTGCGACCCTCAGCCTGCTCCCCCAGCATGCAACAGCATAGAGGATCGCACTGGCCACAACAGACTCATAGAAAATCCTCAGCATTTTCTGGCAGATGTTGAAGGACCTCAGTCGCCTCAAAAAATAGAGACGACTCTGGCCCTTCCTGTAAAGTGCTGTGGTGTTTTTAGCCCAGTCCAGTTTATTGTCAATGTGTACTCCAAGGTATTTATAGTCCTCCACAATGTCAACACTGACCCCCTGAATTGAAACAGGGGTCAAGTGTTTCCTGGTCTTCCTGAAGTCCACGATCAGTTCCTTGGTCTTTGCCACGTTGAGCTGCAGATGATTCTGCTCACACCACGTGACAAAGGAGTCGACCACAGCCCGGTACTCTGTCTCATCATCCCTGCTGATGCATCCAACCACCGCAGAGTCATCAGAAAACTTCTGAAGATGGCATGTCTCTGTGCAGTGGCTGAAGTCTGTGGTGTAGAGGGTGAAGAGGAAGGGGGAGAGGACAGTCCCCTGTGGTGCCCCTGTGTTGCTGATCACCTTGTCAGACACACACTGTGGGAGACGTACATATTGTGGTCTTCCTGTCAGGTAATCAACAATCCAGGACACCAGAGAAGCATCCACCTGCATCGCTGCTAACTTATCACCCAGGAGGGTCGGCCTGATGGTGTTGAAAGCACTGGAAAAGTCAAAAAACATGACCCTCACAGTGCTCGCTGGCTGGTCCAGATGGATGTAGACACGATTGAGCAGGTAGATGATGGCGTCCTCAGTTCCGAGACGAGGCTGATAAGCGAACTGAAGGGGATCCAGGTGTGGTCTTACTATGGGTCGCAGCTGGTCCAGGATGAGCCTTTCCAGGGTCTTCATGATGTGGGAGGTCAATGCCACGGGCCTGTAATCCTGGGGGCCACTGGGACGTGGCGTCTTTGGTACAGGGACGAGGCATGATGTCTTCCACATCACCGGGACCCTCTGCAGACTCAGACTCAGCATAAACAGACTCCACACAGCTGGGGGGCACAGGTCTTGAGGACAAGGGGACTCACTCCGTCTGGTCCAGCAGACTTGCCTGAGTGAAGTCTCCTCATTTGCATCTCAACCTGGTATTGAGTGAAGGTGATGGGTGGGGGAGGGGTGTCAGGAATCTCACAGGAGGCAACATGTGAAGAGAGAGGCTGGCACAGTGGTGTGGCTCTGGATTCCAGGCTGACTGCAGGTGAGGTTGTGGGGGTGGGAGCAGACACTGTGGTGTCGAATCTATTGAAAAACAGATTCAACTCATTGGCTCTATTCTCACCTCCCTCAGTTCCCCTGCTGTTGGTTGGCCTGAATCCAGTGATGGTCTTCATGCCCCTCCACACCTCTCTCATGCTGTTCTGCTGGAGTTTCCACTCCAGCTTCCTCCTGTAATTGTCCTTAGCCTCTCTGATCTTGTCCTTTAGTAACACCTGGATCTTCCTCACCTCCTCTTTGTTGCCCCCTCTGAAAGCCCTCTTCTTGTTGTTGAGGAGGGCTTTGATGTCCTTAGTCACCCACGGCTTGTTATTTGGGTAACAATGAACAGTCTGAGCTGGAACAATGGAGTCGGTGCAGAAAGTTATGTAGTCTGTGATACACTCAGTAAGCCCATTGATGTCCTCGGCGTGAGGCTCACAGAGTGTTTCCCAGTCGGTCACCTCGAAACAGCCCTGTAGTTCCGCTATTGCCTCCTCTGACCACCTCCTGACAGTCCTGGTGGTCACAGGTTCCCTCCTCACAATTGGCACATAGCGGGGGGTGAGGTGAATCAGGTTATGATCTGACCTACCAAGTGGGGGGAGGGAGGAAGAGCTGTATGCATCCTTGACGTTAGCATACAGTAAGTCTAAAGTTTTCTCTCCCCTGGTGGGACAGTCCACATATTGTTTGAATGTTGGTAGTGTATTGTCCAGTGATACATGGTTGAAGTCACCTGAGATCACAATAAAGGCACTCGGGTGCTGAGTCTGTAGCCGAGCTATGGCAGAGTGGATAGTGTCACATGCAGCTGTGGGGTTAGCAGAGGGGGGTACATAAACAGCCACCAAGATGACGTGAGAGAATTCCCTGGGTAAATAATACGGCCTGAGTCCAACAGCACACAGTTCAGTGTCCGGGCAACAAATCCTTTCTTTGATTGTTATGTTGGCAGGGTTACACCACCGGTTGTTAACTAAAACAGCAAGCCCACCTCCTTTCCGCTTACCGCTAGCGATGCTGTCCCTGTCCGCCCGAACAGTGTGGAAGCCTTCCACGGAAGCATTCTCATCGGGAATGTCCTGGTGCAGCCATGATTCGGTGAAACACATCAGGCTACACTCTCGGTATTCCCTCTGACTCCGTACCAGTGCTGAGAGCTCGTCATTTTAATTGCCAACGATCGCACATTACCCATCACGATAGACGGCAGACACGGTTTAAACCTCCTCCTCGCTTCGAGCCTCCGCTGTCTCACCGTCACATTTTTTCTTCTCTTCTGTCCTTGACCTCTGCATCCCCGATGTGTTTTCCTCCAAATTTCAGCTGGTACTTCTGCGGGCCTGGCCAGCGAACCGGCCGGCATCAGGGCGATCAGCTGATCTCTGGAGTAAACAGTCCGTGCGTGTAGGAGATGTGCCGCGGTCCCGTTCCTTGATAAAAGTAACAGTTCCACGGCCACCAGAAGAACAAAAACTCTCTCAATCCACATGATTGAGTAAGAGATAGAAAACGGAGGAAAATACAAGTCAGGAAAAAAAAGAATACGTAAGAAAAAAAAAAAGCTAAACTAAGAGAAAAGCAGGAGCGACTGTAACAGGCTGCACGCTGGTTGGCGCATGCGCACTAAAGGAGAACATCACAGCCTGATACCTGCAGGACTGACAGCAGCAGGTGTATCACTCCTGTTCTCTACCTGGAGACAGCAGTCACCTCATTGTTCTGACACACAACACAAAACTATCCACAACACTACACACTAACTACACAAGACAACACATTAACTACACACTACAAACATGCTAAACGTCACAAATCTCTCACATCTCAAAACTCGCTCTCTCTCTTTTTCTGCTTTTTCTTTCTCTCTCTCTCGCTATCACTCCTAAAACTTCCCCCCTCTTCCTAAACAGCCAAATGTCATGTTGCCATATCATTTTTGATTGGTCGACATGGTGCATTTTTCCACCAACACGAAATGGCAGTTTTTTGTTTTGTTTTGGGGTTTTTTGTCATAAGCAGAGAGTGCTTGCTAGCGCTGTCCTTAGACAGTAAATGTGACAAAACTATTGAGGAAAAAACGCCGCGTATATATTGTTTATCCTGACTCTGGTTTTACGTGGCCTATCAACACAATTTAAAAACTTGTTGCTTTGTCATCTTGAAGTGGTCATGTGATTGGCTTACCACGACTACTTTATTCTTCCTCAGTCAAACAGCAGTGCTCATGCGATTGTTTTGCCCCCTAGCTCCAGGTGTTGTGCCAAAAAAGTGATCGTCGGGCAGAAAGCGATTGCCGTCCGCGTGCAGCTGCTTGAAGCTGTAGCACCCAGATTACTTACATAGACAGCTACTTCCATGCAACTGATAAGCTGCGGTAAGCTGAAGACAGCTTCAACCGTCTGTTTGTTGAAAAATAGTAACGCGACCGCACCGCATTTTCTTGTTAGTAACGGTAACGGCGTTGTAACGATAGAAATAGTAATTAGTTAGATTACTCGTTGCTGAAAAAAGTAACGCCGTTAGTAACGCCGGTATTCCCATCACTGGTCATGTCTTTGTTGGATTTCTTCTTTTCATAGATTCAACTACACGTCATTGAGTCATAGGTCAGTCTTACATGGCTTAACAACCCAAAGAAAAATGCTTTGAAAATGGTCATACACGATTGCAGTGAAAATGAAAGAAAAATCATTGACAGTGAAAGATGTGCTCAATACTGCTTTGAGAAATTTCAAGAAAATCCAGCTCATTGAATTCAAAATATGAGGGGTGGCTCAAGACTTTTGCTCAGTACTGTATAGTATCTTTCTCTTAAAATGTCTCACTAAGTTTATTTACAGTGTTTACAATTAAAGGTTAATTGAAGGTTAATTGCAACAATTGCAACAAACTCAGGACTTTAACTTTCAAAAACTGATGACCCCAAACAAAATGTATTTCAGTTGTTTGTATTGATTAGTGCTGATAGTGTGCAGCAGTTTGCTGAGGTCATGGATGCCAGTGATTATTTTATACTGAAATGGGTCAGCAGCTTTGGCAGCCTATTGATTCCACATAAAAGGCATAATAACAAGTTATGAAGTGTGCTGTTCTTGTCCACTGGACTGTAAGTATTCTTTGTGATGCTATTTTCGGGGTATTTCTAGTTTCTTAGAGAAAAAAAAAAGAACCCAGATGAACCCACTTAGACCACGTGAAGCACAATTGTTCTTGTTACAACTTTAAACTGAATATTTACTACTGTAAATATTTTAAAATAGAGTTTGAATTCAAGTTAAAGGAAAATAATTCACTGGAAAACTACTAAAAAATAATGAGGTAAAATCCATGTCAACTAAAAGAACATGACTTGTGCTTTGAGATTAACCCATTATTTCCGCAAGAAACAATGTCAAACCTGTGATGTTTTTCCAATTCTTCATTGCATTTTTAATAATGAGTCAAACATAATTCCTGTCAATCATGAACCCAAATTTTGGTCAACATTTAATTACAACAAAAAACAAACATGAATGGAGAAAGTAACACAGCATTTGCAGGCAGATGATGAATCGGGAAATGAGAAGATAAACTGTATTCATAGCAAAAATAGTAAAGAAGCTCAAATATTCATGATTTTTTTTTTTTTTTTTTTTTTAGTTTTAACATTAAATTCCATCTCTTAAATGTTTTTTTTCTTAACCATGTCTCACACATGATTTAACCTCCTAAGACCCGAACTCTTTCATGGCATGCATTTTAAATTTTTCTTTGCTATTTGGGTTGATTGGGACCTGAGGAATGTAAAACCAAAGAATTACCAGATTTTTTTTTACCTAATTTTTGTTTCTGAGACAAATGAGATCCACATATGAGGACAAATTTTGATAGAACAGTGGCAGTATAATGTCCTTGTAAGTGGATATCAGGCCCTTGTAGAGAAAAATTAAGTATTTTCGTCTAGACATCCCAAAATATGATGTCCACATATGTGGACGCCAGGTCCTAGGAGGTTAATTGATTGATTGATTGATTGATTTTGCTGAAGTATTTCCTCATCCTCAGCTGGCAGATCATATGATCCTTATGTCCATTTGACAATGTAGGACCTGAACTTGTCTCCGCAGTTCTCAAACACAGTGTTTTTAAATAAAAAGACAATCAACATGTTGGCAAATTCAAAATCGCATCAAGTGTGTTGTTGCATTTTAAGCTTTGTTGACATGTTGTCTTTGTACTTTTTTCATTAAGTTACTAGCCAATGATTACATTTTATTTTTATTTAATATTTTACATAGCACCTCATTTTTCAATAAACAATAAACAAAACAAAATTAACTAAAGATCATTCTGAAGTATTTACCACACTTAAAGAATCTAATTCTACTGACCTATAATCCTTTTCTTTGGCTTTTTTTTTTATCTAGTTTTACAATTTGTCCATTATTTAACACCAAATGATCACAATATTAATTCACATAATATGACTAATAAAATAAAATATATACAGAATAATTCCTGACATATAAACAACCCCCCTGGACCACATTGCAACTGATTTTACAGCATCAGACTGTTAACAATAGTCTCTCCAGCGAGTGAGATGACTGCAGTTCAACCGATGAAGGTTGCTTCTAAAAACTAATTAGAGTGAACACAGATCCCATTTGTGTTGGCAAGGGTCGACCACTTTCCGATCGGATTTTCCAGCCTGTTGGAAATTCACGCCGCACTAATCTTGTTGTGCACTGTTTGTTTTCAGCGCGGCGTTTGCGGTGACAGCGTTGTCACATTAGAACAGACAGCTGGGATTTAAAAGGGAAACAGTAGTTCAATCCACTTTTTTTGTTGTTGTTTGCAGAATATTTGCATTCAAATGTGAAATATTTTGACATTCATAAAAATGAAAGTCTGCAATATAAATTCAAATTGACATTGAAGTGGATCTCTGGCTAATTCTATGGAAATGCCTGCTGGACATGCCGTGCTTTTTTTTCTTCCACTGTTTTACAAGCAGAGTTCAATGAAAAATATTCATGACTGCTGACAAGTCCCTGTGTGTGGGCTCTGCTTCTCACAGTTTTCACCATGGAAACCGCAGATGGTTGGAATCAGAATGACAATGGCTGATATTATAATCCAAATGGTGCTTGTTGTTGCAGATAGAGAACAATGATGATGATGTGCACTCTTGCGTGATGATGATGTTTCTTCTTCTTGTGAAACTAAAATGAACCACTTGACTCTATGCTATGGTTGAATTCCTGCCTTAATTTACCTTTCTTCTTTTTTCTTTTTTTTTTCCTTCATCCCAGCAGTCTTTCCCTCTTTAGCTAGAGCTGCAACAGAGGTTGCTAACATTTCAAGAACTAGGTTTGTGATTAAAATGTCACCTGGTCAAACCTGGTTAGGAAATTCTGGCTGAGGGTGAGTAAAGGAGACACACTCTGGCCTCTGCTCAACAGTAGGTCTGGCCCGTAGCACAAGACTGTGGCAGGACTTCAGTGGGAAGATCCCAAATATGGGTCTGTCTTCGTGTAACACTCGCTTCCTACGCAACTCCCACCATGTTAGCTGTCATTCGAAATACAGGAAAATCCAAAGAGAATCATGAATTTGTATGAATAGGTTAGGATTAAGCAGAATATAATATTTTGTGTCCCAAAAGGTACTTCTTTCAGAAAAAAGATTTTGTCCATAAGCCACTTTGAAAGCTTAAATCACCCTGCTATGTTCTTTTTAGAGAGAAGATGTTTTCTCCTGGTTACCCTTCCAAACAACCCTGCTTTACTGTTGTTGGGTTTTGTATTCTATAATACTCCCCCCCCCCCCAAGACCCCAAATTATTGGTGATAATCAGTTAATCACATGTATTTGATTAGCAGTAGCTGGCTGCTACTTACCCTCTTAATTTCTGTGGAAGCAGTAAGGCTGTACTCTACATAGTATTCATAGTATTTTTTAAAAAACTTCCTTTTTCACATCACTACAAATTCTTGCATTTACAATACACTGCAAAAAGGAACCACTTTGTTTTTTCCTTGAAAGGGGGGATTCAGGCTTCTACCGATCCTTGATGTTGTGATGACACAATATTTTGTTGGGACCAGTCAAATTTCAGCAAGGTTTTTATATATAGTATAAATTGTCATCATATAAATCACAATCATATAAGTTGTGTAAAAAGACAATATTACTACTTTTATGCCTGGGACTTTAAAAGTGGTAATTCTAGTTTAATTTTGAAAGGTGTGCGTTCTTAGCAACAGCTCTAAAATCAGATTGTGATGATGTTTTTGCTTTAAATTACAGCCTTTTATTGCTGACCATTTTTTTCTGTAATAATAGTGTAGTTACAGATTGTGCCAGCTAAAAAATAACGTCTTGTATGCACCCTCAGTTTGTTGCAATCAAAACGTAGTAAACACCTTTCTAAAGCACCCTCGGTCTACATAGTCTTTATATCTGCTGGCGCACTAAAACTAGACTCCCACTCTGTTTCCATTCCAAAGTCCAAGATTTTTGTTTTGTTGTCTGTGTAAACCTTTCCCATGTCACAACTATTGAATCCTGTTAACACAGAATGACTAACAACGAACCACCCACTCATGCCACACGGTACTTAAAGACAAACCCACCCTTGGAGCTGTAGCTAACAGGCGGAATGTAAACAGGATATATACAGGGGCAGGTTTAATGGGGCACGAAATAAAGGTGGAAATTATCATTACATACAGTAACTTGTAATACCTAAGGCCAAGGTTAAGTAATTATAAAAAATTATACGTTATTTTTACGTAACATTTGTTTAACAGTTTGTTCCTGCTTTACAGCTTCGGTTGAATAAAACTCTACCGCTCTTCTCCTATCCTCCCACACATTAATTGCAGGGGCTGAAAATAACACATTCCAAGTTTGCATAGTATAATGTGCACTCCTCTATGTCATATGGGGTGTAAATTGTTCATGATATAAAGAAAAGAAGAAAAAGTAACTTATATAAAAATAGCCTGACGATGAGACTTGTAGACTAGAAAGCAGGGCACATGAAAAAAAAAAAAGCTGGTTGTAGTTTATTTTTAAGAACATAATCTGAACACAGCTAAAATCAAAATAGCTAGCAACTTTCACTCTTATATAAGAAGCAATTACTGAGAGGGGGGGAGCAAAGGCTTCACCTTGAAATTTGTAAAGTCTAGAAAAACACTATGTAAATTTTAGTCCATCCTATCCACTGCCTGAAACTTCTCATTTATTTCCTCTCTTCTTTCATTTAAGTCCCGTTCTTATATCACACAGAACGGGTTTTACCAGCAGGTGGGTAGGGTTTGTGAATATACAGCCCCTGCCGTGTGCCTGAGGTGGTTGTATCCTTATTGACATCATGCAGAGCCAACAGTAGAAAAAAATCTGTCTGAAATAGAGTGTGTAGACCTGTCTCAATAGAGTGTGTAGACCAGTCTCAAGCCTGAGTACTTGGATCACAAAGATTACTTCCACATAAACTGACCTCATTAAAAAGTGATAGATGGACGGATGGATTTAAAACAGTTCACATATTTGCAGTTTTTAAGGAACTTTCTGAGTTTTATCGTAATACGAATTTGATACTCCTTTTTCTTATACTTTTTGACTTGTACCCTCAGAGATTTCCTTGAGCCCCTCCATACTATGACTGTATCTTGCAGATCTGATGTCAGGTCATCTGTACAGCTCATTCCACTCCCAGACCCTCTGAAACCTGAGTTTGATGATGTCAGTGTATGTTTGATCTTGCTCATCAAATATTAACGGTATTTCAACTTTTCTTTGAATTTTCTGAAGAAAATATCTTTCTTTTTTTCTTTCCAAAGTGTGTCTGTGTGACATAAAACCTTACTCTAAAAGTTCTTCTGAGCCTTTCACAACTTGAAATGGGTTATCTATGAATTCTTGCTTCATTAGGTTGTGAATACTTTATGAGGTAAGACATGATCCAAAATGTTTAGGCATCTTCTACCGGTGGGATGTAATGGCTATAAAAATAACCATGGACCTTGAAAGTGACATCATTTGATATATCTGACTGCACAAGGACACAACTATGATTTTGCTGATACATAATGAGGTGGACAATTAGGAAAATGTTGTTGCATTTGCAAACGAATCTGTAGTGGTATGTTGCATGAAAAAAGCAATATTGATCACAGTTACAAGCAGCCTTTAGTTTGCTCATCAAAGTCAGATCGTAAAATAATTTTAATCAAGAACAGTAGAGGTTGATTTGATAATATTACCAGACTGAGTCATCGTTAACCACCCAGTCACCATCGGATCATCTAGGGTTAAAGTCGCTTTTTGTTTTGGCTATATGCTGAACTGGCAAATATTCAGGAAATGGAAGATACTGATCTCAGATTAAGTTTCATACATTCATTTATCAATTAACAATTTGATTCCTTATCTATTCTCTTATTGATTCTGAGTGTGTTCTTTATCCGATTTGAGATTCACCATCATCGCTTAAGACAGAGTATTGTGTGACTGTGGTGATTCCAGAAACAAGCTGCTCCCAAAAACGTTATGTCTTCAGTGTAAGTGCTTTCTTTTCAAGACATCTTTTATTTACAGCAAGTTTTAAGTGCAATATACATTTTCTGCTGGGGGGGAGTTTGTTTTATATGAGAAACTTGTTAAACCACACCCTACTGATGTCATGAATTAATAGGGATGGGAATTGATACGAATGTAACGAATCTGATTCCTTTATCTTTATCAATTAACAATTTGATTCCTTATCTATTCTCTTATTGATTCTGAGTGTGTTCTTTATCCGATTTGAGAGTCACCATCATCGCTACACAGCGTATCTGTCAAGAATTGCTGTGTGGCAGGCAGGAGTTGGACCTAAAATGCAGGCTCTCAGACACGAGGGGTGAACACAAAATCACAGCTTTATTGCTGGCGTGGTGGGACACAAATAACAATACAAAAACTAAACTAGGAAAATATAAACTAAACTTTACAGAGAGGCACACAAGGGAACACACAGCTTGAGGGACGACGCGACACTGACACAGAGAGTGTCAGTGTCTTTGTTCGGAACAAAACAGGAGCACCAAGAGATCAAAAATGAGAAGTCCACAAGAAACACAGGAGCTTGTGTCACAGTTTGAAAACAGTTCAGGAGACCGACCCGGAGGACAGGAAGACAGAGGTCTAAAGCAGTTCAGTTCAGGAAGTCGCCCCAGGGGATGGCACAAAAGTTCAAAACCGGGCAGTTCAGGGGGCTGGCCCGGCGGGCGATGGCACAACAGTTCATAATTCAAAAGGTCCGGAGGTCGACCCGGCAGGTGGTGGCATAGGTGACAGAGCTGGTCCAGAGAAGACAGTGTCGCAGGCAAAGGAGATCCGGAGGCCGGCCGCACGGAAGGCAGCTGTGGCGACTGAGCAGGAGGTGATGATGCCCAGCCAGTGGCCTGGAAAGTGGCCAGTGATGTTGAGGCGCTGGATGTACCTTGGAGAGTGGCATAGCAACCGCAGGACCAGGCGAGGCAGGCGACGGCATGGAAGCCAGAGGCGGAGGCGCTGCAGGCTGGATAGATCCGCTGAGTGGGCCCCTCGGACCCTCCAGCGGACACGAAGAAGTGCTGGCCAGGCTCTCCAGAACCCCCAGCGGATGAGGCAGGCGGCAGCATGGGAGCCGTGGAGTGCTGGATGGGCTCACCCGAGCTTCCAGCAGGAGCTGATGAGAGACGAGATAGCCTTTATTTGTCAGTTGCAGGTCTTTTGCCCACAACCGAGATCACAGACCTTGCCGACCGTACATACAATACACAAACATCACATTGGGGAGACAGGTCAGGTAGCGAGGAAAAAGAAACATCGAAATGTGTAACACCAAAGGACAATACAGGAATGCACAGATATCAATACACCATAGCACAATAAACACAGACAAGCAACATGGGAAAGTGTTCCAGTGTGTACATCTGATCTGGGACCGCTGCAATCTTCGACTGCGCCTCCAGCTGACCCGATGTCCACATCAAAGGGGAGGTAAGCGTTGGAGGTGGCGTTGGATCCGGGGTAGGGAGGGTGATGCGTCAGTGAGTGCTTATCAGTATCAGTATATGTATGTGTGTGCGTGTCCATAGTTCAGCTGAGACAGTGTCCTTCGCCCTGCCAGGCTAAGTAAACAGTCTTCACGCCAACCCAGGTGGCCTTGCATGGAATGGGAAGGAACAGACTCAACACAGTCGTTATCAGGGTGTTTTTGTTCGGCTCCAGCCTTGAGCCCACAGCTGGCGCCGAAGGGGTAGCCGGATTATGATGGTAATTTTTCTTTTGCAACAACTCATGAGAATTTCAAAGCTGTTCTTTAACACTCCGACACTGGTCTCTCAATCTCCCGTTGGAGAACTGCGAGCTTCCCCATGATGGTATCAAACTTGCTGGTGTTGTCATTCTTTAGCTCAGATAGCTGATTCTGAGACCTCACGACTGCAGTGAGCTGTTCTACGATGTAATCCAACTTTCGCTCAAAGGGTTTATTTTGAGCAGGCCTCTCCCTGATGTATCCCAATATACGTTCAGAGGTGTTATTCTGAGTATTCACGGCAGCTGTAAGCGTCTCCAAGGTCTTAACCATGCTGCTTTCAATGAGCCCGTTCTGAGAAGTCGCGCCTCGTCCCATCGTTTCAATTCCAGTGGGGGTTGAACAGCCGGTTCCGCTGTCTTAATTCTCCGATAAGCCAGGGCCAAGCCAGCTCCGATCGGCAAGAACCCTGTTATCATGGTTCCGAATAGGTAGATATCTTCAGCGTCTTCAATCGACAGTCCCGCCAGGCACACGACCCTCCATTTCTGCCACCTGTCCATCGTGTATCCGGCAGGGAAAGTCCCTCCAGGGCACTCGGGCTCTCCCGAGCCCAGACTTCTCGTTGAGAAAAGGGTGTCAATAGCATTCAGAGACCAGTTGATCAAATCCATAATTCTCTTTAGGTTTTAGAAACAGACTGTGAGAGAGTGTTCCAGGGAAAGTAATACAAAAAACACGAGACTAGACAAGGACATGAGCAGGGAAGATAAGGGAGAGGAGAAAAAGTGCGTCCGCCTCCTCCGAGAGCCAAAGTCAAGCAGGGCCACATTGTATTGGGACCCCTGGCTGAATCTGTAGCTGACCAGGGGACTGCGCAGCTAATGGTTCAGGTGCAGGCTGACCGAACTCGGAACTGAACAGGCAAATGAGAAAAGTATTGCACAAGTGGCCGAACTAAAGGATGAGCAGAACACTGATTAGCAGACTGGGCTAATGGCAATACAGGAGGCTGAATAGCAGGCTGAGTTAATGGCTGAAGCGATAGCTGAGGTGAAAATGGAGCTTGTGGCTGGGCAGCTAACTGAGCTTGTGGCTGGGCAGCTGACTCAAAAACACGGCCCCGGAATAAACAGTTCCTAAGTCAGAAAATTCTTGGTTATTTTCTCTTTCACTCACCACAGCCGGCAACTCAAAAGTCTTGGGGTCCAGCTGTGGCAATGGGCGTCGGCGGCGATCACCGCTTCCCTTTTGATGACGGCTCCGATGGGCCGGCCTGCTCCACATCTGGCGAGTCGGGCAGGTGAGCAGTAGCAGCTGGGGGATGAGGGGGGAGTTCGTTTAGGATAAGATCCTGTTCAAGCGGGTGGAGCGCACCTAGTACCAAGGAAGACCGGAAATTAACCGCTGTAGCTTTGCTTCCACAGCGCGATGAAACTCCCTCCCCTCATGTTCAAGCCACAGTTCAAGGAGTTTCTCCACGGAGTAAATAATGTCCTGGCGAAGGTCTTCTGACGGGTTGAGTGCCGCTGGGTCCATGTCTGGTCGCATCGTTCTGTCAAGAATCGCTGTGTGGCAGGCAGGAGTTGGACACAAAATCACAGCTTTATTGCTGGCATGGTGGGACACAAATAACAATACAAAGCTAAACTGGGAAAATACAAACTAAACTTTAAAGAGAGGCACACAAGGGAGCACACACCTTGAGGGACAACGCAACACTGATACAGCGAAACACAGGGCTTAAATACACTGGGGAATAACGAGGGAATGAGACACAGAAGGAGGGCACAGCTGGGAGAAATCAGAACTGACGAGACAAGGAAGCAAAGCAGGATACACTCACATGAGACACAGACATTCAAAGTAAAACAGGAAGTATAACACTGAGACGTGAACTTGACATGGTGGAGACAGAGCAACTAAGAAACACAGAGACATAACCATAAGGCAGAACCAAAACCAAAAGACTAGAGATGATAAATAATACACAGAAGGAAATACTGTATTTTGTTGTGTGGAACACAAGAAACTAGACTCAAGGGAGTAACCAAAGACCAACAATGAGAACACAATTCACAATACAGAGTGACAAAAAACACAGGAAACTCAAAACACCTAGTCAAAAAACCCAGGACCCTTACAGTATCAAAGACATTACATTCATGCAAATTAGTTGCATGCTGTGTGGTCAAATGTTTGTGCACTGATCACCTCTTTGTTATGATCAGTGTTGGTGTCATTACTCAGTAGTAATGTATTATACAAATTACACAGAAGACGTTTCTTAAAAGTATTGCACGATGTTACTTTCTTACTTCCACGAGAAAAAAGTTTTTTTATGCTCCTCATTACATCACTCTGCCTTTCTCCGTATAATTACCATCTCATATGCACTGCCTCATAATTACCATTTAACAATATAAACCTATAGGCTGCAGTCCCACAGACCAACAAAAATCCCTATCCTAATGAAGACACCCAGTGTCAATACCTACTGTGTCAGTAGGTATGAACACAAAGCTAGCAGCACAAAGCAAATATAAAAGCCAGCACAAAGAGACTCCAAAGCGATTGCCACAGTGATTCTACAGTAGAAACATGAACATGTAGAAACGGAGGCTGCAGCCTGACTGCTCATCCATCTGCTATCCATTGTAGATCAGGGTCTGGCTGCTGGGCTTAATTCAGCTTGAGCATTGTCACTACTGGCTAGCTTAGTGTTAGCATTCTTACAAAGAGTCAAAGTTGTTTTAGCAACATAATGCAGCTGTTTATGTTCTGGGTCCAGTTAGCACTGGACACAAAAGGAGTGCGCTCCTTTTTTCCACTTTTTTCCACACAAACTGAAATCAGCTGACTGTGGCATGCACTCATTGGCAAATGGAACCAATGAGTGGGATCAATAGGCAAGCATTCCAAGGAACTGAACTACTGGGAATAGTATTTCGGTTCCCATTTCCATGAATGAAGCTCGGCTGTAAAGTTACAGCAATGCAAACTGTGCATTGCATCATCAGTGGAATGGGCATGTAATCATTTCGTTATTCAGAATATATGTAAAGATTCTTATACTTATATTTTTTTACCTATACAATCATTAACATTCATTTCAGTTTGATTTGCCAACAAGCAATTTCCACATCTTTTGTGTTATGAAAGTGTAATTTGAGAAAGTAATATTCATTATTTAAATCTATACATTTTAAAATTTCAGAACTCTGATTTGCAGTAATTGCCTTACATGCCAGCACCAAGAGTGCACTCCTCGTCAAAATACTTAACTTGAATTAAAATCTTCATTTTTTGTGCTAAATCACCAGTTTCTGAACCCTTATAATCTGAAAAATACGGTAACTTCTACCTTCCTTTGGCATTTCCAGAAGTCCAACTTTTTGTGCAATGGTTAGCATCTTCCTCTGCTTTTTGGGTGCTACCACAGGTGCCTTTGATGGTGCAAAACGTTTCGTCGACATTGTTGTGTTTGTTGGGGAGAAAACTTACAAACATATAGTACAGCAAAAAAAAAGCATACAAAATTGCACAAAAAAAAATCTGCGAAACAGCAAGGCTGCGAAAGGTGAACCGCGTTATACCCCGCGTTATACCATACTGTATACCCCTCTGGTTCATGACTATATTCTCAGAGAGCACAATAATATAAAAGACTGATGGCTATGGCTAGAGGGATAGCTTCTGGATGTGAAAAGTACAGTAAAGAAAAGTGAAATTGACTTAAACCTGCATTCTACATGAGGTACAAACAAGCACAACTCAACAAAAGTTGCAACAGAAGATACATCATAGGTCTCCATTGCTAGTATTATTGAATACTGCAGAGTGTTCCCTTTATAAATTCTGTAGTCAAATGGAGGTTAAAGCAAGATATGGTTTATGGTCTGGCATACCTTATCATTGATTATCATGTGAGGATATCCTCAGATTCCACATCAAATATTGTATGCAATGCATAAATGACAGCCGTAGTGCAAAATCTGTAGTACCGAATAGATATCATGGCATCTGTTTTATATAAACTCTTTATTCTGGATCAGTAGTGGTTAATAAATTCGCATTGTGTAATGAGTAAAGCAATGTAATCTACAGTCATCAGTTGTAACTATTTCTTATAAAACATGTTTGATATTTTCAATAATTTAACTCCCTCTTTTTCTCCATTCATGATCAAACCTAGAGCCTTTCCTTTTGTTTCTTTTCTTCAGCATTTAAGGATAAAAAGAACTAAAGAGAATTTGTATTTTTGCTAGTATTGCAGTTTAATACCAAAACTCCTAGCCATTACTGCATTTCATTTTTAAGAAGATGCTGTAAATCAGTGCAATGTATGTGACTGAGGTTAAACCTTTCCACAGAGTTAATGGGAAAGAGAAATTTCCTAAACTCCTTGTTGTCCCATGTATTTATTAAGCCACAGAGGTTCAGGTTAGGGATAGGGGGAGTTTTGGGTCAGTCCACATCTACTCCATTTTCATAAAATATTCAGTGATTTCTAGGTCTAGATGGAAATGACTATTTAAAAGAAAATCTGTAATGCTGAAATGAATGAGGCATCTTTCAGTTTCTTAAAAAAATGCCTGTGCATAATGTGACTAAGGCAAAAAGCTCAGCTCAAACCAAAGCCTTAGATTGCTAATAAAATGACATTTCAGGAAGTTTTATGACAGGCAAAAATGCATGTAATGGGTAAGGTATCACTTACGTGCAATCTTCACTCCAACCCTGATTTTAAATTGTTTGCTGGTAACCCAGAGGAAGTCAAAAGGTCAACAAAACTTCCTACCCTTTAAATTCAAATAATATCTTGGGTAGATACCCCACTATAGATTTATCACTTTCAGCGTTATACAAGAGTGATTGTTATTTGGAGTGTCCCTTGTGGCTGTAAAGTATAGGGGAAAATTGGGGAAAAAAGCACACCTCCCTGTCAAGCACCGAGTACCCACTCCAGCTTGAATAGATTTTGGACAAAGGATTTAAGCAGCCGGTGCTATCTTCAACCCTCCTCGAGGCTGTGCCACATATCCTGTCAGGGCCACATACTGGTTCTTTACACAACATGACCCACTGCGCTGCTGCTGCATAATACATCACCTCCTTGACACCAAACGGTAGAGACACCATTGCGGCTTACATCTTCCAACTCATGAAAGACACATCTTTGAAGCTCCACTGCGTGTTAACTCCAGAGAGTGTCAGGACCTGACACTCTCTGGAGTTAACATATACACACACACACATATATATATATATATATATATAAATATATATGCACAGCAAAATTTTAAAAACTGGACTGTCTATCTAAACATAAATTTACTTCTGGGGTGGGGGGAGGGAATAAAAAAAGGACCAACTTTATCTCAAATGCAACGCTGTACTCAGTGACAAGTAAATAATGATGTGTTGTTATCTGGATGAGGCCAAAGAAGGCCCCTGTTTTCTTACAACCTCACAATTTCGTCTCCCTGTCATATGCTACAAAGATGGAGAAAAATCAGGCATGCTCTCATTTTCCTCAACTGATGCCACTGGGAAGCAAATAGGATAATGCAGCATGAAAGAGGCATAAAGGATGGGGATTGAGAGGGCATATGATACTGCTAGATAGAGTGTGCTACAGTTTGTTTTCTGCCACTTTAGAAGACAAGTAATAGCCTGGCTGGATTGAAATCCAATTATTTGGATTTAAATGTGATCAAATGTTCCACTGACTGCCAAGTTAAATTCTGCTGTTGTCTCCTTCTCAGTGAAACAATTGACTTAACCTGACAGCAATTATGTACTTATTTGACAAAAACTTTTAATCAAACTGACTATTGATTTGAGGTCCCTGAAATTGGGGGCAGAATTAAGCAAACACAGTTCACATCCAGAGGCACAGACTTCAAACAGCAATCAGGCTGCTTTGTTAGTGCTCTTACTAGGGGAAGGAAAAAAATCTGATTCTAAGCAGCACATGCACCTTTATGATCAGTGATGAAATTGTTACTTTTGTGATTAAAGTCTAAGCTGAACTGTCAGAGAACATGTAATTAAACTGCGGTTTACTCTTGTCCAATATTCATCAGTGAAAGCTCTCACTGAATGTCAGAACAAAACAATAAAGAGGCCGTGTTGCACAGAACCTTGTCATTAAAGCTTCTAAGTGTCTGTTCCCTTTTGTGACAAATTAATGCAACAGCTCCACCCCATCCCTCCACCACCACCACCCCTTCCAAAACTGGGCGACAAATTATATGTTCAAACAGAAAAGATGCGATGTAACTTTAGCAACTACAGAGCAGCTTTTGGGCATACCAATTTTTTTTTTCCAATTAAAAGGAGCAGGCAGCAGCCTTCTGGGCTGAAAATTGAAGCCAAGGAAGAATTTCCAAATAGTTCACTTGAGGTTAGATTGAGACTGACATAGGTTGAAACCAAAACCCATGTCATTCTCCATCAATTCTCATTTTAAAATGTCCAAATTTACAGCATTGGAACAGATCTTCATAGATTGGTACCAAAAAAATAAAAAAGTTTTCCCCTTCATTTTTCATTTTCAATTCAGATCAAACAGTAATCTTCCATTGCCTGTTTGCTCATTTCAACTTCATTTTTGTTGTTTGAAAATGTGTAATGTTAGTTTACTTTTTATTAGCTTTAGTGTTACTTTTAATCTTCTTAATAATCACACGCACGATATTTGTCAGAGGCAAGACTTAGGAAAATTCAAACTTTCTAAAAGTATGGTCACTTCTAACATACTTTGTGAAGGCAGTTGATAAATGACCACCACAGTATCATCAGACACGGTAACAAATTTGACCGAAATGGCAAATCTGCTGTCTATTTTAGTGTTTATTAGTTTTGTAAGTTTGATAAATTTAGGTGGCATTCTTTTCTGAAAGTCTACTTTTTGATTTATTTCCTTTAAATAAAATATTTTACCACAATTAGTTGTAAATTTTCATTTATTTGTAATTAACCATAATAACCCTATATTGCTTTTATGCTCGCTGTTCACCCCATCACCTGGTGAAAAACACAATTGCCATTTTGGGATCGCTTTGGCTGATTGTGAACTTCGTGATTTTTGTAATATGTTGCATTGTGCCATCAACGACGCAGTTGGGTTGAAGAGATCAGTGTGCAATCATGTCCATTTTTACCAACATTTTAATTTTATATCGTTACAGAAATGCTGAAAAAAACTCTCTGCAATATATTTGATTCCACTTTCTTTACTTGTTTTCGGCACATGTGAGCGCTGATGTCTCTTCAAGAAAATACTGCAGTCATTACCCATGACTTAATAACAAGAAAAAATACAAGTGGCTGTGTAATGATATTACTGGCAACCAGAGATGGGTGGCCATGATTACTTTTTTCAAGTAACGAGTAAAGTAAGGGATTACTATTGCAAAAACGGTAATTAGATTACCGTTACTTTCCCGTAGGAACGCTGCGTTACTGCGTTACTAAAACCATGATTTTTTGCGAGAATGTCTCACGACAGTGACGTAAGCGAGTGCACCGTTAGTGACAACAGCTGTGTGCAGATCAACAATGGATCACATATCGATTGTGGGAGAGAGTATGAGCGTGCAGCGTTTAAAGCGTGGAAGTACTGACCTTACTTTGAGTTTGATTCCATAAAAAGTGACAAAAACATTAGCGTCCATCGTGCGTGGGAAGAAAACTTCTTTTTACAGCGAAAAAAACCCCTAAACTTCCAAGCAAGCACCGAGTGCGAAACAACGTAATGGGAAATTCACAAAGAAACTCGCGGATTCTTCAACTGACCGCGGCACACCTGCACCAGGGTAAACCTCCGCCTACCGCCGTCCTGCTTTACAGGTGAAAATAGAGCAACAGGACCGCTGACTCTTTGACTTTATTTATTTTCTGCTGTGTTTTACTTGCATCTATTTGAAAGAGTGAGTGTAAACACAAAAAAACATTTTATTTTATGTGCTGGAATGTGTAGAAAATAGGTTTAAATGTTAAACTACCGTAATTGTCGGGCTATAAGCCGCTACTTTTTGCACAAGCTTTTGAACCCTGCGGCTTTTAGTCAGGTGCGGCTTTTCTATGGATTGTCCATGATTTTTGTCATATCGTAAGACGATTTGTTTTGTTTGTTCCGCTGTTGTACGGCACTACGTTGCCTGGCGGAAGGGCATGTGATCAGACACACAGTATCGGGGTTCAAGAGTGGTATGTTGGTCACGTGTCCATCCGCCAGGCAACATAGTGCCGTACAAGTAGCGCAAAAAACAAACTTCAAATTAACGCTACGCGTTCAGCGGGAGTCGTGGATGACGAGCGGCGATAAACTTGCGAAAAGCAAGTTATGCTCAACTCCACCGGTGGAATCTGACAGCGTGGAAAAGTGTGAAAACATCCATGATCACCAACGGATTTCGAAGGGCTGGACTGCTGCATGATGGAGAGGAGGACACCGCCACGGCCCTTCAGAGGGTGTTCGACTCTGACACTTGACAACGAGGATTTCTTTGGTTTTGAAAGTGACAACGAAGGAAAGAAGCTGAGAGTGGATGACGTAGCCATCCTGACCCTGTTCGTATCCGACACTGGAGAAGAGGACTTTGGTGGTTTTAGTGTGCAGGAAGATGGTGGTGAATGACTGACTTTTCTTCTTGTTAAAGCCGTGTCACTGCACCTGAGCCTAAAAGGTAGTCTGAATCTATTTTTCTGGTGTGCTGTAGGTTATTGTTATGTACTACATTTGTTACTCATTTATGAAGCACAGTACATGTTTCGTACTTGTAATTACCACTACTTGTACATATACCTAAAAAGTTATGCAAATATGTACCCATAACTTGTTTTTCAAAATATTAATAAAAGGGGTGTGTCTCCAAACAGCCATCTCTTTCCTGACAATTCTCTTACATATGATAAGTCAACATTGAAACACCTGCGGCTTTTGGTCAGGTGTGGCTAATGTATGTACAAAACAGGATTTTCCCCTGATTTTAGCTTGTGCGGCTAATATTCAGGTGCGCTTTGTAGTCCGAGAAATACGGTAATTTATTCAAGTCAGAGAATGTTGCATATAATTAAATTTTTGCTTGATGCATAAAGTTAAAAGATTAAAACTGATAAAACAAGTAAAAAAAAGAGACTTTTCCATTTGATTACATTTTGTATGATGGATTATGTAGAAAAAGTAGAATTGGGCTGAAAGATCTATCGCTTTATCACCTCTTCAGGTTGTAAATCGTGTTTTTAAAAAGTAACTAAGTAATTAATTACTTTTGAAAATAAGTAATCAGTAAAGTAACGGGATTACTTTTTTGGGGAAGTAATCAGTAATTAGTTACTGATTACTTTTTTCAAGTAACTTGACCAACACTGCTGGCGACTAAAGGACCCAGGCATACTTAGTCTTGATGCACGCCGATTTTAAGAGATTTCTTGCATGATGTTCTCACATTGCTCAAGAATTGCCAGACATCCAGATTTCCTGGATGCAACATACAGCCACCAATCGCAAAGGAAAAATGTGTATCCCTAGACTCATTGGTAAATAAATCTTTTGAAAAGAGCTTGCTGCACCATAAACCTCCATTTACTACTAGCGTATTGCTGCAGTCACTTGTAGTTTGCATGAAACACAATTGGTTGTCTCCAAACTTGCTTGAAACTTGAAAAAGTTTCACTACCTCAAGGTTTCAAAAGGCACAACACTAGTGCTGTATTAGCTGATGTTAGCAGTGAATTTTCTGGATGTTGATTTCTTAGTAGCTTATTTAGCAGGCAATTGTTTGTTACTACAGGACTCTCTTTACTTGACCTTTATGTGGGCAAGTGTGGTCGCTTGAGAATGAAATTCTCTGCGTTTTGATGTTGACCAAAACGTCATCACAATAAGCTGTTATATCTCTTATTTTGAAGCAAAATATCCAGTTGCCTTGAAAACACAGATTGCTGCGGACAGTCTGTAGCCCGTTTGCTCACTGGATGTGGCTTGTAGTCAAGTTTTAAGTGATAATAGACTTGATGCTCACCTTGCACACTTCCCTGCTGCCACAACACTGTCCACAACTCTCTTTCCGGCTCATTCTGTCCTATTTTTCCTGCAGTCAAAACGTTCCTTATGACTCACCAGTGCTATGAATTTGACAAGCGGGGACAACATTGCTAATGTGAACACATTTCCTGTCCACTGAGTGCCGCTTGGCATGTATGCTTCAGATGCACTGGATTTCAATAGGGATCAGGCAACAAAGCGACCAGCCGACAGATCGACTATTACTTCACACACTCCTGCGCACACATACACACACACACACACACATACACACCCAGAAATCAATTACCTGCTGTTGCCTGAAACAGAGCTTGAGTAAGCAAAAGTGTAAAAATGTAAAGGTAATTAGCAAAAGGCGCTATGTCGATTTGGAGCCTGGTGAGAGTGTTTCTGTGTGCACTGGTGCATATTTGTTTGTTAGTGTATGCGCATTAGCTCTGGCCGAACACAGCCAAGGGTACTATTGTCTCTCACACTCTGTGCCGCCTGCAAACGTTATTGCCTAACACCATGCATCTATACAGCAGGGAAGCTATACAGAATAGCCTGCAAAGGCCAAATATGTGGCTATTCAAAATGCAAGGATGTGGGCACTGCCAAGGGCACTGCAGTATAACATACGCTTAAAATGTAAAACGCATAATGTTCTCAAATTTTAGGTAGCATAAGGTTGCTCTAATATTTCTTGGCAAGTTTTGACAACTATTTGTTAACAGTTCAGTCTAGAAAATAGAGCCTGAAATGATACCAAAGAAAACAGAGGACCAGCAATAATTCAATACAGTATCAACATTGTAAGGAGACAACAATGAAATACAATAATTTATTAGATTTACTTTGGCACCAAATTACTCCAACCTAAGAGATGTTGGTGCCTGGGACTGCAAAGTGAGCATCAGGCATGAGAAATTGATTATTTTATACCCGTATTCTATAATGGCACACAACAGACAATGCTGCATCTGGGACACCTCAAGATGCCCAGTGTAAAAACACTAGAAAAAAGCAAAAGAAAAAAGATTTTATATTTGTTTTTTGTCTTTTTCAATCCACAATGTTAACAGTTAACTGATAGGAGCTCAAAGCAATCTAACAAAGTGGACAATATGCAGTTTGTGAAAAACACCAAATTACGACTGGTTGGTGAACCAAACTTGCATCGACTAGGTCAAGGCAAGAATTTATGGCTCTATTATCACCTGATGTGATTAAGTCTCGCTTATCATGCAGAAAAACCTGTGGCTGCTTTTGGTATTTTTTTAATCAAAAGAAACTTTTGAGATGCTCAATAAATATGTCTAATATTTGCTTGGCAGCATACACTATTTTGTCAAGAAAACGAAAAAAAGAAAAATGGAAGAACGCAAAGTGGTAGAAATACATTATGTGACCAAAATTGTGGTAATACCTGAACCTTAACCCCATCAATAATAAATATGCCTTTGAGTCCAAGGATAATGGTTTGCTGTTAAAGCCTCTACAAAAGCTACTTTGGACCTGTTTTTGGAACCTCCAAAAGCATCGTTTTGTTTAGTCAGCCTTGAATGGTACTGAAAAAGGATAAATTCAACCGTTACATATTTTCGCATGTCCACATATGATATTAAATAGCAAAAAAAATACAAATCATCTTCAAAAGCTAAAGGATTTAGTGCCCTCCAAGTATGAAAATATTTAAGAAGTAAAGAGAAGATGGACTGACATATTTTTCAAATTTTGCTTTTCCAAAACCAATAAGAAGGAAGCAAAAAAAAAAATCTGAACAAAGTGTCATACTTAAAATCTGAGCAAAGTTGTCAGGGCTCGTGTGCGGAGGCGAGGAAGGGATGACCCACATGCAGGACTCGTGGTGCAGAACAAGGTTTATTGAATATGTAGACAACAGATGATAGGATGGATGGCTGGCTGGCTGGACTTAGCGGACTGGTAGACTGGCTGGCTAACTGACTGACTGGACGGAACACACGACAGAAACAACATCATCAATGACCCGACACTGAATGGGTAGAACAGAGGGCTTAAATACACAGACTGGTGATAATGATGATAATGAGGGACCGGTGAGTACACAGCTGAACATAATGAACTAATGATAATGGGAAGAGGATTGAACATAATACACACAGACCAAGGCTAACACAATAAAACAGGAAGTGGAACAGGCAGTAGATAAACAGTGAGTGTGAACTGAAAACACTGGGTCACCGACCCAGGAACCCTGACAGGACCCCCCCCCTTCAAAGGCCGGCACCCGCCGGCCAAACGAAAAAGAACCAGAACAGGGCGGGCGGAGGGGGCCCAGGACGGAGGGACGGAGGGACGGAGGCCACACAGAGACAGTTCGGGTGGGCGGCCACGTGGCCCGAGGCGAGACTGTTCCGGTGGACCGACCGTGCGGAAGGCAACGGCGGTGACGTGGACACAGTTCGGGAGGCCGGCAGTGCGGAAGGCAACGGCGGCCAGCTCCGAGGCCGGGCCAGACGAGGACGAAGGCTCTGAGGCCGGACCAGGCGAGGCAGAGGCAGGGTCTGAGGCCGGGCCAGGCGAGGCAGAAGCAGAGCTAGGTGACAGCGAGGCATGAGGCTGGTGCGGTTCCCCTGAACCCCCAGTTGACGAAGAAGGTTGCTGGACGGGCTCCTCGGGCCCTCCAGCCGACGAGGCATGAGGCTGGTGCGGTTCTCCTGAACCCCCAGCTGACGAGGAAGGTTGCCGGACGGGCTCCTCGGGCCCTCCAGCCGACGAGGCATGAGGCTGGTGCGGTTCTCCTGAACCCCCAGCTGACGAGGAAGGTTGCCGGACGGGCTCCTCGGGCCCTCCAGCCGACGAGGCATAAGGCTGGTGCGGTTCTCCTGAACCCCCAGCTGACGAGGAAGGTTGCCGGACGGGCTCCTCGGGCCCTCCAGCCGACGAGGCATGAGGCTGGTGCGGTTCTCCTGAACCCCCAGCTGACGAGGAAGGTTGCCGGACGGGCTCCTCGGGCCCTCCAGCCGACGAGGCATAAGGCTGGTGCGGTTCTCCTGAACCCCCAGCTGACGAGGAAGGTTGCCGGACGGGCTCCTCGGGCCCTCCAGCCGACGAGGCATGAGGCTGGTGCGGTTCTCCTGAACCCCCAGCTGACGAGGAAGGTTGCCGGACGGGCTCCTCGGGCCCTCCAGCCGACGAGGCATAAGGCTGGTGCGGTTCTCCTGAACCCCCAGCTGACGAGGAAGGTTGCCGGACGGGCTCCTCGGGCCCTCCAGCCGACGAGGCATGAGGCTGGTGCGGTTCTCCTGAACCCCCAGCTGACGAGGAAGGTTGCCGGACGGGCTCCTCGGGCCCTCCAGCGAAAACGGTCTCAGAACCAGTGGGCACTGGAGCCCCTGGCACACACAGGACAGGGCCAGCGGGTGCGGAAACCCCTGGCTGAGGAGCGGCCGGGCCAGCGGCTGCGGAAACCCCTGGCTGAGGAGCGGCCGGGCCAGCGGGTGCGGAAACCCCTGGCTGAGGAGCGGCCGGGCCAGCGGGTGCGGAAACCCCTGGCTGGGCAGCAGGGTAGCTCACAGCAGGCTCTGGGTACTGAACAGGTTGGTGGACGGGCGACTGGACTACTGGTGACTGGACAGGAGGCGACTGGGCTACTGGTGACTGGACAGGAGGCGACTGAGCTACTGGTGACTGGACAGGAGGCGACTGAGCTACGGGTGACTGGACAGGAGGAGACTGAGCTACGGGTGACTGGACAGGAGACTGAGCTACGGGTGACTGGACAGGAGCGGACTGGAGAGCAGGTGAGTGAACTGACGGGGCTGGAAGCTGAACAGCAGGTGAGGCTGACGACGGAGCTGAGGTTGGTGTGGCTAATGGCTGGGCTACAGACTGAGCTAATGAGGGAGATAAAGCTACAGCCTGAGCTAGTAAGGCCGGTGCCTGAGCAGGGGACACTTCAGCCAGCCTAACCAGGGATAAAGCTAGTGCGTGAAAGGCTGGGTCAGGAGGTGGATGAAGTGGTGGACTGATTAGCTCTTCCGTGCCTCCAGAGCGTGAGGGCACTGGCTGGAGAGCCTCAGCTGAGTCTCTAGGGGGGTCAGGCTGGATCCTGGCCGTCCTCAGCCTAGGTGCTGGGACAGGCACGGGAGGTGGCTGGACACCAGTCACCCCCACTCGAGAAACCGAAGCGGGTGTGGCAGTAGACTGGGTCGCAGCTGCCCTCCTCCTGGGAGCTGGCACTGGTGTGGGGGTAGACTGACTGACGGGAGTGGAGATAATGACTGGGTGTGTGATGTTAGCAGGTTTATTGGGGATTGTTCTGGTTTTCCTGCCACCACTATTTACAGTCTTTGGGAGAGCAGAGCAGAACAAATCTTCCCAGTCCACAGAATCTTCCAGGAGGGAAACATCCCACGAATCAGAGATGGGGTTATTGTGCGTTTTGAGTGAATAATCAGATGGTGAGTGCGAAAAACAGTCACTGGAGCTCACCATCGGGAGTGGCTGAAAGTGGTCCGTTTTATGGCGGCGTGTGCGCCGATTTCTCCGGGAGGAGGAAGCGGGCGGGGTACACGTCCGAGCCTCTGGCACGGGAGCCTCTGGTGGAAGACGGAGCCGCTGTGCCGTGGCGAGGTTGAAGGTCCGGTGAATGAGGCAGGTGATGTGTGAGCGTGGAGCGGAGTGGCGAGAGAGGGAGCGGCCGAAGCGCGGCGTGAAATGTCCACTCTCCGCGACAGATGCTCCGGTGCAGGTGAGGCAGCAGGTGGGGGAACGCGGCGTCTCCGAGGCCCGCCCAGAGCCAAGCGAGTGCCCTCGAAGACGTGCTCTCGCTCCGCGAAGAGCCGCTGTCTCTCCTTGAGTTTTTCAGCCCACAAGGAGAGCGCTACCTCCTGCCGCTCGTAGAGGTCCGAGTCCGCTGGGTCAAAAGCGTGTCTTCTTGGCACGGGTCGGGTCATTCTGTCAGGGCTCGTGTGCGGAGGCGAGGAAGGGATGACCCACATGCAGGACTCGTGGTGCAGAACGAGGTTTATTGAATATGTAGACAACAGATGATAGGATGGATGGCTGGCTGGCTGGACTTAGCGGACTGGTAGACTGGCTGGCTAACTGACTGACTGGACGGAACACACGACAGAAACAACATCATCAATGACCCGACACTGAATGGGTAGAACAGAGGGCTTAAATACACAGACTGGTGATAATGATGATAATGAGGGACCGGTGAGTACACAGCTGAACATAATGAACTAATGATAATGGGAAGAGGATTGAACATAATACACACAGACCAAGGCTAACACAATAAAACAGGAAGTGGAACAGGGAGTAGATAAACAGTGAGTGTGAACTGAAAACACTGGGTCACCGACCCAGGAACCCTGACAAAAGTAAAGTTCTGATTATGTAATTAGCAATTCACTTTAACTCCATCAATATGTTTTCGTCCAAAACCTCTTTTCATTATTAGATTTTATAATAGCTCTTCACAAAAATAGACTTTAAATAGACTTTAACTGCTACATGTCAATCAGGTGTCACAATAAGATGTCACACAAATTATTTGCGCTATTTCAAAAATAGCTCCTGTTCACAACAAGACAGAGGAGCACATCAGAGGCCTAGCAACAATGAGGTGTATCACTCCTCCCGTTTTCCACCTGGAGAAGGCATTTACATTGTAATCTGTCTTTGGTAGCTTTTTGGCTAGTAACTGTGACATTTAAACAGTCAGGTCAAACAAACAACTAAACTACACACTAGCCATACACTCGCTGCCCTCAGAAAATCATATTTTTTATCCTTTCTTCCTGCACTAAACATGGGAACAATATTCAGGGAAAAGTATAGTGTAAATGATTTATCATAACTCTGGTTTTACTTGGCCAAACAATGCAATTTAAAATATAGAGTTTAGAGGCCACACTTTCAACACAAGTTGAAACGGAGACTCAGCAGCATCCTAAATCGGTCACAGGCTGAAAACTTCTCAATATTAGCTAGCTTCCGCTAATGTCCTTTTGAGGATATTCAAAAGTGAGCTAGTGTGTGGTACAGCTTGTCCTGAATGGTTGTGCTTCAGTTTTGGTTAACTTCTTGTGTTGTATGAATCTATCACCTAACAGTTGTAAATGTGCCAGGTAAGTGTGTCAGTAGGATGAAACCATATGGACTAAGAATATAGGATGCTAACCATGCTTGCTAGCCTTAGCTGATCACTTAGCTCATTCCATCCTCAGTACTTCGCTTAGCACTCTTAGCACCTCAAGCTCTTGTCTAAATATGTCTAAACTTAGGGCCCAGACAAAATCTTATCCAACATTAAACCACTACTTTCCAAGAAAGTATGGAGTCACTCTATCCAGTTCTCTTTGCTATATAATGTATATGTACCTTGTTATCCCTTGTATGCCTGTCTGTCTCTCTTAGTCTTTTTCCTCTCTGTCTCAGAGCTCAAGGTGAGTTAAGCCCTTCACAGCCCAGTGGGCTGGTAACATTTCCTTCCCATTAGGATGGCTAGCTATGCACATGCATTCACACACACATGTACGCACACTCACTCACACAGGCAGAGAAGAAAAGGGAAGGCGAGGCGAGTGGCAGGCGGAATGCGGGCAGGCCAGCCAAGGTTTTCCGGTACACGGGTCTCATCCCGCCACACGTCACCCTCAATTGTGGTTAACGCTGCTGTGATCAGAGGCTCCCCGACACTTTTCTGTTGCTTCAGCACCCAAAGGCGAAGGAGGGGTAGAGAACAAGAGATTGTGAGGGGAGACGGGGTGAAAGAAAGGAGAGTGGGAGGTAGTACAGGGAAATAAGAAGAAGGAAGGAGAGGAAATAGAATGGAATGTGGGTTTATATATGTGAGTGTTGGAGAGGGAGAATAGGCAGCAGGAGAGGAACAAACACGGTGGCAGAGGAGGAGGAGGAGGAGAGTGGTGACGGAAGCGACAAGAAGAAGGCAGTGGGTGAATCAGGAACACAGGCTTGAAAGTGTGAGGAAAGGAAAAGGACTGGCGACAGAGTGGTTGAAGGGAACATCGACGCCGGTGTCCCATCCGCTGTTTTTTCTGCTCCTCTCTCCTGTCATTAGCTGGCATCACTGCCGCGCCAATTATCCTCACAACAGTGTGTGCGAGCGGCCTCGCGCGTGTGTGTAAATTAATTAGGAGTGAGAAAATGAGGGATGCAGGGAAGAGTGATCATTCTCTTCATCAAGCACAGACAAAATGCAGGCAAGACACACACAGACAGACAGCCCCTGTGGAGACAGGCTGTGTGTGTGTGTGTTCAATTCAATCAAGCTGCTAATTATTTGATGTGTCCATTTGCTGCATGTTTCTGTGAGTGTCCTCCTCTCTGCAGCTCCATGCCTCACGCTGGATTCAGTCACGCAATCATATGTGTGAGTGGGTGTGTTTCTCACTTTGTATGTGACTTTTTCTGACTCAGTCTGAACATGTGTGTCTGTGTATGTGGGTGCATGCGCATGTTGTGCCAGCAGTAGTAGTAGTAGTAGCCTCCCTCAGTTTGTAGTCATTCCTTAGTGTCCCTGCGTGTCGCTACTCTTCTTTCCTTTCTTTTCTCACTCTGTGATACCACTGTCTGTGTCTGTGTGTCTGTGTTGGGCGGGGGCGGAGTATTTGGTTGCAGATGTGTCCCCATCAGTGTATGTGTGTGTTTCAGTAATAGTAGACTAAGCCGAGCAGTTTTTCTGCCCCAGTGTGGCTCGGTGATTCACCTTTTCTCCTCCAGGTTTCCACCTGGTCACTGGAGCGATGCTCTGATACGACCTGACACCTGTCCGCTTGGATGGCCAGCAACAGGCCTCACACACACACACACACACACACGTACACGACTGTGCATAAACACATTCACACTCATACAGACGAAGGTGCATTTGCGCTGTTGCAAAAGCTTGACGATGAAGATAGATAAATGTGGACGTACAGGACATATGCATGCATGTGCACATATACACAGAAGGGGGAAAGAGGCTTTGTTTTGTTTCCTTCTTTATCTAGAACCTCGCAGCATCTAAGAAAGAAAAAATCCTGGCTTTATTGCGCGCACACAATGCCTCGAAAGCTGACAAAACCCTCCCGTGTTCTGTAAGAGAGTCGTGCCGCGATGTGTGTAAATATGTCAGAGTTTATCTAGAGCTGTTCATAAAGCAACAAGGCACAGTGATTCACAGTCAGCCAGAGTGCATTCATGCAACCTGGCTGGCTGCGCGCTGTTAAAAAAAACATGTATTTGTAGTTAAGTCTGCCACAGCGAAAGGACAAGTCGTCTTGCTGAACTTTATGCTATTTTAAACACTCTGGGGTTGCATAAATATTCAGAGCTACCAAATACGTTTTCATAAAAATATTAGTACTTCCCTCTGCTTTGGAATAAACTCAGAAGCAGGTGTAATTTAGAGCAATTAACGCATGTTCAGTTAAAAGACAGAGATGAGTGAAATATTTATTTACATGAGATTTTCAAAATGACTAAGAGTCTGCACTAATGGCTGTGTGAAACTTCTTTAATCATATTGCTAATGTCAGGGGTAATAGTCTGTTTACTAGGTAGAATTATGTCAGTGTTTGTTTTTTCTAAAATATGACTATAATGGAAAACAGTTTTTACACAGATGGATTTAAAGCATGGGATTGACTGCTTGGGGCGACTGTGGTAGAGTTGGTCAACTAACAGTCGAAAGGTAAGGCATCTTCCTTGGGGGGCTCAACCCGGGGTAGCGGTCATGTCCGGTTGGGGGCTCTGTTGGCTCTCAGGTGACTGTTTCCTCACGGCTGCGTGCAGCGGGGCTAGGGGAGGGTCTGTGCTGACGGACGTGGGTTACTGACCTGGTAGCCTGGCTGGCCCTGGGTGGGTCCGGGATGGGCGTGAGGTTCTGGGGGCGCTCCGTCTCTGGGCTGGGGCCCGGGCCGGGCCTCGGGGGCTTGGATCCTGGTTGGTGTGTTGCCGGGGTTGTGGGCGGGTGGGTGCATGGGGGCCCGGCCCTGGAGCAGGGTGCCGCCGGTGCGTCGAACCACCTGGGGGGCTCTTCAACTGGTGGGGGAGATGGTCACATCTTGCAGGAGCTTTCCTCTCTTCAGGAACTCTCTCTGCAGGAGGGGGAGATACAGGAGAGGTGGAGGAAGATCTCAGCCTGGGCGTTTACTGTCTTATGTAGTCTGGAAGATGAGTGGATGGTGGGGTGGGTGCAGTTTTCTCTGTGGTGGGGTTGGGTGGACTGTCCCGGGCTCTGTGGGGCCGGGAGGCGCTGCTGCACTGGGCCCCGGTCTGGATGGGCCTGGGCCCCCTTTCCCTGGCGGGTCGCGGAGTGTGGGAGTGCCTACTGGGGTCAGCGGGGGAGCTGGCCCCAGGGAGGGGTTACCTGCCCCTCCCTTCCTTCCCTCCCCATCTCCAGCTGCCTCTCTCTTCCCGCTCCACCACAACCACCCACACATGCAGGGCCTTGGAGTAGGGGTATGTCACCAGGGTGCAGAGGAGGCTACCCCCCCTCTGTCCCCTTCTGGCTGCCTCTGCCTCAATTTTATTCCACAACTTAGACATTCACATTATTCACACTCTCATTACACATACATATAGGATCTTGGGGGTGGGCACAATCACGGAGTCCAAATTACCATCAGGGTGTACACCTCACCCCTGGCGTCGTTGCCCACCTCTCAATTTTAAATACACTTAGACATTGAGGGCTATCAGGAGGGACTATGCGCTTACCTGCTGCTCCTTGGCAGGTAGCTCCATGCCCTCCTGGGTTTTAATTGCACCTTAGAACACACATGCATCAACACTACAATGAGCGGGTGGAGGGAGGTTTGGAGTCTTCTCCCACCCCCATTCTCTGCGGCCTGCTGGAGCGGGAGGGCTAGGTGGAGTTGGCCGTCCGACTGCGGTCTGGAGTGTGGGGCCTCCCTGCTGCTACGGAGTCGGGGTGGTCTGCCTCTCCCCACCGCAGGGAAAAGGGTAACACCACCTGGGTCTGGGTGCAGTTCCCCCCTCCAGGGGCAAGGGTACCTAGACCCGGTTTGTAGAGTACGCTTGGGGAGTGTGATCGTGTGTACAGCGTCTCTTTATGTCTGTCTCCACGTTGGTTGAGTGTGGAGTGAGTGCATATGAGAGCATGAGGGGGGGAATGGATGTTTGTGTCTGTGTGTGCCTGTATGTCTGTGTCTATATGTCAGGTTGGGTATCAGACGCCACCTCTCTGGGGACACCTCAGGCCCTCCAAGGTTTGGAGGCCTATCTCCACCTACCACCACTTCCCCTGCCGGTGGCGGACTCCCTCAGGTGTCGGTGCGTTGGTGGTTCTTTGTGTCTGGGGGTGGGCGTCCAGGTACACACCGGCTCACTCCTTGGCAGCCGCTTATCGGGGCCTGGAGCCTGGGGCTCGCTCGGGCCCCTTTGGGGGTGGGGTGCCCCCGGCCTCTTGGCCTGGGGCTCGGTCACTCAGGCACAGCTGGCGGCCGGCGGAGCTCACGGGCGCGTCACTGCAACTCCCCCTGGCTTCTGCTCCGCGGCTGTTGAGTGAACCCTCATCTGGGACTCTCCTCAGCTCTTACTGGAACAGTGGCGCGGCTGCCCCTCTGTTGGTCTTCCATGGTTTCTTGTGTTCTGGGGGCCTCTGGATGTCTGGAGTTTTGATCTCCTCCATACCTGCTTCACACCCTGGAGGACGGGGCTGTGGCCCCCCCACACTCCCTAGCAGATCGTTACATGGAGAAACCTTTGGAATACAAGCGCGCTGATCCACACAGGTATGCACACGGGTGTTCACTGCTCGTAGACCCAAATTACACCTTTCTTGGCTGCTACTTCGAAGCACATCTGTCCTGCGTGCTGCACAACAACATTGAATATTTAGTATTTACTGCTGTTTACACTTAGCTAGATTAATGCGATGGTGTTGTGTTTAGTATGTTGCTTTGTTTCTTTTTTTTTTTTGTCTTTTTTTGCTTGTTTTCTATTCTTCTCTCAACAGGTGATCCAGGAGATTTTTATTTTTTTTCTCCCCCCCTTTCTCACTGTCCCTCTCCCCTTCAGTTTTTCCTTTCCTTCCTCTTTCTTTCTCCCTTTCCTATCTCTCACTCATGTCTGTCCCGTCTGTAACATCTGAAAATAAAATATAATAAATAATCAAAACAAAGATCGACCAAATGGACCAATACGGCAATGCCACGATGATCCATTTGGCAAAGTAAATCCATTGGGTATCCTTGTTGGTCTTCAGACAACAATTCTGATGGCTAAAGAACCAAATGGGACAGGCGAAAAAAAAAAAAAAAAAAAAACAGTCGAAAGGTCGGTAGATTCAGTTCACTTCAGTTTTATTTATATAGCACCAGATCACGACAGTCAACTCAAGGTGCTTTATATTGTTATATTTATTTTATATTGTAAAGACCCACAATAATAGAGAGAAAATGCCAACAATCAGCTATCACCTATTAGAAACTCTTGGCAACAGTGAAAACATCCAGCAGAACCAGGCTCAGGAAGGAGTAGCCACCTGCTACGACCGGATGGGGATGGATCAATCCCTAGTTTGTGTATGTACTGTATGTGTTAAAGCATCATTGAGCAAGATACTGAAAGAGATAAATTGATAAAAGCACTGTATGAATGCACGTGTGACTGGGTGAATGAGACTTTGAGTACTCAAAATTGAGTAGAAAGGTGCTATAGAAGTACCAATTCATTTAATGGATGTTAAAATGTAGATAAATTGGAGATTTTTCAGATCAGAGATTATGTTGGCCAGTAACCTAACACTTGAAAGGAAACCCAAAATAACATTTTTGAAGTTTTCCCCTGTGAAATCACAGATATTACATTTGTGAAGTCTTTCTACTAAAATTGTTAAATATCCATATGATATTAATGGTTAAAGTTGGCCATTTAAAAAAATGATTAGAGTTAATAGCTTGAGCATATGAAATTATGAAATTTCCCCTTGTGGGACTAATAAAGGTATATCAAAAATCAAATAAATGTGTTTCTCAGTCTGGTAAATGTTCACTCTTGTATTAGAGCAGTTAAACCACCCCCAAGTACTTTGAAGGTCCGTAAATTCAAAAATATTCATAGTATGGAAGTAAAACTTTTCATGGCTTTGTAAATACGCTTAAGCTCATACAGAGAAGAATTCGAGTGATTCTCAGGGGATCCGTTGATAACCATTCACAGATTTTTTTCCTGGAAGAACTAAACACACAGGTGAGGCTGACTGCCAGTAATTTGGCAGGTGTTTGGATTTGGTCACAGCTATTCTACACTACTCTGGTTTATTATCAGAGTCAAAAAAGTAACAATTCACTCAGTACATTTTAGATTGTGCAATCTTTCAATCTTGTGCTTCTTTATATCTTACTTTGGATGTTGGCTGTCTTTTGTTCCACTGTCTATCAGAGATGGGCAAATCCGATTACTTTTTTCGAGTAACGAGTAAAGTAAGGGATTACTATTGCAAAAAAGGTAATTAGATTACTGTTACTTTCCCATAGGAAGGCTGCGTTTCTGTGTTACTAAAACCGTGATTTTTTTGCGAGAGTGTCTCATAACAATGACGTAAGCGAATGCGACGTTCGTGGCAACAGCTGTGTGCAGATCAAAAATGGATAGTATAACGAGTGCAGGAGAGAGTATGACCATGCAGCGTTTAAAGCGTGGAAGTACTGACCTTACTTTGAGTTTGATTCCGTAAAAAGTGACAAAAACATTAGCGTCCGCTGCTCACTGTGTGGGAAGTAAACTTCGAAAAAAAACCCTAAACGCCCGAGCAAGTGTAGCTGTTGCTGTTCTGTGAGTCTATTGTGCAAGTGGTGTGATATGCCCATGTAGAAAGGTCGGCACTGCAACGCTGGACTTGCCCTTACTCTGGGCTCCCTCTTTATTCTGGCAACTTGTACAAAGAAAACAGCACACAGTCTTCATTAACAGTAGTGATGGGTCGTTCGCGAACGAAATGGCTCTTAGAGCCGGCTCTTTGACGTGAACGACGCGAGCCGGCTCCTTATCGCGAGCCGTCACGTGGGTTTTTTTTTTTTTTTCTTTCTCTCAGCCTCTCTCTCGCACTTTTTTTCCGCTTCACTCTGCACGCGAGCCTTGTGCTTTACGCTGGGCAGAGGGGGGAGGGGCGGTAGTTACACTCAGTAGCACAGGAACAGAGCCAGAGAGAGAGAAAGAGAGGCAGGGACAACAACATTAGAAAGGTATAGTAATCATCCACAACTATTTTCGGTTGCAGATGATAAAGGATTGAGAAAGTTTATTTATGCAGGTCCATATGACAGAGAATATGCATGTTCTTTTAGTTTTCATATTATAATTTATATTTAATTGTGTTGTGGTTTGCAGTGTTTTGTGTTCTTTTCACTTTAAATTTGTGAAAGGAAAAAGCTGAAAATTTAAATAGTTAAAACTTGAAATGTGAATAGTTGTATTATATGATTTATTTATTACATTTTATGTGGAGTGAATAAATAAAAGTATATTTACGGTGGCCCCTAGAGACAAAGCACATACAAACTTCAAATCACGTACGAACTCTGAAGCATGTACAAACTCCAAAACACGTAAAAACGTACAAACTCCAAAACACGTAAAAACACGTACAAACTCCGAAGCACGTAAAAACTCAGAAGCACATAAAAACTCAGAAGCACATAAAAACTCAGAAGCATATAAAAACTCAGAAGCACATAAAAACTCAAAACACGTACAAAAGACAACAGAAGTGCTCCAGGATGCTGGGCGCAGTGTTGAGCCTTTGTTATCTTGTGGCTACACAAGCCAGCAAGTACCAACGACCGGATTTGGTGTGTGGTAATAACAGGTAAATGAACTTTTTTTTAAATTATTTGAATATATATATGAGTGCCTGTGTATAAATACACAAACAATACACACATGCTTTCAATTGTGTCATTTAAGTGATCTAGTAGCTCTGCTTTGGAAGTTCAGTTCATGCTAGAAATGTGTTTTGGAGTTTGTACGTGTTTTGTCTCTAGGGGCCACCGCATATATTTATATATAAACATATATAAATAAAACCACTTGTTTTTACGTTAGTAATTCCTTTTGTGCATAATTTTATATTATTGTTAATAATAAATTAATTAAAGCAACAAAACAACCTGAAGAGCCGGTTCGGAGCCGAAAGAGCCGGTGTTCCAGATCAACTGGCGTTTAGATCAACTGGCGTTGGTCGAACAGATGTGTGGCAGTCTTGCGTTTCAGGAGCTCCTACCGACAAACCAGCAAAAAAACGCCAAATGTGTCATCTGTGACACTTGTGAGGTTGTCTCAAACACACTCCGTCAGTCTTGATGCTGTTGAACAACAAAATGTTTAAAAATGTGGCGAGTTTACCTGGTGATATCCTCATGCGCGACGCGATCGCGAAAACAGCAAACAAGTAACACCACGCCGTTGTTGTTCACAGGACAGCAAGAGTAAACGATCGGGAGACCCTTGTCGTCGTTATCGTTCCACTCGCACGGTTTATTTCACCGAATTCAGCGTTTTTGCTCCACAACTAAAGCGAGCAGTTTGCTCTGTGCACCAACATGGAGTCGAGTCAACCAGCGCCACCTCTGGCCAAGTGCCACAGCCTACAGCCAGATCAACTGGTGACACACATCTGCAGCACGTTTGAATTCGTGTCATGCACATTTGTACCTTTCAATTGTGTGTTTGTGCGTCATGCAAATAAACCTTTGAAATGAATGAAATGATATCATGTATTTATTATCAGCCTACATTTGTACAAAATGCCAAATGACATACACATAGTCATAAGAATCACCATCCTGATATCAACACTTTTGCCCATAAGAAAAATGTCGTGAACAAATATATGACACACCAATATGTGTCTCCCCTCTGCAAACGCACATTTCAGAGTTGGATGTGATATACAGTCTGCATAAGTGTGGTCAATCCCATAACGATCCGTAAGGGGATGGCAGCTACGCTGAATGTACAGCAGTCACACAGTGATCAGCAATAAACAGTCCCCAAAACTTGCATATAATCCCCAATGTGGAGCCCATCTACTGACTACCACATAGCAGCTGGACCAGTCCCCAATGCAGGTCAGTCCACTGCTGCCACCTGTGGCCAAGTACCATAGCCTACCACTAGATTAACTTGTGACACACATCTGCACCTGCTGCTATGATCACATTGAGTAAAGGCTGAGTGGCTGCACTCACACGTGGTGCATCTAAATCTACCCACAAATATGTTGAAACATGCAATGCCAGCAATGTGGATTGTCAACACTACAAACAATCAGTAAGCAAAGACTACACGGGTCAATTCCTTCTGTCCATCATCCAGCCAGATATACGTATGACACACATCTGCAGCTGGTCCCATCACCACGTTTGAATATGTTACCTGCACAACACATTTGTAATTGTCAATGTTGTCTTTGCTGTCCCATAAACCATGCAACCACATGAAACACAATTGTGTATCCATTTAAATCCCATCATATACATGAAGTTGTAGACATCACAACTCCTTCTGTTCATGTTATTACCCAACAACAATATGCATTCCACACATAGATCACATAGAAATATGTCATCAGTGTGCTCACAACACACCTTGTCAGAATAGGCTGCCTATGTCTCTACTGTGATTCTGTATATTTCAATTGTGCAACTGGAGTCACATGAGGCAACCGTGTGGTGTTTGCTAGGAACACTGGTAGCCAATATAGGTGATTAAGCAGCACAGCTGGAAGGAATTGGTAGTCATATGCAGTCTATATAAGCCCAGTGAGTACAACCAACATCTGTGGGTTTCGTGAGGTGGTAGCAGTCAGTGAATTTACAGCAGTTAGATAGTGATTAGAAGGCAACTATAGCCAGTGTGGTTGGGAAGAGCTTGTGAGAGAGTGGACTCCTGAAAGTGAGTGACTGAGGTGTGCTAGTTGGTTTGTGTGGTGTGTCTGTTAGTCTGTGTGTTTGTGGTACAGTGGAGTAGGTAGATAGGTGGACAGGTGTAGGTGAGGGAAATGGATCCCAGAATTGTGAGGGAGCTTCTGGAGTTCAAGCTCCACGATCGCTATCCTGAAGGATCAACCAGCAGGGAAAGATATACAATCAAAAGAAGAGCTGAGACCTTCAGGATAAATGGTGAGTACAATGGATAATGTCATGTAAACCATCAGAGTGTAGCATTGTGCGTCAATGTGAACATTCCCTCTTGTCTGTTTGTTCTTGTCTCGCCCCACATGCCCAATGGAGATGGAGACCTGTACTATGTATGCAGGCAGAAGAAGAACAGAACGGAGAACCTGGCAAAAGTGGTCTGCACTGCCAAGGAGGCAAATTACATTTTTGAGGAATTTCATTCCAGCCACTTTGGTGGACACTGTGGATGGGAGAAGACCCACTGTGCCATCATGGCACGCTATTACTGGCCTGGCATGGAGGGTGACATAAAAAAATGGGTGAGCACATTCTGTCAGAATGAGCCTCAAACGCATTGTGGAAACCCAAGAACCCCCCCCCCCCCCTTTGTTTTTTTCTACATTTGTTTGTTTCTCTGTTGTTCGTATGTCTTGTGTTCGTACCCTGTTGCTCCTAACTAACCCATATAACCTACAGCTCCAAGGCACTTTGCTGATCATTAACATGTAATGTTACTTAATTTGGCAATAGGTTGCTCAGTGCCCACAATGCCAGTGTAAGCGGGCCAATATTAAGGAAAAGAAAGGATACATTCCAATCGAGGTACAGTAACACAGACAGCATATTTGTTACTGTCCAAATACATCAAATGTGACATGTTCTTCTTTACCCCCCTCACAGGTCACAGAGCCCTTTGAGCTCGTTGGAATGGATCTTGTGGGTAAACTGACCTTAACGGATGGTGGTAATCAGTACATTTGTGTGATGGTTGACTATTTCACCAAATGGGCAGAGGCCTACCCACTGAAAAACAAAACTGCAGATGAGGTCACCAGTTGTATTCTGGATTTTTTCTACAAATTTGGTGCACCTAAAAGACTGCTAACAGACCAGGGCTCAGAGTTCTGCAACAAGGTGGGGTATTAGTAGCTCAAGCACATATGTAATGTCAGCTTGGATGACCAATGTGATCACCTTTTCAAGGTCAACTATGGCCTGTGTAAAACCCTGGGCATCCGAAGAAGCCTCTGCTCACCATACCATCCCCAAACCAATGGCTTGGTGGAGAGATTAAATGGCACAATCCAGAGGTACAATACTGTCATTTATATATTGTGCTGTAACTATGTCACAACGATGGCCATTTAGTATATTGTATTCATGCATTGACATTTCAGATCCCTCAATAAACTGGTGAGTGACGAGCCCAAGAACTGGGACAAATTCCTGCAGTCAACCATGTTTGGACTGAGGACAAAAAAGCAGCTGACAACACAATACAGCCCATATTACCTCATGTTCGGCAGAGAGGCAAGGTATCCATCGGAGATCCCAAAGGCATACAAGGTAAAATGGTGTAATGTACAAGAGAGAAGATGTCTCAATCCTAATCCAGTTACTCAGTCATTGTATTTTGGCAGGTTACAGAGGGCATGGTCACTAAACTCATTTCAAATGAAGACGTGTGTGAGGGCCTAAAATCCCAGGAGGTGGTTTACGCTAACGTAACCAAAAATGTCAAAACCACCCAAGACAAGATCCGCAGGGGGAAGGCAGAAAGGGGAGAGGAGGATGGCTTCCAGGTGGGAGACATGGTTTTGCGGAAAAATGTGAGGCAGGAACAGAGAAAAGGTGGCAAACTGGATGCTGATATGCTGGGACCCTTGAGGATTGTGAAGCTGGAAGGCAAAAGTGCTGACTTGGTGTCAGGGAAGGGCAAGCGGACTGTGAAGGTCAACGTTGACCAACTGACGCACTACTTCCAGCCTGAGGAGAGGGTCCCAGCAAAGCTGAAGAACCTGTCACCGCCACCCTGCCAGGGGCCATCAGCACCCCCACTGTCACCGCCACCCTGCCAGGGGCCAGCACTGGTGCAGTCTCGCTGTGACCCCGAAAATGGTGAGTAAGCAGACAATGTACAAATGATATGTCTGACAAGTTCCTGACAATGTTGTCTTCACAGTAATAACCAGAATCTGGGCTGGTGAAAGGGGAAAGGTGCTGTGGTCCAGAATTGGGCCTTACAAGCTATTTGCGGAGAACATTGCAGATTTGGCCCCTGGGAAAGAGTTGGAAAGTGAGGTATGTAGATGTTTTCCACATGAGTGGTCACCTCATTGGACGGGAATGACAATGTACCGTGTGTGCCCCTAGATCATAAATGCATATTTGACACTGGTGGGGCGCCAACACGCTGTATTGATTATGGACTCCTATTTCGTGACATCAGTTTGGCAGGGGTCCATGAAAGGTGTCAGGAAGGTGAGTTGGCTTTGACATGTAACCATCCTCATTCACGACTATTCATGATGTAATGCCACGATCTTCACTTTGTAGCTGGATCTGCTGAATTATGACGTGGCAGCTGGGGCAGTCTGTGACAACAGACACTGGACACTCATTGTAAGACGCCACACAACCATCAGAATTTGACGTGAACCAACTAGGTTTAACATGATCTCCATTTGTTTTTCAAGATAATGTATCTGAAAGAAATGCGGGCTGTCTTTGTTGACCCATTTGGGGCAACACAAGCACAACTCGATAGGTGCAGGGATGTGACAAGGTACGCACGACAGGCTAATGTTAACCACAGCAGTCATATTTCTAACTTGTACATGTGGATCACATAAGGCTGCTGCACTGGATGACATTCAGTACCTGTTCCTTTTCTTGTTTTTTGTACCCATCTGTTTTTTCTTTTTTTTAACATTTGAAAGAGCTCTGGTTAGACGGAAATGTCCAGCCATCGGCAAATGGACATGCTCAACTGTTGCCCATCCAAAACAGCAGGACCTAACATCCTGTGGCGTCTTTGTATGCAAGGTCAGTACAATGCTCATGGTGTATTGTACCTAAATGGACAGATTCTGATGAGTAGACAATGTTCAGCTTGCAGAACAAATACTTTCGGGGACCAATATATCTTTCCCTGTTGACGAGGAGGGGGTTGCCAGGCTCAGACTGGAGCTAGCGCTCTCTCTGCTCCAAAACTCAGGTATACCCGGGAAACGGCATTTGGACCTCCATTTGTGACAGTTATGTGTGTATCCACATTGTGACATATGTATTTATAGATGACATTTCCCAGCTATGTCGTGCCTGTGGTGAGGCAAGCTCAGGTGCAGAAACCGATGACTGGGTAAGATAACAGAATCAATACCTAAGATGGACGCACCTTGACTGGGTTACTTCAACATCACTGGGTGACATGTCACTTTGATGCACCAACAGTGGAATTCTAGTTCAGGTGACCTGCATGCCTCTGCACTTCAAAGACACTAGAGCACCTACAGGACGCATGGAAACAGCAAGTGATGCACAGATGAGACTGTTGCACAGAAATATGCAGTATCTGTACACTGTGACATGTTTAGTTGCTTTACTCAAGAGCCTGACTCCAGCTGAATGACACTGACAATCTACTTTTCCTTGCAGATTGAATGCACCTTCTGTGGGAAGTGGTACCACACAGTGTGTGTCGACTTCCCCTCTGCAGTAGGCGACTACAAATGTAGCGGGTGTTGAATGAACACAGAAGGAATTGACCCGTGTAGTCTTTGCTTACTGATTGTTTGTAGTGTTGACAATCCACATTGCTGGCATTGCATGTTTCAACATATTTGTGGGTAGATTTAGATGCACCACGTGTGAGTGCAGCCACTCAGCCTTTACTCAATGTGATCATAGCAGCAGGTGCAGATGTGTGTCACAAGTTAATCTAGTGGTAGGCTATGGTACTTGGCCACAGGTGGCAGCAGTGGACTGACCTGCATTGGGGACTGGTCCAGCTGCTATGTGGTAGTCAGTAGATGGGCTCCACATTGGGGATTATATGCAAGTTTTGGGGACTGTTTATTGCTGATCACTGTGTGACTGCTGTACATTCAGCGTAGCTGCCATCCCCTTACGGATCGTTATGGGATTGACCACACTTATGCAGACTGTATATCACATCCAACTCTGAAATGTGCGTTTGCAGAGGGGAGACACAGGCAGACTATGCTGGCGACATGTGAGTTACAACACTGGTGAAATATTGGTGTGTCATATATTTGTTCACGACATTTTTCTTATGGGCAAAAGTGTTGATATCAGGATGGTGATTCTTATGACTATGTGTATGTCATTTGGCATTTTGTACAAATGTAGGCTGATAATAAATACATGATATCATTTCATTCATTTCAAAGGTTTATTTGCATGACGCACAAACACACAATTGAAAGGTACAAATGTGCATGACACGAATTCAAACGTGCTGCAGATGTGTGTCACCAGTTGATCTGGCTGTAGGCTGTGGCACTTGGCCAGAGGTGGCGCTGGTTGACTCGACTCCATGTTGGTGCACAGAGCAAACTGCTCGCTTTATTTGTGGAGCAGAAACGCTGAATTCGGTGAAATAAACCGTGCGAGTGGAACGATAACGACGACAAGGGTCTCCCGATCGTTTACTCTTGCTGTCCTGTGAACAACAACGGCGTGGTGTTACTTGTTTGCTGTTTTCGCGATCGCGTCGCGCATGAGGATATCACCAGGTAAACTCGCCACATTTTTAAACATTTTGTTGTTCAACAGCATCAAGACTGACGGAGTGTGTTTGAGACAACCTCACAAGTGTCACAGATGACACATTTGGCGTTTTTTTGCTGGTTTGTCGGTAGGAGCTCCTGAAACGCAAGACTGCCACACATCTGTTCGACCAACGCCAGTTGATCTAAACGCCAGTTGATCTGGAACACCGGCTCTTTTTAGTGAGCTGAACCGAAAGAGCCGGATCTCTAAAAAGAGCCGGAAATCCCATCACTAATTAACAGTGTGCAAAGCAACTGCAACATTCAGTTCTGTTAAAAAGAATTAGAACAATTACAATCTCATAGAGAAACATTAGAGCTGAGTGCAAGTCAAAAAGCACCCGACTAGCTAACGAGTATTAGCTTAGCATGCTAACAAAAATGCTACTCGTGAATAAAGTTACTACCCATGCATCAAAATGCCTGTAACTTTCAGGATACATGCTAGTACTGCTTACAATCAAAATACACGTTGACAATTACCACTGTAAGAATGTTTTCATTAATACACATACAAAATTGACAACAGTATCGCTCACTAGCACCTACCACCAGCTTGGGAGTTTTTTTTCCTTTGCTGAGGCATGCGCTGTGCAGCAATTTGGAACCTTAACAGTTGCAGTTGCTGTGGTTGTCCACCAGGTGGCTCCAACTATTCACAAAGCACATCAATTTTGAGGAAATTCATTAAGCTATTTTCTAAGTCTGTTACACAAGCACCAAATATGCTGCAGCTGGAATGTGAAATTCACAGAGAAACTGCCGTATCCTTCCACTGACCGCTGCAGCACACCTGCACCAGGGCAAACCTCCGCCTGCCCTGCCCAGTCCTGAAATTGAGATTGAAAATGTGACGTCACTCAGGGGTAAAACCGCAAAGAATTCTGGGAACTCGTGGCAAGAGGTACTAGCGCACGCAGGCTTTGAATTGAAATCAGTTATACAGCGATAAAAAGAAACACAAAAAATGGCAAGAAGCTGTTGTATTATTAACTGCAATAGCCGGTCGCATGACAGCCACGGGAAGCCGACGGGTAAAGAGATCGTTTTTATCGGATTACGTCGTTGAAGAGAAATTGTTCGAGCCATGTTTCCGAAGTAACAAAGAGGCAACTGGATTGCAGCCATTCAAAGATAAAATATAACGTCCTAGAACACTCCAGCTCACAGGTTAGTCTGCTCCAAGCATTTCCACAAAGGTCAGTCTGCTGTTGTAGTTAATGCGTCATTTTTCATAACATAATTGGTGATATAGGTTACAAGCAAGTCTGGCGCTGAACAGAAATTGTCGCACTATGCTCCTTTATTTATTGTGCATAAATAGTAAATTGTCCTGACACAATATTGTGTTTCGCTTCTGTTATTACCATGGTACACTGACAAAAACATATACTTTCATTCACAGGATAAAACAGTTGTTTTGTATCACTAATTGCCCAGTACGATTACAGCATACAATATTATTGTCACTGCTACATTTCTGTGATGGGTACCAGAAATTATTTCTACTACTAATTAATTACCATTGAGCTCAAAGGTCCTATTAATAAACGGTCAACGAATGTGTATTTATGAAGACGATTTGTGAGACTGGTAAACTTACCTTTGTTCGTATGATGGTCTTTACTTTCTACACGGTGCATTTCAAGGTCCTGTACCCATCCGTCGGTAAACTGTACCTGGGCTTGTTGCAGTGACCTGAAGTTACTAAACTTCACGAGTGTATGCACTCACTCCAAGAACCGTATAATTATAAATATGAGCGTGGTGAAGTTGGGCAGCACGCTAACGTATTTTGTCCCTCTGTGTGCTCGTAAGGATCTAACACTTTCACTGGTTTGATTTTTTTCCTCGTATCTTTTCTTTGACTTTTCATTAAGTCTGTCTTTGTACGGACCGGCATTGTTCTCCTTCGTTTTGTACATACCTTTTTGGGGGGCAAAGAAAAAGCAAGAATTTATTGGAACCGAAGAATGAACGTTTTGCGGTGCTGCAAATGCTTGCATTTGATGCGGTACTTGGATTGTTTTGCCACGAGTTACCGGCATGCAATGCACGAAAGTCACGTGGTCTGTCAATCTCTATACAGGTGAAAATAGAGCAACAGGACCGCTGAGTCTTTGATTTTATTTATTTTCTGCTGTGTTTTACTTGCATCTATTTGAAAGAGTGAGTGTAAACACAAAAAACTATTTTATTTTATATGCTGGAATGTGCAGAAAATAGGTTTAAATGTTAAACAAATTTCTTCCAGTCAGAGAATGTTGCATATAATTAAATTTTTGCTTGTTGCATAAAGTTAAAAGATTAAAACTGATAAAACAAGTTAAAAAAAAGAGACTTTTCCATTTGATTACATTTTGTATGATGGATTATGTAGAAAAAGTAGAATTGGGCTAAAAGATCTATTGCTTTATTACCTATTTAGGGGATAAATCATGTTTTAAAAAGTAACTAAGTAACTAATTACTTTTGAAAATAAGTAATCAGTAAAGTAACAGGATTACCTGTTTCAGGAAGTAATCAGTAATTAGTTACTGATTACTTTTTTCAAGTAACTTGGCCAACACTGCTGTCTATTAAGATTATTCTACACTGTTTAAGGTCAGGTGTGGTCTGGGGAGGTCAATCCATGACTGATATTGTTCCACTGTGTATCCAACAGTGTTTAGGATCATTATCATTTTGAACATAGAAGTTGTTCCCAATCAGATGCTATCCAGCCAGTGTTGCATGGTGGTTTAAGATCTCTTGGTGCTTGTCTACATTCGTAATTCCACCAATTAATAGAATGTGCTGGCAGAAAAGCAGCATTAAACCTTGACAAAGCCCCAGCAAGTTAAACCACAAATTTTAAGTTTAGATTCATCACCCCACGACCCCTGAGGCCACTGCTTTAAAGTCCAGTTGTTGTGTAATGTGTCATACCTCAGCAGTTTCTTCCTGTTTCTCTTCCTCAAGAATGGCTTTTTGACAGCCACGATTCCATTGACGCCATTTCTGATGCAACTTCAGCAAAAACCTGATGTTACCAACAACTGTTTAAAGATTTAAACAGTTTAAACCTTAAACAATCTGAAACAGTTTAAACAATTTAAAAACAAGTACAAGGACTGGACTGCAAATGAGTGACAAAAAGCAGCCAACGTCCCAAAAAAAACCTTTGAAAGCTCTTCAGAAAGTCTTCAGAAATCATAATGAAGATTGGTGTCAATCTGGTTCAAAGTTGCCACTCCTGCAATCATTTGACTGTTGTCCTTAAAATGTCACCTGTGACTTAATTAGTTTGTGTCTTTCATGGTACGGGTAACTGTACTGTATTTAATGTATTTTTTTTTTTTTTTACAACTTCCTATTCTCAAGCTAGCACTATTACAATCACCAAGTACAAGATTGAAAATTTAGGCCATATCAACACGACTCGCTGTTTTTGTAGCTTTTTAGCACTTTCACCAGTTATGTCAAATAAATGGTGGAATCTTGCCTTTTTTTAAGAGCCTTATGTAAAGAAAGAGAATGAAATGTTCTTTTGGTGTAATCTCCTTTGCACCCTGTGTCTATCTGAAGTCATTTCACAGAGCTGAAGCTCCTCTTCAAAGGATGTGGGTGTTTGGGAAAGAGTTGGCTGCAGTGCACAGCCCATTTGACTATGTCACTGCAAAGAGTGTGCTCTGACAAGTTGTTCACAGTCCATATGTATCATCAACACCATACTTTTTTCATAATTCAGGTATTCTGTGAAGGAGCAAGCCAGTTATCAAAAACTCAGGAAACTCAAGATTTTTCCATGAAATGCATGAGTGCATTAAGTGCAAGGGTTAATTAACAGAACAAGTGTTCTTTTCCTTAGCAAAGTTTGTACATGTTTTATTAATTACGTTCACTATGAAGACTTTGACATCAGCGGGGACTTGCTGTACATAATGTAATTCATGCATATGCATTATAAAGCATGCACAGGAAATACTGTATGTAACTATCTAATTAAATGTGTATAGCAGCTTTTTCTTTTAAATGTAGACTGGGTCACGCTGTTGAAGTGAGAAACCACTGGAGCTCTGGCATGGATAACCATGGAAAATACAACAAAAATCAAATATTTAGAACATATACTAGAAGGAACAGAATTTATTTCATTTGACAGACTAGTTACACAATATGGGATCAACAAGAAAAGATTTTTAGAATATCAACAAATTAAATCCATAGTAAAAAAGAAATTTAAACCGGGTCAAGTTGAACTACAAACACCACCAAGTGTGGTTCAATTTCTTACTCTTAAAACCCCCAAATTACTATCCAAAATATACAGAATGCTTTCTAAAACAGATGAATCAATATCACTTCCTATTGCAAAATGGGAAGCGGATTTATCAGTTAACTTAGACCTAAACTTCTGGTCTCAGATTTGCTTAAAAACCTTTCATCTAATTAGAAATCCCAGTCTTCAATTAATTCAATACAAAATATTTCATAGAGTGCACTATACAGGTCATCGGATGTTCAAGATGGGCTTTACGTCTACCAACAACTGCTCACACTGCCAAACCAATTCACCGGACAATTATATCCACACTCTTTGGTTCTGTCCACCAGTTCAGAAGTTTTGGCGCGAGATATGTGAAGACTTATCGAAGTGTCTGAAATGTAACATTCCAACTTCCCCCTTAGTGTGTTTGTTGGGCAGCTTAGCTAATGTCACTTCAGAAAAGAATATCGCCCATATGGTTTTCACTGCCCTATGCATAGCCAAGAAAACAGTCCTCATGAACTGGAAAAATAAAAATAATCTTAATTCTAACCAATATAGAAATTATCTATTAGATTACATTAGTCTTGATACAGCCTCTGCCACCACATCAGATCAATTGCTCTGGGCTCCTTTGATCAGCTCCATCACCTAATGGGGGTGGGGGGTCATAGTTTGGTCCCTCCTTCACTGTTGTGATTGGTGTGGGGGTAGGGACAGGCTTAGGGCGTCAGGGGGTTCCCCGGAGGCATCTTCCTTCGGGGGCTCAACCCGGGGTAGCAGTCATGTCCGGTTAGGGGCTCTGTTGGCTCTCAGGTGACTGTTTCCTCGCGGCTGCGTGCAGCGGGGCTAGGGGAGGGTCTGTGCTGACGGACGTGGGTTACTGACCTGGTAGCCTGGCTGCCCCTGGGTGGGTCCGGGATGGGCGTGAGGTTCTGGGGGCGCTCCGTCTCTGGGCTGGGGCCCGGGCCGGGCCTCGGGGGCTTGGGTCCTGGTTGGTGTGTTGCCGGGGTTGTGGGCAGGTGGGTGCATGGGGGCCCAGCCCTGGCGCTGGGTGCCGCCGGTGCATCGAGCCACCTGGGGGGCTCTTCAACTGGTGGCGGAGATTGTCACATCTTGCAGGAACTTTCCTCTCTTCAGGAACTCTCTCTGCAGGAGGGGGAGATACAGGAGAGGTGGAGGAAGATCTCAGCCTGGGCGTTTATTGTCTTATGTAGTCTGGAAGATGAGTGGATGGTGGGGTGGGTGCAGTTTTCTCTGTGGTGGGGTTGGGTGGCATGTCCCGGGCTCTGTGGGGCTGGGAGGCGCTGCTGCACTGGGCCCCGGTCTGGATGGGCCTGGGCCCCCTTTCCCTGGCGGGTCGCGGAGTATGGGGGTGCCTACTGGGGTAAGCGGGGGAGCTGGCCCCAGGAAGGGGTCACTTGCCCCTCCCTTCCTTCCCTCCCCATCACCAGCTGCCTCCCTCTTCCCGCTCCACCACAACCACCCACACATGCAGGACCTTGGAGTAGGGGTATGTCACCAGGGTGCAGAGGAGGCTACCCCCCCCCTGTCCCCTTCTGACTGCCTCTGCCTCAATTTTATCCCACAACTTAGACATTCACATTACTCACACTCTCATTACACATACATATAGGATCTTGGGGGTGGGCACGATACACGGAATCCAAATTACCATCAGGGTGTACACCCCACCCCTGGTGTCGTTGCCCACCTCTCAATTTTAAATACACGTAGACATTGAGGGCTATCAGGAGAGACCATGCGCTTACCTGCTGCTCTCTGGCAGGTAGCTCCATGCCCTCCTGGGTTTTAAATGCACCTTAGAACACACATGCATCAACACTACAGTGAGCGGGTGGAGGGAGGTTTGGAGTCTTCTCTCACCCCCATTCTCTGCGGCCTGCTGGAGCGGGGGGCTAGGAGGAGGAGTTGGCCGTCCGACTGCGGTCTGGAGTGTGGGGCCTCCCTGCTGCTGCGGAGTCGGGGCGGTCTGCCTCCCCCCACCGCAGGGAAAAGGGTAACACCACCTGGGTCTGGGTGCAGTTCCCCCTTCCAGGGGCAAGGGTACCTAGACCCGGTTCGTAGAGTACGCTTGGGGAGTGTGATCGTGTGTACAGCGTCTCTTTATGTCTGTCTCCACGTTGGTTGAGTGTGGAGTAAGTGCATATGAGAGCATGAGGGTGGGAATGGATGTTTGTATCTGTGTGTGCCTGTATGTCTGTGTCTATATGTCAGGTTGGGTGTCAGACGCCACCTCTCTGGGGACATCTCAGGCCCTCCAAGGTTTGGAGGCCTATCTCCCCCCACCACCACTTCCCCTGCCAGTGGTGGACTCCCTCAGACATCAGTGCGTTGGTGGTTCTTTGTCTCCGGGGATGGGCGTCCAGGTACACACCGGCTCACTCCTTGGCAGCCGCTTATCGGGGCCTGGAGCCTGGGGCTCGCTCAGGCCACTTCAGGGGTGGGGTGCCCCTGGCCTCTCGGCCTGGGGCTCGGTCACTCAGGCACGGCTGGCTGCCGGCGGAGCTCACGGGCGCGTCACTGCAACTCCCCCTGGCTTCTGCTCTGCGGCTGCTGAGTGAGCCCTCATCTGGGACTCTCCTCAGCTCTTTCTGGGACAGTGGCGCGGCTGCCCCTCTGTTGGTCTTCCTTGGTCTCTTGTGTTCTGGGGGCCTCTGGATATCTGGAGTTTTGATCTCCTCCATACCTGCTTCATGCCCTGGAGGACGGGGCTGTGGCCCCCCCACACCCTCTAGCAGATCATTACATGAAGGAACCTTTTTTTAAAAAAAAACAAGCGCGTCCATGCTCACAGGTGTACACACGGGTGATCACACCCACAAACTACACCCTTTTTGGCTCCTACCTCAAAGCACACTGTGTTCTGTTGATCTTATGTGCTGCACAATAATGTTTAATATTTAGTATTTAGTGTCATATTCCCATATATCATTGTGATGTTGTTTATTCTATTACTCTTGTTCTCTTCTGCTTGTTTTCTTTTTTCTTTCTCAGCAGGTGATCCAGGTGATCGATATATGCATTTTTTTTTCTTTTTCTTTTTTTTTCTCCCCGTTCTGTTGGTTTTTGTTTTTTGCCCTTCTCCCCCGTCCCTCTTCTCAGCTGTTTCTCTTTCCCTCTTTCTTTCTCCCCTTCTTTCCCCCAGTCAAGTCTGTCCCGTATTCAGTAAGTGAAAATAAAATAAACACTAAAAGGTGAATCAAATGGACCATTACGACAAGGCTGGGATGGTCAATTTGGTAAAGTAAATCCGTTGGGCATCTTTCTTTGCCTTTAGACAACAATTCTGATGGCAAAAGAGCCAAACGGGACAGGCAAAAAAAAAAAAAAAAAAAGAGAAAATACAACACAAAAAACACACAAAAAGAAAAAAGCTGTATTAAGGAGAATCGAAACTTAAACTTCTACAAGACTTTTTATTGGGAAAAAAATAAGCAAGAGTTTGCAGATACTATTGCATGAATTTTGCTATGCCTGGGTTTCAAACAACAACAACACAACAACAATTATCACTGGGGAAAAATCTGTCAATTCTTGCTATTAACCAAAAACTACATTTGGTTATTGCCATGCAGTTGAAATTATTTCCTATTTGAGACTGGAGGAGCCATAGGTCAGGACCTCAAAATAAGAAAGCAAAATGCAGGCGCAACAAATGATACTAGCACAAATCTTAGAGCTCACTTTTAAAAGATCTACCTTATTCACAAGTACCTCCAAGTATTTATGCCAAATGCCCTCGCTATCACACACCAGAGGGTTTATGTCTCTTTCCAGGATCAAATTCAACTTAAATTTATTATTTTTATCACAAAAATTGAGGGTTCTGATCTTTTTTGAGAGCTTCTAAAGTGAGCCATGACAGAGTAAATTTGAGATCCAGTGCTATAGAGAGTTAGCAAGTTAGAAATATATCGAGGTAGTGTAATGTTCTTATACTCCACAGATGTTTTAGTAGAGGTTATAGCTCAGTGTGGATGGGTGATTGGACAATGGTTCATAATTGACTCTGGCCTTGACAGACAGTCAAAGCAGGATAACCAGAAGGTCTATCAAAGCAAAAAAACAACAAAAAAAAAAAACAGGAAAGTCGAGAGAAAAGAAAAATAAATCTTTCACAACTGTTGCTCCACAAATTGGATCAGATTTAAACATACCACTTCTTTCTTACTGTCTGTTGTTTCATGTTCCTTCTGGGCTGAAGAATTGTTAAATATTTTTATTCTAGTTACCATCAAAATATTTACCATTAGCTGACAATAATGAGCAGTAGAGGAACTTTATAGAACGTTTGCTTTTGTTAAAGCAGCAGTACCACACCATGAAAATACCAAACCACCCATGATTTTGTATTATTGGCAAATTGTAATTAAAGTATCACATGGAAAAGTAATTATTCTGCTGTAAGATGTTCCCTTTCAGTGTTACATGGATCAGTGTTTAAGGTTTAGCATATTTTTAAATGATTAAATTCTGATTATTCCACAGAACTGTATTAAGATTTTAGTCACAGACTGATGTTTTATTTATCTTACCACACATGTCTCTGTGTGTCTTAACTTAATGGACATAACTGATCTCTAAGCAGTGGAAGTTCAATCAAGCACACTGGCCTTCTGTTGGTCTCCAGATCGACGACAGTTTGTCCACAAGAACACTGCTGAAGATGTAAGCACAGAATTTACTTTAATTTTTCATTTCATTAATTACTGTCTATTTTAAATTTCAAAGGGCAAGCACTGCTGCCTTACTTGCCCTGAAAGAAAACAATTCAGCTAAATCCATCTAAAGTTTAATAGCATTAACCAGATCTGACTGACTAATCACACAGAGGGATGTACGACCAAAGAGCCCAGAGATTATTAGATTGAGCAATGGGGCATTTGATGCTTTTAGCAAACAGAAGAATTCTTTATTTCAAGGTCTGTCAAAGTTAACACAGTACTACTTGACATGCTTACAGTGATAGCATTAGCATAGTAGTGTTTCAAAGACATAATCTTCGTCATCCTTACTTGTTACTATGCCAATATCATGAAATATCCCACATTTTGTGTTTGGACATATGTCCATCTGGCCTCTGACCAATTAACTGGAATCAATAACACAGCCTTGCTTCTAGCGAGGCTTGACAAACACATCTCTATCAAGAAATAGTAAACTAGGAAATGGTTGGCTGATGTGATAATTGTAATTACTGTCTTAGACTTTATTGCATTATTGGCTTCATTACTGCAGCTGAGTGCTGTATCTATGACTCTGTCCTTTAACCTGTGCACAACCCCCATGCATTAACACAGCATTTTCTTTATTTGGGATTGAGTAACAGCGTAACAGCAGTCGTCTTCACAAATTACTCCCACATTTTCATTCATTTCCCACACGATGCCTCCAATTGTATGATTCAGAGATCTGGCAGTGGTTTCAGTGGTTTATGTCAATTTGAGCACACAGGCATCAAACGCTGTGAACAGATTTGCTAATTTGTGGTCTGGATGCTGTTGGCCTTTGTTTACATACAGCCATAAGCAAAAAGCTGTGACAGCACAATAGCTCACAAACCATCCTGTCACTGGTGGATTCAAAGAGGCTGCCCCAAATAAAAAATTAAAATAATAAGGAGGTTAATAAGGAGACAGAAAGATACCCCTAATGGATATTTTACAGGGGTGGATAAGGGATATTGAAACAGCACAGAAAGGGAATAAGTTATGCCTCCTATGTTTTTTGTTTTTTTTTTGAGATTTTGCTCTAGCATGCCCTGATTGCCACACCAGAGCCAAAAAAGTAATACCTTATTATTTCACCAGTTCTCTTCTGGATACAGCGGTGGATGTACTACTTTTAACAATAGAATCCATGGTAACAGCGTGATAATGATGCACTGTTACTTTTCCCCACATTCACATTGTTTGTGATGCTGTTATAGACTTCTTTCAGGCTGGGAAAGTGTGAGGAATGATGAGGCACTTATCAGTCACTCAAGAATTACAAGCAAGCTGGGCTAATATGCTATCTGGGTATTTTTTTAAGAAGATTTTCCAAAAAGTGATTGGTAATCACGTGGTGATTCTCAGGCTTCTATAATTGCTGTAAAGCACTGTAAAGCCAGTTTTTGTTGGTGAAGACTATTTCATCATCTGGACGTCTCTGCGAGTCTCTGTCTCGTCATAAAAAGTCTCCAAGGCTTTTGTCAAATGTCAACCAGTCATGTGGAGTCTCAGTCCACTAGAGAAGGATCTAGTAACACCTGGAAATGTCCCATGATGTCTGTAGTGCTGATATAAACTGGAATCTGCCTCAGTGCAGGTAGGCATCAAGGACTTCTTCACACTTAGTGAATCCATTTCCCTGTCTGTCCCTGTCATTTTCACTTGGATTCATTTTTTCAGGAACAGCTGAAACCAGACACACACAGGACAAACACAAGGTTGGAGTAATGGATTTTTTTGTAAGGCGTGGCTTTTTGGAGGAGGTCTTGTGCTCATTTATCAGCAATCATTTTGAAAATATCCCAATACCTTCAATACATTAAAGCTAATCAGTTTCATCTGTTAAGAAAGCAATCCAAAACTAAAGCTCACCGATCTATTCTTATAGAAACTGCACACATTGTTTCTAAGGACATGCTGTTAATATATATATAAAAAATACTAACAAATGCCATTCTTCCGAGTGTGTGTGACTAGCTGCCAGTCTCTGTTGACTGATCTCATTCATTAAGCATCTCTCTGAGACATGCAGCGATGGATTGCGGCGGCTGCTGCCAGGCTAATCACAGGCACAAAGGGAGGAGGTTAGTGAATTTGAATACTGGAAAATGCTTTCTTTTCCAAAATTTTACTTCCCAAGATGCCTGAATGATGTTCGCCATCTATCACTGTATCATGAGAGAAACCATTTCTCTTTGTTTTGGGGTTTTTATTTTTTCTTATTTTGGCTGTGATTAATAAATAAATAATCCTGTGGCAACATGGGTTTGCTACACAATGTAGCAGTATGGAAGGTATTTCATGTTTCATGCAGCAGCTGAATTAGATCTCCTTTTAATGCACAGTTTGACTATTCATAAACTACAAAATGTTGCTACATTAGAAAGACATCTCATAAATGAGGTTTTGTGTTTCATTTCAAAATAAATAATAAAAATATGAAATGAATCCTAACCCTAGAGGAGGCAGCAGTAACCTGGTTCATGTTAATGGGTGATAAATAACCATAACTACAATGCTAACCCTAGGAAGAATAGCAGACGATTTTTGGAATAGAGTTAAATTTAGAGTTGAAATGCTATGATGCTATTTACATTCTACTATAAATTTACAGTAGAATGATACATCATCAGACCTTCAATAAATAAAAGTATGGAAAAAAGTTAGATTTTCAAACTTTTTTTCATGAGAAGTATGCATCATTTTGTAGACCCTGATATAGGAAGCAGGTATGTTCTTATTTACTGACTCTAATATGCCTTACTGTAAATTTAAAATCATGTTTTGTGTACAATATAAGCTTTAGAGTAAAGCACTGTAAGCTTTCACTAACCTTCCCGTCTGTCATTACAGTCATAAAAGAAAAAAAATCACAGAATTGTACTGTAACTTGCTGTTCGTCTCAGCATTTACAGTATTTATATGTACTCACAAAGAACTGTACATTGCTGTACAAAATATTGTATTTTTACAGCAATTTGTTCCACTCTCTGTGTTTACAGTGCTTCAGCCCTTAGAGTGCAAACAGGTGCTCATAAATGTTACATTCCCCAAATCCTAAAACATCCAGCAACCCATCAGACTCCTTTCCTTTAGCAATCTGACCTTATAGTCTGGTGCCAGATCTGCAGAGGATTGCAGTTTCCCTTCTCCATTCCACTGGCCTCTGTGGTGCCAGGCAGGATCAATCAAGGCCTGCTGAGACATTTGAGGGGAAGTGAAGTTGTGTTTGACCCTGTAGGTTTGCTGCCAGACAATGATAGAAAGTAGAGTGGACAGGTTCAGCCTGCCTCCACTCTCCAGACGACCAACCTGAACTGGACTGGACAGCAAGGGGAATAGAGATGAGCAGTGGGATGATGACTGTGTGTGTGTGTGTGTGTGTGTGTGTGTGTGTGTGTGTGTGTGTGTGTGTGTGTGTGTGTGTGCGCACGCGTGTTTGATGGAGAGAGCATGAGTGTGTATGTACATCTGTCCATGTGTGCACTTTCTCATGGGACTCTGCAGTTGTATTTGCACATGCTCAAATTTTGGTGTTGCCGTGTGCGTGTGTGAGGTTACGAACTTGTGATGCAGTCAAGGCTGTAGCTTGGAGATAGAGTCTCTTCTTATGTGACTGTGTGCGTGTGTGTGCGTTTGTGTGCGTGAGGCTGTTGGAGGGGTTGTGAATGCCTGTCAGTGTGCTGTGTATTTTTAAGTTTGAAAATCCATGGCACATCCGAGGAGTGAACTGGGTGACAGGAAAGAAGGGAAAAGATTTATTTTAGGGTTAAAAACTGAATTTAACCCATCTGCAGAAATGCACCTCAGCTGAGTTTTTCTTATTGTCAGTCTATGATGCCTGACTACTTTGTCATTAAAAATGGATCACTGATAGACTATGAAATCAGCCTGATTTAAAAAAAAAAAAATCAGATACTTTCAAATCCTGTAATACCTTCAAATGAGCCCAACATCTATATTTCATTTGTGCATCATTATTTTTACACATAAAAAAACGTCACTGATAAAAGCCCAGAGTACATGTTTGTGAATGGGAGAGAGACTTTTTTTGGCCCGAAGCTCAATGTTCCAGAACCTGTGGGATAAAATGATGGTTAAAAATAAAACTACATAATAAGCTGGTGTTTTCTGTAAATCTGAACCTCAGTAAATATAAACAGGATAGAGGAAGGAGAAAATAGGAGTCTAGCCATTAAGGTTACTGTTTCAGCTTAAACCTGGAAACAGCAGATCATCGATTAGGAGAGTCACGCTGTCACTGACATTGTACTTCACTCAGTTATACAGCATAGACAATATTACATCCTGACATCCATCACTGTTGCTTTCAGAAAAATGCCAACAGCATCAGTGTTTTCTCAATTTTTCCATGGTGGTCAGATGGTTGTCAGGTCAGCCTGCCAGTTCGCATGCCAATCAGATGGATGACACATTGTCCTATGCTTTTTGGGTGGGCCTCACTTGGTGCAGTATGCTGGATTTTTGTGCTGTTGTCACACCAACGTTAGAGCTAAGTATCTCCTGGTTTGCTGCTTGTGGCTTTTCTTTACTGTGTAAAACTGATTACCTGATATCAGACTAAATAGTCAGTTTGTTCATTTCTAACTAACTTAATTTAATTTCCAACAAACCACTCACAAGAGTCAAAAATAACCAACCAATATGTTTGCATCCCATTTGTTCTTGTCTCCTCCATCTCCAGATTATATGCATAGTTTCCTGCTGAGAGCTAACAGTCCCAGTCTAAAGATCCACAAAGTCTATATTAGGACAGTTGGAGGGGTGGCAGTTACATTTAACACAGGTTTGTTAGTCAGGAGAGGCTGGTTCATGTCCATTTGAGGAGCTTTTTAGTTTTTTGTTTTACTCTTTAGCTTTTAGCTTCTTTCACTTTGATTTGTTGAGTTAGGGCATTTAAAACTTGATCAGCTTTAGGCACTGAAAAACACTGGGTTTGTGTCAGAGTTTAGGAATGAAAACAAGCATTTTACTATGATTTTAAGAGGTTGATCAAAGTGAAAATTCCTTATGATGAGAAACATTATATCTCTGTTACCCCAGAAAGTAGACAAGGCGAGCTATAAATACAAATTTGTCAAAGCAGCTGTGACCAGACATTAGCGCACAAGGCCTACAGACCATTTGGTCAGGACCCATTATTGTCACATTTAAAAGTACCAGGTACTCTCATGTTATTTTGTCTTTAATATGCAGGGTCAGTGCTGTGAAGGAGCATACTGTCACCCAAACCACTGTTATGTCATTGGACTGAAGGTTCATTCATGTCATGGCTAGTTTTCACTTAGCTTCATTGCTATTGTTTGGGGTTTTTTTGTGAGAAATATGATTCACTGGTGCTTGAATCTGATTTTGTGCTGCTGGCTGCTCAATTTGCTTTCATGCAGTTGAATTGCTCTGTATTCATTATCCTGAAAGCTGAGTTCATGCACTTTGAGTTGCTTTCTCGTGGTGCTGTCTGGAATGCACTTGGGTTGCTGCTAACACCCAAAAAGGGATAATTGTAAAACTTCTGTCTGGGCTAAACTTTTCCCCTTGTGGTTTGAAGCTGGTTTATGGGGTTTCTTATTAGTGCATTACTAAGCTAATCAGCAGAGTATACTGTACTCAGACGTGGTTTCTGGTTGTTTTCACAATGGAACACATAATTGAAGAAGAGCGAAGGCTTTATTTTGAATGGATTTCTTCTGGGTGTTGTTTCTCAAAGCCTGTGTATATACTACTTTTACCTTCATTATGTGGAGACGCTTCACGACTAAGTGAAAGACTGACAATCAAGGACAACTTAGCGTATTCAGTCTTGTTCCTGGCCCTCCTTTTTAGGCTTTTTCCAGATGCAAGTCAGCCAGTATCATTCACACTGTTGTTTCCAGTAGTTCGACCCTTGGCCCTCCTTCCCAGTGGCATTGTGCATGCTGTGAAACACAGCAAGCTGACCAATGTATATTCTGTCCTGTCTCACAGTCATTCTCACACAGTGACAGTGATGTGATCGGACAAAAAAATAAAAAAAATAATGTAGCCTGAAGACCCATGTATGCATAATGCACAGCATAATGATGATTCACTCGTTAGCATCATGTGACTATATTGTCATGTTTGCTTTCTGGCCTGTGGTTACACTGGAAAGGCCCTGTGATAGACTGGTGAGCTGTTCAGGGTGCGCTCTGTCAGGGCAAATGCCCGGTAGACAGTTGGTTCTGGGTTAAAATCTCCTTTCTGCACTCCTTTCTCCTTTCTGACTTTCTGCATGAGCTCCCCTTAGTTGCAAAAAGAAACAAGAAAATGGATACCAACCTTCTTTTTTGCCTTCTAAGTTACCAACTCCCTGCTACAGTCATGCGTGTTAATTACTGAATGTATCCAATCCACTTTCAAGTGTAAGGATAGATAAAAATACAGAAATGAATGGGTGCTTTTTGACCTTTTTATTATATCAAAAAGACCTTCTACCATCAAGTGTACACTGGCAGGTACCACTCAATTGACAAGCTGTGATAACCCCCAAAAAGAATAATTACTTCATATTTTTAGAGTGTAGTATAGTCCTGATAGATTTATGAGCGAAGTTACTAATTTTCAGTCATATTTAATAAAATGGGATGCTCACAGAGTAAACGTCACACAGTGTTGTCTTTTCATTGCTCTGGTTCAAGCCAATGCTAAAGACATCTATTGTTAAAAAAACATGATAGAATAGGATTACAGGACAAAAAGCAAAGCAGCAGCTTCCTAAGAGGGCCTGATTACCACCATAGGTGGACCAGCAAGGAGACCCCAGCTCACAACTCCACCTGAGCCTTCAGAAAGAGAGAGGAAAAAGAAAAGAAACATCCCAAGCTTGCCAGAATACCAATGGGTGACCTCACAAAGGCTGCGCCCATTTTTAGCATACAGTCTACTGGGATGCAAAATGTAGAAGCAAGCTAGGACAGTTTTTGGCTCATGTGCCAGGAGAGCAATTTTCAATCAAGTGAGTGGCCCCTATCTTTGAGTTCAGTGTATAGTTCCTATAATAAATCCATGGTTAAAATGCTAATAGGGCTATTTGTAACAAAGCTAAAAGGGTGCATTTACTCTCCCGGCTGAGTCCTTGTCGTTGCTTCTATTTGTTGATACACTATCTCCCTCAAACACCGGAGCCCGAGTGTCTCTGACTATGCTTTTTTTTTCTTCTGTCTTGGTGTAGACTTCTTTAGATCTCCATGTATATATGAAATCAACTTGCTTCTCTCAAACACAAGTGCAAATGGCAAAGCAAATGCTGCTTTTCTTCTAAAAGGGGGAAATGAAAGCCACTGCTCAGGCAGGTGGAAGTTGCCATCTAGAACAAAGAGAGCATTGATTTCGAGTCATTGCTCCTGTACACAGGCCGATTTGCTGTAGAAGCACGAAGGTTGGGTGGAAGGGGAGTGTCTCCATGGGATTACATTGTTATAAAAGCAGAAATTGGCCATGTATTATAGAATTTGTGCAATTCATCTACAGCCAGCTACCTTTTACAATCTAAGCAGTGCGCACTGTGACCCAATAATAAGGTAAATTCTACATGCAGGTGTGGCATTGTTGTGGCGCAACTGATGAAATGAATTACTCAATGAATGCAACCTTTAAAGTGCAATTGAGTATTTCTGATCTCTGATCTCTACCTTCTAAGACCCTGAAAATCCAAAAATAAGTGCTCTTTTCCTCCTACTCCACAGCTATGACACGACCTGTTAAAGTTTATAGTCAAAGAGCCCATAAAAGCAGCTGCACCTGAGACGTAAGCCCAGTCTGCCGGAGGGCTCCCATGTAGTCAAGTTTATAGGAGACAGGCCGTAAAAAGCCACCATCTAAAAATGAGATACCCAGCACTTTAAAAATATTGACACCTACTCCTTAGAAAATGATCGCCAACATGAAAGCAAAGCTCAGGCTGTTCACCATCTACACGCACGTGTGTCTGACAGATTACAAGCGGTGGCTCCAGCCAACACTGCAGTGCAAATTAGCATTAATAACACTATTTGATTCCAAATAAAAAGAGCAAACAAATGCGAACAAGCACACCTGGCTGCACAAATTCAGTCAACAGATGGGTACACGGCAGGCCAGTAATTGTGCAGCAAAAAAAATGCTAATGAGCATTCACGGCAGGGCGCAATCACATAAAAACAGGGGGGATTGACTCATATGCTTGGCCAGCATGGTGTCGGAGGTGACGGCGGTGCCAGGAACGGGGTGGCAGAGAGCGGGACTTGTCGCTGTTTGAGTCTTGGTGTTCCAGCTGCTGGTTGGACCCGCTGTTCTTCTCTGCCATCACTACAACTCCTGGCTAGCATGTGCAGATATTGAACATTTTTACTTTGTAGCCTGTACCTGTGGAGGGCCAGTTGTAAAACCAAATGCCACAACATGGTGTTAATCCTAGACCTGCAGTCTGGTGAAAAAAATAAATAATCTGTCCAGAATGTTATTTTTGATAGGCAGAAGACAGTGTAGTGTAGCAGAAGTAAAAGAAGAAGAAAAAAGCAGTCAGAAGTATAGAACGGTGCAATTTCAGGTAAATAAAGTTAGCACAATATCCACTGTTTCATCAGTTTTTATTGTTTTAGGCATGGTGGTGGTGAGGTATAGAGATCCAACAGCAGAGTGAAATAGCCAGGGCAGAAGGAGCAGTGGTAAGCAAACATTAAGGTGCTTTTTTTTTTTTAGGCAACAGCCTCAGGAGGTATACGTCTCCAAGAGCCAGAAGTGAAATATGCACTCAGCATGCTGTCCTCTGGACCTTCAGCAAAAACACCTACCAAATGGCATATTTATCAGCTTTCATCCACCCTGACATTCTTTTAGTCACAGCGCTTTTATTTCTTAGGTCCCTCACAGTGGTCACCTCTCAATTGGAGCCCTTTTTGGGTTACATTAATAAATGGGATTCAGACTTTAGCCAGTACCATTTTTTCTTTGTCTGCTTTTTTTTTTTGTTCTTCTGAAATGTTTCTGGCTTTGACCTTTTTAAGTACTTGGAAATACTTATCAAATGGTAATTAAAGTGTTTGTCCATGTTTGTGCGTGTGCACTGTGTGTCAAAAGCTTCTAAAGGCTCCCACTGAATTTTCTTCCATTTTCATTTTTATTAAACAAATAAGAATCCATTATAATTTTATATATAACTGATTTTTAGATATAGCCTCATATTTCAAGAAAATTTCTGATAATGATATTTCTGGTGAAAAACCTGAACATTTTATTGATGCTTGCTGGCAGCAGCATTTATAGCTGTAAGTAAATGGGAATTTTCCATCCTTCTGTTTGTCCAGGGAGCTTCTGTCATTTACCTAAATTACACCCACCGTTTGCTTTTCCACTTACATGAAGTGCAGTTAACAAGTGCCCCAGCAATGCATGGTTGAGCCATTTGTTTAAATTTGGGTCGTGCATCACTAGCTGCTAGCATCTTCTCCTTCGTAGCCCAGTAGTTCTTGACCGTGTGTTTTTGCCTCAAGTGGTGAAACAAGCTTGTTATTTCCATCTTACGCACAATACTATTTTCTTGCATATTTGGGAAAGTATTGTGTTTTTCTTAGAGGTTTTTAAGGTATCTCCCTTTTTGGGGATAGAGTTCTTGTTTTCAGTCATTCCACGCTTGTCCTGTTGTAGCACCCACTGGGAACCATAACTGAATGGTGTTACTAGAGCAGTGACAGTGTGATATGATATTATCACATCTTGCAAAAATTTATACCAGTGTTATCGTAGATGTCACAATGTGTCACAGTCTTAATTATCATTTATCTACAGCTGAGCAATGGTAGCTTTTTTTCAAGGACATTCCTCGAGCTTTGGTCTCCACACTTGAGTAGACATGAAATTCTCGGCTCTATCTCTATTAAAGCCCATATCCATCCATCCATTCATTTTCATGGGCGACTGGTATCTGTCACATGGCTGAGATCATACAATACTGTTCATATCAAGTTTTGTGGATATAAATTAATTAGTTATTATGGTGAAATTAAAGTGATGATATGCTTTAGCCCAGCGGTCCCCAACCCCCGGGCCTCGGACCGGTACCGGTCCATGAGTCGTTTGGTACCGGGCCGCAAGAGTTGAGGCTCAGGTGTGAAATGTATGGTTTTCAGGGTTTTTATCGGTTTTCAGCGTTATTTTGTTATCGTTTTTATCGTTAACTCGGTTTTCCTGGGTCTTTTCACATGTGTTATGAATAAATCTTCTTTTTTTCGGTACCGGTACTAGTTTTATTTTGTTGTATTTATCCGCGACACCTTAAAGGCCGGTCCATGAAAATAATGTCGGGCATAAACCGGTCCATGGTGCAAAAAAGGTTGGGGACCGCTGCTTTCGCGAGCTGGTAGGTGGTTGCTAGACAACAGAATGACATCATAATATCTGATGTAGATAAGAACCTTCAGGGACCTAAGATTTACCTGTGTGCTAGGTCTGGGTGCTCAACTGATTGTGTAGAAGGAATTCAGAGGCAAACAGAGGTTTCTTTTGTAACTGTAAGAGTTGATGAGCTAACTAGCTTATTTTTTCTTTAATTCTTTTTTTCACATTCTGTTGGAAACTTTGGCTCATATTTGCAGATATTAAATGCTTATTGCTTTTTGTGCAGAAAGCACTTTAAGCCTTTAAAGTATACTGTATAGGTTTCCTTTCCATATGGGTTACATCTGAGTACAGGCAATATCTCCATGCACAAGTTACATAACAAGTCTTAAAAAGACAAAGATCCGAACAATTCACAAGCTTCAGTTTTTATTACTGCCAAGCTTTTGTGAGCAAGTTGAAAAGAAAACCCATGACATTTCCCCTTGTTCAAAATGCCATCATGCATCACTCATTAAGCTCAGAGTTAATTTATCCACCATTAACTGTAAAAATTTAGTGTGTTATTTTCTTTCTGCATATCCTGCAGTTTGACCATATTTGACCATATCCCTCACAAACCCACAAACTATGACCAGGCTTTAGAGCTAGCCCTCTTAGATGACTTTAAAATGTTGTGCCTTCCATCATATTTCAATACACTACAATCAATAGCGGCACAGTAAGGTACAGGAGCTGCTTGGTTATGAAAAACCATGAAACTCAGAGAACACAGCTCTTGTGCTGATGAGGAGATTTGGAATTCTGCTGTTAGTGAGTCAACTTGCTGTGGTTCCTAAATGTTTCCAATTTGCAGTAATACCACTTCCAGTTGATCATGAAAAATCTCTTAACTTGGCAATAGGAATTGGCAATAACTTGCTTGTTAAACCATTCTTTGAACAAGTCCAGAGTTTGGGTTAGTACAAACCTAGTTTTCTGCCTCCAGAGGTCTACGAAATCACTACTCTTTGAAGCAAAGGAAGCCAATTCCTCAAAACTGGAGAATGAATCTTTGTCCTGAAGAACTGTACTGCAATGCAGCCCTGAACAGACTTCGCTGTGATACTGCCTGTCCAGACAACAGACTTTTAAAATCTTATGAATCAGTTAGGGAAATTCAAAGTTCTCTGCAGTTTGTCATGTACTAGGCCAGAAATACTACCCCCACATAGTAATTACACATACAGAGCAAAAGGCTGTTCTCCCACTGGCATGTCCCTGCCATACAGTAATCACCATCATACCTGAGACCTCATAAGCCTGAAACTGGAATATTAAATCTCAAGAGCACATCAATAGCTACTTTAACTATCTGCTCACTAGTGGTACTTGCTCCCGCCTACAATCCCTGGTCCTGTTGTGGACATCTAATACATATGGAAATTCGCTCATTTGCAGTATATCCAGAGTATCATCTATCCATTCCAATCCACAAGGACCTGATAGCTGCTGCAGTGCCGCCAATAACTCTGTTACAAAGCCAGGTGAAGCATTCATTTTGACAGTGTTGACTGACATAATTATGGCAATAGGTTATCCGAGAGGAAAGCCAAATTTCCTTTATTTGGCTCATGCGCTTGACTCCTTGCATATCTTACAGCACCAGTCAGGGCCTTACCCTTTCCTACATTTCAGCCCATGCGCATGGTATTTGTATGCTGACTGGAGTTCGCTCCTGTTTATTGATCGTAACGGCATGATTCCTTTGCTGGCTTAGTGAATCTGCATGTGGCATTCTCCAAGTTATTGAAACCCAGAAGACTGGATCACACTTTTTCCAACTCTTGTACAGTAAATACACGCTTCGGCTCATTTGAATCAAAAAATAGGTGTCATCTATAGTGAAGAAATGCGCACCAAATATATCAGTTTCCCAAAAATCAGTTTTTTTTTGTAAGTTGCTGTACATCGGGATTTTTGATGAGGATGGTATCCTTTCAAAACTAGAAATGTCTATGATTTTAAAGCAATTTCACATAGGAACACAGCCCTGAGCTTCCTCCAAATTACCTGAGAGAGGTGCATTTAAGAACTTCCATGGCTGATGTAGCCAGATCAATATTAAAAGGCCTTGAAGCGCCATCGTACAGAGTTTGCAAGATATCCAACTGATTCAGTGTGAGAACAATATATCTAAGCACATGGAGGATTTATATCATGTGTCCTGCTTTCTGCACACTGTGTCTAGGTAGCACAAATGACTAAATGAAAGTGGAGTGATAATCTGCCTTGTATGCATTTGCAAATGCATACAGGGTTTTTTTGTTTGTCCCTGACTAGATCCTTCTTGCTTGTATGCATTTGCAAATGCATACATAGCAGATTATCACCTGCTGTGTGCTACATGCACTGAAAAAAAGAACATGATGGATTTATTTAATTCAATAGTGGACATTGGTTGCACACAGATGTTTTGCTTTGGCAGCAACTTAGACAATTGACTTAAATTAACACAAGTTATTCATATTCAATAAACCTGTGTGAGAGGTGGGGTAGACCCTGGACAGGTTGTCAGTCTACCACGGGGCTAACACAGAGAGGCACTCACATTCATACTTATGGGTAATTTAAGATAAGATAAGATAAGATAACCTTTATTAGTCCCACACGTGGGAAATTTGTTTTGTCACGGCAGGAAGTGGACAGTGCAAAAGTTATGAGGCAAAAATTAGAATACAATAAGAATAAATACAGTACACAACTGTACAGAATAGAATAAAATAAAATACTATATACAGTAGAATAAAATAAAATAAATATACAATAAGATAAAAATAGAATACAAATACAAATACTATATACAACTGAGTAAAAATACAACGATGGCAGAAAGCATTATTGCACTTAGTATTATTGCATATGTATGGATGTGTGTGCTTGATCAGTTAAAGTCTTTATTATGGAGTCTGACAGCAGTGGGGAGGAAAGACCTGCGAAATCTCTCCGTCCCACACCGTGGGTGCCGCAGTCTCCCACTGAAGGAGCTGCTCAGTGCTGTCACAGTCTGCTGCATGGGGTGGGAGATGTTGTAGAATCACCAATTAACCAAACCACGCTAACTTCATGTTTTTGGACTGTGGGAGGAAGCCAGAGAGCCCACGCAAACATGGGAAGAACATGCAAACTCCATGGAGAAAGTCCCCGACTAGATCCTTCTTGCTCTGAGGCAACAGTGCTAACCACTGCGCCACCAAGCTGTCAGTAACAACCACACAATTTCACTTTTTTGAGTGTGTAAGAAAGAATTTTACACAAAGCCCTAACCTTTGCGACAGTCACCCATCATTTCTTATTCCATTCTTAAATTGATGGGATTACTGTGCAATAGGCATTGCGTTATAGTAGGGTATATAGCACTGTGTATTTATATCTATATTTGATGCTTTATAAATAAAACTGAATTGAATTGGATAATGCTTTTTGTGATGGGGTGGAGGGTTTTTCTCTCTGTCCATATTTACCTATATTGCTCTATTTGACCCTTGTGTGTTGGACTTGTGTGCACACTATAAAAGGACTACAAAGGGAAATTTGCTTTATTTATGTATTTATTTAGTCTTGTTATTCTTGACAGATAAAGATGAAATCAAAACATTACTGACTCATGCCAAGAATCCAAAGTTTAACCTGCTGCAGCATTAGGAAACTATTATTTTGCATCTTGTTTCATAGGTATTTCAACTAAAATGGTATTTGTATAGCGCTTTAAAGTTAACAAAGTAGGTGAACAAGATCTGAGTCAGTAAATTAATTAATTCATAACACCATATGGTCATTTTAAGACCTTGCCTGCTGCCCTGAATGTCCAGCTGCTTCATTATGCCCCATTATTGACAACATTCCACTCAAACTAGTTTACGAAGTACATTAAGTCCTCTTCAAAAGCTCTGCGTAAGAGATGAGTGGTTTGGAACAAAAGCAACTGTAACACACATTACCAACCGTATTTACTTAGGATAGTACTCACACTTCTGCTGACATTTAGGAATCCTGCACAGGTGTCTTATAGAAAAAGGAAGTTAATAATCTCGCCACAAAAAAAGCGGGGTCTGTTTACAAGATGGTGGCATTATAAAAACGCTGATCACACGCACTTGTTCTCAGAGAATGTGAAGATTTGCTCCACTCAGCCTGAACGAGTTGTCTTCATGCAAATTACTGCATGTTTTTGTTTGTTTATGAGGTAAATTGATTGATTGGTTGATTACACTTTGGCTAATTGTTACGTTTACAGTTAACAGACATTAAAACAGATGATTACTGGCGGCTGCGAGAGCAGGACACTACAGCGGCATGGAGTAAATGTCCCACAATGCAAACTGTTCAATTAGGAATTCAAATAGAAAAGTTTTTACTCTGCCAGACACAATATTTGTTTTTTGTGTTTTTAAATCAATACTTGGCTAATCTGAAATGATCTGGTTACCATGGTAACACATCTGATGAGCGCCAGTTCTCAAGTAATGAGCAGGTGCATGGTGCAGGATATGAGATCCAACCAAGGTTTTACAAGAGAACACCCAGACAGACCCAGACTTTTACTAAAGTAACAGGTGTATCTGTTTGTGTTAACATCAGACTCACCACAGAGCAGATATCTACCTTTGCTGGCGCTAGCAGGCCGAAAGATAACTAAGCAGAAGAGAAAGTGTAAGTATGTGTAAGAAAGCGTAAGAGCTTTACCATAGTGTCACTGAGCTTTCAGCTGCTGCTGGAGCTGCTCGATCTACTCCTGTTGCTTTCTGGATGGGAACAGCGACTCAGCCTGTGCACAGTCTACGTGTGAAGCCTCAGTAATTTGAAAACTCCGCACACAACTCTGCAGCAGGATGATCTTGAATGTTCTTGTCGATTTTGTCAGTCACAGTAATCACTGTGGAAAGACAGTCTGAAGGAGGTCATCTGACGCTTGCTGCCATATCACCATCTAATGTAACATGGCTAGGCTGATCTATAATGACCCAGCATAAGCAATTAGTGAATTTACAATAGTCTACAATCTAAATTAGCCCTGTGTTATCTATATTTAAATTCATTCTTTAAATGCATTTAAATACTTTCTTTCGAGATGCCACTACAGGTATCTCAGATACAGATGGGGCAGATGTTGTCAACCTGCTGCTAGGTTTACAAAAATCTGTCATATCTAAAGAGCTGCAGCAAACTAAGCCAGCTTTCATTTTTAGCATGTTCTTGATTGTGTTGCACTTTTGTTTGACTGGATTGGATCTGTTGAAAAGCAGAAAAAGAATAGGTAGCTTGACCAGTTACTTGTATTGTCTTTCCTTTTACTTGGAAATTGCTTGAATGAGCTTTCAGTAAAGAGCGTAGCTCGCTTACTCTTCTCTTCCTCCCAAATATTCACATTTTGTCGCAATTTCATGAGAAACAAGGAAGGTGGCAGATAGCTGCACTGCTTCCCGAGGGGCAGATCAAATGTGTTCATCTGACCTTACTGCACATGGAGATTAGTTCCTATTGGATCACTTCCAAACATTTTGTCTCTCCAGAATATCTCGTTTTTATTCGTCACCGTAGGTGTCGATACATTTCATCATAGTTATTGTCATCACAGAAAAATAGGTAGTGTGATGAAAACAATGAAGAAAATGATTGGTCAATAAAATTAACACTGGTTGTGTTGATAGCTTTTGTTAATTGTGACATGTTTAAGGATGCACAAATGAAGCACAAGTGACACCTCACTAGATTGTGTGGTTGTGGAAGTGAAACCTCTGTGGATATGACATATTTGGCATGAATAACTGGAATGATACTGTGGCTTCTGTGGCTACTGCTACGCAGAAAATGTGTTTGTGCATTCAGAAGGAGTGGATAGTACGTCATGACCTCAGATGATGCGAGGAAAAGGCAAATCAGCTCAGCGGAGCTGGTTTCAGGTTGGATTGGCACTGTTATGGCAGGGTGATAATACAGCTGGATCTGAATCACTCACCCTGTTTGAGGATGCGGGTGCTCTCTGTGTTAATTAGGCCTCTCTCTGCTACTCCGCGTGCAAGCTGCATTCGGCAGCAAGGTCTGTATATCTGAAAACAACACTCTGTCTCCTCCTGTCATCCTCGTACGTCATTCTTTCAATCGCTCTTTTCTTCTCCACATTTCACCTGGTTGCTTTATTACATAAGTTCCTTACTACGGTTACTCAAATCTCATGGGATATTTCTGCATTTGTCTGAGGGAGTACGCAGAAATTTTAACTCGGCTAATTTGGGGAAAAAAATAGATAAAAACCTCAGCTCTCCATGTTTTGACTGAGTGTCTGTGACAACCAGATATCAAGCTAGCAGTTGTAAATGGCAAAATAAATTGGCACTTATGTAGCGCTTTTCTGCTCTAACTAAACACTCAAAGTGCTTACTGCAAGGCACATTCACCTATTCACACACATAAAACACTTCATTTTATCCCTCTGAGTGTTTGTGAAGTATGACGTATGCATTCATGCTCCAGTGAATGAGTCAGGAGCAATTTTGGGTTCAATATGTTATTCTGGGGCACTTCAGCTTTTGGGTTGAAGGAGCAGGGGACCAAACCTCCAACTTTCTGATTGGTAGATGACTCGCTTTCGAGTTTCTGCCAACTTAAACCAAAAAGGTTTGCTAAAATTGCTTAATGCACAGTATATTAAAAGTAAGTGGTAATGAGTAGCTACAATTAATACATAAATGTTTCAAAAGCAAGCTAATGCATATATTGTTTTATATGTTTGCATTGATAAGTGTAGCTAGTAAGTTAAGCCACAGGCTAGCTTAATAATTAGAGCTAAATGTGTTAAAGAAATGGCTGAAATAGCTAAAAACCATAGACAAGTCAATGAATGAACCGTTCTCTGACTTGTATCCCCATGTGATGTCTGTGTTGTGCGTGTATGGTCGGGGGCGGGTTCATTCCACTGCAGGGCAACCTGCCACTGCATGTGGCGAATAAAATTTGAACTTGAACTTGAATGTCAAGCGTAAGGAAACATTATGGTCCTTTCTTGGTGTGATTTAAAAATATTAAGTGTGTCTACACTCTGGAGTTTTGGTTGAAGCCATAATGTGGGTAATTTTTGCATATCTACTGTGGCAGGGGTCGGCAACCTGCGGCTCCGGAGCCGCATGCAGCACCTCCTTATAGTGCGGCTCCGCGTGGTTTGGGAAAATAAATTTGTTTTTTTAAGTATTTAGCTGAAGTGTATTTTATTTATGTTTATTTATGTTCTTTTTAACTTGTAGTTCTAAATTGGAAGAGTATTGTGATACTGAAATATAAAATTATATTCTATTATTTCTTCATTGCTCAAAATAAGCGTCACACTCACGGAAGCCAGTGTACCCGCCGAAACGCCGTGCCTTTATCAAGACTTTCAACCCCAGGTAGGCCAATTATGGATCTTCGGATCCACATTATGTCAGCAGCTATTCTCCACCGTGAACTATGTTAAAAACAAACACCGCTCACGCCTCACAGATGACAGCTTACAGTCTTGCTTAAAATTGAAGTGACTTCGTACAGCCCCGATTTGCAGACGCTGTGCGCAGAGGTTCAGGAGCAGAAGTCCCATTGTAAACATATCACGGCAGACCCGACGATGTTTCCATGAACATGCTTTTCAGCATCTACCACTTTTCACACACGGTTGCTGTACGCATACAACTGGCTGCAGCTTTTCAGCTCACAGCCCGACACACACCAACAACAGCATAGATGGCACAGACTAGTGATGTGTCGGTCGCGAACGAAATGGCTCTTAGAGCCGGATCTTTGATGCGAGCCGGCTTCTTATCGGAAGGTATAGAAAGGTATAGTAATCATCCACAACTATTTTCAGTTGCAGATGATAAAGGATTCAGAAAGCTTATTTATGCAGGCCCATATGACAGAGAATATGCACAGACGTTAAGGCGGTGAGGCCTGATTGCGGGTGCCACTCAGTTGCATCCGCCTCCGCTGCAGGCCACACCCCGCCACACACATTAACCAGGTAAAATACATATTTAGGCAGAATTTTGCAAATACCTATTTTTCATTTTTTTTTAGCAGCATAGTGCTTTTTTTCCCAATTATTTTGTTAAAAGCCAGGTCAAGGCCCAAAGGGGGGCGGCTCACAGCAGTTTTTGTTTGCTACATGGATCATTTTAGTTCAGCTGGGCGTCTTTCCTTTTGTTATATTTCTTTAAGAGTTCAAAATGTGTTAATTACACAAACATAATGTAGTTTTCTCTGTAGCACTTCATGGATTTCATAAGCAACACACCTTAGTTGTTCACACAAAGCATAAAGGTAAAAAACAATATATACAGTGTTATCTTCATTTTAGATGTCAAAAAGTCTTTGCGGCTCCCAGTGTTTTCTTTTGCGTGGAAACCGGGTCCAAATGGCTCTTTTGGTGTTAAAGGTTGCTGACCCCTGTACTGTGGAGATAAAACAGGGTTTTTAACCATTTCACACATAGTGGTAACTACAGTGGACAGCTATTCAAAGGCTGTTTTCTTGTATTTGTGTCAGTGTTGATGGTATACTTGCACATAAACCACTACATCGGACACTGATGTGTCACTCCATACCCTGCCACTCACTATTCGTTTAATGTTACTATAGATGTATGACGTGTTTCATTGTAGTTATTGTTATTTAACCTTTCATGCATGAATTGATGACTGAAGGATTTACATTTTAGGAGGAAATGTGAGCACCCATCACATGTCCTGTTGTTTTTTGGTTCCCATGACTTTTAATGTTTTCCTTGTTAGATTCCAGTTTGTGCTCACTGAGCCGACACTTTGGTTAGGATCTATCTCTGTGTTCTGGCAGTTAATACATATTCTGCCAATTCATGATCTCTGTTTACTGCAGAACAACGTTCTCATCTGCTCTGGCTTTTAGTTCTTTCCAGTATCTCAGATAGGTTTCTTTGCTTTGCATTAAAATTTGGTGTACTCTGATCGGTAACTGGAACACAGTATTGTGAGAATCGTCGGTGTGTTTGAGAGGAGCCAGTTAGTCTCGTCACCATTTGACATAGGAGACTCTTTTCTGGGTTCACACACAGTGCTTTGGGATGGAGGCTGTCTTGACACTGGAATTAATTTGATTAAAAATTTGAATTATGTCTTAAATCTTTATTACAAATGGGTATTTGCCTAATCTCACCACAGTCCTAAAAGCATGGAGGAGATTCCAAGAGACAGGCAGTTGCTCTAGGACAGTAACCCATCAGCAGGACCAGTATTTTCTACTTTGTGCAAGGAGGAACAGGATGAGCACTGCTAGAACCCTACAAAATGACCTCCAGCAGGCCACTGGTGTGAATATCTCTGACAAAACAATCATAAACAGACTTCATAAAGAGAGGGTGGCCTGAGGGCCTGGCGTCCTCAAATGGGCCCTCAGGCATGAGGGCCATGAGATATGGATTAATAACCATTAATCCATTTCTCATGTAGGCAGTTCCTGGAGGATGAAGGAATTTACAGCACTGACTTGTCCCCACATTCGCCTGACCTAAATCCAATAGAAGACCTTCAAGGACAGATGTTTCAGTCCTTCCAAGACTGCCAGGTTGACCTTCAGACTAATCAGGAGGTGATGTGTTGGACCAGATCTGGGTGGAGATCCCCCAGGAAATCATCCGCTGTCTCATAAGTGACTTTTTAAGATTTTTGCAATTCAATAAAAAAAAAAAGCCAAAACATAGCAAATAGTCTATTATTTAAAAAATTAAATAAATAAAAGAAATAAAGGCCACTGGGGAACTGATGGTGCAACACAGGCAAACACGTCAGTAACTTCATAAATGAATAATAGAAAGGTATCAGCCTTTTGTTATTTTTGGATCTCTAATTGAACATGAAAAGTACAAGTGATAGAGATTTACTCCAGCTCATCTGACAGCAATTCAACTGGAAACTTCTTCTATATCTACTGCTTTGCTGTTCTGACACATAAGATTGTGGTTGTGCAGCTGTTTGAAGTTGTAAAGCTGTCAGTCCTCGCTGCACTCCGGCTTTGTCTCTTCTCAGCCACTCGCAGGTGAGGTGCCATTGATAACGTGGGAGCCCTTCCACTTTTATTTACATCTCCCCTTCCTGCTGTGATTCAAGAGATTAAATGGAGGAAATCCATACGAGATCATAGCTTTCACTTGGATTTACGCTCGTCGGTGTTCTCCAGCAAACGCACAAACGCTCCCTTCAGGATGCTCTGAGGATTTAACACCTTGGTTTTCGTTTGCTGCCTTCTTGCTTGGGACTTACCTTGAAAAAGAGATTGTCTTCCTCTCTTGGTTGAATAAATGGCTTAACTGACTTCTAACGCGTTCGCTTTCGCAACCTTTCATTTTTCCGTCTCTATCCTGCTCTGCCGCATTTTCTCTCTGTCAGCAGAAAGTGATGTGGATATCAAATTGGAGAGCAATGACATTCTCGTTGCACTTTGGTCAGACCCGCATTTATTAGAAAATCAGGAGAGCAAAATCCTGATGTAGAGGCTGGGCGCTTAACATGGACCTTCTGTGCTTCCACTACACCTACGCATTGAGGACAAGCACATACACATTCCTGTTAAACACATGCTAACAGATTGCCCATAAATACAAACACAAGACAGAGACACAAAACAAATTAGAAGAATATGAATCGATATTAATAAAGATTCAGCTCTCTGTTCAGGCAGACCCAGCCAAGACCTCTGACTGGCTGCCTTTGAATTATAGATGTCTGAGTGACAGATGAATGGGAGGGAGGAGATTAATGTCTGTCGCTAATCGTGTGCGTGACACATGCACACACCGTCATGCATAAATATGATTCCCAAGAACCAAAACGGAGCAGCCAGACCTCAGCACCGTGGTCACGAAAGTCCGCACACATATAGACTTACACACACAACACAACACAACCACACAAGGGTGCAGAGGCACCCACACATACTAGTGTCAACAGCAGGTTGCGGCGACTTCTTGAACCACACGAGGTATTCACTGTTGTGGTGGAGAATAATGATTGACTGGCTGGAGCCTGATCTGTGTCAGACAGAGTAGGAGACTCTGAACTGTGCTGCAGGCAATTACTTTGTTTTAGAGGAAAAGATGGAGGGGGGGAGGGAAAGAAAGAAATGGAGTGCAGGGGGGGAGAGACAGAAACAGAATGGGGAGGGATCTGGCAGGCTGCTATGAGTTAACAGTGGCACCTGGTGGTCAACTGAATAACTGTTTATGGAATATGACTCAAGAAAATGGAAGGAGGTAGTGTTTTTGTGTCTTATTCTTACCTCTGACTGGTCATGTCACCCCTTTTGTTTTGTTCCTCCTATTCTGTATTCTATGATTAGCAGCAAAGTTAATGACCCAGATGTTCTGTATATGCATGCAGTTCTTTCTACCCTTGAGGACTTTTATTGATTTTATATTGATTTTTAACCTCTGTTCCAGTAGTCTTAAAGGTGCTACTTAGATATGCTTGATTGATCAGTATTGCACTCTTGAATTAATTACATTTGACATCTTACTAATTGTACACTTTCAGATTTAGACAACTGACTCTAGCTTCTATGTCCAAATTGCTCATAAGCTCAGCTGGACTGCAGAAAATAGGATGTTGCTGCTAACGTCTTGACTATTCTGCCAGCTAAAGCTGTTTAGCTGACTCTGCATCGAAAAGCATGTAACAGAAGGACCATAATGCACAAAATGCATGAATAAAACTTCATACAAAAGGTAGCATCTTCTATTTTCTTGCTTGCTTTCCTGCTCAAGTGAATAAAACACAAGTTACGCCTGTCTCAGAAAATCAATAGCCTGGTAGATGTTCAAACTGATGACATAAATGTTTTTAGAAGTCATGACTTACAAGTATATCTTGTAAACCATCCACAACAGCAGTGAGTTGTCAAACCCTATCCACTGTGGAAATAAAGATAGTCAATATGGGGCATTATAAGGAACGCAACCCCTTATTTTGATCCCAAGGAGCTGTAAAGTAAGTCACTACATTTTGCCTTCATGAAGACACAAATAGACTCAAGCAGCAACACCATCAATGCTTATAACTATAATGTTCCCTCACATTGACAGTATCTTGCTAACATTATAGTAACTAGCAAGCAAAGACTTACAAATCATGTATCAAGCGCCCTCTCATTACTAACAGCGAAATTCTGCATATAGCTGTTGTTAACAGCAAATTAATAATGCCCAAATTAGGCTAAAATCACAATCTTGCTCGTTGTTTCTACATGTCTTGCAAAAGTTAATGTGGTAACATGATGGCTAAGAAGATTTTTTTAAATGAAAAGGAGTACAAATTTATTTTAATCAGTCATGTCATCACTGAGCCATTTTGAGGCGGAAATGTATTTTAGCCACATGCTAAACAAGCAGTGTTCTTCTTCTTCTTCTAGTTTTGAAAAAGCTGAATATGTTACCTTTCAGATTAAGTCACTCATGTGCAAAGCTTGTATCTAGGTATGTCAAATTGGTAAAAAAAATAAATAAATCTGAATATTTTACTTAGTTAATTCTTAAACCTGTTAAGCCACGACTCATTTATGCTTGTTACTCATCTCTGTGATAAAGACAGGACTTTATGGATGGTCAGACATGATAGGACGTTTTTGTGGAAACTGTCAGAATACACAGTGCGATGCATTAGAGAATGAGTCAGCTTTCTACTCTGTGGCTTCATCAGTGATGAGTTTTGAACCTTATTATGAAGATAAAGTCTTAATTAATGACCCATCACCTTTCACTTCTCAGTGAATCCCTGTGCTTCATTTTTCCTCACAAATCTCATTCAGTGACTCATGTATCCTGCTTTGTATGAATAAGAGACAATGAACGAGGATGGAATAACAAGGCCTTGGGAGTTGTTTGAAGGTATTATTTGAATAAAAATGTTTTTTAAAGAGTTTAAGACCTTCTAAAAAGAGATAGAATGTAACAGAGCAGTGATTGAGTGCAGCATGTAATCTGTCCAGCATTAAACATTTTGCAAGCTAATGTTAGCGCAACATTTGTACTAAACTCATGTTACTATCTTACTGACTTATTTTCGTAACTAGAAAGTTGACACAAACTTACAGATTGTGGATTTTTAAAAGAGCTCATAAACATTACATTAGCTGTCTTCTAAGACAGCGATATAAAAATAATATTGTATTGCTCCGGAGCCGCATGCGAGCCCATTTAGTCCTTATAGTGCCGCTCCGCGTGGTTTGGGAAAATAAATTAGAAGTATTTAGCTGAAGTGTACAGGGAGTGCAGAATTATTAGGCAAGTTGTATTTTTGAGGAATAATTTTATTATTGAACAACAACCATGTTCTCAATGAACCCAAAAAACTCATTAATATCAAAGCTGAATGTTTGTGGAAGTAGTTTTTAGTTTGTTTTTAGTTTTAGCTATTTTAGGGGGATATCTGTGTGTGCAGGTGACTATTACTGTGCATAATTATTAGGCAACTTAACAAAAAACAAATATATACCCATTTCAATTATTTATTTTTACCAGTGAAACCAATATAACATCTCCACATTCACAAATATACATTTCTGACATTCAAAAACAAAACAAAAACAAATCAGCGACCAGTATAGCCACCTTTCTTTGCAAGGACACTCAAAAGCCTGCCATCCATGGATTCTGTCAGTTTTGATCTGTTCACCATCAACATTGCGTGCAGCAGCAACCACAGCCTCCCAGACACTGTTCAGAGAGGTGTACTGTTTTCCTTCCTGTAAATCTCACATTTGATGATGGACCACAGGTTCTCAATGGGGTTCAGATCAGGTGAACAAGGAGGCCATGTCATTAGTTTTTCTTCTTTTATACCCTTTCTTGCCAGCCACGCTGTGGAGTACTTGGACGCGTGTGATGGAGCATTGTCCTGCATGAAAATCATGTTTTTCTTGAAGGATGCAGACTTCTTCCTGTACCACTGCTTGAAGAAGGTGTCTTCCAGAAACTGGCAGTAGGACTGGGAGTTGAGCTTGACTCCATCCTCAACCCGAAAAGGCCCCACAAGCTCATCTTTGATGATACCAGCCCAAACCAGTACTCCACCTCCACCTTGCTGGCGTCTGAGTCGGACTGGAGCTCTCTGCCCTTTACCAATCCAGCCACGGGCCCATCCATCTGGCCCATCAAGACTCACTCTCATTTCATCAGTCCATAAAACCTTAGAAAAACCAGTCTTGAGATATTTCTTGGCCCAGTCTTGACGTTTCAGCTTGTGTGTCTTGTTCAGTGGTGGTCGTCTTTCAGCCTTTCTTACCTTGGCCATGTCTCTGAGTATTGCACACCTTGTGCTTTTGGGCACTCCAGTGATGTTGCAGCTCTGAAATATGGCCAAACTGGTGGCAAGTGGCATCTTGGCAGCTGCACGCTTGACTTTTCTCAGTTCATGGGCAGTTATTTTGCGCCTTGGTTTTTCCACACGCTTCTTGCGACCCTGTTGACTATTTTGAATGAAACGCTTGATTGTTCGATGATCACGCTTCAGAAGCTTTGCAATTTTGAGACTGCTGCATCCCTCTGCAAGATATCTCACTGTTTTTGACTTTTCTGAGCCTGTCAAGTCCATCCGACGATGTTTGCATGAACATGCTTTTCAGCATCTCTTTATTGTCCACTTTTCACAAACGGTTGCTGTACGCACACAGACGGCTGCAGCTTTTCAGCTCACAGCCCGAAACACAACAGCGAGAGCACAGACGTTAAGGCGGCGAGGTGTGATTGTGAGTGCCACTCAGGTGCGTCCGCCTCCCCTGCAGCGGCTGCAGACCATGCCCCGCCACACACATTAACCAGGTGAAATACATATTTAGTCAGAATTTTGTAAATATCTATTTTTCTTTTTCTTTTTTAGCAGTGTAGTGCTTTTTTTCCCAATTACTTTTTTAAAAGTCAGGTCAAGGCTCCAAAAGCCCAAAGGCGATATAAGGGTGGCGGCTCACAGTGTTTGGTTGGTACATGGATCATTTTAGTTCAGCTGGGTGTCTTTCCTTTTGTTATATTTCTTTAAGAGTTCAAAATGTGTTAATTACATAAACATAATGTAGTTTTCTCTGTAGCACTTCATGGATTTCATAAGCAACACACCTTAGTTGTTCACACAAAGCATAAAGGTAAAAAACAATATATACAGTGTTATCTTCATTTTAGATGTCAAAAAGTCTTTGCGGCTCCCAGTGTTTTCTTTTGCGTGGAAACCGGGTCCAAATGGCTCTTTTGGTGTTAAAGGTCGCTGACCCCTGGTCTAGGTCTTTTGGGCATATGTGTTATTAATTTTTATGGATAATGAATTTGAGAGGTAGTGATTTTGGGATTATCCTTTATACTTGTTACCAGATTTATTTATTATTTTATCTTGGTTACTTACTTATGCTAGGTTTAAATATAGCTTTATGTAGGTCTGTATAAGTTTTCAGTAATCCATACCATGGTTATCCTAATGCTACAGTACTGTTAGGAGAAACATCAACGAGACCCAAATTATTGCAACTGTGTGCGAAGATCTTGTGATGTTATTGCCTTTGAAATGGTTGCTTCAAAGGGGCGATCGTGGCTCAAGAGTTGGCAGTTCGTCTTGTAATTGGAAGGTTGCCGGTTTGAGCCCCGGCTCCTTGGGCAAGACACTTCACCCGTTGCCTACTGGTGGTGGTCAGAGGGCCCGGTGGCGCCAGTGTCCGGCAGCCTCGCCTCTGTCTGTGCACCCCAGGGCAGCTGTGGCTACAATGTGGCTTGCCATCACCAGTGTGTGAATGTGTAGATGACTGAATGTAGTGTAAAGCGCTTTGGGGTCCTTAGGGACTAAGTAAAGTGCTATACAAATACAGGTCATTTAGCAAAGATGGGGATCAGGTCTGTCTGTGACCACTCACAGTCATTTGGCATCTTCAGACTTTGGTGTATCAAAACAGTGATAAGTACAGTGGTAATGAGGGGGATTCAGTCTGCTACCAGTTTGAGTCAAGTTGGCAATTGCACGCAATCTGCTTGCGATAGATCATAGATGAAAATCACATATCTGTTGCTGACACATACACAGAAATTCACACTTAATACTTATATTCAGAGTCAGGAAGAACCTTCAGAAACTTATCAAATAATAAAAGCTGGACAGTGGTTAACCTGCATAATGACACAGGCGTTCCACAACCTTCCTTTTATATAGGAATACAACCAGTTAAGTCAAGTCCCCTACTGCAAAGAGATAGGTTTCCACCAGGTGATCTGTGCAGTTTCCTTGCAATCAAAAGTTGTCACCAAAGCTACTTCCATCAGTCTTTTACAACCAAAAAAATAATTGCAGTCTTTGAGCAAACACTGATTTTTGCTAGTCTCAAGAGAGTTGCCATCCTGTTTTCAGCATAGTGTGAAGTTGAAGTTAAACTGATTTCTTTTCGGTAGTCCAGTTGCCTCCATTTCATGTGCTTAAAACTAGCTTTATTTAGCTGCCTAATTAAAACAAAGCTCAAAGAAAAGTTCATGAGGAAAACGTGAAAAAAGTAAAATGGTAAAAGCTTTGTTGAAAACTGTTCTTTTTGCTCTACTCTGTATTTTTCAACTCCAGTGGATTTTCTAGCAAAATGTTTCATGTCCCTTTCAGCTGAACTTTGCTTTTATTGAGACACCACCTCTCCACCTCTGCCAAGCATGAAAATGTTTTGAGATATTTTCCCATCTGGTGCTACCACTCTTTTATGTTCAATGTGAAAATGCCACAGATAAACTGTTGGGTAGAAATCCACCTTCAGGCATTTGAAATGCCATCACATTTTTGTAACAAGGTGTAGAACTGTAAGTGCTTTCAAATGTGTAAATGTTAATTGCTGAAACGCAGGAACAATATTAATAGGTTGTGTTGTGTAAAAGCCAATAAACAAACGAGGAAGACATGAGGAGAAATTGTTATACCATGTTTTTTTGCCACCATTCCTCAAAGGACTGCTGTAGCTGACAGATACTGAGTTAAAAGCTGCCTTGTGATTGAAGAATGGTGTAATATGTTGAAAATTTGTCACCAAAGTATTAGCCTCCAAACCTTTTATTTCGTACATGTCTTTGCACATATTGCACTTGTTATGAGCTACACTTCCAAAAACTTGTTAGCTCAAAAAAATTATCCCTCGAGTCTAGCACGTGATAAGACAGATATGGTTTTAAGATTTTAAGACAAAAAACAAGATAAATTTTCTTCAGCGCATTAATTTAAGTTTGATTTTGAAGTCTTTCAGCCATTAATGAACTTCCTTTAGAGTTCATCCCACATACAGCATCAAATCTTGCTTCTTTTTCCTTTAACCTGTGAGATTATTATATTATCTCATGCCACGTTAGACCCCTAATTAAAGATTGTGAAATCATTATGTCACGGCGGGTGAGGAGAGCCGTGTAGAAAAGGAAAAGGAGGATCCAAGTGCAGGCAGTCGTGAAGGTGTAAAGGTGGTTTATTGAACATGAAAGTAAATACAAACGGCAAATGGAGCTGGAACTAAACTATACTGGGATCAACTAAACTACAGAGCACAAACCTTAACGAGAACGACCAGAAGAGACTAACGGCGGACAGCAGGGAGAACACGCAGATGAGGCAGGGTGGAATACACAGACGGACCAGCAACTACAATGACGGAGGACATGACTTAAATACACACAGAGAAACACGGGAATTACACACAGGTGGTGGACACAGCTGGGAATAATCCGTAAGACGAGACAGAGGTAAAACTGAACACACTCACATAAGACGCAGACCTTCACAATAAAACATCACACGCAGGCTCGACATAGAGAGACAGACAGGAAATGACATATGAAACTAAACCCACATCTTAAACCCAGATAAACAGAAACATGGAACTCTAATAATAGACATCATAAACATTACCATAACATGACAAGAGAACAAGAACACAATCCCTGATGCAAACTTAAATCAAAACACAATAAACTCAAAATACTGGGTCCAACGGACCCAGAACCGTGACACATTATGTAGTTTTAGTTTGCATTATTCTCCTGACTTAGAAGAAGGTGATAACTATTACAGTTATTAAACTGATTTGTATTACATTAGACTGCTGATTTATTGTGACTGAATGATATTGTTTTATGATGCATTATACTGCTGAGGTATAAGAAATACTGTTTTCAGAGAGTCAACACCTTATTTGTCTGATTAGAAAAGAACAGAACATACTGCACAGGAAGTCATAGCTTAGGCTCACTGAGAGAGAGAAAGAATGTGGATGTTTAGGTTTTATGACTAGGTGGAGGGGGAGCAGAAGCTATAAGAATGTGAGGAACGCTCAGACACTTCGAGATCAGGCGGACACCCTCCCGCGCTCATCTCCCCTCCGGATGGTTTATGCTCATAAAGTGTTGAATTGTATGAAATAAAAGATTGTTGATTGAGTATTTATACACCGAGTATTGTCCTTCCTTCAGCCCAAAGATCAAAAGAATTGGGAGGATTTAACAAACCACAGCAAGATTTGATAAAACTGTATGTTCTCTATCTGCTACGGCTGACTTTCATTTCTGAGACGTGCCCAGTACAAGTGCAGTTTTGTGCTAGTGGCCATTCACTGGCTCCACTGTGACTGTCAGTGGTTAAATGCTGTGTTAAAGGGTACGCTTTTTTTACCCCAAGTTTTTCAGCCTGAGGATTTGAAATTGCAGTTCTCCATTCACAAACCTATGTCTGTGTCCAAGCTTTTCAGCAATTCGAAACAGTCGTGCCTGAAGCTTTTTGTCCGACATTTACCGTCCGCACAACTGGACATGCCACTTTCGAGACAAATATCCTGAGAACCTATTCAATTACAAAATCACCTTGGTTTGGTTGCCAGGCAACATTAGTGCAAGAACTGCTGCATGAGTTTTCTTTCAGCCTCTCTGGTGATTTGTCTTGTGTTGTTTATGTACATTAGTTTGAAAGAAATGGGGGGCAGGAGGTGTGGTGGTAGTGGGGGGGGGGGGGGGGGGGGTGTGTTGGAATGTAACAAGCCCAGTGATACAGACACAAACGCAACTCCTCTGTACTGCATGCAACCACCCACATAACAAAACAGGCACACTCTGACTTGAAATTTCCAAATTGTGTCTGTGCTTTTTAATTGTGGTGTCCTTGGTTTCCCTGTTGAGCACTTTGTGATGTTCCTCATGAATAAATTCCACATTGTTTCTCTTGCACATGCAGACTTAGTATGTATGATGATTTGTTTTCCACGGGAGTCTGCATTATATCATTGATCTGTGGTCCAGCTCCAAGGATGTGTGTGCATGTGTGTGTTCAGAAAGGGTTTTAGTCGTGATATTTTAAATCTATGTCTCCACAGTTTTCACTCGAAAGGTAAGTCGACCACCTGCTTGTCTAAAGACCAACAATTGCTTTCTTAAAACAACTCTTTAACTCTGTAACCTAATGTTACTGTTAATATTTCTTGCAGACGAAATAAAGAAATTAAAAAACAGGCATCCAGGCAAGTGTTACGACCTAATATTGACTTAATTAACTGTTCAACTGGTATCTGTTAGCTGATTTAGCTTTTTAACCGACAGTTCCTGTAAAACACAGACACGACAGACAAAACACATAAATGTAGTTTGAAAAAAAACCAAAAAAAAAACCAGAAGTAAACACTTAAATTGGATTCAATGCTGACTGACTGGTATCCATTAGATTATGTTTTTGGTAAACCTACTTTTCACTTTAACTGTTTAAAATTGTATTATAAAAAGTCCAGTTGAAAAAGAAAGTCAGGCAAATGTTATAACTTGATCCCAATTTAAAACTGATTTTATAATCTGTTTGCTTACGTATCTTATGTGCCTGCTCATCTTGTGCATATTAAAAAGTTATATGAAACAGCTTTTAAAAAAACTATTGGGAAGAAAAAGAAGAATAAAGAACATGGCAAATGTTTAGACCTAATATCAACTTAAAGACACATTTAACAGATATCTTTGTGTTCACCTTTGTGGCGTTTAAAAACCCCACAGGAAATCTTGACGGAATAAATGGTAAATTGTATGACTTTATACTAACTTAATAACCTGTTCCTCTGGAATCCCTTAACTAATGTATCACTGATCTGTGGTCCAAAACAATGAATAAATGAAACAAATAAGGAACTTGGCAAAGGTTGCAACTTAATAGCAACTTTGTAACCATTTTAGCTGCTATCTGTTAGCTGACGTATCATTTTAGCCTACTTGTCTTTCTGTTTTCACTTATATTAAAGCAGCTTGAAAATTTTAAAGCCTTCTGTCCTCAAATTTTATTTTTTACACATATAAAAAGCAAATACAAATAGTTATTTAATTATGACTTCATAAGGACCGTGTTCCAGACTCTATCATGGGGGGGTTTTTGTACTTGAAGTGTTAAACGAGTGAATTGTTGTTATTCGAGACACACGGGAATTTGTCATCCTTTGTGCAGACTCGAATAACTTTATTTGCCCAGAAGAAATAAATGGGCCCGGGTTTGTCTCGAGGACACTGATGCAGCAACATTTTGATAAATAAGATTACAGTGACAGTTTGGGCCGTTACACATGGCAGCAAGCTGCATATGGTCCTGAGCACACTGTTTTGTGACAGCACGGATGTATTTCATTGGTCTCTAGCCCTTTTGGAACTTTTCCTTCCTCTCTAGCTCTTGTAAGATTTGTTTGTATTCGAGTGATTTGTATTTGTTTGTGTCTTTAACGACACTACTTTTTTTAAAATTATTATATAACAGTTAAATCTGGGCATGGATTTGTTAAAATCTGAAGTTGAAAGTTAAGACACCTACCTTGGTATGTCTCTAAAGGCATTAAAAGATCTACTAAATCATTGTTTGTCCCTATTGGAAAGGCTAGCTGTTCCCTCCACTTAGTCTTTGTTATGGATTATTTTGCTGTATAACCAAAAGAATGGCAAATGGGAGTAATAATGGGCCTTATCAGGTCTGTGTCATAACCGTTACAAGAACCTTCCGGGTCAGAGAAATCTTGTTTTGAAGGGGAGAAAAAAGAAACTCTTTATGCCAAAAGGCATGATAGCATTTATGAACTTGTCTGTAGAAACTGTGGCCCATAAGGTCACTGACAGATGAGCATACAGTTCAATTAGAGAAAGGTTATAGCCAAGCCAAACATTCCCTAACATTATAATTATTAGAAAAGAGGACAAATGTCAAAGACCTCATTAAGCCCCTTTGGTGCCAGTGTGTCCAGTGTATAAATCCAAATAGCCTCCGCTCTGTGCAAAAAGGCAGTGATGTCACCCCCTCTGTTGAAGAACTTAACCTTTTCATTGCCATATAGTCTGACTGAGGTCAACAAGTGTGAAGTACTTTTCCACAGACTCAGCGAAAGGAGACTGGGCATTACATAGAGTGCAAGAAAGCTGCAGCTGTACAGCTGTTGTCATTGAAGTGAGCTCAGCAGTTTGCTTCCAAACCTTTGATCTTCAGCCCCAACATCAGTCACAGTTCTGCTACGGGAGCTAAATCTGCCCAAGTCTTCTTTTACCCAAAATACTTTGAGGACCCGGTCATCCAAACCACAGACAGAAGCAATCAGCGACTGATTTTTTTCAACCTTCAACTCAGACCCTAGCAAGAAACAGTGAAATCCTAACCCTAACACCTTCCACTCTCACAATTTTGTCATTTATGTTTGCAGGTAGAAAGAACAGGTAGAGACCAGATAAAAACACTAACTAATTTTTGGTGACATCACTAGGTGAGAAATTCATAGAATTGCGTTATTATTATCTACTATGGCTCCGTGTGGAGTGATTAACACTAGTCTTACAGGTAAATAGTCCTTGTTTGAAACCAGGAGGAGACATAAACCTAGCCTTGGGGGGTCATAAGATACTGTACTTCTAGTGCCTGTCCCAGTCCTGGATAAATTGACAGTTGCGTCAATTTATGGGCCTCTTGTGTAAAATCTGTGCCAAATCAAACATGTAAATGCATCTTCTTTGGAGAGTATCTGTGCTAAAATTCTGTTTTATTTATATACCACCAAATTACAGCAACAGTCGCCTCAAGGCACTTTATATTTTAAGGAAATTATATATTTTAAAGACCTTATAATAATATTTAAAAAATCTCAACAACCAAATGATTTCCTATAAGGAAAACCTTGGCAACAGTGGGAAAGAAGAACTCACTTTTAACAGGAAGAAACCTCCACCATTTGGGTGTAAGCCTAATAGTAACTAATGGTTAAATGCAGAGTCGTGTATAAATACATTGGAGGTCAGTAAAGAACAAACACTCATCATGGTAAGAGGGCGAGCAGCCTAGGCCTATTTAACTGATTTGGGGTGACCCGATGCAGCCCTAACTGAGCTTAAAAAGTTTTAAGTGTAATCCTAATAGTCAAGAGAGTGTTTGTCTCAAACTGGGAGCTGGCTCCACAGAAGAGGGGCCTGAAAGCTGAAGACTCTGCCTCCCACTTTTACATATCCTAGGAACCACAAGAAAACCAGCAGTCTAAGAGTGAAGTGCTCTATTGGGTGGATGTGAGGAAAAAGTTCCAGATTACCACAGATGATGTTCTCTGAAAAGACAACTACAAATTTTGCGTAAAATTTTTTTTGCTGCTTCCCCTTAATTAGCCAGTCGACTGTTATGTCTAATTAAAGTATTCTTTCTTTTTCATGGAATTTCCACCTACTAGTGATGTGCGATACCACTGATTTCCTTTCCAATCCGATACCAAGTAAAATTCAGGGTGGTATCGATGATACTGATCCGATACCGAGACTTTGTACAAAAACATTTTATTTATTGTATGTTTTATTGTATCTCAAATTATAGCGTCATAATGATTACTGGACATCAGATTACTTGTTCTTATCGCTTAACCCGTTTGTGCCCAGATTTTTTTCAGAGTTGTAAGGCATATCATTTTATCAGTTGAGTCCCTCTGAATCATGTTATGTATTTATTTTTTCCATTTTGTACTTTTTTTTGAAGAAAATAGCATTTTTATGACTGGCAACAATTGTTGCCAGTAGTCACACAGCTTGTCACTAGGTCAAATGTCACCTAATAATAATAATAATAGAGAAGTAATAATAATAATATAATAAGAACAAAATAATAATATAGTCATAATAAATAATAACAAAAAGGTGGAGCCTCAGGTTCCCCCTGTATAAAATTCAAAACATCAAACAATTTGAACTGATTTCTTTATTCTCAATTTTTTTATACTCAAAAACTCAACAAACATTTTTTTCTTAGAACCTCTAAAAACATATATACATATATAACATATTTCTTCCCATACATTCCATCATCTTTCATGCATGTTCTACTCAGTGTGGTACTTCTTGAAGCACTCCACATGTAGTGGCACATCACACTTTCCACACGCAAATGATGTGCGTCCGCCGCAGTTCTTGCATCGCTTGTACCTGCTACCAGTGTTGCAGGGCCAGTGGTTCAAATTATCAAACCTGGTGGCATCAGTTATCGCCACCGCCATTGAAGATCTTCTGCCCTGCCTACTTGGCTTTGTTCCATGGCGCAGGAGGAGGGTCTGGGCTACCAGCCTCTGGAAGGAGAGGAGATCCTTCTCCCCGCTTTTCCAGGACCTAAATGAATGACAAAACAAGCATGATAGATGCATGAATGTGCATCGTTTCATCCTTTCTACAACGTCATGCCCCATATGTAGAATGTTCTGTAAAAGCAATATCACACTTGAGTTTGTGATGTTGGTCTGGATATCATCACTGTTGCTCTTGTCGACCGAAGAGCACTAGCGATGACCTCGAGTCAAACATCACCAACTCGATTGTGATATCACTAAATAACATACAGCCTTGTGTACCTGTAATAGCACCAGCTGTTCACCATGGCACTGTTCAGGGCCCAGCTGAAGCATGGCCACCACCACTTCTTGGACCGGATGTTGACTCTGTAGCGGCTGACAAACTGGTCATGCAGGTCCACTCCTCCCATGTGTGTGTTGTAGTCCTGGATACACTTGGGCTGTCTGACCTTGTCCATAGTCCGCTTCTGTTTATTCCATCTCTTCGCCTCAGTTTCGGTGAACTCCCTCTCCATGTTCGACACCACGGTGACCACGCTGTTGTCATTCCACCTTACAATCAGCTTCTCTGCCTCAACCAGATACTCAGCATCTCCTCTGGGTGTCTTCTTGAAGGTCTGGGGTGCTGTGAAGGGAACGTTATGGAGCTGAGTTTGTCGCATCGTGCCACAGCTGCCATAGCCTCTCAGGGTCATCTCATCCACCAGGGACAGGGTTGTGAAGAGGTTGTCGTGGTAAAACTTGACTCCAGGTGGCACTTCAGCTTTCTCTGCCAGGCCAAGGCCAAGGCCAAGGCCAGCTTTGGCCGCAATTTTGATTTTTTTGAATTTCCTGTCTTGGTTCTTAGTTTTGTGGAGCATGGGCCCAACAATCTGACTGGTCACATTTTCATTTGTGCCACTGACCTTTCTAGTCTCTGTCTGACTCACTGAGGATGAGCACCCAGGATCATCATCGGGGGGATTTGGCAGCTGCATGTCCGAATTAGGTAGAAAGCCTTCACCTTTGAGTATTCTTGATGGGAGGCGGTTATGGTCACCAGTGGCCTCATCATCAGATTGGTCACTGTCACAGTCTGTGTCATGTGCGTGCATTTCTGACTCAGGCACAACTGTGATGTCCGCCACAGTTTCAGAGTCCTGCAGCATGGCCAGGATCTCTGCTACGGTGTACCTAAGGAAAGGACAACATACATGTTAGCTAGCAAGCGAATTTTAGCTAGCAAGAAAATGATGTATGGTAATGTATAAAAATCCTATACACAGAGGCCTTGAATACCTGTGAATTTATTTAGCTAGGAATTATTCTAAAAGGACTAAAATGAGCCATTGTACATCATTCTACAATTTTAAATAAGTAAATTAGGAGCAATCCTGCAGACAGTGTTTTCCTTTAGTTAGCGACATGCTATGTGCCCACTGGCAACTTTTGTTGCCACTCACAGAAATAAGCCCATGAACAAAAAAATATTTATCCTAGGTACAATTTTTTTGGGGAGGGTTACTCTAGAGACTTGAATGATTAAATAATTATAAATATGTTTGGGGGGAAAGTCATAAGAAATTTGTGAAAATTACCTCTTTCCAGGATGATTTGCATCCGCCATGTCTTCAGCCAGAAAGAGCGGGAAGCAGATGATGTCATGCGATAGGAAGCACTTGGAAACGATTTTTTAAAAATCAAAACCTTTGTCTAAGTTGTCTACTAGCATATAAGTGGAAAAAGTTGCATTAGTACCTTTGAGATTTTTTATTGTGAGTCGAAAATGACAGTGATAAACTTTGGCAACAATTGTTGCCAGTGGGGCAAAACGGGTTAATAATGCAGAATTCATCATATAGAAATTAAAAACCTGAAGTTGTGCACTATTTGTACAAGTTGCCTGCCTGCAGCACTAAAGGACTGTCTGTCTCACCCCAGCAGCACCTGTCCCTGTCCCTCTCCTCCTCTTCAGTTTACCTCAACATACGCTCGTCATATTCTGTGATATGATTTACTCTGAGGTGTTTGACAAGGTTAGTGGTGTTGCCACAACACCTCACTGACTTTCCACATGTATCGCAAACCACATCCCGGCTCTTTGTGGAGGTAAATACGTCCACACATGACTCCATTTACGCTCATTCATTGTTGTGAGTGCGCACGTCAGGGGCTGCAACACATTTATACAGCCGTATTTTGCACATGACTATGAAAGAGGAAGTAGTTCCTTCCAATGTAAACAATCTGAATGATATAGTTTCTTTCCACTGTGTTCCTGTTAAGGATAAACTACAAATTTACCCTAAATCACTAAAATATCAATATTTTAATATGAGAATCGATTCTAGAACATAAATGACCGGTATCGGAGGAATCAATATTTCAGTATCGATCCGCACATCACTACCACCTACTTGGCACACCCAAATAGAAGTCTGAAGCCAAATCATCCGCATATCAGATAAAGGTTGTATCTTGTTGTTTCTGGAAATAGTCTTGCTTCTAAAACACAACCTAATCATTAGTGGGTTGCAAATTGTTTGTTAGCTCCTAACATTTACCGGATACTTTTTTAGTCCTTTTTCTGTTACTTACCTGTATTTGAAGTCGAGTGAAAAACTATAAATGCTCCTCCATACTGGGTAGTGTGCACTCTCTTTCAGACCCACCTTTGCTGCTGGTTCCATGCTTACACCTATTCTGTTTTCATTACTGACCTTGCAGTATTCCTCCAGAGTAGCCTCATCTTCAATAATCACCTTCAGTTCATCGCCCAGGGAGGTTCTGTCATGCTGGGTTTTCTTACCTTTCATGGAGGTTGCTCCGTCTCTCCCAGCCTCCTCGTCACCCTATAAAGTCCTACCTCTGTTACGAAACAACCTCCAAAGGAGTTCAGCTGTAGCTGCTTCCTGCCTCCTGTTTATAATCTGGAGTGGTCCTCCATTACTGTCACCCCCGTGCACAGTGGCTGTTCCTCATCTTGCCATTGTTAAATCTGACATGGTCCACTTCAGGGACCTCTTTGCCCTCTGTGTTCCTGTGCAGCTGGAACAGCTGCCCTATCAGGCAGATGTGACTTAATGCCAACTATTTCCCAGCAGCATCTTGTGACATCCAGTGGTAGGTTTCTTGCTTCCCCAACAACATATCCTGCTGAGCAGGAATTCAGCAACTGCAAAAAGACTTGGATTTGATGGTGTACGGCAAAAAGTAGCTTTCTGTGAAACCTGCAGTGATGAAAGACATTTAGCTTTTTCCCTTTGAATTTAAAATTAATACTACCCTTTTCCAAGTATCCTCAGATTTTTTCTTTGGTTGGCTTCTCTGATTAAAAAAACAAAACAAAAAAAAACAATTTAACTGCCTCCTATTGCAGTTTCATAAGCCACTGAACTGTGCCTCCCCGTCTCACTGTGTCTGTACTTGGATCCTTCTTCTAGCTCTTATCATGCAAACACTGATTATAAATACAAAGATAGAACACCTACCATTAGCTTTACACTCCACTACCACCATAGCAGGGCATTAAAAACCACATGTTCACAATGAGAAAACCAGCTTTTCTGTTTCTTGTCCATTACATTACTTTTGTTGTGACAATCCCTCCTTTGACCCTTAATTGCAGTGTTCTTTTGTAAGTGCAGCAGCTCTGTGGGTTACTGCTTCTATGTGAATCACTGTTGGATTCTCTATATAGGATTTTCAGTAGGTTAGAAAACTTGCAAATGATTAAGTAATGGTTGCAAATTGCCATTTGTCAAGTTAACTGCCTGTGCCATAGTTCAAAGAGAATCTGTTCTCTGTTAGAGTTGTGCCAAGTTAAGCAGTATGTGCTAAAAGTAAGTTGCGAGCAGTAAGTGCTGATCAGGACTTCACCGAGGTGAAGAAACTGCATGCTCAGTGGACAAGTGGACAATCATCTCTGGGTGAGCTCTTGAATGACACCCATTTGTCAACCAGCTTGCTGAAGAATTGCAATTTAACTGGTTTTATAAGCTGTGGCACATGTTCATCGATGAATTATAGTGTTGCTCTTTGGTTCCTGACACTGAATTACACAATCTCCAGTACAACATACTTTGCTGCTCAGTATTATCGTTGGCTGTGCTACGTTGTAGAAAAAACCTGAATTTTCTTGCTGCTGATATAATATTTGTCTGTCCTCTACTTCTGTGGATGTGTCCTTAAACATTTCGGTGAATAAAAGGAGCCTTTCTTAGCTCGCTTGCGAAAATATAAGCTAAAAATATACTGCTATGTTTGTCTTTTCTGCATTTCACCAGCAAAGATGACTGGAAGCTGAACTCTGCTCAATGCTGTTTTCCGACATGAATTTTCACTGAGCCCTTTGAGTTGTCACAACTAAGCCCCTCTCCACCAACACTTGGAAGACTTTGGATTGTTTTTATGTGTGTGTGTGTGTGTGTGTGTGTGTGTGTGTGTGTGTGTGTGTGTGTTGTTTCAGGTCGATGAGTTATGAATGAGGCATGTGGATAGAGATTTAAAATTCATGACTTTTTTATCTGTCCCAGCGAACATCATTGGGAAAGTGACGCTGTGTCCCTGGCGAAGAAAAAAGGTCATGGTCAGATGGAGCAATTGTTATGAGGTGGGCAGCTCGAGGGGAAGTTGCTTCTGTCAATCTAAAGGTAAATTAGAGACCATCTATTGAAGAACTAATATTAACTATTTTTTTAAAAATATGCAATCGATTTTAGTGCCATTTATCTTTATTTAAATGCAAACTGTATTGCTATCTTGACTGAGTATTAAGTGTTGTCCAGGACGTTGGCACAACCATTGGAAACTTTGAACCTTATTCAAACTGTTGTTCAACATAAAAATGATTGCTGAGGTTTCTATTACATGGATTGGCATTGAATTAAGTACATACATTTAAGGTTCCCATTGAAACCCAGAACGTGGATCCAAAACAGAATTGTGAAATTTTCTGCTGACTTTTCCTTTTGTGTTTCCGCTGAACTTTTTTGTTCTGCTGAAATTGGTGATTTGCCCACTTGGTTGTTTACTAAAAAAGAGATAGTACTGACCTTAATTAGCACTTCCATAAGGTCATAATGATTATCTTCCAAATCCATCCATCTACCCATTCTTTTTCTGCCACTTAAACAAGTCCAGGTTACAAGGGCAGCCGAGAGACATAATCTCTCCAGCACATCATGGGTGTGCTGAGGGGCCTCCTCCATTTGGGGCAACAACTCATCCCTGACCTAGAGTGGGCACTCCACAGTTTTCCAGCTGACAACCTTGGAGCTTTAGAGGTGCTAATTCTAATTCCTACCCCTTCACATTTGACTGTGACTCACCTGAGTGCAAACTTAAAGCCACCACTTGTTAACGTCAAGAGAAGTATGTCAGAGAATAGAGTGACTGTGATTCATGTGATTGCAGAGCAAAACGAAAAATGAAGCCAACGTAGGTTGCCCAAACCTGCAGTTCCTCTAGTGGGCACCTGGGGCCAGCTCTAAAAGTGAGTCAATCACCAGAGACTCCCATGTTAAAATGTCAATAATAAACAATGAAATTTACAAGTTTACAGCCAGCTATATAAAATGTTACATTTGATATTTGAGTAGTGGTAAGGCATAAAGCTAGAGGTCAGTCAGGCGTAGCTGGCAGCTGTTGTCACCAGTGCTTATTCAGTTCATGGTGGTATTCATGATTTAAATGCAATTATCTGACTAAAGCACTTGCTATCCGGTCTTTAAATGATGATGTATGAACCCTGCTTCCTGGTCCAAACTACTCTTTATTTACTAAGGCTGTTGTGTTTTTAACATATTTTAATGCTTTGTATTGTTTTTCTACTTAATCTGAACAAGCCCCTAAAAAATTAAATCAGTGATCACCGTTGGCCTCTCTCGGTTTTCATTACCACTGTTCATTTTAAAGCTCAGTTTTTAAAACTTTACAATGTAACTACAGCCCAGCCCATGCAGCAGTAAATTAATGACTAACCTCGTGTTGTGGATGGATTATCTCAGTTGTTCTCCTGACTGAAGTTTGGTCCCTTTACAGCATCTTGCCATGAGATTGTATTTGTCCCTATACCAGCTAGCCCAACTTCAGTAACCCTACAAACATCACTCCTGTTTAGTTTTCTGTCTTCATTTATGGCAGAAGCTGTATATTTTAATTTTTAAGAAATCCCTCAGTCAGAATATGGTATATCATGTTTGGGTGGAAACTAGCGGGCTAACTCCCTGCTAACTTCTAACTTCTTTAAATTTCATAAATGCTGCTTTCATGGATGCCTGGATGTTAAACTTAATTGTTACACCTGGTATAGCAGCAACACTGAACATTTTATTAAAGATGAAAGAATTAAGACAGTTTATAACTCTCATAACTCTGCTGCAGTCTTCGTTTGACTTTGGGACCTGAAGCAGAGTTTGGACCCGGAAACGGCTAATGACGTCAGACATAAAGACCAAATACAAATACACACACACCAAATACAGAGAAGTTTACTTCAGTTGTGGTGAGAGAAAATGTAGAATTTTATTTCTGTTTAGCAGGTATGCTTGTTTTCCAGTGTACTTGTAAGTTTATCTCTAGAACTACCAAGAGGCTGAACGTGTGGCAGATAGGATGTTGAGTTGGGGCAGAGCGGGGCAGAGCGGAGAACTGTGTGATGATCTGAGCAAATAAAGAGCAGAGCAGCTGAATCTGACAGGTTTCAGGCCTGAAGAGCATAGCTGAGGAGGTGAAGGGCTAGAGATTGAGGCAGAGCAGTGTGAAAAGTTGACGAGACGCTGCAGGTCCAGTGAGGAGAGGCAGATGTGGTTCAACTTTCACTGTTGTACTCTTACAGTAATTACTTTACTAAAGTCGGTCACCTAATTTGTTGTAGTCAACTGTGAGGTCTGTTTTTAAATGCATGCAATGCAATGACCTGTTTCACAGTGAGTTCTCTGCCTTTTTTTTTAACACCATTCTTCATCCAAAATTACATTTTTACACATTTTTACATTTTCCATTAAGTTTTTCTTCTACAATAATTAAATTATTAAAACGTTTTAGCTGCTGTGTTGTTCGTTTTACGCCTTGTTTATAATTAAATTCTTATATTTAAACTGTACAATTATAATAAAATAATAATCTTTTTTAAACCAATAAAAAACACATAAAACTTCATTTTAAATTCTTATTTTGTTAAATTTTACTTTAAAATTAGACAAAAATTAACAAGTTAACTTCTTCAAGAAATCACTTCTTTGCCATTGCTGCTGTTATTGTGGGACTAGCAGTTCTAAGAGGTTTAGAATACCATTCAGTTCAATTCAATTTTATTCATACAGCGCCAAATCACAACAACAGTCACCTCAGGGCAATTTATATTGTAAGGTAGACCCTACAATAATAGAAATAATAGAAAAAACATCTGCCGTGACTGGTTGGGGTGAGGGGAGGAAGACAGGACAAAAGACATGGTGTGTAAGAGAGCCAGAGATTAATAATAAGTAATGATTCAATGCAGAGAGGTGTATAAATACATAGTGAGTGAGCAAGGTGACTGAAGAAAAAGCACTTAATGCATCATGGGAATCCCCCAGCAGCCTACACCTATTGCTGCATTACTAAAGGAGGATTCAGGGTCATCTGATCCAGCCCTAACTATATGGTTTAGCAAAAAGGAAAGTTTGAAGCCTAATCTTAAAAGTGGAGATGGTGTCTGTTTTCTGAATCCAAACTGGAAGCTGGTTCCATATAAGAAGGGCCTGAAAACTGAAGGCTCTGCCTCCCATTCTACTTTTAAATCCTCTACACAGCAAATCCAGCATGTCCAAATTAACACTGTCAGATTTGATTTCAACACTATTAAAGTGTCTATATGGGTCCACACCAGAGAGTGTTAATTTAACTCTTTTTGGAGAGTTGGTACGTTAACTCTGATTTAGTGTTAAACACCAAATCTGTCTGGAGTTGATAATTTAACACTTGGTGTTAAGAGTTTATATATTAACTCTCAAAGAGTATTTTAGTTTAACTACGTAAGAGTTATCTTCTAATTCATTCTAAAAAGCGGGAATTTTACTGTTCTGAACTTCTAGAAATTTCTTTTGGAAATAAACATTTACTAAAAAGATGCAATGGTTTTTGAAAAACATTTATTCTGAACTGTGCACCACAATTTCAAAACATTTTCTGAAAGATGTAACAGTGTACATGTTCTCACTTTCATTAGAATTTTGTTTATCAACAGGTCTGACGTAGGTGAGCTGGTAAATGCAAATAACAGCATTCTCATCACTTATTTCTTCAATACAATATGCATGTCCTTCATTCATCCCTTTGTGGAACTTCAACGCACTTCTGCTCTCCCCCATATTCCATCTTCACAAGCATATCCTGTGTGGAGATTGAATAAAAATTAGTTGACACTAATTAATGGCACAAATAATCCAGTAAACAATTGCAGCACAGTAAAAAAAAAGGAATCCTCTTTGAGCCATTACTTGTGTTAAGTATTTTCCCAAAAGACAAAGACACAGGCAACAGGTAATACTGAACTAAATGTAAAACCGCAACCTTTTTTATTTTTACCAAAACTCTGGAGGGATCTATGCTAACGTAGAATCCAGTCAGGACGTCTGCTACTGCTGTTTGCTTGGTTTTTTTTTTTATGGGCGATCGTTTTCATGCTTCAAGTAGCACCATTATACCAACATTTCACATTCTAGACATTGTTTTAGGTGTATTTGACCAAAAGTTTGACTGAAAATTCACATGCAAGCTTTTTTCAAGGCTGTGGTATTTGCCCGCAAACAATACCTTTCAGCTAGCTAAAACAGAATATTATGCTATCAGCGAGCAACATGGCTAATGCCTTTCACACAGCTTTGTCTCAACTCCAAAGAGCCACAGAAGTAAAAGCTCATAATAATAATTGAAACAATCTTTGAAAAAATGACTTACCAAGCATGGCAAACAACTCAAATATGTAGAGCAAAATGTTCTGAAACGGCTTCACTTCAGCTTCGATTGGAGCCGTGCTGAGGGCGGAGTCTGTGAATTTACTCTGTTGGTGTCATAGCCCCTGTAGGAGTTCAGAGTTAAGAGGTCAAGAGTTAATGTTTCCATTGTAACACCTCCAGATTTGACAGAGAAACACTCATTTTTAACACTCGATTTTAACTACTATCATTTTACACCTCAGAGTTACATTAAAAGAATGTGACTCTGCTTAGAGTAAAATTAACTCTACTTTTGCAAGGAGACTATTAACACCAAAAAATTTAACACTTTTGAATTTGCTGTGTAGGAACAACAAGTAAACCTGTAGTCTGAGAGCTAAGTTCGCTTATGGGGTGATATGGTACTATAACATCATTAAGATCAGATGGGTCCTGATTATTCAAGACTTTGCATGTGAGGAGCAGGATTTTGATTCTGTTGGTTCTACTATTATGGATGCTGCATGCTAACCAAATATGTTAGTGTTAGCTGATAACTTAGCATTCCACTTTCCTTGTCGGAATATAGCCACTGTGGGCTCCTAAAAAGCAATATGGTGCCGGCAAAAACACTAATTTTGATGGTTTAAAACCCTGAGTCCAGAAATCGTCCATCTTTTATATACAGTCTATACATATATGCAGGTATACATAAAGTTTGGAAGTGCTCTACACCACAGGGGACTGAAAATCTCTACGAGGCCTCCTTCCATGTAGATTAAGTGAAATTTCCAATGCACTTCAGTGTGTCCCAGTACACATTTATGGACCTCTTGGGAATGTAGTTGTTAAGTCCATGAGTCCATGCATTTGGAATCTGCCATAATGTGCATTCAGCTGAAAGTCTTGCACTAAGTACAGTCTTACAGGGCTGCTAGCATGGCTACAGGCAGTCTTGTCCCTCTTGAAATGCAGCATAACTTATTAAAATTGCTGCTATTCGCATATACACATGCATTAAATTAACATGGAGACCTTTTCTTTTCATTATGCAAATCATACAAGATGATGTTAATATATAGGTTTGAGTTTTGAAGAAAGTTTTCAGAGTGTCTTCATTTCTCTCTCATCCTAACAGTCGATGAGACATATTCTTATGCAACTTTCCACAGGATGCAAAAGATGATGCTCTGGTTCAAGTCTTCCTTATAGCTGATCCCTCAGAAGTCACCTGAGCAAGTTGAAGTTTAGGTAAATCTGATATCAGTTCAAGCACTGCCTCATTTGTATGTCTTTTGAAACTCGTGGATAGTGGCGAGAAGGCCCGCTGCCAATCATGACTCATTATTAGAAAAGAAAGATGCCTCTGCACTAAGTTCTGTTCAAGCTGATGGATTCTAGACTCTCACCGGTGCCCGGCAATACAGCTTGAGAAAATCTGCTATTTGCATGGTAGTCAATATAGACAGGCCTTGCATTTACAGTCAGGAGCACAAGAAAGAGAGGGGGTGGTAGAAACTTAAAAAAAAAAAAAAACTGAGTGAAGATCACTGTGCCATGTATGAGACTACGCTTCTAATTTCACAATGTTTTGCTTGGTGAATTAAAAATTCTATTACAAAAAAGGTCTTTTTTTTTTTCTTTTTAGCTGACCCAATTGAACTGTTCATGGAGAAAAAGAGAGAAAATAGAGAGATAGTGAGCAAGCCACTACGGGGGAAGGAGGGTTAGTGGGGAGAAATATTTCAGAAAGATGAGAAAATTAATTCCCGGGGTCTATTCAACTCATATCGCTCCTTCCTATCTGGGATTATACTTGGGCTTCAGAAAGAAGGTAGAAGGAGTGAGAGGAGCCAGACAAAGGACAAGGATAAAGATGGGATCAGATGGAGGTGAGGAAGGGGGAGGGCAGCGGGTGGCTGAAGTGGGGGGAAGGCTTATCGACGTGACGCACACCTGGGCCGCCGTCCTCCACCTCTCTTCCGTGTCTTTGAGATGAAAGCTCTTATAGGCCAACGGCTGTGCAGAGCTCAGCGTCTCACCCACACTCGTCTGTCGTATTAACCAAAACCCCTCTCAGACACAATGCTCTTCAGGTCTGAAGATGCTGGGCTTTTTTTTTCTTTTTAAATATCCTCTCTCTCTGTTTCTATGGATTTTAACCTCCTAGGACCTGGCGTCCACATATGTGGACATCACATTTTGGGTTATTTAGACCAAAATACTCAATTTTGCTCCACAAGGGCCTGATATCCACTTATGAGGACATTATGCTGCTACTGTTCTATCAAAATTTTAAATGAATATCTTCATATGTGGCTCTTATTTTTCCTAAAAACAAAAATCTGGTAAAAAACAAAATCTGGTAATTCTTTGTTTTTACATTCATCGGGTCCCAATATGCCCAAATATCAATGAGAAATTAAAAATGCATGCCGTGGAAGACTTCAGGTCTTAGGAGGTTAAAGATGGCTTTTACATTTTGATCAAACTCAAAAACATGGAAGTGTTTATAGGCACAACATCAAATCTGAAGGCAGAACACATGGTTCCCATGCCTCTAGGCTCATACTTTCTGCAGACTCCGATGATCAAAGACCACAGTGCGGATGGCAGGATGGAAAGCGGAAGGATGGGATGGAGAGAACCGACAGATGGAGAGGAGGGCATGGGCTTGAATTAAGCACACAATGAAGACAGTTTCTTTTTGACTTATGAATATGTCTGAATATTTTAGTAGGAACTGAAGCAAGAATATTAAGAAACATTCAGACAAGTATTCTGGCAAAGTAGAGTCCCATCAAAGAGAGGAATCTCACATATATAGGTTCCCAACTAATCATATGTTATGGTTTTCCAAAGGGCAATATAAACCTGTAGCCCTCATATTTATCCAGTAACTGGGAATGGACCTTTATTGAGCTTCTGACATGTTTCACATGGACAGCTCTTTGCATTCAGATGATACATTAATGAACCAAACTGTTACAATGTGGTATATCTGTATTAAATCAATCGTCATTTTAAACTTTAGAAAATTTGTAGAAGTCGTTCCAGTTCTGCTTTGTGTTTGATGCTAATTAAAAATGACTAACATTGCTGTACACTTTAAAGATGATGAATGTGATAAATATATTTGTCCGGGGTGTTATTTCATCTTGTTGACGATTCAGTTGTATTAAAAGACACTGTAAGCAGCTGTCCATTGAATTTATCAGATAACTCTTTTATTTCATCATGTTTCATCCTATAAAGTTAGTTACCCAACGCTAACATTAGCTAATTCAGTCTTTAAATGATGACGTGATGAATCCTGCTTCCAGGCCCAAACTACTCTGCGTTTAATAAGGCTGTCGTGTTTTTAACATGTTTTGATGCTTTGTATCTTGTTCTATTTAATCTGGACAAGCCCCTAAAAACAGTCAGTGATCACTGGGTTTCTCTCGGTTTTTATTACCTCTATTCATTTTAAAGCTGTATGTCTTAATTTTTCAGAAATCCCTCAGTCAGAACATGGTACATTATTTTTAGATGGAAACTAGCGAGCTAACTCCCTACTAACTTCTAACTCAGTTAAATTTCATAAATTCTGTTTCTATGGATGACTGGATGTTAAACTTAATTGTTACACCTGGTAGAGCAGCAACACTGATCATTTTATTACAGATGAAATAATTTGGACAGTTTTTCAACTCTCAGTGATGCCGCAGTGATCATTTGACTTTGGGACCTGCAGCGGAGTTTTGGCCCAGTCACAGCTAATGACGTCAGACTTAAAGCCCGGACAGCGTTCGAGCTCTACCCTCTTATGTATGCTGTATGCTCACACCAGGTTAAAAACAATGACAGAAAAGTGCCAAAATACCAATCTATGGGCTTCAGATATGTAGTCAACAGACCAGTAAGCAATATCTTGGGAGCTGATGTGATCCTTTTTACAGTCTATTATTAGCATAGTTGCTGGCATTTAGTTTTTTAAAAAACTGTGACAACATAAGCAGAGCTGTTAGAATTATTTATGTTGGATTGGTCATCTCCAGATTTCTACTCAGAAGAAATGAAGGTGAATATTTCTCAACATCACCCTGCCATCTGTTACGTCTTGATTCACAGGGGGGTGAAGCATTTGGCAGTCATGGTCCAATTTAATGGAATCAAAGTTGTGGCGAACTTTTTCTTGCTCTAATGACTCAAAATACATGAGTTCAACATGAGTTGAATAAAAATACATTTACTGGCTTCAGATGTTAACCTGCCACAGCAGCGTGCAGCCTTTTCTTTTCTCTTTTTTTGTCAAGCTTAGCAGAATAACAAAATGTGCCTTATCACTGCTGCACTCAAACACCCGAGGGATGCTGGGCACTAGGAATGCATTGTGCGACTGCTCATTTTCTGCAATATAAATAGAAGTTATCCTCATAGGAAAGGGGTGGGGAGGTGCGCCCCATTGTCTTTTGCTAAGAAAGAAAGCTTTTCTGTCTCGGTGGACAGCCTGCTGTTTGATTCCAGCACATAAAACCGACTTAACGTGCAAGACAATTGCTAAAGTGTCAAGACAAACGCGTACAGTGGCAGGCAGACGTGCCACTGAGTGACCCACATTTCGCCCTTAAAAAGCAATTATAGGAGTTCGATGTACCTTGGTGACTAACTTCTTCTCCATATAGACACTGAAAGACCTGTGGGGGATAGGGCCACCATCCTGCCACAGTACAATGAGAAAGAAAAGAGAGCGAACTCATTGGAGATGGGGAGCGAGGAGGAGAAATGAGGCGCCTGGACATACTGAGCATTAATATTTTACGTCCTCAGCTTCCATTTGTCTCTCTTAGCCCGTTTTTCCTCAAATCTAATAAACGTCAGGGGTGTGTGAGCAAGACAGAAAGAAGCGGTGCCGAACATGTATGCCGCCTATGGTGCACCATCATTTCTACATCGAGGCTCCGTAATGACCTTCTTACCCAGCTGAACTATTGAAATTACTTTCTCAATAGAATGCACCTTCAATCTTCAATGTTGTTTCCTTTCATGGGGGGAAAATTTCACCTCTGCACTCTAAATGGCACAGGTTATTAGGCGAGAAAGGAACCTTAGTAAAGTGAATGCAACGTGCGAGGAATAACACATCTGAAACATGAATGTAGTGGGATGAATCACTCCACAAGTTTCCCATGGACCCAGACTGACAGATGGTAAATGTGAAGAAAACGTGTCTATCACCCAGTTTTAAAACATTTAGGTAAACGAATGGAAGCTCGTGGAAGGAAGGCCAGATATAAGTTTTTTATATCACAAATACTAGTCTATTGAGGATGTGCATAAGTGTGAGGTGAGTGGAAAGTGTTTTAACTCTTATAACATAAACTCTTAATGGGGAGCAAGTTAGGGAGGTCAATGATTAGACCCTGCGTAGGAGTAGTGATGAGTGGGAGCTGTGAATGTCAGCACAAATGTACTGGGTAACCTTCATCCAACACAATCACAAAACAGCTGTGAGCCACAAAAAAATAAATGTATGGCACAGAAGGATGGGGAAGGATTTTCCTAATATGGTGATCTCAGGCTTTCAGTACAGAAGTCGAATGAACATGCTAGTAAAACCGTATTTACACGAGGGGCAGCCAATCAGAAGAAAGTTAGTTTTATGGGGGAGAGAAGCCAAAACCATCCATCCGTTTTTCTACCGCTTATCTCAGTCACAGGGGCTACTTATGCTTTCATTCCATCATCACACTAATACCAGCCTAACCCCTGGTCAATACCCAACATAAGCTTGTGAATGGTTCTCACAGAGCTACAGTTGGCTGCTGTTCTACTCAACTTGATTCCCACAGAAAGATCAAATTAGCTCCATTAGTTTAGAGGGAAGAATCGAATAAAAAGTTGCCTCATTTACATGAAGATCGGGTCAGGTGAACAAATAAATTGATCCCATTAGATAGTAAAGATGTTAAGCCTTTGGCCTAATGGAAATCTTAATTATTGCTAATTGCCCTGAAGGAGAGCCTGCGCCGGTCGCGGAAAGCAGCATTAAGAAGCAGCTGCAGAATCCGAGACAAAACGCACACACAGACACACACTCAAACACCGATACAGAAGTACAGAGTCTGATACAGAGGCTTTTTTGGTCTGACCTCCGTGGGGTTAATTTGCCTCAGGCTGGAGAAGACGAGGTCACAGGTGTCCGTTGGTATCTCAGGTTCAAAGTGCGGAGTGCTGTGGAATAATTTAAAATCCTGCTGCACCTCTTCAGTACTTTCTCGCCATGGCATTTAGCTAGTGGAGCTCCACTGTAACCTGTTAAGGGTTAGAGTGTTCATTAGCGAAAGACTGGCAAAAGCTGGACATGTCGATCAATCCGATGATACTGATTGTGCATCAGGATGAATTCCAGGCTTTTCAGGAAAATGTTTTCATTAACTGGAAATAACATAAACAACGTTATGAATAGATAAAATTGAGAGAGAGGCAAAGATTGTTTTTTTTATCTAGGTTTCCCCTTTTCTATATAATTGTGTAGGCAGATGCACTTAATGTCTGGAAAGCAAATATTGCTTGTTTAGTAGAAAAAACATTTTGCCAGCAATTAGCCTGAAAACATAATTATAAATCATAGTAATAATCAAGTGTACATGTAATGTTTTTAGAAGACATGAGTTTGCAACAGATGATATTTCCCTCTGGAGTTTAAATAGCTGTATGAAAAGACCCTGCCGTCTGTCAATCTTCTACTAACACTAATCGCTAACCAGCTTTAAAGGGCTCTGGCTTCCTCGGCTAAAGTCTGATATTTAAATGAAAGCAGGAGCGTGAAAAGTCAGACATGTGAAGGGGGATAGAGGGTATTGTTGTGTGATGATGAGGAGGATGTGCTAAACCCCGTCAGAGATCTTAAAATAATAACTGATCAATTAGAAAAATTATATATTTAGTATATAACACATGAGAGCTGTTGAAATAATAATGTCTACTTTATTGATCCCCGTGGGGAAATTCCTCTCGGCATTTAACCCATTCACTCACTGAAGCAGTGGGCAGCCATCGGGAGCAGTGTGTAGGGATGGTACCTTACTCAGGGGTACCTCAGGGTAGCTGCTCAGGGGAATCGAACCCCCAGCCTTCCAATCATGGGGCCATCACTGTACCTATTGAGGTATCCCTGCCATAGATTTCAAGTTCCTAAAAGTCTTATTGGTGCCCAGTGAAACATGTTTTTGCAGAAACACTCTAAAAAACACTTTCCTTCAAAATAACACAACTAAAAGTTGACGTGATATATATTCACTGAGCATCGAGATGGGGAATCCAGAAATCTTAGGTGACTTTGCTGGGCTATGACAAGCTTTATATGGAGAGACACTTACATGCCCCCTTAGTATGTACACCTGATCAACTGCTTCTTAACAAAAATATCTAATCAGCCAATCACAAGTTGGCAGCAACTCCTTCCATTTAGGCATATAGAGATCGTCAAGATGACCTGCTGAAGTTCACGGGAGGATTAGAATGGGAAAGAAAGAAAATTTAAGTGAATTAAGCATGGCAATGAATACACTGCACTCAAAGCCAGGATTTTCTGTCAACATGGCAAAAGGTTTCAAATAATGAGGTCACTGTGCATAGAAATAAACCCTGCTAGGAAGGATATTCCTAATATGACTATTAAAGGGTAGACAATCAGAAGAAGGTTATCTTATATAGAAGGGCAAGAATGTTAAAATAGACACTGGAAGGCACATGTATAACATATAACAGTGATTCATGCAAAGCCTCTTTAATAGAATGAAATATGTCACTGGGAATGAATATAATAGGTCCCCTTTACAAGAGGTTAAAATGCGGAGAAGGAGAGAGAGGATAATGTCACCTTTCCGTTACTGTATAATGTGGTGTTATTAGGATTGGAGAAAATTTCTACTTCAGCTAACATGGAGATGAGACTGTCATCAGTAGAGGCTACAAGAAGAGAAATGTAGCTTTTTCACTCTAGAAAGGCTGAAATTTCTGTTGATTTTTATTTATTTATTTTTTGGGTCCCGGAATCGAGCTCAGTTGGTCCACAATAAAATAAAACCCCTTTTGTGCGCAAAAGGTCAAGCAAAGAGGGTGTCGCTGAATCAATCCCCAGCTTTGTCGCTGAAGAATGCCTAGATTAACTTTGACGTCACATTTTACATTCTCTGTCCTTTTTACTGCATCCCAGTCGAGGACAATCACCTCCATTTTCAGGGACAAGACCGATGTTGAGTTGTTGCTCTGCTAATAAGGTTTCCATTGCTTCTGGGAAGGGAAATTTAACTGAGGAATCATGTTCATTAGCGCAAACAGGCAGACGAGCTGTTTGTGAAATAAATGCAGCTGATTAGACGGTGGAGAAAAATGAGAGCGAGAGGAAATGGGAGAAGGTGGAAGAGGGTGGGGAAGGTGCCTGTGGATGGATGTGGCGGGGGGTGAATCTGGAAAGGTAACCATATCAAAACCGAACGCGAGAGACAGAGAAAGAAATAGAGAAAGACAAATAAATGGCAAGAGAACTAATGCAGCATAAAAAGCCAATTTCCTAAACCTCTGAAACCCCCTCCTGGGTGGAAACAATTACAGCAGACAGGCAGACAGTTTTGATTAAACAAGCGAACGCCTTGACAGTGGAGATAAACTTTAGAGAGGATGGGCTGACACAGACTCGTGTTTGCTGCGGAGTATGATAGCTAATTCTCTGCCACTGATCAATGCCTGCAGTGAGAGGCAACAACATTGTAAATGACAGTTTAGAGTCGGATGCACTGAAATCCCGACCCCCCCCCCACACACACACACACACACACACACTGAAACGCATCTACACACACACAGCTGCAGAACTCAAGAGGCTGAACTTTACATGACTTCCTTCTCTTATCGCGCATCGCTCTGCCAGTTTCTCGAAGAAATGAAAACGGCATTAATTGTATTTATTTGAGGACTGTGATAGGAAGCATGGAGTATCTTACAGAAAAACTCATTTCAAGAATCTTCAAATGCAATTACGCTGGATGGATTTGCTGAATAAGACAGAAGACAAAGGGCTGTTTCTGAAATTTTCAGTTGAATTAATGTGTTGAAAGTAAATAAACTCCAGCGAGAGAGAGAGAGCAAATTGGCTAACATCAAACTGTGCTGCCAAAGTATCAGCAGGGGGGGCACTCTGGCATCAGCTGAAAGCTGTAGATTGTCATGAAATAAATAATGTTTATCTGCGTCGCTTACTCTTTGAAAGATGCGTCTGTGGTGGAATCAGATCGTAATTGCCACAATTTTGTATTTCAGATGTTCCAAATCTACTTTTAAGCTAATTAATTATGCACTGTTTCCTATCTGGCCAGTTCAAACCCTCTCCTGGAGAAAACCTAGTCTCTAACTGGAACATGGCAGCACCATGTGGGTTTGCAAAGTTACACCGGAATAGACCGCAAGACTTCTAGAAAAATGTCCTTTAAACAGACAAGACTAAAGTGGAGATGTCTAACCATAAAATCAGCACTACCTTTGGTGAAGACCAAGAAGAGCATATCAGGAAAAACACCTCATAACAACTGTCAAGCAGGGTGGAGGGGTAATGATTTGGATTTTTGTTGCAGCAACAGGACCTCAGCACTTTATAGTTATTGAGTCAACTATAAACTCTTCCATATGCCAAAGTACTGTAGAGTCAAATGTGAGACCTTCTGTCCAACAGCCAAAAATAGGTCATGGAACAGGACAGTTATCCCAAGCACACCAACAAATCTACAACAGAAAGTCTGAAAACGATAAGAATAAGAGTTTTGAAATGGGCCGGTCAAAGTTCAGGCTGTAACGTTTAAGATTGTGGTCGTATCATATGAGAGTTGTATATAAGAGGAAAAAAATGTAATCAATAGAAGCAATGTTGAAAACAAAAGTGGTTGAAAATAAATCCGCAATGATGTGAGACACTGATAAAGACATACAGAAAATAATTTAGTTATTGCTACTAAAGGTGGTTCAACAAGCTACTAATTTATCAGGTGTACTTAGTTTTTCAAAGGACTGTGTAAAGAGCTGTTCATGTCTTAATAATCATAATGTATCTTTTTTTTTTTGCCTAAATGCTAGTGTTATGTTACATCAAACGGGAATAAATAGATTATATGAATAAGCTCATTTAAATTTTCTCTTATTGTGAGAATGAAATCTAAGCTAACCCTGTTATTTACACTAAATCTGCTTCTATGGCATTCAACCTGTAAAAGGAACATTGCTGTGCAGTTGCTAGTAGTACAATATAAGATCTTTGATGCTGTATTGTAAGGCAAATAATTTTCAACACTGTATGTAGCCCAAGGCCAGGTAGCGACAACAGTTGCTATGATACAGTTCTTCTGCTTTCTTCAAAGCAGGTCTTGGTCTCTCTGATCTTTGGTCTCTTGTACTCTATAGATAGATTCCAGCATCTCTCCTGGTCCTGTTCCAAATATCCATCCCGTTTCCCGTGCAGCCCATTCGCCCTCCTCATTTACAGATGTAAAATGACAAGATAAGTGTGGAGGATGGCAAAGATGATCAGAGCAGATGCTGGCATTTAAATGGTAGTTTATGAGGAACAACAGATGCGAGAGGGAAGGGGAGGGCCTGACCATTTCTGGAGCAGGATGGCAGCCTTTGGCTCTAAACTCATTACCACTCAAATGAAAAAACTGTGTGGAAGGAGCACGGTGCCGCCAATGAACTCCACGACCACGTCTCCTTTGTAGAACAGAACTTTTCTTTCCACCTCGTCATTTTCCCCCCAACCACACCCTCCCCTTCCTTTCCTCATGTGAAGATGACAGGCAGCAAGACTTCACACGGCCGCTGCAAACTGGGTCAATAACAAACTGAGAGTGAGGAGAAGGAGGAGGAGGGGAGTGGGCTCATTCCTTCTCTTTTAAGACGTGAAAAATCAAACGCAACAAAAGGCTGATCTATCATATGTCATTTTGTTTTAATTGCTGCTCCCTCTCTCTTGTAGTGTGTGGGTGGACACGCATTAGTGCAGGGCTGAAAATATGCTCTTTAGCTCCTGCAGATGGAACCACCATGCCGTGGCTCCCTCTGCTGTCTGTTCAGGCAGCATCGCTTCACACTGTCAGTGATTAAACAGAATTAGCATGTGTGTTTGGATGAATTGCACTCTAAATCTATGGCGTTATTTTTGCGCCACTATTCTGAGCGCACGTAAAAAAAATTTGCAGGTGCAAGTGTTGTATTATGAGGAGAAATTTATTTTGAGCGAAGAAAAGCTGAATTTAAGTGAACAAAATTCATTCCTGTGTGCAAAAAATGTATTTCAGTGTTTGCTATTATCCATATACACACACAATAGCAGCCCCTCTCGCTCAGTTTTTGCATTTGCGCTCGCTCGCAATGTGTTACTCGCGCTCAACTCTTTCTCTACACCATTATATTTGTGCCACAAAACCAGAAAATCACAGACTTGGATGCAAAAAAAATCTGATTGGCTATTCTGGTCTCCAATCAGCTCGAAATGACGAAATGCAATATCCCAGAATCCATTTCGTCCAAAACTCGAACGAGGCAGTGGCGGAGTTTGAAATATTACTCTTTCTGGGTCAAAAAATAAACCTTTAAGATATTTTTATGCTAGAATGGTGCTGTGTAAACTTCTAATATCTACTCGATTCATCAAGACATCACATATTTGCATAACTGCGCCATTTTCGGGTCCAAACAAAGCGAAAAAGGAGCGAAGGCACACATATGGTTTGTACTGCAATGTTCGATCGTACCTGTTCTGACAAACCATCCTTCTTTGGCAAAACGTCCTACCGTAGGTGGTTTATGCACATTTCTGCAGTCACAGAGTCATTCCAGCACAAATTTAAGTAGGTATGATGGTTTGCCACTTAATGTTGCCCATCAGAGTACGATTGTAGCTTATATTCTTAAAGCCAGGATGGCCAGGATAGCAGCCGTGAGACAGTTCTCTTCCATCTCCAGATATCTGTCGGTGTGCTCCAGGCATTTTCATTCCGGTAGGTTCTATATATGTTCATATCACTCTTTATAGCTTAATAATATTATCGTTGGTGGTCTCGGAGGTTATAGAAATTGCGAACAAACATCAAATGGAGTGACTTTGCAGACATACGTGCTATGTAACGATTCGCTAATTCTTTCATACAACTGTAGGGAAGCCAGCCTATGAAATGGATGTAATATCTTGCCCGATTATCAATGTGGGAGTTTGCATCAACTTTACAATTATGGACACATAATATGGCAACGAGATTTTAGCAGTTCATTGAAAAATGTACAATCTTAATTGTGGTAGGGGGTGAACCATGGCTATTACACTCGATGCACTCCAGCTGACTTACCTTGGTTTGAATGACGACGTACTCACAGTTTGGCGGCTTGAAAATAGCCAAATCTTGCACCCAGCCGTTAGTAAATTGGATGTCCACCTCCAGCGACTTGTAATTACGAGACTGGTTCGCAGTTTAAGCGCTTACTCCGCAAACAAGATACGTAAAGATATCGGGGTAGGACAACGGTGGTAGGTCGTCTGGGTTTCCACTTCACGGCTGTATTTCATACAGGTCCACATTACCGATGCACGCTATTTTATTTATTTATTTTTTCAAGTACCGCCGCTTCGCCTCTGGACGCAATCGGTCTCTATACCGTCCGTTTTCTTTTGAGCTGATTTTAAGCATGTTTCTTGTGGTCGTCGTTCCAACACAGTGCGTTTGTTTTGATTTGTGGACCCGGAAGATGGCTCCACGCTCCCACAATACATTGCGGCCCTATATAACGGTGTAGAGAAAGAGTTGAGTGCGCACGGGCAGAAATGTTGAGAGTGTTGCTCACGCGCAATTGCAAAAACTGAGCGAGATTGGCTGTTATTGTGTGTGTGTGGATAATAGCAAACACTGAAATACATTTTTTGCACGCAGGAATGAATTTTGTTCACTCAAATTCAGCTTTTCTTCGCTCAAAATAAATTTCTCCTCAAAATACAACACTTGCACCTGCAAACTTTTTTTACATGCGCTCAAATTATTTTTACGTTGGCTCAGAATAGTGGCACAAAAAGAACGCCATATAAATCAATCTACAGCAGAGTAGGTAGGTCCTTACAACATTTCTGCGCCATTGACAAGAAGCATACCTGCCGAAACATAAAGTATAGATTTGGTTGTACAGGTGGGAACGGAGGCTCTGATATTACATTTACTTTAAGACATGTTACATGCATGGAATATATACAGAAGTAAATGTGGGAAGTAATGAAGAACAAATACTTTGTTACCATACTTAAGTAGGATTTTCACGTATCTGTGCTTTGCTTGTTTTTTCATGAAAACTTTTACTTTTAAAACAAATCTCTGTACTTTCTGCTCTTTATACTTTCGAAACAGACTTGTTACTTTGGGTTTAACGCATTTGATGGGTTTTTATTTCACCTCACTGCAAGCCTTCAAACATCAAACAGGTTTGAGCCTAAAACGTAACACATGAAATGCAATCCTGCCCATGTATTAATCACCACAGGATGTTGTATAAAAAGAGATGAAAGAGGCCAAGAAAACATGTGCCACAGTCAGGGGTTAAAGTGGGCTTTTTGGGGGATTGTTTTTTGGGGTATTTTTTTCATATAATACAAAACAAACGAATCCAGACTAACTGTGATATTTAAAGGTTGCATGAAAAATCTCTGCAGGTTAGTGCAGAATTAACAGGTTAGTTTGCTGCACTGTGATGGATTTAGTCTGTTACTGTTGCACAGTGGCTTGGTGTTTATGGTCACAGTTGGGTTACTTAAAGGGTAGCAGAGAGTTTTAACTGATAATGATTACATTAATTCATTGAATTCCACCTTCATACCAACTGTATAGGGCATAATATAAAGACAGCATAAACATCATACTGTCAGTGTAGAGGATGGAAATCAGCCAGGACTGCTCATATAACATCTGCTGACATCTTGTTGAATTTAGTTGTGTATATCCACAAAGAGCAATGAACCGCAGAGTAACAGTAGCACAGATCAGATGATCACAGCCTGGACATTAAGAAAATCTGCTGGAGCTCTTAATAGAAAGTATTGTGAGTTGTGATTCCTTTCCCCACGCTGAGCCACTATAACTGATTTTAAGGTTATCTCACCTCCTGAATCCCACTTTAAACCCTGACTGTACACAGTCGGTTCTACTTAACTGATTCTGGCTGAGTACATTTATTAGAATTAATATTAAGACTGAAATAATGTTTGTATTTCTATCTACTAATATTATTTTGTAATTACATAAATATTATGTAATTTAGCTGAAATCACTTCATGCCATGTATCCATGGATTCTTCCAAAGCGTGTAGATTTTCTTGACAACACTGACAATCTGACAATCTTGGCAACTATGGGCAAAGTGTAAATAGGATGGTCCAGATTGGTAAATTGCTAACCTATGAGCATCTAGCATATGTTAGATTACATTCAGATCTCCCTCTTGCTCATCAGGTTAGGTTTCAAACATGGTGGCAAATGCCAAAGCACTCTCCGGACAGTAACCAATGGGTGACATCACAGTGGCTACAGTCACCTTGTCAATAAAGTCTAGGTAGCTAACTGTTACCACAGTGTGCAGCTACTTTACTGTGCAAATTGATGTCAGAAGAGAGTATCTTTATATAATGAGGTATCTTCATATGCAGTCAGGGTTATAAACTCTGTTTATCTGGCCTCTATAGATCGTTTCCATCAAGGCTTCAAAGCACTAAATTTGATTTGCATAATATCACAGTGTCTAGACCCCTCTTTTAGGTATATCCTATAGACAAAACACATAATAAACAAATATAATTTTATTAATAGCATTTTTAAACATTAGGTTTTCTTATGTTAAATTATTTTGCCCATATTTCTGTTGTGAAAATGTGATAATCTGACAGCCAGAGTTTTAATAGTTAAATTAAAGCATCCAGTAGTACTATTAAGATAAATAAATCAAATACATCTCAGTATATCTATAAAATACTGTAATTTTGACATGACAGAAGAAATATTAGAGGGCTGATGAAGCACTGAAAGAATCAGCTGTCAAAAAAGGAAGAAACCATCTTTTAAAAGACCTGGACTACTTTTCTATCTTTGATGTTATATTCAAATTTCTTGTGGGACGAGAATAAGAGGAGGTGGAAGTGCTTTCATCAGCACTGTGCAGTGTCTGAAGTCTGTCCTTCAGGCTGTATGCCAACCCAACGACCATACCCGTGTACTGCCAAACTGGGATTTTGAAAATTGCGAGGAAATGGAGCCTTTCCTGAAACAGCCACCAAAACACCAGTACATACAACCCGCTTCTCTGTCTGCTGCTCAGTCCATCAACCTTTAGATTTCTGTATGAAAGGCAGCCTGGAAGTTTTCTGACACTTCAGCTAATCTTAAATAATTCCACTTCAGGAAGCCTTTAATTTGGCTTCGCTGCATTTCAAAGACGGTGCTTCTCTTTTCAGTTCAAAGCCAGAATCCAACTCTTAAGTGTGATGCATGTATTCACTCCTTCCACTTGCAGGTTTCTGGGTGTTCTGAGAGCATTATAAAACAGAGAAGCACCTGCAGATCCATATTTATGTGCATTTGGACAAAAAGGCAGCGTTTTTTGTTTTTTTGTTGTTTTTGTTTGGGGGGGTGAAAATGAAAACAACTGTCACATGGGCAAGAGAAAGCATGGTCATGGTGTCCTCATAAATTAAAAAAGAAAAACCACCCACAAGGGTTAATGAAGGTTCTGAGCGAAATTGGTGCATATCAAATCTGTAAAATTAAATGTGCATGTTAAGAGCTCGTGTGGGAGTTTTTGTGTTTACTGTTCAACTGAAAAAAAAAAAGGGTTATAGTTGAACAGCAGATTTCAAAGTGCAGATTTACAATGTGGTGAGAGGACAAAACCTTTTTTCTGTCCCATAAAAGGAAACATAAAGATTGCTGGGATAAAGGTAATGCAATTTTCTGTCTTCTTTTGTGATGAGCTTGCAGCAAGGTCAAGTATCAACAACAGCTTCCAGTTGATCAAGGGGCCCATCTCCCTTGGCCTTTTACCTCCCATTAGCCTCTTGTATTTGTGCCACATGGATAGCAGGTGTTCATCACCAGACTTTGGGTCCATGATGACGTCTCTTGCCAGCTGTTAAAATCTCTCTGACTTCACAGTTTCTCTGTGGGGAAAGCCACTTGATCTTTTTTATGAAAGATTTAACTGCAAATGGTTTCTGGGTCAGTTCTTTCCACCTTTCCACAGACATGCAAACTGACATAATAAGTTACATGTACCACATGGGATACCACCTCAGCGAACTGTCACAACACAGGACAATGAGGATATTAACAGTGATTGAAAGTGAAAAAAAAAACAATCATACACTTTGTTATGAGTATTTTAATGTACATTGGATACAGTGGACTTCACTATCATTTCGTCCTTTGGAATGTAAACTGCGTGTTTGCTTGAAGACATTGCTATCAAATGGCAAATTGACAGATTTGGTAATGGGTAATTACCTAAGGAATGAGGTTACAGATGCAAGTGGTTTCAATTTCAACCAAAAGACGGTTGAGAGATTCTTGAGAGATGTTTAGAGGCGTTCAGACACATATGGAGGAAGCTTGAAGTGGAGTCACTGCTCCTTGGTGGAAAAAAGCAGGAAGCTTTGGGTAGTTTTGGTATCTGATTAGGAGTAATGTGTTACTGCATAACTGAAAATTGCAATGTGATTACAGTAAGGTAACATATTAGTGTTTGAAATTCAGTAATTCCATTAGTTACAATTATGTTGTTACTCGTGTTACAAATGTTCTTCTTGGAGGTGAATCTGCAATCCTAGGAGAAATAGTACGTCTCTCTAATCTTGGATTTGGGGATCTTAGAAGGAACTTCTGGGGAAATGGGTAGCCTGCTGCCAGTCTGACGCAACTCCAGATAAGAATAAGAAAGCGGTTGGACGAAGCGATAATGCATGTCTTTGTCTTATGCAATGCTTTTTCAATAACCTGTTCTTGACAGGTTGCTTCATCCTGCTGACAGTAACATAACAATATTTTCCTAAATGTAACCAAGAGTTGGTGCCTGCTTTTCCTCCTTTATTATGAAGGTCAGCTTAGCATTGGCTTTCAGTTGTTTGATTCAGAAAGCCAATGCTAAGCTTCCTTTCTTTTTTTGTTCTTTTTATATCTTGGTTATTGTCTTGAGTGAGTTGACCTGTGCATTATCAATCAACCTGGCATACATATTGCATCTGCATTTTCTCACCTGTCAGTGTTCAATTGTTTTTATCTCGGTTTTAGTTACAGGGTTTTCAGTGGGGGAAATAATGATTTCATCCCCTGCTGAAGTTGTAAGTTTGCTCATGCTGTAATGGACTGAAACCTGGTAGCATCTGTGAGGTCCCCCTGCCCAACAAAGCACTGTACAGGTCCATCTTAAGTTTGGCAGTGAACATCTAAATGATTGAGAGAAGGCCTGGAAGAAAGCGTTCTTTCAGATGAAAGTAAAATTGAGCTCCTTGCCATAAACTAAACCGTGCTTGAGTTGATGCTGAGTATGACCCAAAGAACACCAAATTTTTTTGCTAAGTGTACAGGACAGCTTCCCCGCACTGAGAGGCCACTGAGAACTGAAGATGAATGTGTCTTCCAGCATAACAGTAACCCAAAACAGGCAACGAAGGCAACAATGGAGTAGCTAAAAATGCACATTAAGGTCTTGGAGTGGGCCAGCCAATCTCAGTACTGAGATTGGATGGAGAAGAAGCTTTCAGTATCCAAGTGGCAGCCAAGAAACCTGGAAGATTTGGAGAGTTTATGGAAAGAGGAGTGAACCACAATTCCTCCTGAGATGTCTGCAAAGCTGGTGGTTGTGCTTGCTAATAAGGGTTTCTCCACCAAGTTCTCGGTCATGTTTTGCTTTTGGATCAAATACTTATTTCACTCATTGATGTGCAAATCAATTTATAACTTGTAAATATTTCACCCACTGTACATGTATTTGAAAAAACTATTCAAAACTATCCAGAAAGTACAAACATTATGTAAATGCTGCAGTTGATATTAAACTAATTTTACTTTACAAATGAATAAGCTAAAATCTTTTGGGACCACTATATAGTAATTGAGCATCATTCTGTACTACTCACATGGCAAACAAAATTATTTCGATGTAGTCTAACTACTCAAGGATATTCCATTAACAGTGTGAAGTTAGAATCATTCAAGCCACCATAGAATACTTTGCACAGCGAAAATGCCAACTTGGTGTATTTCTGAGAGTTCAGCTGTGCTGTTATCCAGCGGGACAGACTATTCCAATAATAATCCATAACCAGAGGGAATTGTCTCACAGTCCCCACTGACTCTGGACTCTGCAGCCAAGCCTGGCTGTTAAACACTGTTCGAGACCACTGCTCTCAAGTCTGCTCACGTTGGGCCCAACAGCAGATCGCCCTGCCTGCTCTAACGCAGCACCACTATTGGCTCATGGCACATTGGGTATGGCTCAGGCATCATTGGCTTCCTGAAAACATTAAGGTCTTTTCTACTGCTCAGATGGTCCACTATAGAACCTTTTGTGCCACGAAGGAAAAAGAATGGGGAAGGATTTAAATGGAGGGAGAGGAGGGAAAGAGATTGACGTGTCAATGGAGGAAGAACTGGTGCTCACTGATATGTAGTCTGAGACAAAGCTTTTCTTTTTTTTCTTCTCCTCACTGGGATTTATATGCACCATAGCTTTATTCACATCGAGGAAAAGAAAATCACATCTTTAACCTGATATGACCCAGAACTAATAGTTTTTTGAAACAGAGAAGAGATGCGATCGGGGAAGCATTAGGCTAAAAATCAACTTGTCTTTTCCTGTACAGACAAACAGAGCCTCAAAATAAGATCTTGTTCCTCCTGTGACCTAAAATCCTATTCCATTGCTGCATAGCTTTGGCAATGACTTAATCTTTTCTAAACTCTGAAGTATTGGGACTCTATTCAACAAAGACAGCACTCCAGAACTGATGGCTTGTGATTTAAGTGTTGAGTCGTGACCAGATTCAGAATAAAGCTGCAAAACAACTCGTTGTGCCCAAGGACTATTGAAAAATCCATTACTGATATTTATGGTGTTAAACTTTAGCATTTAAAAAGTATGACTTTTTTTATCTAGACGACTGTGGATTACCTGGAAGGGTTGTCAGATTGCTTTGGCTGAGTCGAAACGATGTGCCTTACCTGCTGGTACCTCATCCTGCCAAACAAACAGGAGTACTGGCTCTGAGCTGCGCCTCATCCATCACCGGAGTGTTTGAAACACTGTTAACCAGATTTAACAAGTAGAGGATAATAAATTTCCCTGTTTTTCTTTTGCTATGAGCCCATTAACTCCATGCTGAGCTCAGTGAGGGACTATCTGTTTTCCACATTTCCGAACAGGGATAATCAAAACGCTTATTATCTCAGGTACCGAGCCCACTTCGCTGCCTAAAACAAAAGCACTCTGGAATATCTCCTGCCTTTTAATGTAAAAGTCACGTCTACTTTCTGTCCATACGCGTCTAAAAGCTTTCAAGTCCCAGTTCATAATTAACTGTTGGAACCGCTGTTGAACGTTTTGCTCAAAAATAATTATGTAATTCTTAATCACAGGAGATAAAGGCATTATTGATAATTTGCATGAATGAAGCATAAAGCAGGTCTGGGATTTGGAAGGGGAACTTTGCTCACAGTGCTGCATGCTCACTTGCACATATAGTCGGAGTGCTTGTTTCCATTGCTTAATTGAATTTGGCCCTTGTTTCACCCTATTTAGAATATGAACAGTGTTAATACAAGTAATTGTGACTGAGGCTCAGCAATAGAGAGGCCACTATTATAAAGGGCCTGTGATGCTCTTAGCTGTAAATTATATTGTTTTCAGCAGATTTGTATTTGTGTTCAGAGTCTAAACTTAAACAGGTAACAAAGGCAGTGAGCACTCGGGTTTGCAACACTGTAGCCTCCATTTCCACCTGTGCATGCTCCTTGGGTAGAGTTACTTTGGCGTGGGTTGTTTGGGAATCTCTTTGGGCTGCTTTTCATCTTTGCTTTGTCGCATTTTGTGTTCAGAAGTAAAAACTAAAAGAAAGCTGGTATGCGAGTTCTTGTCAGGATACATCTCTGGAACTGTAGTCTAGTGTTTATATTGTTAACTGCTAATTATACAACAATGAATTTCAGGTCATTTTATGGAGTAAAGCAGAAATAATCTAACAGTGTAAAAGAATTACTTTCTCCCAACATACCGCATTACTTCTTTTGAGTAACAACCCCAGCACTGAGTACAACCAAACACTGAACAAGTCAAAACGTATAAAGTTGCAACAAAAGGGGAAAGGGAAGAAGCTGTTTCCTCAAGTGGTCATGAGAGCCACCATTAAGTAAACCCTGTGCCCATCTTATGCTACTATCATATTACGGAAAGCAATGGCTGGAGACTGCTGCACAACCACAAATTATTGCAACTTAATTAAGTTTCTTCAAAGATGGGAAACCATGTCAGCAGACACTTGCAATCTGTTGCCATCTTCAAAGTGAATTTGGTACATCAAGATGACAATAAAATGGTAAGACAGTGACAGTCTGCACTTGTTCGTGGTTAAGTTAGCAACTACATGCAATCTGCATGTTAAATAACTCTGATAATTTGGCAAAAACTACAAATCTATTGCCATCTGCATACCCAGAAATTCATATTAAACAGAAACTCACATTAACTCTTTACATTTAGACTCGACTATTATAGATATGAACCAGTGTAACTGATGCAGGTAAGTACAAAATGGCATAGGCACTCAGCATGCTTGCTTTTATATAGGGGTATAATTAGAACACAACCAGTTGGCAACCAGTTGAGTCCAGTCCCCTACTGTAAAGAGACAAGTTGCTCTTCTCTGCGCAGACTTGCTCAGATTAATTTCAACTGTTTGCAATCTGTCTGAGAGTGACTGCAGTCATTCTGAACCAGAATGCAGTTATTTGGTTGCCTCTGGTCCCACTGGTTGCCACAACCACTTTCAATTGGTCTCCAAAAGCAAAAAAAGAGAATATAATCACAGAGAGATAAGCACAAATTAGTCCTAGTTGCCAGGAAGTAGCCCTGTTGTTTTTACTTTACTGTGACAGAGCTGTTAAATGTTTTATTGTTGCATGCTAAGTTTCAAAAATCACTTTGGGGTCATTTCATCTCAAAATGCCCCTCAGTACTCTTTCTTTACAGCATTTAGAGACTGAGCGTCACAGTATCAGCACTTAAGTTATTGCATTTCCAAGATTCAGTTTTTACAGGGAAAATGATTCATATCTTAGAAATCTGGCTGACTCTAATCACCCCCGTAAACACCTTTTATGCACTGTTTTCTGTCACTCCTATTTCCCCGTTTCCGAAAAACCTCCACAATATTGAAGAGTGCAGTTATGCAGTTATGTTCCAAAACCACATTAATGGGAAATCTGTCAGTGTTGAAATAAAAACAGAATTCTGCTGTAATGGCTCACACCCTCAGACTAGCATAGAAAATAATAGTGGGAAAAAGCAGCCCACACACACTGACCAGCACACATCATGAGAAAGTGGCATGAGAAAAGCACTTAACCCCCAACATCTCTAGCAGAGCAGGATGTAGAGTTAGCACGGGTGAATACCTGTAATGCCATGACTCACCAGCACTTGCCTCCACAGGCTATTCACCAAAATGAAATTTTGCTCAGACTTGCCTGGCAACAGAAAACTGTTGCTGCACATGTTTTTGTACACAAATACTGTTGCCTTTTGTTTTTTGGGTGGTTTTTTTTTTTGTTTTTTTTGTCATTTACTGATGAACATAATCAGCAGCTGGCAGCTTCTTTTTGCTTGTTTGTTTTTTCAGCTTGTGAATTTTTTGCTATTAATTTGAAGAACAAAGAATTGTTCTTTCACTAAATACAAATAGCTAAATACAATAAATCTGGCACTTGTCATTCGTATTTGTTACTAATGAAGAAAATATTAGTATGTTACTCGGGAACTGTTCCATATATTACAGCAATTTCATTTGGGAGTTCTCTGAAATCCAATCATTCTTAATGAATTAAGTTTAACTTGATTTCAGTCTCAGCTCTGTGAGTGGTGGATGGAGAATGTACTCAAGTAAATGTACCGTTAAAACAAGCTAAAAATATCCAATTACCAGTGACAGCTTGATTCAACAGCCTATATATATTTGCTGCATGCAACTCTTCCTCGTGTATTTATGTTTTTTTTTTATTGTCAGTATCAAAACTGATTAGAATTTATCTTAAAAGTTAGACTATCCCTGGCTTGACTATAACAGGATGAAGACTGAATTTATGGAGGCACATGCAGCTTGAATTTTAAGTAAAAATCCAAAGGGTGTGGCATTTGTGTCAGCATCCTTCAGTGATTATCAACGGTGAGCAAAATTAGCTGGGGTAGCTTAGAATTACAGTCCACTAATCAGTCACGCCAACAAAACACCTCACAGCACAAAACAGGGTCCAATACAAACATACAAAAAAAGGGATGTTACTTCAGATCAGTTTGTCTGAATTGACTGGTAAGCCAAGAGTAGATAGAAAATATTTTATCTTTTTACAGTGGTCTGATTTTTCCATTTCACCACTGGGGAAAAACTAGGGTCAACTTCAACAATGCAATCCATACATCAAGAAACTGACAAAATTATCTTTGTCTGGATAATGTTAGATACAAGATTTAATGTATAGTAAATTACTATGTTGAGTAGTGATGTGCAGTACTGCAAATTTTGGTATCGATCCGATACCGATACTGATACTACTAACCTATAAAGGAAGTTGATGTAGGGGAGAGCAGTGTTTGAATCATTGTACATTTGCCAGATTCTGAACACATTTTAATGAACACCAACACAACAGTGTTGTGGTTTTAACTGCCACAGTAATTAATTAACACAGCTGTCTTATATATTGAGAATGAGTTTTTTTTAGAGAGCTGGGATGTAAATGTGGCTGTCTTTACAAGACTTTGGGTCAGCTCCTGTTGCTTAAATGTCCTATAGGCTATAAAGAATAGTATGTTTTCCTTTTTTAAAACAAAAAACATGTATTTAACACAACTCAGGTGGATACAGTGGATTGAGGTTAACTGGTGGTTCTAAATTGCCCATAGGTGTGAATGTGAGTGTGAATAATCGTCTGTCTCTCTGTGTTAGCCCTATGATAAACTGGCGACCTGTCCAGGGTGTGCCTGGCCTCTCGCCCTAAGACAACTCCCCCACGCACCCCGACATAGTAGACTTTAAGGATAGAAACAAAGTATCGCTCCAGTTGCGTTAGTATGGAACTAATACTGATACCAGTGTTGGCATCGACACTATCATTATTTGGATTGATCTGCCTACCTCTAGTGTTCAGTTAATAAGGATCATTAATTTAGCCAAACTCCTGGGGCTGCTCTGGTATATTAGCTGGCTTTGCTAACGCTAGCCATCACCAGATTTGTCCCATTCAGATACAGTGATGGTAAAAAGAAAGCACGCCCTCTTTCACTTGTTACATATTACGCAATAAAAAGTATCAGATTCTTAGCAGGTCTTAAATTTAGATTAAACAACAATACTTAGCATATTATAATATGTCATTAAGATATCAAGAATTAAGTCAAAATGCAGAAGCACTGTGTGGACAACTCACGACACTCTTACTGCTTCTGTAATAATTAAGAGGACTGGTGATCAAGAATTGATCGTTAGCAAGCGTGAGCACATCTATGGAAGCAGAAGTTCTGCCAGTTTGCTGGTCTGGAACATTCAGGTATGTCCTAACACAATGCTAAGGAGAAAAGACATCAACAATTATCTTAGAGAAGCACTTATTGCTGCCTATCAATCTCTGAAGGGTTATAAGGCCATTTTCAAACAAATAGAAGTCATTCTACAGGGAGAAGCTGATACAGTCATATGCAAAAAGATTACTTTAAGTTACTGATGCTAAAGGTGGCTCTACAACCTATTGAATCATGTCGTCTTGTGAAAACTTGTTTCACATGTATGTATCTGGAATTGTACTGAGCATGAGCTGGACACAAACTCGGACAGCAGAATGCTCACACTGTTTATTTATGGCCATATATGTCATTAATAGCAATGCTTTTCCGGAAGTTATGCAGAACTCCATAAATTACAAAAAAAAAAAAAACATTAAGAACACATACGTGTGGTACTAAAGCAACAAATAATTCAAATTAAATTTCAGTTTTGGCACTAGTCCAAAAATTTTTGGATATAAAGTTGAGACAACTACCTGCAGATAATTGCCCCAGTATGTGATTATATTAATATTAAATTTGACATCATTAGAATACATCCATTCATTGTAATACATCAGAACTTTGGGGGCCTCTGGTTTAATATTAAACAGTACAAGTTGAGCTTATCGTATGGCTAAGGCGGCTAAATAAAAATAATGGATAGGAAGTGAATACATCCCTCTGAAATACAGGGAGCAGAAGATGGAAGCATTGCATCATCAAATCAAATACATATTTTTAGTCCTACAAGAAAGAATAATTCCTGAAGTGGAAACAAAAACATATTATACTAAACAAGGTCTTTGGTTGACGTACATTCAGAGATGTACTCACACCATCACGGTGAGCCCCAAGAGGTCCAGCTTTCTGATACTTACTCTAAGGCTGAGTAAACAAAGCTTTATTGAAATACCATATTTTGCAGCCCACGCATTATGCATAAACTCTTATACATTGACACACTAGGCAAATGTTGTGATCCCATCAGAAGCGGCAAATGAAAATAAGGTTCTACGAGAGGCACCTGGCAGAAGGATTATTCGGATTTTCCACCGCATCTGTCCATTTCAAGAACCTTTCTATACCACCTGGCATTGATCCAAATAGCTCAGTGACACTGCTGAGGTGTCCGTGGCTTTGCCCGGGGGAAAATATCTATTATCCCCCTCCACACACACACACCACACCCCTCTTCCTTGTTTTTCTTGCCTGGCAGAGGAATAACCGTTCAACGATCCAGGGCTTTCACCTCTACTCTGATAAAGGTTATCTTGGCAATTTAGTGCTGGCAATATCGCATTATGGAGAGAGTTATGAGGCGGAAATCAAATTTTGCTCCCAGTGACTCTGAGGAGAGGGAGGATGAAAGGTGTATGGGACTGCACAGTAATGATATGGTAGAAATTGTTGTGTTTGTGTAAGCAAGATGTGTGTGTGCACGGGTGTCTGTTTGCATGTATTCTATTCGATACAGTCTGGCCTGCAATTTCACTAGAGTGAAAAGTGCCTTTTTTTTTTCGAATTGCTTCGTCCATACTGCAGGCATATATTGTACATGAAAGCATTTCTCAGTGGGAACTTTCAGACAAGCTGCTTGACGGATATGTTATGTCCAGCTAATAAGTCTCAGAAGCACTAGCTGGGATTTGTAGGTTGTGTTGTGGCAACCACAGAGCTTGTTAGATTGTTTGTTTTTCAGCCACCAGGTCATTGGTGTCCTGTGTAGGTTTAGGGTTAGAGGTAAGGTTTGGTTCACCTGTGTGGAAAACCTAAATGGCAAATATTTTTAGAGAATGTCTGTAGAGCCTGAATATAGGAGAATTTACTTGCAATCTAACTTCATCTAGTTTCTTAAAATTAGCTTGTTAAGCATGTGACTGAAACAATACCCAGTTCTAATTATGAACGGGTAACTTTGTGGAGATAAAGTGGTCTTTTAACCTGTCTTCCTTCTCTCACCACAACCAGTTGCCCCTCCCTGAGCCTGGCTCTGCTGGAGGTTTCTTCCTGTTAAAAGTGAGTTTTTCCTTCCCACTGTCACCAAAGTGCTTGCTCATAGGGAGTCACATGATTGTCGGGTTTTTCTCTATATTGTAAGGTAGACCCTACAATAATACATGCAAAGTGTCTTGAGGCAACTGTTGTTGTGACTTGGCGCTTTATAAATAAAATTGAATTGAATTGAACATGTCAGTGTTTCCAGAATGTAGTCAACTAAATATTGTTTGCTTGCCCCTTCCATCTAAAGTGGAAATTCACAGCTACAGTAGCTAGGAAATAACTTGCTGTCCGTCTGCAGCAAGGGTAGGCTGTCATGCACTTCTCAAAAAAGTTAAAGGAACACATTGATCTGGTCATTTAAGTAGCAGAGGGTGTTGTTAATCACCTTGTGTTATCACCTCATGCGGTGATTCCCGGATCCTACAGAGGTTACACAGGTAGTCCTACTTCTCTAGGATGGCACATTGATGCATGTCATTGCCAGACAGTTTCTTCTGCATCCCAGTAAAGTTCCCAGAGCATGGAGGAGATGCAAAGACACAGGTTGTTTCTCTAGGAGAGCTGGACACGGCTTCAGAAGGTCCTTAGCCCATCACCAGGACTGTATCTGCATGGAAGAAAAGGATGAGAACTGCCAGAGTCCTACAAAATCATCTCTAGCAGGTCACTGGTATGAATGTCCCTGACCAAACAATCAGAAACAGCCTGTGAGGAGATGAGCCTTGAGGTGAGGAGGATAATGATGAGGTGGAAATGAGGGAAGGGAGAGAGAGTAGCAGTTGAGGAGGAGAAAGACGAATATATGTGCATTTATATGTGTATACTGTATAATTTGAAAGAGCTATTTCTGATCTTTAAACTAAAACTAACTTAGAAGGAATATAATATATGCATGCCCAATAAGCTGACACCTTAAATCCATTATGATATACTGTAAGTCATATAAGGCGGTGACCACAAGTAAAAAACATGATTAGGCGGAACAGCAATGTCCATCTCAGCCACTTTGTTCAAGATGATACTTTTAATAGATTAACTCTAAGTTTATGACAATGCATCAGTTTGTTGGAAGATATAATTACACACTAATCATTGTATATTTATGAGTACTTTTTTTTTTATTAAATAACCTCAAAATGTTACTTACTCTTAATTTAAGTTTATCTCCATTAATCCTGATGAATAGATTTTTAAGCTGTTAGGTGTCTGATACAATTTGAATAAAGAATTCTGGTCACAAGAGTGAAATACGCTGAGGTTTGTGTTAGCTTATGTGTGCCACTAAATCAAGCTCACCCACAATCCCAGCAGATCAGTTGATTTCTTCACCAGACCAAATAAGCTGATGACTCAGGTGATTACCCTCCACAGATCCAATTGGTAAATCTCATATGAGACTTGCACTTGCAATGAGACTTGCTGTCCATATGCACTTCATCATATGGACAGTACTTCACATGCAATGTGTGCTTCTGTTATGAGGATATCCCTGATAATCACTATAAATGTGCTTTTTAGTTTTATTTCTTTGTAGTATTATTCAACATGAATTACCAAGAGCCTCTTGCCTCTTATCCCAGGGGTCAAATATTATTTTTATCCAGATGTTATTTATGTGGTAAATGTCTTAAAAATGTTTCTTTTTGCTACTAAGCAGCTGAAGGAAAATGTCCACCTAGTGATGCCAGCCCTCTTTTGAAGGTACTTTTTGGACCACTTTTAACACTAGGGGGCAGTGTTTTACCAGTAGGTGTATTGAAATGTTTTTGGATGTGAGCTATTGGTGTCTGAATCAGTGGTTCTCAAATCATTCCTCACATGGCAGGAAGAAATATTTCATGCCCCATCTAAACAAAACAATGACAGAAAAGCCTAGCTGCAACTTTATTTAGACAATAAACTCATTCACAATGAATCCTTCAGTAATTTTTGATTTAAACAAACAATATTCATTTCAAACAATTATTTGTAACTTTTGTCACTAGAATACTTCATTAGTCTGCACCACTTCTTCAAAAAAGTAACAAGTTAAACAGAATGCGATCATTCCCAAACATGGAAAAATAACCCATATAGCAAAATTGGTGTGGCCCGGATCTGGCCCAGACAATGTGCTTATACATGGCCCACATACCGCAAAGAATGACGGCCGTTTGGTGGCCCAGATCTGGCCAACACAAGACCAGTTGCAGACACACTGCTGGCCCCAGATGTCAGCCTAGTGTGGAATTTAATCAAGTCATGTAATAGCAACATGTGCCGGAACATAGTAGTGTGAAAGTAACATGACAAAAGTCAGACTGTTCAGGCAGTCAATGGACTGATTCTTGTTCTTGTATTCTTCTGTATTCTGATTCTTTTCTACTCTCCCAGATAACTCAAAGTGCTCTATATAACATGCCACATTGACACACTTTGTCTAAACTGAGTGCTTCCTAACTACATTCAGACTCTTGACACGCAGACTGGAGCCCATATGGAAAAGATATATATAAATCTTATAAAGTTTGTATCCGTCTTGTGTGAAACTTGCATGTATGAAAAGCATATAAGAGTGAAAACAGATATAAGATCCCTTGAAAAATTATATAATGAAACTTGTATGTTTTGGATACTTACTAAAACAATGTATGAAAGTAATGAGAAAGTGGCCACTTTCATGAGTAAATCATGTAAGTAGGGCTGGGCGATATGACCCAAAATTCATATCTCAATATTTTTTAGCTGGGTGGCAATATAAGATATATATCTCGATATTTTTTTAAAGCCATAAGTTAAGAACAAAAAGAGAGTTCTTAGTCACACATTTTGTCCCAGATGTCACACAGGCATTTTTATTTACATACAGCATAGAAGAAAATTACTGATGAAGAAGAAATTACTCAAAAATAAATTATCAGCATTTATTAAATAATCATGCTCCATAAATAAAAGAAAACAATGTTGTTTTTGTGCATAACAAAAAGCTCATAATTGTGCAGTCAAAATGTAAACTAACAGACGCTGAGCATAATAACAAAGACAGATTTCACAGCTGCTCTGTTCCCAACTTCTACTGCGTGACTGACAGCCTTGAGTTTGAAATCCTCTTTGTAACCATGTCTCTGAACATGTGCCATTTATGGCCCTTATACACACACAATACGGTAATATTACGTTGAAGCACAGTACATATCACTCCGCGAGGCTCCAGACTACGGTAGCCGTAATGCTCCGACAATCCATCAAGCGGTGCAGCTCCGTAGCTTACTAAAGTCGTACTAAAACATTTTTTTACAGATTGCGGAGCGCCGTGTACCACCTAAAATCGGTTCGCGTCAGTAAGCACAACCAGAATTCATACATAAGGCGTGCTGTCAACTTTTGAGAAAATGAAAGAATTTTAGGCTGTGCAGCCCCTGTGGGCTGCATGTCGTTAGCGTGGTTAGCTCATTAGCGCAGTTAGTTCGCTAGCTAAGCTAGCCAGCTCCACATCTCGCTAACGGAGATTTGCCGTGTCCATCTTGTCGCTGCCTGCAGGTGAAGCTATGGGGGAGGAGGGGGAGTTATGCTCAGTGAAGGAGAGGCAAGGCCGAGTAACGTTGCGTAGAGACAAAAGTGGATGAAAGAGAGGCAAACTTGTGGCTCCACAAGTATAATTATAACGTAACGTAGACTATATCGATATAAAGGATATTGTCACATCTTATATCTCGTATGAAAATATATCGATATTTTTTAAAAACTCGATATAGCCTATCGCCCAGCCCTACATGATTTACTCATGAAAGTGGCCACTTTCATGAGTAATCACATATAAGTTTTTACTATTTCTTTTCCATATGGGAGGAGCCAGGGATCGAACCACTAACCCTCTGATCAGCAGGGGACCTGCTCTACCTCCTGAGCTACAGCCACCCAGTGGCAAACATAAGTAAACCCTCACTAGGTTTTGGATAAAGTGTACACTCACAAACCTGTCAAACCTGCATTTGTGGGCCAGGTCGTTGACATACACCCTGCTATGACACCAGTCAGTGCCAGCTTGATGCCGGATCCGGGCCAGACCTGTGTTCTGTGAGCCTGGGCTACATAAACCACACTGTAATCAGGCCAGAAATGGCATGCCACCACACAGTGCCAGTGACTTACCATGCCAGAAGTCAGCCAGCAGTGCTGGTTTGACACCAGATCCGGCCCAGAGCTGTCTGCTATGTGGGAAAGTTCAGTCTTAGTCTTATGAAAAAAGAAACTTGTTAACAGAGATGAAAAATATAGAATTTAGTGAGAGTTTAATACTATTCACTCTAAGTGGCTCCAGTAAGCCTGTTTTTGACTGCACATATTATTAATGTAACTGCCGCAAATTTCTTTGTTCCGCCATAAAAGTGATTCCGATGTTAAACATTGGTTCCACATGACTTTTCTGCCAGGTACCTTGTGCCCTACCTGTCAGAACTCTGCCACAAACTTTGAGAACCACTGGTCTAAACCAATATGATCAGCATTTGAATAAAACATCATCTTTTCACCCTCCCATCTCTAGGCAGCTAACAATGAGAACAATAACAGCTAGTTATGGGCTAACATTATGAAAGCTACCATTAGTTGGGATAATGTTAGCTTATGTCCAGTAATCACACTTTCCCTCTGATAAACAGCTTGATTACATTCTTAATCCTATCCGTTTCTTCACTAAGCACCAGGCTGTGATGTTAGATCCACTTCAAATACAGTGGGGCAAAAAAGTATTTAGTCAGCCACCGATTGTGCAAGTTCCCCCACTTAAAATGATGGCAGAGGTCAGTAATTTGCACCAGAGGTACACTTCAACTGTGAGAGACAGAATGTGAAAAAAAAATCCATGAATCCACATGGTAGGATTTGTAAAGAATTTATTCGTAAATTAGGGTGGAAAATAAGTATTTGGTCAATAACAAAAATACAACTCAATACTTTGTAACATAACCTTTGTTGGCAATAACAGAGGTCAAACGTTTACTATAGGTCTTTACCAGGTTTGCACACACAGTAGCTGGTATTTTGGCCCATTCCTCCATGCAGATCTTCTCAAGAGCAGTGATGTTTTGGGGCTGTCGCCGAGCAACACGGACTTTCAACTCCCGCCACAGATTTTCTATGGGGTTGAGGTCTGGAGACTGGCTAGGCCACTCCAGGACTTTCAAATGCTTCTTACGGAGCCACTCCTTTGTTGCCCGGGCGGTGTGTTTTGGATCATTGTCATGTTGGAAGACCCAGCCTCGTTTCATCTTCAAAGTTCTCACTGATGGAAGGAGGTTTTGGCTCAAAATCTCACGATACATGGCCCCATTCATTCTGTCCTTAACACGGATCAGTCGTCCTGTCCCCTTGGCAGAAAAACAGCCCCATAGCATGATGTTTCCACCCCCATGCTTCACAGTAGGTATGGTGTTCTTGGGATGCAACTCAGTATTCGTCTTCCTCCAAACATGACGAGTTGAGTTTATACCAAAAAGTTCTACTTTGGTTTCATCTGACCACATGACATTCTCCCAATCCTCTGCTGTATCATCCATGTGCTCTCTGGCAAACTTCAGACGGGCCTGGACATGCACTGGCTTCAGCAGCGGAACACGTCTGGCACTGCGGGATTTGATTCCCTGCCGTTGTAGTGTGTTACTGATGGTGACCTTTGTTACTTTGGTCCCAGCTCTCTGCAGGTCATTCACCAGGTCCCCCCGTGTGGTTCTGGGATCTTTGCTCACCGTTCTCATGATCATTTTGACCCCAAGGGATGAGATCTTGCGTGGAGCCCCAGATCGAGGGAGATTATCAGTGGTCTTGTATGTCTTCCATTTTCTGATGATTGCTCCCACAGTTGATTTTTTTCACACCAAGCTGCTTGCCTATTGTAGATTCACTCTTCCCAGTCTGGTGCAGGTCTACAATACTTTTCCTGGTGTCCTTCGAAAGCTCTTTGGTCTTGGCCATGGCGGAGTTTGGAGTCTGACTGTTTGAGGCTGTGGACAGGTGTCTTTTATACAGATGATGAGTTCAAACAGGTGCCATTCATACAGGTAACGAGTGGGGGACAGAAAAGCGTCTTACAGAAGACGTTACAGGTCTGTGAGAGCCAGAGATTTTCCTTGTTTGAGGTGACCAAATACTTATTTTCCACCCTGATTTACGAATAAATTCTTTACAAATCCTACCATGTGGATTCATGGATTTGTTTTTCACATTCTGTCTCTCACAGTTGAAGTGTACCTCTGGTGCAAATTACTGACCTCTGTCATCATTTTAAGTGGGGGAACTTGCACAATCGGTGGCTGACTAAGTACTTTTTTGCCCCACTGTATCCTCAACTCACCTCAGCATCACTGTCACCATAGCCAGGATTATGCACCTGAATCATTTGACTCTAATCTGCAATCTACTGACATTTAGCAATGAAACTTATACACAGTGTAATTTTAAAAACAAAACTGTTTGCAACAAATAGTGACCAAATTTAAAGTTGGATGATGGGCTAACGTTTTATTTGTTTTGTTCACTCACTGATTAGGTTCACACATCGAAAATGGTACTTAAAGAAGGAACTTCAAATTCAAATTCAAATTTTATTTGTCACGTACACAGTCATACACAGTACGATATGTAGTGAAATGCTTGGACAACTGCTCGTGACCTAAAGAAAACAAAAAAGGAAAAGGCTATGAATAAGATAGGAAATAAATATGAAAAATTAAAAAGGGTAAATTTAACTAAGAAGGAATAAAATATAAATTAAGGTTAAAAATGAAAAAACTGTACAACACAAATTAGAATGAAGGGTAAATTTAACTGGGAAGGAATAAGATAAAATATATAAATTAAAGTTGAAAATAAAATAACTGTACAACAAAATACACAATATAGAACTATATAAGAATGTATGAAGAAATCTAAATATAAATAAATATATACACAATAACAGCAGCTGTACAAGTATTAACCGGAAATGAAGAATATAGTGACCAGTGTTGTGCAAAAACAATGTCCAGAAAGTCCAGTGTGTGTGTAAGAACCATATGTGTGGGTCAGTACTGTGTGGTGGTGTGATTGAGAGACCGTATCGCCTGCGGGAAGAAGCTCCTCCTCAGTCTCTCTGTGTTGGTCTTCAGGGAGCGGAATCGCTTTCCTGACCTCAACAGAGAGAACAGTCTGTTGTTGGGTTGGCTGAGGTCCTTCACGATCTTCCTGGCCTTGGTCCAGCACCGCCTGCTGTAGATTGAGTGCAGGTCAGGGAGCTCGGAGCGGATGGTGCGCTCAGCTGACTTAAAGAAGTCCAGACGCATCGAAAATGGCATATTTCCATTTTGGAAATGTCTGTGTCTTTGGTTCACAACATTAACCCTCCTTGGAAGGTTTGAAGTTGAATCAGTGAATTTAAATGTGACACCACATGCTTCTTTACAACTGTCCACATGTGATGCTTTGGCAGTGTGAACCACTTCACTTTTGCCATGACCAGTATGTGGCAATGCAACCAGCGACTTTCTGTGAGAATCCAGCATTTTTGACAAAATGACAGCATTTGGCAGCCCAGGAATGACAATGGGGAGGACATTCAGCACACAGTGCCAGACTTCTGTGCCTGAATGATTAAAAGAAGCAATATTCGTGTAGCCCATTTAAGCACTATTTGGATCATTTTACTACAAAACCAGAGGCAGAAAGACCAAAAAAAGTGCATTTTGTTGCACCTTCCCAAATTATGCAGATCAGAGACCACACTTTAGACGTAGCATTCGCAAAGTAAAGCTGATAACTTGTGTTGTGGAGTGACACCTCCTTCCTTTGAACAGGAAATTAGGGAAACACATTACTATCATGGCAGCTGAGAGAACCTACAAAACACACCATCACATCACACCTCCTGCATTTGTCAGATGCATTAACACATTATTATATTCACAGTTTACCCAGCTCCCTGGAGAGCAAGGAAATATGTCGTTGCAAGGCTCATTCTGCCAAAAGGTTGCCATGACGATGTAATTTCACTCCTTTTTTTCCTCTTCAGTTTCAGTATATTCATTTCTACTTCTTCATGTCCAATTATTAAAATATTACCATTGTAACATGGTTGTCTAAGGATGTAATTTCATCCGCTGCAATTTATTTCAAGGACACTGTTTTCCAGTTTTTAAAATAGTTTGTAAAATGGAGTCAATGTGCAGCATTTTGCACCTCTGTACTGAAGTAGTCCCTAAAAGCTCATGCAACTAGTATGCACTGGTGTCTCTCACTGTTAAGGACAGAGATTTGGTTTTAGCCAAGCTGGGGCACTTTGTTTCTACCATGCTGAGCACACACGGGTCACAGTATCTATGAATAAAAGGAGGAAACTACCTTTGTCTTATTAAAAGGAGCATTCGTGTGTAAAGGAGTTAAATGAGAGGAAAGACTGTATATAACAGATGTAGCCATGGTGCAATCCCTCATTGCACATGATTTGAGATGCTGCATTTTTAAGTCTCTGTGTTTGAAGGCAGAAGTGACCGTATTTGGAGTTAAAGGTGTACTGTAAAAGTAAAAGCTAAAGCTAACAAGCATGGTTAGCATTAGCTAAATCCATAAATCATAGGGGACAATGCACAGATACATGTCTCCTCAGTACTGCTGCTGCCCCTACTGTTCCAGGGGCCATTCCTCTAACAATTAGAGGAATGGCCCCTGGAACAGTAGGGGCCAGTTAGAGTCTAACTCCAGGATCCCCATGGATGTGACAAAAACAAAAACAAGAAAAGAAAGAAAATCACCCACCATACAGTTAATATGAAGTGGGAAGCTATTCAAAACTATGCTGTTTGCATATAGAACGTTATCAGCCCACAAGGCCAATATCAACCACTGCTGATGCTTGGATGAGTACAATATGTCTATCTCAATGAATGAATATTTGACCTCATTGCTTGCTTACAGAAACTTCTCAAACACTTCAAGCTTGAGTGCACATATGTCACAAGTGTCGCTAAAGGTTGAAAACATGTTAGCTTCCTCTCACACTCCCTCACCTTGCGCCCTTCTTCTCCAGTACCTCTTAATGTGATAGGTGGCCAGACACTATGAGACACATGCACACAGATTTATTTAACATATCACAACAGTGACCCCAGCTGGACAGCCAAAAACCTGAGATGGTGGCATATCTGAGTTTGTTTGGCTCCTTGTCTCAGTATACCTTCTGAAGAGGTCACAGCTTTACACTCAGAAAAATAAAGGTGCCAACTGGAGCCAAAAGTGGTTCTTTAGACTGATGCCATAGAAGAACCTTTTTTGGTGCCACGAAGAATCTTTCAAACAATGGTTCTTTGAAGAACCAGCCAAAGGTTCAAATTAGTTGGGAGCACCTTCACTTATTTATAACAGTAGTTTTGTTAGGAAAACAGTTCTGTATACCAGATACTAAATTGCATTAACGTCAGTGGCTAATGTACCTAGCATAGCTAACCGTTACTGTTAGCACAACATTAACAGCAAGCTACAATGACGAGTAACAAAAACAAAACAGTAAAAATGTTTTAATGAAAATGTTTTACCTTTTCCAACAGTTTCGCTGTCACTGTCCGTGAGAAAATGTTTTTTTTTTCCCTTAAAAAGTTCAAGGCCTGCTGCTCGCGCCATCTTTCTGTGCATGCGCACCCCAATGATTGACCCCCCTCCGTCCCCTGTCATAGTATGACGTGTTCTAACGTCACTCTCTGGGGGGGTCTTTAGGCTTTGGCCCACCCCTGCCCCCAGTATATTTTTAAGCAAGTATTTCTAACTTTTATTTGAATATTCAGTTTCCTACCATCTGCTCTTAAAGGGTAATCAGCAGTTAACCTGCCTTCCCCTTTCACACACACACGCACACAAACAAAACACACAGTATAATTCACACCCTCATTTTTGTGAATAAATATTTATGCCATTTTACACCATCAAACTTAGATAGCTAAGGATGAAGAACCTTTTGTTCTTTAAAGAACCATTTGTAATAGCTGAAGAACCATCCACAAAATAAAAAGGTTCTTTAACGTATGATGGTTCTTTAAAGAACCATGAAGACATTTGAAGAACCATTTAAGAACCTTAATCTTTCTGAGAGTAGCCCTTTAAACCAACAGAGGTTAAAAAAAAAAAAAAAAAAAAAAAGAGCTTAAATTCATCCGCATCTTGAGGCTTTTGCTGTGCCACAGCACAGGAGAATCCCAGCGTGAAGGATTGGGTAGAGTGTCAGAGAGAGCATCTACAGCGTCTCTGGCTGGTTTTATAGCTACACTGACACTTATTTTGTTCTTTTCTCCAGGACAGCTGGTCCTGTTGAGTTTGTTCCCACTTGAGTCATTTTCATAGGTCCGCAGTCCTGAAATGTGTTGGATGAACACAATATGTCTCTTTCTCTCTATGAAGCCTCTTTTTTTACCCTGCCATTGAACACAAACTTCTATATACTCACTGACATGCGGCTGTTTACAGACAGGGAATGCAGACATGTCAGCCCGAAGGCCCATGAGGTTTCCGCTTCTGCTAATCTGTGACATTTCCTAGAATGCAGAAGCTTCTTTGCAAAAGCAGAATGTATTTTTACACACTCAAGCTTTTCCTAAAGGCTGACATTGTTAGAAACCTTTTTGTTTTCAGGGGAGGGCTTTACATTTCTTTCTCTCTATATTTCTCATTTGCAGTTGCTAACGAGCTCAAAACATATGAGGGTCCACTGCATAGGAGCCAAGCGCTGAGCGTTGCTGAGGTCAGAGCAACCAGACCATCGACTGCGGAGAAATGAGGCATGTATGCTAATTTGTATGTCTGCTAAGGGTGGGTTTTTCATTTTGCTGAAGGGAAGCCAGTGTACGATGATTAACATTACAGGGGCAAGCGATATTCCCAGAGGTCCCTGCTAATTTAGCTCATCATACTGGATGAAAATTAGATGAAGGAGAAGTTACTTTCAGCTGCTCGCCACAAGGGGTAGCATCGGATGTTTGACTTGGTGGATTTTTTTTTCTTTAATGCCACATGCCTTTCCTGAAACACCCCCAAAGAGATTTGTGTCTCAGTGTGGGGGAAATACAATCAGCTCACAATAGTTTCAATGTGAGCTCCAGATTTTCTTAGTGTACAAGCTATAAAGTTACTCACAATGAATAAGTTAGCCTAACGTAGTCATTTTAAGTAAGATTTAATTGTTTTTTTGAGACATCGATTTTCCATATTTTTTCTGGGAACTAATTAGATTTTTAGATTTTAGGAACGCTGCGTTACTGCGTTACTAAAACCGTGATTTTTTGCGAGAATGTCGCATGACAGTGACGTAAGCAAGTGCGACTTTGGTGACAACAGCTGTGTGCAGATCAACAATGGATCATATATCGAGTGCAGGAGAGAGTGTGAGCGTGCAGCGTTTAAAGCGTGGAAGTACTGACCTTACTTTGAGTTTGATTCTATAAAAAGTGACAAAAACATTAGTGTCCGTTGTGCGTGGGAAGAAACAGCAAAAAAACCCCTAAACTTCCAAGCAAGCACCGAGTGCGCTACCACGTAATGGGAAACTCACAGAGAAACTCGCGGATTCTTCCACTGACCGCCGCGCACACCTGCACCAGGGTAAACCTCCGCCTACCCTCAGTCCTGCTTTACAGGTGAAAATAGAGCAACAGGACCGCTAGTCTTTGACTTTATTTATTTTCTGCTGTGTTTTACTTGCATCTATTTGAAAGAGTGAGTGTAAACACAAAAAATATATTTTATGTGCTGGAATGTGCAGAAAATAGGTTTAAATATTAAACAAATGTCTTCCAGTCAGAGAATGTTGCATGTAATTAAATTTTTGCTTGATGCATAAAGTTAAAAGATTAAAACTAATAAAACAAGTTTTAAAAAGAGACTTTTCCATTTGATTACATTTTGTATGATGGATTATGCAGAAAAAGTAGAATTGGGCTGAAAGATCTATCGCTTTATCACCTATTCAGGTTGTAAATCGTGTTTTTAAAAAGTAACTAAGTAACTAAGTAATTAATTACTTTTGAAAATAAGTAATCAGTAAAGTAGCTGGATTACTTTTTGGGGGAAGTAATCAGTAATTAGTTACTGATTACTTTTTTCAAGTAACTTGACCAACACTGCAACAGACAATGAGGACAGGGAGGAACAGGGGTTTAAATGCACCAAAGTGACAGTCAGAGAGAACTCGGGACAACATTTAAGGACTGACAGAGACAGGTTTATCTTGCCTGGCTGGGCAGCTCTCTGGGTGCTCAGCACCCCCAAAGCTCTGATCCTAGAATCGCCCCTGGTTAGACATATTTTTTCATTAGTGTTCATTAGTGTCTAATGAAGCTCTCCTGTTCTTTTGTACACTGGCGTGTATTCAGGCTGCATCTGCCATCTGTATCAAGTCACCTCAACCCCTTGTTCCCAGTTAGATTTTTGATGCTTTTTGAATTAGTTTGTGTTTTCATACTACCTTCTTTATACAGCACTTTTAATCACAGTTACTGAGATTATAAAAGTTCTCATTTTTCCACCAACCTGCCTTTCCACAAATGTATAAATAATTCTAGTATGCCTGTGTATTTTACTTCTTCTTCTGATGGTTTGCAATGTCCCATAGGTTAAATGTTACACTCAATTTAGCATTATCAATCTGCTATAATGCTAATTGTAATGCACAGACAGAACAGGGGAGCCGTGCTGGCTTAGCTGAACGTCTGCACACACACACAGAGAATGAGACACACCAGAGCTTATTTCCCACTTTAACTGAAGCTAATCCTGTTTATATACATAAAACAAATCTATGTAGTAGAGATGAGTGGGTAGAAATAAGCTAAAAATGTTATTTTAACAAACCCAACAGCAACAACATTTGCCTGGTTCTTTATTACTTTTTCAATCTATTTTTATATGTGTACATTTTATATATGTGTAAAATAGCTGATAGAAAGCATATACTAACCTGTTATATTAGCTAACTTAAGATTTGAAGATAATTTATCTGAACCCCAAATACTCACCTTTCAGTTGTACATCTATAAATGTCTACTTGACCACTTGCTCCATTTTTTCTCTATCAGCCTCTCTCAAAAGTATCAGGTAGATCTTCCAGGTCCATATCAATAAATATGTTTTATTTTCACCTTGGTTTAGCCCCTGCTAATGTACTATTCTAGGTTCTGAAAAAGACAAAGAAGACATGTTTAGGCTTGTAGCATACTGGCATAGACCCCGTGTAATGTCAACGAGTCATTTTTATTGTAGTTGTGTGTGTAAATGATATTTAAGAAAAAAAATGTAAGTATAAGAGACTTGGTGAAAACTGGCTAATTTGTAAGTGCTATTTTCCTGTTACTATCATTAGCTGTCAAAATGTTTCTATAAAATGAATGAGCCAAACAGTCATCTAACAATGATACTAGATGAATGGAAAAATGATGCTCAGTCAAAACGACGCTTAGCCAACATGAATGTATGTTAGAAAGGCTGAGTAATTACATGTTAGTCATTATTTAATTGATTTTGATTGCATAAATACATTAAGCTTGACTACGAGAATCAGGGTGGTGTAGTCATAATGGTCAAAGTGTTATATGGGACCAAAGTATAATTACTTCCCTCAACAGCTCACATTTAAGCTATTTAATGGAAAGAAAGGGACCACCAAATAATTTCCAGCAAAAGCAGAGTACATTAGCAATGATCAACATGATCATGAAGATAATGCTAGATGAATCAATTATTGAATTGAATATTATTATTGAATTGAATTGAATCGTTTAGGGTTTATGTGTGTGAAGTTTTTATGTTTACTGGTGAAGAACTAAGTAATACATTTAGCCAGAAAAATAACAAGCACTAGTCACAAGTTAACTAAACAATCCTGATAATAACTAAAGAAATTAAACTAGCTTAACTAAACTAAAAATTTAAAAAAAAAAAACAGAAGTACAATACAAGAGATTTTAGTTACATAAATATTTTATAAATGCTATAAATAGTGCTTAAAACAGAACAGCTTTACCCAGGTGTAGCTGATCTTGCAGCAATTTATAGCTATAGCTCAACTCTCAGCTATAATTCTCTTCTGTTAATCTATATATAGACCTTTATGATGGCATTAAAATCTTTTAATCATCTCACATAAATCCAGAACGTTACACTAACCTGATATTTTGCAGGAGAAGGAGCTAAACAGTCTGAGATTCATTAGGCTCTGGACAGTATTTTAATTACAGAGAGGACCAGTAAAATTTACTGAAAAATTACAGCAGAGGGGTGAAAAATTACTCCCATACACTGCAGACCGGATTAAATCTCTGACCGGGGCATGTAATATTAAAATCGACCTACTTCCACAGCAGAAATGAATCCTTTCCTAATGGGACAAGGCAATGTGTGATTTGATGTAGTTACTATATATCACATATTTAATAGTTTGCATCAAAGTCAGTAGAAAATGAACAATAAATGAGTTTGAGCAGCTTGCTTTTCTCTGAATGTAATTTAGGATTCATCCCCTTTCCATTCTTTGTTTTTTTGTGCTGTCCTTAATTAAAGTGAATAATGATATTATTATATCATTGCTATTTTTGGCAGTGAAAAGCATAAAAAATCTGCAAAGTCATTTAATATTGTTTTTACAGTCTTACAATAAGACAATTAGAGTTTTCGATTGTAAAAAAGACTGAAATGTGCTGCAAATTTAAGCCTATTTCAAGGAAGACCTTTAAATAAGTATAAAATTCACTATATTGAATTATTTGTCAAGATTGCTATTGCTGTTGAATTTTTACCCAGTGAATAACCAGGTTCTCACCACCCACACAAAAAGCAAGGCTAGCTGAGACTCACTCAGTACTCATATCACGACTCGTAGCGCCAATAGCAACTATTCTGTGATTCCCTTTTCTCCTTTCCAGTCCTGCCCTGGCCGAGCTTGCTATAAGCATCCACTGAGACGCTTCAGCACAGCCTTTCTATGCTGCATGTATTGTCTGTATTGTAATGAAAAGGGAGGCAGCAGAGAAGTCAACAAGACTTGGAACAGATTCTGTATTCAAAGAACTCCATGGTGTTGTGCTCTTCGTTTTAGTGCACACAGTAAAACACAGAATACAGAATAATGGAAGATTGGCACATCAATGTAAAGTGGGACTAGCTGTAGAAAGAAACTGTCTTAACATTTTATTGATTATGTGCTCAAGGTCACAATGTGAGATTTATCCATTAAATGAAACGGGTAGATGTGACAATCCCATTTCTGTGGATTTTACTTCTGACATATGAAGTAATAACAATGAAAAATCCAGTTCATTTTTATTTAGGTCAATCCTCCAGAGTCTACTTCAATATCACACTCTCCTGATCTGAGCCTGTCAGATTTTATTCTGTGGCTGTAGGCAATAGTGTCTCTAATATCAGCCAGTCAGCTCTAGCTTTAAACTCAAGCACTACCAGCCAATCAATAGCCAAAGCGATTTTCTGTTAAGGTCCCATCAAGCCAGAAAGCTAAAAGCGAAACACCCAAGTTACCCAAGTCATAATAAAAGTTACCCTATGCACTGGATCCTATACTATGAGCCTGCTATAGGGCATGTGCACTGCAAAACGCCAGATTCATCCGTTCACGGCATTGGGTAACTTTAGCTGGACTCCAACACCTGCGTCACAATGATTTCAGTCTACTATGTTGGCTGGTTTTTGACTTCCCTTATGTTTATAGATTAGGACTGAGATTTGCCCGTAAATGGGACTGTAGTCTTAGGCTTAGATTGTTAACTGACACACAACAGTGTGTAATACGTAATACTTCCAAGACCAGGAAAAAAACAGTAACCTGTGCTTAAAAAACATATATCAACTCTAAGGGATATGGTTGTTGTTGCTAAGATTCAAAATCAAAGAAAATCTTGATGTCCAAGAAGGTTTTTAGAAAATGCAAATTTTAAAACCCTTTTTTCCTCGTAAAAGATGTCAAATGAACAGTTCGTGATCGTGCCTGCTAAAAAGCCAAGTGCCCACATTAAAACTTGGACATAAAGTTTTAATAAGATGACAGTAACTGCATTTTAAACTATAGCTGATAATCTTTAGCTCTGTACACACACTTGTAATACAGGGAGCACTGTTCATTTTTCTGGCCTGAAAGTTGGCTTGGCTGCCACCTTAGATGTTTAATATTTTTCTATCTGGAAGGTAGGCTGAGTTGTTCTTGATTAATAAGTATAAGACTCCTAAAGCTCCCCACCATAGCACCACCCAATCTGCCTAATCTGCCCCAACCCACCAGGTCCTGACTGAAAATGAATTGGAAACGAGAGAGTGTGCTTTACCACACAAACCATCACCGTAAATGCATGTGCCCTCTACGTGGGTATTCATAAAGATGCATCTTGGAAAGTGAATGACTTCTGGATTCACCATGTTTCTTAATAAATGTAGTTGCACAGTACTAAACCTGGCAGCTGTAATGGCCCACTCATCTGGCTACAGGATCACGGCCCAGCAATACAGCAGCTCCATCTCAGCGTGTGCCAGCGAGGGAGGAAAGGTGATGGACTTGGGAGTCTCGGTCCTTTTACAAAGCGATTTCAAACAGTTTGCAGTGTCTGCTTGACAACCCAGACACAGTTCATCTCCCACAGCAGCAGGGGTTTTAGGTTTCATTTCAATTTTCTCTACTTTTATTTTATGTGCACAGCATTCTGAGCAGCTCAGCGGGGGAAGTGAGAATCACCATTCAAGTATTTTGGGAAAAGAAAAGAAATTCTATCGCTTGTGGCGCAGGACAAAAACTTTTGGAACTGCAATTACTCAGCCGTCATTAAATACTCAATTTCCAGACTTTACTGGCTCCAGGGTAGATGGTCATTTTTCACACTTTATTCAGCAGCCTGAGTGTATGGGACAGATGTAAAGCCCTCCAACACTGGAATGACTAAATTCAATTAATAGGCTTTTTACTGTTAGGTAGGACCCAAAAAAATAAATCTGGGGAAACAATGGTATCAAGCTATTAAACTGAGGGGTTCTAGATAGGGTTGCAAAGGTTAATTTTCACTTTCTAGCACTTACATTTTGAATAGAAATACTAAAAGCTTCTTTAATTTAGCAGTCTTTGCTCTACTTGATTCTAGGGGCAGGAATGTAGCCAGTAAAGAGCCTCAGTGTTATACATCTATTCTTGATTGCAGTAATTCCCTTAAGGAAACACAGTTCTGAGTGAAAATGCACGGTGGAAGGGAAATGAGGGGTGTCTGTCCAGTTGAGCACAAGTTTTTTGTGTTTACATAATGAGCGAGGTGGGAGTTGAGAGGAAAATTAGTCATACCCTGAAATCTTTACCCTTTCGCTCATGCCTGGCTCATCGGCACAAGTGTGTCTGCTAAGGATCTGCTACCATTGCATCATTGTGCCGCAGATGCGAAAACTCATCTGTTGACACAGAAATTCATGAGAGTGTGAGGAGGAAATCGCTGACACAAAAGGAAATAGAATATCGATGAGACAAAAATGCAAGGAAACATTGTGTGCTTGACCTTATTTTATGTAAGGCAAAGGTCAGACTTCTAACTTTAAAACCACCTTTTTGTTCCACAACTGTGAATGCTTTTAATTCAACAAGCCCAGCAAATCTTCAATCTATTACAGTTTCCATGATTAGACTATCATCTTCATGTGGCCTATAGTCCCAAATAAAGGCAGGAGATAGGCCATAACAGATGGTAACTTTGCTCTTAATTAAGACTGTGTATTATGTGTGTTACCCGTTCATTAAATAATTTAACTCATATTGAAAACAAAAAAAATAAACAAAAGATGGCAGAAATTGTGCTTTTGTTTTTTGGAGTAGTTTTGGTATGCGTTTCCTGAACTTGAAATGTGTAGTTCTCAATGCAGGTTTGGCCAAAACTTGAATAGCTTAACCTCTTAACTTCCACCAGATCACCAGCAACACAACACAAGAAACAGACAAGAAACAAAGTCGCTGACATCTATCAGCCAGGACAGAGTTACAAAGACATTTCTAAGACTTTGCTACTCCAACAAACCATGTTGAGAGCCATTATCCACAAGTGGATCAAACATGAAACAATGGTAAACCTTCACAGGAGTGGCCAGCCTATCAAATAAATCCCAAGAGTGCATCAACAACTCAATCAAAACATCACAAAAGAACCTAGAACAACATGCAACAAACTGCAGGCCTCACTTGGCTCAGTTGAGGTCAGTGTTCATGATTCAACAATAAGAAAGAGACTGGGCAAAAACAGCCTCCATAGAAAAGTTCAAAGGCGAAAACCACTACTGATCGAAACGAAACCAAAGTGCCAAAAAAACATCTTGATAATCCAAAAGAATTTTAGGTGAAAAATTCGGTTGACTGTTGCTCCCCATTGCTTCCATCAGAGTATGAGTGAAACCAGTTTCACATAGGGCCTTGTAGGCTGGCAGAGACTTTTCCCCATCATTTGAAAACTGCATTTTTATATTTACTCAGGTTAACTTTGTGTAATATTAAAAGTTGTTTGATGAGGTGAAACAAACATTTAAAGGTGAGAAATATGTAAAAAAAAAAAAAAAAGAAAGAAAGAAAGAAAGAAAAGAAAAGAACAAGAAGTCAAAGAGGAGGCAAATACTTTTTCATGCCATTATACAGACAAACTAAGTGCTGTTGAGCTTTAGGAAGAACTGCATGGGAGCATGTTTGCGTAGGTTGATAACCCTTCTCCGTAAGCAAATGCCTACCGAAACTGACACAACTGCACAACTCATATTAACAAACTGCCACAAACATCAAGAATTAGCTGAGTAGACTGTTTCAAAGGCCACTATGACAAGAAAGAAGCAAACTTTCAGCCGTAACACAAGAATTCACACACTAATTACAACACAATAATAATAATAATAATTAATAATAATAATAATAATAATACTCACACAAAAGGACAAAAATCAAGTCTGACCAGATTAAAGTGAAAAAACAGATCTGGTTGTTTCAGAGCTTAACTGAAAATGTGATGTTTGATAGTTAACAAACAACAACAGAATGTGTCTAAATTATCAAATGTAAGTGACGTAAAGTGTTTATTACCAAAAAGGGGGACATTACATATGTAGCACCTAAATAAACAGAATTATTTTGCAAGTCTTGATTGTGCCTTGGCTCATTTTGTGTATGTGTGTGCTGCTGGAGACATGTAACATGTTATCAAGAACAACAAAGCTTTAAGGGTAAATGAAGAGCAGCCAGGGAGGAACAAAGGAAGACAAATTGTAGAAAGAAAGTGGGAAGTCTTGAGAGCCTGCTGACCCTGATCCAAGTTAATTTGCCAAGTCATACACTGAGCTGATTAAAGTGACCTCTCTCAGCAGTGTGCTTCTCACAACTTCATAATTATTCTGTCTGAAATTGATCAGACACTCTATTACTAAATTAGAGGAAAACGGGGGAATGGAGATGTCCAAGTCCATTGTTTTCACTGAATCTCTTCTGCTTGAGTTCAGGCTCGCTGAACACAAGCTAATTGCTCTTTTTATTATTTTGCAGGGACACAAGGCGGGTAACAGTCTGTCCGGGCCTTTTTGTAAGATGATATAAGTGTAGGACTTGACTACTAAATAACAACCATTCAATCTTTCATCCTTGAATCTAAATCCAGACTCACTGATCCGCATCCTATTTTCATCTTTATGCCGTTCTGCTTTTCTTTATTGGTGCCCATGTGTTTATCATAGTCATTTAAAGGAATGTGACTGATTTTGAAGCTAGTTTAAATCTATTATTATATTAGAAAATCCACATGCTATTGATTGTAGCCTGTAGTATATGGAGATGGCCACACAGTGGCGCCACTTTATAATTATTCACAAGAGCTCTGGGGTAACTACAGTATTGACTTGCTAATTAGTTGTATCAATTCTCATTGATTGCTTTTGGATTTAAATCCATAGCAGCCTGGTAGCAGAGCTTAAAAAGGTGTGAAATAAGAAAAGTGTCCTGAGGTGTTCAGTAAGATTAACTCAGTGCCCTGTACGTCAAAGGAAAGTCAATATGAGTATGTGAAACTACTCCATCTGGCACTGCATCTCGCAGTTTGTCTTCAGCTTACCTTGATTTTAGAGGGAGACAGTAGTTTTCCATTAAGGACTTGGGAGTGTGGAAAAAAAAGAAAAGAAGTGATGTTGTGTTTCAAAGTAAAATTACTTTACTTTAAATTAAAAGCATCCCTGTCAGTTACTAGCAAGCACTTCGATAAATAAAGCCACACCATCCTTTATAAACAGTCACAATTTGCAGGCTGTATAACAGTTTGGCATCTAGCCGTAGTTGTTAATTGGAATTAAACTTGGAATTAAAGAGTACACAATCTCCCTGAGAAAGGAAGTGGAATTGAAGTGAACTTGTGCTGTACTTGAGTAAATGTACTCTATATATTATATGTTTTTGTTGTTATATTATAGTCAAATTTTGAAAATGTAATCATGTATAAAATGAATTTAGCTGTTACATAAACAGTGAGAAGTAGCACCAAAAAAGACAGCAGTAGAAAAAGGCTACCTAAGCAGTAAGGGTAAAAGGAAAAATCGATACGGCATAGCATCGTGATATTTTACATGGCAATGTTGTACAGGAACACCAAATATCAAGATTTTCTCAAATAAAATGTAAATACTGTGGGAATATTACAAACAAGAGAGGTCATCTGTACACACCACCACCCTGAGACCATGTCAGTGAAGTAGACTTACATTTAACTGCCTCAACTGAAAAACCATCGAACACTGGACACACTTAGCTCGACAACCCAAGCTCCTAACTCTGAGCAAGTTAACAGCTCAATCACACGAGTAAAAGCAGGGCGGCAAGATGCTTGCAACTACAAACTCTATCTTATTGCAACATTTACGGCAGGTTTTAGTGTTGGTACGCTCATTTTCTCATTTTCCAGCAAAAACAATAACTGAAGAGGGATAACTTTATCTTATTGGACAAAATCAATATTGACAAATTTTTAACTCTGAGGCCATAATTTACACTTGGAAAGGGGTGATAAATCCTAATATAGGTTAATTCAATATTCATCAACATAATGTTACACAAATGTACAAAACCACTACCTAGCAGTTATACTGTACTTCACAAGATGTGCTCAATTACCCAGCTTCTCTCATAATGCAATGTAATGTAACCGTTACATTTTTTCACTTTCACAAAGTACACAAACTGCATTAAGTAGAAAATACTAATACTGTGCTACCCATGTACCCTGTAAAGTTAGCTAAAAACAAATCGAATGGACTGACATTCTGTTTATTTGCAACCTATAAACACCCTCACATGGTAAGCATATGACACATTATTTTCAGGGGACTGCTCTGTAACGTGCTTCTTTTATTAAAAAAAATGTGTCAGCTATAAGAAACTGAAGACTTTACGGGCCCAAGCACACATATTTCCAAAGAGGTTAATCGGCTTGATCAGACTGGGTGTGAATGGCTACTCTCTGGCATTCAATGGTTGAGCACCGGATGCGATATATCCGCTGTCACAACAAGTGCTCTGCCGCCCCCCCCCCTTCAGGTTGACGCCACATACAGCGCAAATCCCGACCTCTCCGGAAAGAGAGAGAGAAAAAAAAATCACACTCACACGCGAGGAAAAAAAAAAAGTACTTGCAAGACGTTCTGAACGTCGCGGATAAAACACACGGAGTGAAAACTACCTGTAAATGGGAGGTTTGTCGCCTGCTTCTCTTCTCTAGTTCCAGTCTTTTTCTTCTTTCCTTTTTTAAGTTTGCTAATAAACTTTATCGTGCGGCGGCTGTTTGAAGTTATCGCGTGCTTTAACGCCTCGTGCTGTTGCGCAAAAACATGGGATTTACATCTTAGCGCCGCTTCTCCCGAAGGAGCGCTCCGGCTGGAAGCTTTGTCAATGGATTTTACCGACGGTTTTCCCGACTGAAGTGTTGCCGCAGGGAATACTCGCCCCCTCAACTTGGATTTGTTTCACCTAAACGGGGGTCTAAAAGTGTCGCGAGCACGGTAAGTGTGACCTGTGTAGTTTTTATTCTTTTTTTTAACAATACGCATGCTCTTGGTTGAAGCTTTGGACTAACAAACTTTGTTCCCCCTCACAGTTTTCTTAGCTGTGGTTTTGTCACTCCCGTCCTTTAGGGTTGCACTTGGCTCATACGTGCACTGTTATGATTTTAACATAGCTGCTGGCTTAGTTTTGAGCTCATTATCTTAGTCACCCTTCCCCTCTTAAGTTTATAAGGTCCCTCTTTCCCTCTTAACTTCTAAAATTAGCCACCGCCTTCCCTTTGACTAATGACTCATTTAGCTTAATTGTTCACCTGACCGCTGGTGTCTGGTTATTAGGAAGTAGCAGTGTCCAAGTTGGCACGTGTTTGCTCATACGTGCACCCACAGTTTGCACTGTTTCCGTCCGCTGCTGCGAGCTGTCCGCTTAGCTTTTCTTTCTTTTAAACGTGTTTTCCGTGCCGCACGCTTGCATGTTTGCATTATAAATCTCATGCACACAGTGGCAAGGCGCTTATCGGTTGCGTATCAGAACCCGCGCGAGTTATTGGGCTTTCTGGTTTTACTCAGCATTCAATTCTTTTAATGTCTTTTTTTTTTTCTTTTTGGCTGATGCTCTGTTTAGTTTTAGGAAGCTCGATCCTGTCACAGAGCTCCAGCTTCCCTCCCACTGTCACAGACTCCTGTGTGGAGGCGTCTGTTTTAACCAGGCTTATAAAACCAAAAGAACCCAAGATATTCCCAAAGATGTCCCACCATACACAAAGCCTCTGAGTGTACTCCCACTTAACATGGCCTCTTTCTTTGCTCCAAACTTCTTCTTCAAATCTTGTCACTCATCATCTTTTCAGCTGTCTAACAATGTAAAAATGTGCTCGAATGGGGAAGGTTGCTGCAGGCCACTTGCCACAGGAACAAACAAAAGCCGTTCCTGTATTGTAACTGAAAAGAGGGGTGGCCTTGGTCCCTCCACTTCTCGAAAAAGATTGCATTTAAAAGGTAATTAGCACGAGCACAAGAATCAAGACCTTTTTTTTTTTTCGTTTTCACCACCCTATCACTTTGGTGTGAGGCAGTGGTTTAAATGAGCCTGTGTACAGAGCACTTTTGTTAATACATTCAAAGGGAAACTATGGCTGATCTGGGGTGAGTATCCAGTAGTTGGGAAGTCGAAGCTGTTGTATTGGTTTGCTTCATCTTAAACTCTTATTAGACACTGGTGCTCTTTGCTTTGTTTTTGTTTGTTTTTTTTGTTTAATAGAAATGAAGTTGGTTTCCTCTCCTCTTACATGCATTCTTTCATGCGCTTCAACTCCTCGTTTGAGTTATCAGTTTGACCCACATCAGTCTTCAGTGTTTAAAAAGAAATGAACTTTGATCATCAGAGTATGCAACCTCTAACGATGGAAATGTTGACCCTGTGAGAGACGGGCGTAGAAAATGTGAAACATGTCATTTGACACGTAATTTACCTCTGATGTTTTTGCTGTGTCAGACGATATTTTGACTGTTGGCTGATCGTGTTGGTTATTGGAAGGTTAATAAAGTGAAAAATATTTTTTACTTTTCCTCAGCCAGTGGTGATGTCTTCTAACATCTTATGATAGAACGACAATTTCAGATCTGACAGTTGACTACCAAGCAACCGATTGGCTTTTCTGAGTATAAGGTAAACAACCGTCATAGCATTAATTGATGTATTGATGCTGCTATAATCTGGTTATTTTAACGTTTTGCCTTCTAAAATAAAGTTTAAAGGTAGAAATTGCACATCGCCATGCCCCGAAGCTCAATCTGACAGATTAGTGATGCACTTATAATAGGCCTAATTTTATCAGCCTTTTGACTGACATAAGCAACAAAGCTGCTGTGATGAATGATGACCTGAAATGTTTCTTCATGTCCAATAGAAGAGGATGGGAGGGAAATTTATATTTTAGTATAAATATATTTTTTAAGATCACGATTTACCTGGAAAAAGATTGCATTTAAAAGGTAATTACGCACCTACTATAATTAGTAGGTGCGTTACTAATTATAAAGCTTATAAGGGGTGTCCCAAAAGCAGTGTATTAATGATAACTGATACATTATAAAATGTACAATTTTATAATCTCATGAATAATTGTGTAATTTTCTATAGGAGTGTTTAGACCTTCTTGCCGCCTGCATTGGTACATTGAGTTTAACGAAGTTAACAAAGCTGTCGTTGAATTTGTCTGCGAGCTTTGTTTTTATTGGGGTTTTTTGGTGGGTGGGGGTTGTGTTTTTAAATAGATACCACAATATAGTGAATTTTTCCCATGCATATAGTACGCAAACTAAAATGGCCAACCAAAAGAGTCATCATTTGAGAAACTGAAGTTTCAGCCATTTTAAGCCTTGTTACATGCCAGATCGATGACAGGAAGCGTGAGCGCTGCAGCAAGGGTCTGTGGTAGGACTTGTACCAAGGGCAAGATTCTTCATGTTCAGCAGCATGACCTCACAGCATCAATTCATTACCAGCATTGCATAGCTGGTATTAACTTCACCTCGTGTGTCTCAGTCCCCATTGCAGTCTGGGCGTTTTTCACACGCATCCAAATGCCTGTTTGACAACTTGTTTTAAAGACTCATTTTAGATGAGTGTGTCGCAAAATAACAAATTGTGAGTCCTTGTAAGTCAGACCTTCAGGATAGTGTTGTTCTTTTGTTGTTTTAAGCAAATTTTCTCTCTTCAGATATGGTGAGTTATTGTCATACATGCGAGAAAACAGGAAGTTTTCACAAAATAGCAGCCGGAAAGCACCTAAATTCAAATATCAGAGGCATAAACGTAAGGTCTGGGAGTGGATTTAGATTCAGCTTTGAGCAAACAACCTTTGGTTATCCTGCCTTTTGAGAGCAGACAAAGACTCGCTTGTGATTCAAAGGAAGCCTTCATAAAATTGATTCTGCAGGCCCCAGCAGACAGCAGCTAGTGACTTAAAACATTACATCGACTGTGCGATCTAACAGATCTTTTCTGCCACACTGATGTGTTTGTTAGACCTAATTTCCATAGTGGTGCTCGTACTGACATCGGTTAGGATTTGCATGGCATAATTTGCATGACGTGCCACTCCATACGGATATAAACTGTGTGTTTCTTTGACAGGACTTCAGATGTGTCCCCTGCCAGCCACAGTGGCCCTTCAGTCACGAGATGTTTTCCAGAAGTCAGAACGACAGCGACGGGGGAGGAGGGCAGCGGGGGTCATCATTGAACTGGCCAGCGGGTACACTGAATGACGAAGGGAGCTCTGAACCACGGACTCGGCAGACTGATGACGGTCCTTCAAATCCCGGGTTGAACAAAGGACAGCTGCCCCATACTGAACCAGTGCTATCTCTGGATCAGATTAGGATAACTGGGAGTAGCAATGAGTACACAGAAGGGCCTACTGTTGCCCAAAAGTCTTCAGGTACTCAGGATACATCACAGGGCTTAGGAGGCAGTGGACAGCAGGAGACTCAAAAAGAGAGGCCTTATAATCTCCGCAACCTGCACGGAAACTCTTCCACGCCGGGTGCTATGCAGTCTTCCAGTGTAGACGACTCCCATAGCAGCATCAGGACCAGCGTGGGAAGCGTTTCTTCAGACCAGAGGCTTATCGGCAGCCCAGAGAACGGCGAACAGATAATCAGAACACAGCCCAAGCGTTCCGAACTGAACTCAGAGGAGCTGAAACCCCTGAATGAGGAGTCCAGGCCAGTAGTGGTGATGACGAGCAGCAGTGTCAATAGAAATCAAGGTAAACACTCGGTTAGGTGTGAGGACTGCGGCCGATGTCAGTGTTCAGATTGCCGTCGCCCACGGGTGCTCCCTTCCTGTTGGATGTGCGGCCGGCGGTGCGTGTGCTCAGCAGATAGTGCAGTGGAGTACGGGACATGCGTCTGCTGCATAAAAGGCCTTTTCTACCACTGCTCCAGCGACGACGAGGACACGTGCACGGACAAGCCATTCTCGTGCACGCAGTCCCACTGCTGCGTCCGCTGGGTCACCGTGTCGCTCCTCTCCTTGTTCTTGCCCTGTATCCTGTGCTACCTCCCGGTTAAAGGATGCGTGGCAGTGTGTCAGTGCTGCTATGACAGAGCCAAACGACCCGGCTGTCGGTGCAAGAACTCAAATTCAGTCCACTATGAGGATGTCCGGAAACCAACGTAGACGTAGTGTGTGTGTTGAAATGGAGATGGATGGAATGGCTCTACGCTCACTCAACTCGATAGGCATGTAGTTGTGTAGATGAAAGGTTTTAATAGAGATCTAATAATGCTGTTGTGCTTAAGGTTTTGTATTTTTCATCTAGGTTATTACAATATCTGCTGAAAAATGGCCTTAATATGCTGCCTTTTTAAAGTGGGCTCAGAAAAATCTCTGTACTAAAGGCATGGGAGGTGCATTCACTCACCCTAGCATTAGGAGTTTCACTTGAAAGGTAAACCAAAAGAAGCGCTCGACATTTAAAGGTATGAAGACATATTCAACTACTGTCTTTTTTTCCTCCTTTTTTCTTAATGTCCTGAAAAATTTGTTCACTCAAGTGCCCTCGTTGTTTTATTGTTATGAGAGGCCAGCAGATAGTGTCTTCTCTCTTTTTGTTGTTTTAACATTTAATACAACTTGTATGCTAAGAACAGATTCCTGTTACTGACTGTAAAGTTTTAATTGCAAATGGTGTGCGTACGTCAGAAAACGAGTTGAACAGATGTTTTATTTTTGTACATAATACTTCAACTGGGAAAAGTTTTCTGCCATGCCAGAGGCACCTTGATGAATCCATACCTAAACTAATCAGCCACAACATTAAAACCACTGACAAGCGAAGCAATGATGTCATTGCAGTATAAGGTTTGCCCGGGAAACGTACCGCCCATTTAAACGTTGTTTACGCAAAGCCCCACCCGGGACAGGGGACAGTGTTCCCATCACACTTCATAAACTGCTCAGGAACGATTTGAAAGAACACGTTAAAATATCCCAAACTGATCAGAAACAAAGTCACCAACCCACAACCTATGACAGTGTCCCCACTGCCAGACACAACATTAATCACAGTGTTTTTTAAGAAAAGGGAGACTGGTGGTTTTAATGTTTTTGGCTAATGGGTGTATATGAATCAGATAATTGACCTTTTGTTTGCTTGAAATTTTGTTTTACATTCACTGGAATGTTTCTTAATCACGTTTATGTAATTTACAAAAGAAAGATCTTATCCCTTCTACTTGTAAATTGTACAGTGACCTTATATGAAAATTCTATTTTCATATAACTTTAAATATAAAGTTAAAACTATATATTTATTTGAAGGTTTATTATTTTATAATGATAAAATATTTATTTTGAGAAGGCATCAATGTTTCGCCTCTTTGTGGGAGAAGGGGTCACTCTGTAGTCACTGCAAGATCAGAGATGACCCTGTACGAGTGTCAAAGCTGGATGAATATTTCACTATGGATTAGGAGACAAATATATTAACGTTTGACATTAAACAACCCTGAAGTCTGACGGTAGTTGTTCCTGTTTTTGTGTGTATTGTTCCTGTTTGTTGGTGTGTTTCTCACTGTCTGAATATGCTTCTCTTTACTGTGGCATAAGAGCAGCTCCGTTTCATCTAGATTTACACTTTCCTTCATATAATTTATGGTGCACATTCTCAACATTTTTAACTGAGCCTCGGCACGAAATCCGAAGCAGGGCGGTCATTAACCGGTGCTTTGGAATTTTCCCCACAACGCAATCGCTTAAATTGTTTAGCGAGATCAAAACCGGAAATGGGAACACATTAACGTTCACCTCATTAGACAAAGCCTCCGGTAAAGCCCGTGTGTGCAGGAATGCGATCGTCGCCTCTTTTTCATCTTCTAAAGTCGAACGCTCCACCTGTGTTTTTGCAAATATGCGTTCATGTAAGCCTGCTATTACGTTCTGGCCGGGCTTCAGGTTTGTTTCATGCAAGATCCACAGGAGCCTGCAGATACTCAGTCCCCTATTTTATTTTATTTTTCCTTTAATCAAAGGTTTGTTCAGGAATTCCTTGGTTTTGAGTGTCCCTGCAGGGGAAACATAAGCCTGAAACATAAAGCCCCTGACACTTGTTGACAGCATACGGACGTGTTTGCAGTGCGGTATGCATTCAGGGAAGTGATTGACATGCCGAGGCCCAACCTGCACTCACTTGTTTGTTATTCATCCAAAGCCTTTGACTGATTGGGGAAAGGGGGTGTTTTACATAATTATCAACTTTCACCTATTTTACAGCGGTGGCAGAGGAGATGGAAACATAACGGGTAGAATCCTATTAGAGACAGAAAAGAGAGTTGATCTCGTGTTTAGGCTTCATCTTTGCAGCCACAGGCCTCTACCCCTCCATTATCTCAGCTGTGAATGAAGGAGGGAAGGGTGGGTGAGGCAGAAGGAGTGGGTTGTTAGGAAGAGGGGACTGCAAAGGGTTAAAACCATCACTTTGAATGACAAAGACCTAACAGTTTACCCCTGTATTCAGCCCGGCATGCATTCATCCTGTTTTCAATAGTTGAAGGGAGGGGGGGTTATTTTGGCTCCCCAGCGCTCTTCTCTGCTACCTGCTCCTACTTTGTATTCCCATAGGGAGATGGCTTTCTTGTTGGGGGTAGGGGGAGAGCAGTTGGTTGGGTTCAATAAGGGAGGGGGGGTCAGTTAAAAAGAAGAGTATGTTTGTTAATGCTACTGAGAAGTATTATTTTCAGCTCAAATTCACCAGGTCTTTCTTTTTAATACATACTTTTTTTTAAAATCCCTTTTATTGCATGTTTGCTCTGCATTAGCAGAAGTCACGTTTAGATTAAAGGCATCTTCAGAAGATGTATCTCATTTGTCTCACTCAGTCATTTCTTTGGGTTTTTAAGGGTTTCACATTACTTGAGAGGGAAGGTAAGCCACTGATGTATGTGACCAGGAGGACGAAAAACAAAAAGAGTAAAAGTTGGTGCACAAAAGAATAAATGCAGGAGAAAGGGAAAGCTTGTCGCAGTGATTTGGCAGCGGAGAGGACTGAGGGGGGGTCGGAGGAAGAGAGAGGGGAAAAAAAAGGTCCCAGAACGGCTCTCTTTGTTGGTTTTAGCCGCAGTGGCCCCTGCGGTTCATGGCGGCTGTGGGGCAGAGCAGCCTATTCACCCTGCTCACCAAGGCAGAACGCAGCACAGGAAGACAGGAAGGAAGCGAGGCTATTCTTCATGGATGCATTGTCTGTCTGTCTGAAGGTCGGCCAGGCATAAGCAATCAAACACCACTGTGAGGGAACGAGAACGAGCAGAAGAGGAAATTGAGGGAGACGGGCACCACCCTGTGAAAACTGTCAAACATATTAAGATCACAAAGACATATGGCCCTGGCCCCGGAATTGTTGCAGGGCCATATGTAAATAATGATTACTTGCACTTTGCTATACTATTCTGCCCACCCCTGAAAACCTAAACAAATTACACAACACATTTTTATGTATTGTGCAATTTGTCGATTGGCACACAGATGCCAGATGGCAAATATAACACTAGTTAAAACTCATATATACAAAGTGATATTTAATTTCTCTTTTTTGAATTTGTCAGAAGGTTGAAAAAAGCACTCGACATTCAAAAAAACAACATTTTTTGGCAATTATGTCATGCTTAAGGCTTTACAGGGCTTATGTAAGAGTAATGTAAGTGTAATTTGGCTGTCAAAAGCCTGTGAATTTTTCACCCTGGTGATTAGTATGTCTCCATTTGGATTTTTGTATTGATACACTTTTATGTAGCACACTATCTGCACTAATTTTAAAAAAAGATACAGGACAAGATATTGTTTCTCTGAAATCTAACACGGTTAGTTGCACTCCAGGAAATTACATTTTCACAGTTTAAAGAAAATGTTGTAGCTTGCATAAATGCTATCACTAATGAAAACTGAGGTTTCCTGCTCTCCACTTCCACTACAGTTTTAACGGGATCGGTTCTGAGAAAAGTTTAATGTTAATGACACACGTGCATTCGCTAGACACTATCAAGTACAGCTTGCTTGTATTGGATTTGACTATAACTTTATGTTGGGGGTCAGGGGAGAGCATTTGGTTTGGTTCAATGAGAGGGGGAAAGCTGTTAAAAAGAGGGGTTGTTAATCCTAGTGATAAGTTGTATTTTCAGTTTCAATTCACCAGGTCTCTACATGTTTAAATATATATATGTACATAGATATTTAAATGGAATCTTCGTGATGTGTTTTTTTTGCTGGAAGCAACAATTCTTGAGTGCTGAGCTGGTACTAAGGAGGCCCAAAGTTTGCCAGGAAAGTATCCCCTACCATTACATCTCCACCAACATGAACATTCGATACAGGGCAGGCTTCATCTTTGTCAATGAAATAAATGCATTGAACTGCTGATTAGATACTCGTGTTAGCAAGCAGCTGAAGACCTGTACCTAACAAATTGTCCAGTAAGTGTAAATTACCCTTGTGTTTCCAACAAGTTTTAGCTCTTACCTTGTGTTAAGGTACAAAGTACTATCCTTAGAATAACATAAAGAACCACAGAAGTTGAGGCTTGACAGAAAATGTAATGTGTGCTTAAGTTTTAATTAAAATTGATCAAACTTAAAACTTGACAGTTTTTACAAATGCACATGAAGAGACTTCAGGGACTCTGTAGATTTCACATTTTTCCATCACTTGAAATCTCTGTTTTTTTAAACATGGGATTATGTGGATCTGTTGGACTGGACAATGTATTTACATATTCTTTGTCCCAGCAGAAAAGTACAGTGAATTTCTTTTAAAATCCCTTGGATATATTTCTTCCTGTTTAAAAGGAGTTTTTCCTTCCCACTGTTACCAAAGCACTTGCTCAGAGGGGGGCATGATTGTTGGAGTTCTCTCTGTTCTCTTTGTGTTATTGTAGGGTCTTTACCTCATAATATAAAGGGCCTTGAGGCAACTGTTATTGTGGTTTAGCGCACACAACACAATGCTTTTAAATCCAAAACCATCCATTTTAGATTTAAAATAAAATGTTATCTGTTGTAATACGACGTATATACACCTATAATGTGCTCACTTTACTTTGGGAGGAAAATCAGTTGAATAAATTCAACTGGCGGTGTTAAAGAGAGGCTGTGAGGCTTCAACCCCACAGAATGTAGGTGTAAAAGAAGAAAAAAATCACCACACCTTTCTTTTCTCTACCAGTGAAAATGTTTTCTCAGAAGCTGAACTTTTCTTAATTGTTTTCCGATGTGGGCGGCAGAGGCACATCTAGAGCTCAGAGCTGAAGCGCATCCCCCCACCTGACTGTGGTTTTACTTTCCACTGAGTTTGTCCTCTTGCTACTGTCATACGTCACTTTGTGCAGTTCGAGGTACAGGAAGTAACTAGTGGCATTTTTGGTATGAATAGGGATTATGTGATGCCTTCGGAGGCCGCATCATCGCTCTCTCCTATGTTACTCATCACTGGTGTGAATATTTCCAAAATGATCTCCTATTGTACAAGAACTTTGGCCTGTTTTTTTGTTTGTTTGGTGTTGCATTCTCATATTCACTAACTAGGATACATGCGAAGCTTTACAAGGTGAATTACGGGGCGTGCCTGTGGTTAAAAAAACGAAATCTTATGTAACTCGTTTCCATCCCGGTGACAGCTGAACTACTGTTATGCCTTAAGGAGAGAGATTATAGAAGCCAGGAAGGCAAATAGAGAGAGCAAAGGAGACACTGGAGAATGCATCTGTCATAACAGTTTAGTGGGTGTGAAGGAGATGAAGGGCGTGTGAGTGTGCGTGTGTGTCTTTGTGCAGAAAAAGCTGCAGACAAGTCTTTGCATATGTTGGAAATGGTAAAAGCCGGACCTGCAGGCGTGCGTGTGTGCTAGAGTTCATGTATGCATGTGTATTCTTGCACACGTGTGTGTATCTGTCAGCATAATCAAGTCTTTCACCCAGATAATGAAGCCCCAACTGGAGGCCTAAGTCTAATAGCGGCACTTAACTTCAATCCACCACAGGAAGTTGGCTATACACACACACACACTCAGAGTTGGTCCGTTGCTGACAGCCAGTGGATATTTGTTGGCGACACCATGGCTGCAAGGTTCTTTGCAGCTTAGCGGCCAATTGTTGTTCACCTAGATACACACACGCACACACACACACACACACACAAAGAGCTTAGAGCTTCAGTTGTTATCCTGAAAGGCAATCCTGATCCCTCTGCTACACAGTAGGACAGACACACATAAAAAGAGGAATTAGTGCGGTCTGACAGCTCACTATACCACATCACATTTAGTGTGTGGATGTGCGCAATGGTGGCAATTATGTGTGTGTTTTGGGAAGGTGCGTGGGCTTGTGGGTGCATGCGTGTAACCGCTAACAGACTTAGAATTATACAGTAACAGTTTACATTCTGTGAGGAGAATAGCAGACATTTAGTGCTCATACAGCTTTAGCCAAACACTGTTTGCACACAGAGAAGGAAATAAGTAGGTCAGCTGCATCAGTTGGACACCAAGTTGTTACCACTCTGATAGCAACTTTCTCCAAGAACTGAAGAAAAACTCGAGAGGAAAATAAATTGCGTCAAGTCTCTTAAAATGCTGTTTAAAAAAAGTTGTTTCCTCTGTATATCTTTAATGATGGACTGATATGATGAAATATCTTCAGTAACGAGAGCTGCTGCATCACAGCTGCTAATTCAGAACAAGCGAATCTGTGGAAACTGCCACAGTTTTTGAACTCTGTTTGTTCCATGTAGCCCGTATGGTTAAAACTAAAAACCAAATTGTTTTGAACTAAAATCATTTATAAAGCTGTCGTAGTATGAATTTGGTAATGCTGTAAAAGTACAAACAGACGTGGCAGAGTGAAAGAATTAATGAATGAAGCCAATTGTCATGCTTGAAAACTGCCGTCACTCAATGAAAACTCGAGTGACGTTCCCCTTCAAAGTCCAGGAACGCAGAAATAAACATAATTAACATTGTTAGTGAGTTCATTTTTGACTTTTATCAGTAGTTTTCCAGGCTTTCTGAAGATCTTTTAAAGGTTTTCTCTATTTATATGTAGTCTAGTCCACTTAACACTAGCCTATTAAAGTATTAAAGTCACCTAACTTGAGGGAAGATACACAGAAAACAAAACAAAAGGCAGCCGACATCCCAAGAAGTACTCTGAATGTTTCACAAGATAAAGCCTCCTCTGTTTAGAGGAACACATTCCTTTATAGCCGTGACATATGGAGTCCTTTAGAGAGAGGGGTAGAGTACACCTTTGGAATGCTGATTGGGAAAAGAACAAAAATATAGCAAAACTTACTTCATGATCACATTTAAGTTCAATTGCTTGAAATAGCTTGAAGAAAGATGTCTGGTCCATTTGTCATAAGGTGCATTATGTGGTTTATTTAAGAAGTACTCTGAATGTCCTTCAGAAGCCTCGAGAATTATTCCTAAAGACTACGTAAAGAAATGTTCAAACTATTGAAGAAATACTGACTTTGAAGTTTGTTGGAACTGTAAATCTCAGTTTTTGCCTTTTCATATTTTACAGCAACTCATATTTTACTAGGAAAATGAGAACGAACGATAGTCGGGTCAAGACTTCTGTACAGTACTGTACATAGTTATCTAATCCAGATTTGAAACAACACAAATTAAAAACTGAACTAAAACAGTCCATCGCTGGAACATTGCTCTATACCAGTGTGACAAATCGTTGAGTAAGGTGTTTTATTATGCAAGCTTCAAGGGTTGGTTTTCTTCATACAGGAAGCAACATCATTGTTTACCGTAGAAGCCTGGCTCTCATGTGTAGGTTCCAGGCAAATATCTTATCATTGTATTGTGGCTTCTGCTTTCTCTGGTCACAATTTGAAAGAAAACTTCTGCTTTTTCAGGTGACATCATGTAACCTGAGCATTCACATGGAGACCAGGCCCTAGTTATTCAAATTACAGCACAAGGAAGGAAGGTGAGGGCATCTGCAAGTCAAATATGTAACTGTCATGGAAACATATATTTATATAAGTGCGTGCGTGCACACTACAGGACACAGGCACATGCATGCTATCGCTCTGAAATCTGCTCAGCTGTGAACGAGATAGATGTAAGAGCTAACGTCCTTCCTCCTATCTGGAGCGGACCATCGTGACAGTGAAGAGTTCAAAGTAATTCTACGGTTATATTACTGTATATGTCTCCACTGTCATCCTTCTGATTTAAGCGAGAGATTGGGGAAAGCAGAGGGTGAAACCATGTGGAACAAAGCTGTGAAAGGAAAAGATATTATCAACCTGTGTGTCATTCAGCTCCATTAAAAACAGATTTTCCTTTCTTATGCCTCAAACTCAATGATGCGCTTAGGATGTCTTGGAGGTTAAAAGACTGTAACTAAAACAGGCCCCACTGCACTAAAAATGCGCTATTGTGTGAGAAATACACTGGAGGCTTATGGGCATGTGTTTGCACTTAATTGTACTTTACCTTCTAAACTGGAGAGTTGTGAATGCTACCTTAAAAAGCTTACATTGCTTGTTTTTTGGTATTTTCAGACCTAATCTAACTTAATTTTATGCTACATCTTTGTGGCGTAATAAAAAAGAGCGATTATGTCACTATGTACAGAAATTTTTTTTTGTCAAATGCTAGCATGCCAGATTTTGGGGAAACAATATATCATACCAGTCCAAAAAAACAAGTTTTAGCCGTAGGCCTAAAAGCTCTCTTGTGTCAGTGAAATGTTATCTCTACTTATCTGAGGTTTCTTGTTTTCTACGGTCATGCATCCAATGCATTGTTTGTCTACTTTTTATTAGTGTCACGTGTTAGCATCCTAGCATTGGCATTTAGCTCAAAGCGCTACTTGTGCATAGTAAGTTTAGCAGAACTTCTAATGAATAACATTTCATGGAAGCTCTTTACTGATTCCAAAAAAAAAAACTGAAAATACAATTGGATAAATTGTTAATAGAGAAGATAATTTTAGGGTTAGTTATTTGTAGAGATAGTCATTTATTAAGGCCAGAATGATGCTAAACCAGGAGCTATTAATCATATATAGAAACAGTGTGTTAAATCAGCGTGTCTGATGCTACATAAGAACTGCAATCCGATTTCACTGTCTTAAAGTGTCCTGCGGCTTTATACTCTTTCTTTAGACAAGTCTGACTGACTCAGTATTTTCGAATCTTAACCACAGAATGCATGCATGTACATGCTGCAAAGGAAATGGGCTAGTGCTTAACATACAGGCAACCTCTGTCCTATTTTAAGCACTCTAGCTAACAGCACAGTGGATGTTTATCACATTTTACACTAATGTATTTTTTTATTTAAAAAAAAACACATCTAAGCTGATTGCTAAATTCTTAAAGTCTGAAGGAAACTTCCTCCTCCTCTAACACGCTCTGCGCTGGAGGAAATTGATCTCTTGTGTCTGTCAGGCAGCTATGAGAGCACTGCAAGCCACAGGGTCATGTTACCATTCACAGGTGCAGCACGCTGACAAGCTGATGATGACAGCCAATCCCGGCCAAACTTTGGGTTTTTATTGTGTGCACATGAAAACGTGTATATGTATGCGTGTTTCCCCGGCCTGCAGACAGAGATTTGTCAATGACTGTAGAGATTGTCGACATACCTGAGATTCCTTTAGATTCCCAACAACAAGACAGGAGGTATATAAGACAAAGAGAGAGGCTTTGTGCCAAAAGCATCCACTCTGCAGTGAGTGCAGGTGCAATATTTCACAAGATAAAGCCTCCTCTGTTTAGAGGAACACATTGCTTTATAGCCGTGACATATGGAGTCCTTTAGAGAGAGGGGTAGAGTACACCTTTGGAATGCTGATGGGGAAAAGAACAAAAATATAGCAAAACTTACTTCATGATCACATTTAAGTTCAATTGCTTGAAATAGCTCGAAGAAAGATGTCTGGTCCATTTGTCATAAGGTGCATTATGTGGTTTATTTAAGAAGCACTATCACAAATAATGTAAAGAATGTGTATAACGAGAAGATAGGATTCAGTTCAGTTCTCAAGCTGTAATGTGACATAATATGTGCTAATGCTGGCAATGTGACTGAGTTTCAAAGCTATGCAAATATTAAACCAAACTTTGTTTAAGTAATTTCAGTTCAGGCAGCTGCAAAAGCTGTTAGCCAGCTACAAGGCTGACATTGTTACTTAGGGGAACAAAAATGTCTGGTAGACAACACCTTTACCATTGCCATTGAAATTCCAGATAGAAAACTGAGCTTTCTAACACATGTTTAGCATTGCTAAAACGTATATTTTCATCTACACCACAATCTTTCCCAAAACCTAACACGTTTTGGTAGAACAAACAGCAGACCTCTTGGTTTTCATGTCTGCAATTGTTCCAGCACTTCCACGTGTTGGTGGTGTCCAGTATCCCCAGTATCCATAAACAAACAAGTTTGCCACTTTTTGCACATTTTAGAAAGCAGTGCTAATAGTTTTAAATTAGGCTAACTGGTGTATATAGGGGTGGACCATTTATATGGATACACCGTAATAAAATGGGAATGGTTGGTGATATTAAAGTCCTGTTTGTGGCACATTAGTATATGTGAGGGGGCAAACTCCTCAAGATGGGTGGTGATCATGGTGGCTATTTAGAAGTCGGCCATCTTGGATACAACTTTTGTTTTTGCAATAAGAAGAGGGCCATGTGACACATCAAACTTATTGGTAATGTCACAAGAAAAACAATGGTGTGCTTGGTTTCAACGTAACGTTATTCTTTCATGAGTTATTTACAAGTTTCTCTTTGTTCACAGCCATTGACATGTCGAAGAGATTAACACATGAGGAGCAGATCGAAATTGTGTTGATATCTGGTGAATGCAGTAACCGGGTCATTGCAGCAGATTTCAATGCAAGACACCCTACGAGACCACCCATCTCCCATACTACAGTTAGCAAACTGCTTGCTAAGTTTTGTGAAACTGGTTTAGTGTTGGATTTGCCAAAATGTGGACGCAAGAAAACTGTCACTAATGAAGAAACATCAGTGGCTGTCCTAGCTTCATTCAGCAAGAGCCCACAGCGTAGCACTCGCCGCATGTCATTGGAGAGTGGCATTAGTCGAACATCCCTTCGGTGGATATTAGCTACTCACAAATGGCACCCTTACAAACTCCAGCTACTGCAGCATCTCAACGAGGATGACCCAGATCGGCGCACAGAATTTGCAGAATGGGCAAAACAAAAATTGGAACAGGACCCTCAGTTCACGCAGAAGATTTTGTTCAGTGATGAGGCTTCACTTTTATGTGAATGGTGAAGTTAACAAACAAAACCACCGCTATTGGTCTGACACTAACCCACATTGGATGGATCCCTCCAAGACTGTTGGAACAACAAAAGTGATGGTTTGGTGTGGTATGTGGGGTACAACGATAGTGGGTCCATTCTTCATCAATGGAAACCTCAAGGCCACTGGATATTTGAAATCGCTACATGATGATGTGTTTCCCTCTTTATGCACTGAAGCTGGCACGTTCCCTGACTTTTTCCAGCAAGATGGTGCACCGCCACATTATGGGTGCCAGGTCTGAGCATTCCTAGATGAACAGTTTCCTGGAAAGTGGATTGGTCGTCGTGGGCCAGTTGCCAAGGTCTCCCGATCTGACCCCCTTAGACTTTTATCTTTGGGGTCATCTGAAGGCAATTGTCTATGGTGTGAAGATACGAGATGTGCAGCACCTGAAACTACGGATGCTGGATGCCTGTGTGGGCATTTCTCCTGCGGTGTTGCTATCAGTGTGTGAAGAGTGGGAGAAGAAGGTTGCATTGACAATCCAACACAATGGGCAGCACATTGAACACATTTTATAAGTGATCAGAAACGTGTAAATAACTCATGAAAGAATAAAGTTACGTTGAAACCAAGCACACCATTGTTTTTCTTGTGACATTACCAATAAGTTTGATGTGTCACATGGCCCTCTTCCTATTGAAAACAACAAAAGTTGTATCCAAGATGGCCGACTTCTAAATGGCCACCATGGTCGCCACCCATCTTGAGGAGTTTGCCCCCTCACATATACTAATGTGCCACAAACAGGACTTTAATATCACCAACCATTCCCATTTTATTATGGTGTATCCATATAAATGGCCCACTCTGTACTTTCCTTTAGCTATACTCAGCTTATCTTGCATTTTGTATGTTTGTTTGTTTCTGGCCTTTTTTTTAACCTCTGCCAATGTGGTTATTTTTATGTTTTGAGACAGACATTTGGCATGGGATAGTCTTTGAGTGTAGTTGATTTCATTTTATGACTTTGTTATGTACATTACAGCAACACATTACAACAATTTTAAATGCATAACAATTTGAATAAATGTACAATAGACAGTCTTGCTGTGAGTCAATAGTCTTAACCCTGTGTCACTGTGCTGCCCTATGACAAATCTCCCTGAATATTCCCAGATATTTAAGGTAAAAAGGGATGGGTGTGCTCAAGTATCCACTACTGTTGGGGCTTTTTGGAAAAGCAAATAACATGTGATCCACATAGTTCCAGAGGAGTGTATAGGAGGCATTTTCAGAAATGAATTTCAGACAGTTTTGGGATAAGTTTGGAAAGTTTCCTTGTTAAGTCTGATGTCATTAGCCATTTTTCAGTATGAATGGTCTTTTGGATCCCAAAATCAAACACTGAGGTACTACTGAAAGTCCAAGTTCTTCTAGATCTAATAAAATGATCAGTGTGGCTATTCTAAAAGACGTTAAAATAAAGTTTCACATCCAGATATCCATAAAAAATATTTCCAACATCTAATAAAGTTCGAAGTTTGTAGCATGTGTTGTGGTTCAAAGAAACGTTACAACAAAACTTCTTGTCAAAACTGTTATTTATTTCTTTTTTATCTTTAGCCCCTTGTTGCGGACATTGGGTCTTGCTTGAAAACCGAAACATGTAATGTGATGTGGAAATCTTTTTTTGTTTGTTTGTTTGGGTTTTTTTTGCCTGTCCCGTTTGGCTCTTTTGCCATCAAAGATGCCAAACGGATTTACTTTACCAAATGGACCATCCCAGCCTTGCCGTAATGGTCTATTTGATTCACCTTTTATTGTTTATTTTATTTTATTTTCACTTGCTAAGCACGGGACTTTAATGTGGAAATCCGGTAAAAACAAATCCAGATGAAGGAAACACATTTGAACACTACAATATAGTTTTATTGATGGTGTTCTGGTCATCATGCCATCGATATGACAATATATTACCATATCGATATGGTAAATGGACTGGTTGTTATACAGTGCTTTTCCACCCTGACTTAGCATTCAGTGCACTTTTTTATATGCTTTTCCCATGGAAGTGCTTCCTATCTAACATCCACACACCGATGGATGCATCAGAAAGCAAGTTGGCTCTCTGATGCATCTTCCCCAAGGACATTTGGCATGTAAACTAGAGCAGACAGGGATCAAACCACCAACTTTATGATTAGTAGGCGACCTGCTCTACAGCCACAGCCATGAATATAGACGTGCTGAAGAAAGTTTTCAGCTTTAACGTTGCCTTTACAGATGAGCAACTCCCTCTGGTTTGTGTTCTTTGACATTTTTAAAAACCAGGTTGTCTAATTACTATTTAATGCAATCACCAGTTTTGGTGGTTGTGGGCAGCATTGTCTTGTTCTCATGTTTCACATTAAAAACAATTTTAACCCGATTTCATTGGGGTTAAACTGATAAAGAGGAGGTACAGTTTAATTTACTTTTAGTAATATTTTATTAGTTATACTCATTACTCTTTTGATTTATATATCTAGATTCTAGGATATGAGTCATACAACGTACACAGATATGCTGAAGAATCGTTTAAAGGCACCTTCAGAGTTGCGGACCTTGGTCTGGTTTGTGTGCTTTGACATTTTTAAAAATACGGTTGCCTAATTACTGTTTTAATGCAGTGGTTTTTGTGGGCATTGAGTTTTCATGTTTAATGTTAAAAACTCTTTTAACCCAATTTCAGTAGTGCTGAAATTTTGAATTGATAAAAGAGAGTTACAGCTTATTATACTTCTAGAAAATATTCATTATATAAATCAACAGAGTAAATAGTTTAACCCTTGGATGCACAACCTACCAATACCTACACTCTTCCACGAGTGGGGTCAAAAATGACCCCAAATAGAAACAATGCATTTTGCTATAAACTCGGTTGTTATTCTTCAAAATCTTTAAAACAAAGAGTTGTTATATTTTCATATTTGAGGTATTGCTCATAAAACATGTTTGTGACATGAGGCCCTTTGCATTTTTATTTATTTTTTCATTAATTTTAAGAAATTGCAGTTTTTGTATCACTTGTATCACTTTTGTATGCTTGCTCTGCCAGTACTGCAGAAGCTGGGTCTTCCCTCTGAAAGGCACAAGTTGTTCATCCACTGTAACACAATCACTGAGGATGAATTTCTGCCTGCAGTTGACCAGGAACAGGCCCCATATGTAGCGGAAAGCTGCCATGCTGTTTGTTTTCAGTCGGTAGGCTCTGGTCCTCTTGTCATCAAAGTGCAAGAAATGGCGAATATCTTTAAATCTTTGAATTGACATAGTGGCCTTGTACAATGGGTTATGCAGAGGACTCCCAAAGAACACACCGACTGGTACATCCCAGTTCTTCTCACTTCCTGCAAGAATGGTCAATCAAATGAAGGCTTGGAGTTTATGTTTGATTACATTTTTCCACTCTTTTCCCCTGTATGTGGCTTCTCTTTGTGTCTTCATGTTTGTGCATGTAAGAACCTCTTCTATTATATTATCAGACATGAACATCTTCCATGCATCTATTAGGGGAGACAGTACTAAACCCAGGTGCAAGCCCTGGCTGACTAATTCAGAATATTGTGGCTAGAGCAGTAAGAGGGGCTCATTCTGTTAGACTCAATATCCATTTCCTCTTCAGAGGACTCATCAGAGGACTCCTCTGTGTCTGACTGGCCTTGTTCAGTGGGGGAGACAATAGTCTGGGTCCTCTATATCTTAGATGTCAGATTCTGAGTCAGTGCCTCCGATGGGCTCTTCATCCCATCCATCCTGGATCATTTGTAGGGCAAGATCCACAGGGATCCTAGCTGGCCTCATAGCAGCCATGTTACTTTAAATATTAAAAAAAAACATCAGAAAGGACAATGTTTGAAATGCACAGGAAACTATAAACAGGGCTGCACATAAATGGTCTGCAGGTGCACATTTGCTGTCACAATAAAAGACATACCAGATAAGAAGTTGGAATGCTCGTGTGTGTACATTAGATGTGCTGGAGGAGGACAGACATTTGTTCAGAACTCTTAAAGATGTCAAAGAAGCAAGCTCTGTAAGCAATTACTTTGGTGTTCCTCCACCACAAAAGAAGCGCGTATTCTCTGTATTTCCAGGAATACTTTTATTTTGACAGCGAATTCACACCTGCGGACCACTTATGTGCAGCCCTGACTATAAATCATGTATGTTACTGTGTAAAAATTAATTCTTGATCCATCAGAAGTGTAAATGGGTCAGTCAGAGTTGCCAAGAATGAAAGTTTCATAGAAGATTCCACAGGAACTGCTTGGGGTCATTTTTGACCCCACTTATGGAAGAGTGGGGTAATGATACAAAAACTGCATTTTTTTAAAATTATCCATCCATCCATCTTCATCCGCTTTATCCGACGCCGGGTCGCGGGGGCAGCAGCCCAGAGAGGCCCAGACCTCCCTCTACCCAGCCACCTCCTCCAGCTTATCCAGGGGAATACCAAGGCATTCCCAGGCCAGCCGAGAGATATAATCTCTCCAGCATGTCCTGGGTCTGCCCCGGGGCCTCCTTCCGGTGGGACATGCCCGGAACACCTCACCTAGGAGGCGCCCAGGAGGCATCCTTGTCAGATCCCCGAACCACCTCAGCTGGCTCATTTCGATGTGGAGCAGCAGCAGCTCTACTCTGAGCCCCTCCCGGATGGCCGAACTTCTCACCCTTTTTAAATTAATGACAAAATAAATAAAAATGCAAATGGCCTCATGTTACAAACATGTTTTATGAGGAATACCTGGAATATGAATATATTACAACTTTGCATTTTAAAGATTTTGAAGAAAAACAACCCGTGGGGTCATTTTTGATCCCACGTGTGCATCTAAGGGTTAAGAAACCAAACTTTTGGCTGATTATGCATTCTACATTTACGGGTGTGTGTTTTCAGCAGCCAGTGTAGCTGCTTAAATGTAGAGCTGTAAGAAAAGATAATTCAGTTCACTGCGATGTGCAATCTACTGACATGTAGTGGTGACATTTTACAGACTGTGCCTTTAATTTGCCATAAAACGAAGAATTTGCAATGCTTATCTTCTTGAGAAGAAAGTCCATGTTGTTTGTCAAACCCCCAAAAATGTGGTATCAGTATAAAGCTCAGGATGCCCTCTTTACAGTACAGCAATAATCATACAGATTAAATTCATTTTTTCTTGATGTAGATGTCTCAGATTCATTTCCATCGCAGAAGACAAGAAAGAACTGCTGGGTGTTATGACAGAATAGAAAGGTCCTTAAATATTCACAGATCTGAGGTTAAAAAAAAAGAAGAAAAAAAAGAGAGATTAACGTGCTAAATCACCAGTTGTGTATCCAATAGTATTTGGGCTCATAATGATGTGGTGGCTAGCTAAGAATCTATGTTTAGGCTAATTTAACCTCCTAACACCCGAACTCTTTCATGGCATGCATTTTAAATTTTTCTTTGCTATCCTTGATTGGGACCTGAGGAATGTAAAACCAAAGAATTACCAGATTTTTTTTTTTTTTTTACTTAATTTTTGTTTCTGAGACAAATGAGATCCACATATGAGGACATTGGTTTTAAATTTTGATAGAACAGTGGCAGTATAATGTCCTCGTAAGTGGATATCAGGCCCTTGTAGAGAAAAATTAAGTGTTTTCATCTAGACATCCCAAAATATGATGTCCACATATGTGGACGCCAGGTCCTAGGAGCTTAAACACTATAGGACAAAGAAGATTCTTCTCAATAAAAGTTCATGTTGAGCATTTGTGATAAGCAGAGACAACTACCCTCCTATGACAGGAAAAAGATGCAGAAAGGGGACTAAACTTCAGGCAAGAGAGTCTCTGAGATTATCATTATTATTATGTTGCTTCATGGTTTAGAGTACTTGCTAAGTCTAAGCTAAATGTTCACAATAAAACCTTGACAAAAATCAGATATTTAGTGTCCATGACACCGTCAGTCCATGGGCTGTTGTGTACATCATGAGTTTTTAGAAAATTGTTGCCATTAAATAAATAAATGAATAAATAGGAGTGACACTAAATATGAAAACAAAATGCTCTGTTCTGATTTACTGCACCTATGTTTGTCTCTGATAGCCCCGCATGTCTTACAGTTTAAAATGTGGCTAAAGCTTTCTGTATACGTTCCATGTCTGTAGGGCCGCTGTAGACCACTAGACAGAGATTGCCTCATTGCCAGGACCCTGAAGTTAGAGAAAACAAGACGCACACTTAACATGTCATTTCACAGCGAGGCATCTTAAGAAGCAGCACTGCAGTTGAACTGTCGCCAAAAGCAACAGAATTCCTTCAGCCTGGAATGCCTGCTTGATTAATATAGAAAACAAAGTATGGCTTGAGCTCATTTTGGTGCAGAATTGTGTCACTTTTCTTGCTAGTTAAGTTGCCTATCAAAATAACAAGGCATGTCTGCCAAGTCGACTGAATCAGTATAATCAGCTTTTAGTTTTGGCTTTATTTTAACATCTATAAATGTTTTGGCACCAAACTCTGAAATAAGAAGCCAAGCTTTTATCGGCTTTTTGTCATTTGTTAATCAAAGGAAAAATCAAAAGTCAGTTTTCATTAAAGCACTTGTATAAACAGCAGTTTCCCTCTGTGCAAGCTGACACCATCACTGGACACACGGGTGTGCTTGTCCTTTTGGAATTTAGTGTGTATACAGGTGATGCATGTATGTGGGAATCTTGTGTTTGTGTGTATATGTGTGTTTACCCAAAGAGGAAGTTCCTGTGGTGAGACGGTCCTAAGCTGAACACACACACACCAGTGGAAAAGCTCTGGAAACGGCTTCCTGTGGTCATCCGTGCTCAATAACCCTGAAGAAAGAGACCCTTACAGCCCAAATTTCACTGTCTCTCTCTCTCATAAGGGCCTGTACTACCCAAACTGTCCACTTGGTTATAGCCACTCTTCAGCTGTGGCATACAGGCTTTGGTGGATGAACAGAGCCTACAGAAACATTGAATATATTTTAAAAATGTATGCTTATCCAGCCTGATATGGAGAGTGTTAGTGCACAGCCATTGTCAGATCTCTCCAGTGATGTTCAATCGAGTCTCTGACATTCTGGTGTCTGGACATTCACACAGTGGTCCCAAAGCCACTCCTTTGTTATCTTGGCTGTGTCCTTAGGGTCATTTTCCTCTTGGAAAATGAACCTTCGCCCCAGTCCGAGGTCCAGAGTGCCCTGGAGCAGGTTATCATGAAGGATGTCTCTGTACATTTTTGCATTCACTCAACCCCGAATAGTCTCACAGCTCCTGCTGCCAAATAAAACATCCCAACAGCATGATGCTGCCTCCACCATGCTTCACAGTGAGGATGGTTTTGGCGTGGTGATTCCTCTAATCCTGATATTAAGCATTCAGGCCAAAGAGTTCAGCCTTTGTTTCATCACACTTTTGTTTTTCATGGCCTGAGAGGCCTTTAGGTGCCTTTTCCAAACTTCAGGCAAATAAGGAGTGACTTCCATCTCGCCACTCTACCATAAAGGGCAGACTGGTGGCACAGTGCAGAAATGGTTGTCCTATTACTTTACTGATTACTTATTTTCAAAAGTAATTAGTTACTTAATTACTTTTTAAAACATGATTTATCCCCTAAATAGGTAATAAAGCAATAGATCGTTCAGCCCAATTTTACTTTTTCTGCATAATCCATCATATAAAATGTAATCAAATGGAAAAGTCTCTTTTTAAAACTTGTTTTATTCGTTTCAATCGTTTAACTTTATGCATCAAGCAAACATTAAATTATATGCAACATTCTGACTGGAAGAAATTTGTTTAACATTTAAACCTATTTTCTGCACATCTCAGCACATAAAATAAAATAGTTTTTTGTGTGTGTTTACACTCACTCTTTCAAATAGATGCACGTAAAACACAGCAGAAAATAAATAAAATGAAAGACTCAGCGGTCCTGTTGCTCTATTTTCACCTGTATAGCAGGAGTGGGGCAGGCGGAGGTTTGCCCTGGTGCAGGTGTGCCGCAGCGGTCAGTGGAAGGATACAGCAGTTTCTCTGTGAATGTCACATTCCAGCAGCAGCGTATTTGGTGCTTGCTCAGACGTTTAGGGGTTTTTTTCGCTGTAAAAAGAAGTTTTCTTCCCACGCAGTGAGCAGCAGACGCTAATGTTTTTGTCACTTTTTACGGAATCAAACTCAAAATAAGGTCAGTGCTTCCACGCTTTAAACGCTGCACGCTCATACTCTCTCCCGCACACGTTATATTATCCATTTTTGATCTGCACACAGCTGTTGCCACGAACGTCGCACTCGCTTACGTCATTGTCATGAGACACTCTCATAAAAAAATCACAGTTTTAGTAAAGCAGTAACGCAGCGTGCTTACGGGAAAGTAACAGTAATCTAATTACCTTTTTTGCAATAGTAATCCCTTACTTTGCTCGTTACTCAAAAAAAGTAATGCCCATCTCTGGTGGTCACCTCCCTGACTAAGGTCCTTCTACCCCAGTTGCTCAAGTTTTTTTTTTGGGGGGGGGGCCTTAAAAATAAACACCTTCATTTAGAAACTGCATTTTGTGTTGACTTGTGTTATCTTCTTCTTATATTTAAATGTGTTTAAATGTGTGTGACAAATATACAAAAAAACAGGGAATCAGGTAGGGGGTACATGCTTTATCACACCAATGTAAGCTAAAAAGATGTTTTGCCATCAAATTGTTTCCAAGTTATGTTATCTTTTTTTTTTTTAAAGAACAGCTTCAGCAGCAGTTTGGTTATCACACGCTGTCAGCAATGAAAAGTGCTGTTCTGGGGTACAAGGGGGGATACAGCCAAGAGTAGGTCAAGCACTTGCCATGTAGACTTGTCATTGTAGCATCTCCAATATGTGGTTACAGCGTGTGATTTTTAATAATAATAATAATGGATTGCATTTATATAGCGCATTTTGGGACCCCTAAAAGCGCTTTACAATTCCACTATTCATTCACTGTCACATTCATACACTGGTGAAGGTAAGCTACAGTTGTAGCCACAGCTGCCCTGGGGCAGACTGACAGAAGCGAGGCTGCCATATTGCACCATCGGCCCCTTGGCAGTGGTGAGTGTGGACACTAATGACTGGACAGTATTTGGAACTAAGCACTTTGTGAAAAGTGTTGCCCAATTATGTTAAAATGAGGTGGCTAACCCTCCAGCATTGGCATCAACCTCAAACAACTACAATCACAATAAAGATTATTACAAGAACATAAGGACATTCCAATATAGCGTTTTCCACAAAGTCATCCTTTTGAAAGATTTGGGAACATCCTTTGAAGCCCAGAGTTCTTACCTTGATTTTGAAAACAGCAGCAGAAAATTAAACTCCTACCACTGACAAATAAATTAATCTTTATTTATTCTTCCCTCTCTTTGGGAAAGTAGTAGTAGTATCATTTTTTTCTTGTCAGAAAGACAAGGACAATCCTTTTTTTTTTTGTTCTTAAAAACAAACAACCATTGCAGACTGCAAGGTACTTTTCTACAAGAAAAGCATCATTTTTTCCACAGGCCAGCACAGTTTGACTAATAATATTCAGTGTCAGGATTCTGAAAGTTACAATAGACTACCCAATTATCTGTGGGCTCTTCGCCACAGATAATTGGGTATGACACATCAAATTTTGAACAAAACCTAATAAGAGACAATAGGCAGGAAACTGAAACTTGGGGCCATTTAACAAGTACCCGAAGGCCTAATTAATTTGTGCTTAATTTAGGCTTGGCTAATAAATGACACACATCATTTCTTGCTCTGATTTGATCATTGTTTTTTTGGATTTGCCTCTCATAAATTGAACTTTATGGAGGATCAGTATTAGTAGAGAATATAGTTAGCCCTAATTTAATAATTAATCAATTATATATTGATGTTAAAATAGAGAAATTGTATTTTAAGTAATTTTGAAACTAGACATATAAATTGGCCTGGGAAAGTTTAGAGGCATCAATCACCAATACAATGACTGGCTATAATTTAAGAACTAAAAGCTAGTTGGTTATTTGTTCATTTTTAGACACCAGAAATAACTCGGTCAGGTTTAGGCACAAAAAATGACTTTTGTCAAAGCCACTGGAGTGGTTCATATATTGCCAAACTTGACAAAGATCAGCAATTTCTGTCCCTGGAAAGAGAATGGGCTGATATATCGTCAAAGTGTGTGTAAACTAAGTACCTGTCTCATTCTAAATGAGATATTCACATAAATGAACACAGCAAAATGCATAAATATCATCCACTTAACACACGTCTGTGTTGTCCAAACGTTATCTATTCATAGTAGCTTTTAGTCAAAGAATTGGTTTCTGGCCATTGCTTCACAGCAAGAGAAATACCATCTGTAAGCTTGGTTTTGCTGGGCTCCGAATACTCGCCCCTATGCTAAAGAGGATACAATCAAGGATCTGGTCATCGTGGTCCAAGCTAAGTGTCATGTTACTGCTGCTTTAACCAACCCAGTACCCTGTGTGACTCTGTGTGTTTTCCATACGTTACATCCTTCTTGGAAGGAGAATCCTTCGTGTTTAGACTCACATGTTGCCGCACATATTCAGACACACACGGGTTGCTTCACTTTGAGCACACGCAGTGAGAGCACCAAGCGATCGCTGTAAAAGTTTGCTGTTGCTATCGACAAAGCAGCCTCTGTTCTTCATGTTGTGCCCCTAACACAACCACCCCTCCTTCCTACCCTCCCACTTTTCTCTCTTGGATATTTCATGGCTTCTCCCTTCTATATCCCACCTATTTTCTGTCTCCTATTCTTCGTCATCACCCCGCCACGCCCCCAACCCCGTTCTCTTAATTCTTCTCTCCTCACATTTCGGATGTAGGGCAGGAAAAAGGAAACAGCGCCAAGCTCTGTTTGACATGGGGAGAGCAGGGACTGAAGCAAAGGGATTATTTTTGAAGGGTTTGTGTGTGTGTGTGTGTGGGGGGGGGGGGGGGGGGGGTGTTCAGTGCCTGGTTAGTAGAGGAAGGAGCTGAGTGAGAAGGGAGGGGAAGCAGAAGACGGAGGGTCAAAAAGAAGGAAATTCTGCTTACACAGCTTGTGTGGGCTGATGCAGGATGTAAATTGTGGGCAAAGATGCTGGCAGGGTATTTTAATAAAAATTATGAATGAGAAAAAGGCAGATAAAAGGAGAAGCAACGATGGCTGAAAAGCTTCGTGTCCTGGCTTGATTCATGTATGCACGGACGCTTCTATTAAAAGATCTGAGTTGTTGCATTCAACATATCTATTATTTTGAAATTCTGTGGTGAGAGTGTTAAAGAAATAACGCTGCAAACCTCTACTTCTGTATGTGATGTGAAACATGAAATGGTAAATGTCAGCCTTTGATGCCAGTTTCTAAGAAGCAGACTTGTTTTTACAGCAGCATTCATCCATCGTGGAAAAGACAACTGCAGAAGAAAAAAAAGGTCAATTGTAAATTCACCTCAAATCAGAAGCAGAGGAATACTGCAATTACAATGTGCTTTCAGTGGTATAACTGATTGACATCAATAGCAGCGTTCTCTGCGAGACTGAAATAATAAGCTGTCCACCTACATTTACTGACCACAACTGACTGTGACTCTCTAAAGGATAATGTAGGAGGTGGAGGTGACCTACTAAAGGCTTAGCAGGTTGGTGGAAGGTGGGCTGTGTATTTTTCTTTTAAAATTAAATCTACTACTCAGTATGTTAGTGCACAGTTGTTGGGAATGTGAAAGGGATCTTTGTAGTCCAATGGAATATTTTAGGTTCTTTTAGTTTGTTGTTTTTGTTTTTCAAGCCTAAAGCTTGTTTTGTTGATGTCTTTCAGTTCAAAAACTGCTGCCACAAACCATTCGGAAATTAGCACTACTGAACAGACCAATCACAGTAGTTGGGGGATGTGTTGACCAATGTGCAGTTAAATTTCTGGGAAGCTGCATGTTAGGTTATGTCATAGGGTTTCAGAGGAGTTTGCCGTTACAATCTAGTTATGGTGCAGATTTCCCGCTGAAGCGTAAATCTCCAGTTAGTGGCTAGATGTTCCGCTGTGCTCACAGGCTATCTAGCTACCTTTACTTTTAGTTACATAACAGAAAACCATTAGACTCTTAAATAACATGATACTTAGCTAGCTAGCTACTTAGCTAGCTAGCTAAGTATCATTTAGCCGCTCAAGAGTCAAATATCTTTCTCAGGGGTGGTTGTGGAGATACATCGCAACCTCCCAGTCTGAAAAATTAGGCTAATGCAAAAATATATTTAAAAAAAGCCTTTTCTCTGTTAGCCACTTAACTCCAAAGGGCAGTCAATCCCCTCGGACTTTCATGATGAAATCCCCAGACCTCCAGTATTAAAAAACATGTTCACTGCCTGGTTCAAGATACAGTTTTGGTCTCTATGAATAGAGTCTGTGGTACAGACAATCCAACAAGTTTGTGCTTCAGTTTTGAATGAGTGAAATTTTAGCATATCTGAAGTCTTATTGTATATTTAGCAGATATTGTCACACTCTAACCTATTGTCCAAATATGGTCAATTCTGGCAATAAAAATCTGAATTGGCATCAGCCAAAATGCTAACATTTAGGCTTAAAAATACTGTTCAAAATCAAAAGGCCTCCACTACGTTCAACTTTCAGCATGGGGAAGGCACTAGTCCATGCATAAAAACAAGGAAAACCTTCTAAAATGCAGATATATTCAGTACTAAAGTTTTATGTGTAGTTGTGCAAAAGAAAATAGCTTTATATGGGAATTCAGATTTGCCCAATGAGGCTAACATGTTTTGGTCAAAAAAAGGAGGGAAGTGAAGGAGATAAAGACACAGGGTGAAGTCATCTGGGCGTGTGGAATAACTGATGGATCTGGAGGAAAACGGGATGAGCAAAGGGAGATTGTAGGTCAGAATGTAAAGTTGGAATTAATTAGGGCCCATGGCAGCGCAAATGAATGGCTCATTGTTATCATGGACAGACAGCGAGGAGGAACAATCTGAGCTTTGTGCTCCGAGTTCACCTCTCCGTCCCCCCTTTCTTTCTCATTTTCTTTCCGGGTGCACAGATAGATGGTAATGCATTAGCTTGGAATGACAAACAAAAACCCAAACACACTTTTCACATGAGGCAAATGAGATAGTAGTCAGAGCAGGAAGCAGCAGTTGGCCATTATTTATTCCAGCGGGGCTTAATGAATGAAAGCTATATTTGTTTAATTTTTCACTTAAAAAGCACCATTTATACACTTCAACTGTATTACTATGTACACCCCAAATGAATTGCACTGCTACTACACAATAAAACATACACATTGTAGTTTTAAACTGATGTATATGGGTTATAGTGACACTGAGGGCTCTGGTTGAATGGGATAGGCAGGTGGCTCTTATCTCTGACAGACAACAGCATGGGGACACTCACTGCATTGTATTCGCCACTTCTCTCTCTCTCTCTCTCTCTCTCTCTCTCTCTCACACACACACACACACACACACACACACACACACACACTCTTGAACACATTCATCCAGAGGCCGGCTGGCTGGCTCAGGACGAACCATCTGCTTTGGACGACAGGAGCCTTCCACTTTTCAGAGGTGATGTATGGAGTCTGGCTGCTACTTGCCACCTCACCCTGCAGTCACAAGTTCAACCACTTCATCATATAAAGGTGGAAGTCGGTCAGACTCGAGCGCTAATTGCTTTGAGTGCTTTGTTGTACGACATTCATGGCTTGTTGATACTGAACTGAAAATGAGTATTTGAAATGGAAAATGGAAAAATGTTTTGTCTTTAAAAAAAAAGTCATCTACTTTGTTTTGTCTCTTGATTTAAATTTGCAGCAGTCTGAGTCTGTGGGTGGCAGCAATGGCAGCCATAGATATTTAAACAATGACTGAGTCACAAAAGGTGGTAAGGCATTTCAAGCAATACTGAAGTGCTATACCTTTGCATTCTCTGTCATTTTCAGCAGGGCGCAACTCCTCTGAATTCTGAGTGGATTGAAATCCACAGCAAAGACACTCTCAGCTGGTTAAAAGGAAAAACTCCCTTTTAACAGGAAGAAACCTTCACCAGAACCAGGCTCATGGAGGGGCAGCCATCTACCGCAACGGGTTGGGATGCGAGGAAGAAGACAGGACACAGCATGTTGTCCTGATTAAAAACAAGTATGATTCAATGCAGAGAGATCACTGTTTGTCCCAAAGCTTGACTTAAAGTCCAGCATTGAATCTGCATCTGAGCGATCCTTCTTCAATGCAGCAGCTCTCTCAGGATACTTCTTCCTGAGCATTACTTCTTCACAAAGCCAGTATGGCTACAAAACTCTAAAGCTGCCACATGACACTATGATACTAGTTATTGCACAAGAAGAAGAAACAGAAGATGTTACTCTGCCGCATCTGTACTGATGGATTTAGGGTGGTGGGTTTGACTCTGAAAAGAGTACAGGGTCTCCTTTTGGTGTCCAGAAGTAGTAGCAGTGATGGAGCCATAGTGGCACAGTTCCTCCACTAGTGTCGCACTCTAGCGTCACTTCTGGTGACCTCTGTGCTCCTTTCTTCTTGTGCTACTTATAGTCTCTCCAGGCCTTAATCACTTGGACCTCTAGGTCCACATTAGAGCCACTGATGAGTCAGTGACGTGCCCCCTGAATGTGGATTGATTTTCATAGCCTATAGACACGCTGCTTAGTTGGGTAAGTTATTTTCATTAAATCTGACAGGGTGTCCACTGGCACAATATTAATATTAGCCAAATATTCATGGCTCAATAAACAACTTGAAATATAAACAGTGTTGCCATGCTAGCATTAGCATTTATTATAGCCTGAAGAGTCACTAGCTTCGCTGTAAGTCGGATTTGCAAAAGCCGATCCATGTCCAATCCAACTGGGGATAATGGATTAATGAAGCATTGAACTGTGGACCACTGTCCCCTGAGGAGCTGTGGAAGTACTGTGAGAGGCCGTTTAAATGACCATAATAATGCTAGAAATAAATACTTGTATCAAACTTTTTCAAAAACACAAAATTGCAACTTAAATTGAATGAATATACCTGACAAATTTTTTAACAAGTTATTTTATTTCTCTCGATTGTTACACAAAAATTTGTTGGTTGTGTGCACTGCTGGCATTTAATGGACAAGTTTTCTTCAGACAAGGGAGAGCCTTTTTTTTCAGTGATAACCCCCTTGGACTTAACCTGCATTGCAGTCCAGTCAAGAGGAAATACCCACCTAAGCATTCAGAGAATTTCAGATTTACAACTCCCTGATTCTGATGGGTGCAGATTTATTTGTTCTTGGCCTTAAAAGATTGCTCTTAATGACTTCAATCTGGCATTCAATTTCAGCCATCTGCCAGGGAATCAGAGAGCATTTGCCAGTGAGAGCTGTTCATTCCTTCCACCTAACTGGGATCAATGCATCAGAAGACTGCTCTCCTCTGCGTTGACATCTTGATAAGTGGAAAATTGGGCCTGGAAATGGCGTTGAAGAAGGTTTACAGAGTCTCTCCACCCTGCATAATTGCAGCCTAGAAGCTGGCTGTAATTAATCTTTGAGAAAACTTGTCAAATTATTAATAGGGCCCTTAAGTGATGGCCCTGAAAGGAGGCCACTGTTCAGAGATGGAGGAGAAGGAGCGAGTGCCTTTGGAGGGGCTGTTTACTGTGAAAATATGAAGAGGTCACTCTCCAGGAGTTCCACGTGTCAAGGCTTTCCACACATGAAGGAGTTAAAGGGAACGGAGGCCCTCCGGAAACCAGAGAACTCACGCTAAAGACTTGAAATGTCATCAGGTATAAAGTGAGCTGCTCTACAGACACTAAATGGAAGACTGATTTATGTCAACACGCCAAGCCACCTATGGTTTTAGGAGGCGCTCGTGTTAGCATGTTTTCAAGCACATAGGCTACAGCCTTTCAGTTCCTGTTTCTCTACCCAATTAATCCATGAACATACTGATATTGTTTATGTTTATGTCTTCAGAAATCAACAGTGTGGGTGCTTGGGGAAAAGCACCCACCTATCCATTAATATCTATCTACAGAAGTGGGTGGTGGACTGTCTTAACCACAAAAAGAAAAAAAATCTTACTTTCATCACACTTTTATTACAGTTTAGAAAAGTTAATATGTCCACATAAGCACTTACATTTATCATAGACATTAGGTGCGAGATACAAGGGACCAAAGGGCCTCTTATTTGCACTTGTTGACTTTTAAAAGTCTATATGACGTTTTTTATTTCACCATTCATTAACCACACAGAGAAGGCATCATTTAAATATGTTAAAGGTTTCTTTAAGCAAACAGTATTATTAAAGTTCTACATGACTGGGCCAAGTGTCCTTTTTCTTGGAAATCAAGATATGGTCACCCTACTCCCTGATATGTGGACCCCTGAGTCCACATACAGTGGGGCAAAAAAGTATTTAGTCAGCCACCGATTGTGCAAGTTCCCCCACTTAAAATGATGACAGAGGTCAGTAATTTGCACCAGAGGTACACTTCAAGGTACAATGTGAAAAAAAAATCCATGAATCCACATGGTAGGATTTGTAAAGAATTTATTCGTAAATCAGGATGGAAAATAAGTATTTGGTCACCTCAAACAAGGAAAATCTCTGGCTCTCACAGACCTGTAACGTCTTCTGTAAGAAGCTTTTCTGTCCCCCACTCGTTACCTGTATGAATGGCACCTGTTTGAACTCATCATCTGTATAAAAGACACCTGTCCACAGCCTCAAACAGTCAGACTCCAAACTCCGCCATGGCCAAGACCAAAGAGCTTTCGAAGGACACCAGGAAAAGTATTGTAGATCTGCACCAGACTGGGAAGAGTGAATCTACAATAGGCAAGCAGCTTGGTGTGAAAAAATCAACTGTGGGAGCAATCATCAGAAAATGGAAGACATACAAGACCACTGATAATCTCCCTCGATCTGGGGCTCCACGCAAGATCTCATCCCGTGGGGTCAAAATGATCATGAGAACGGTGAGCAAAGATCCCAGAACCACACGGGGGGACCTGGTGAATGACCTGCAGAGAGCTGGGACCAAAGTAACAAAGGTCACCATCAGTAACACACTACAACGGCAGGGAATCAAATCCCGCAGTGCCAGACGTGTTCCGCTGCTGAAGCCAGTGCATGTCCAGGCCCGTCTGAAGTTTGCCAGAGAGCACATGGATGATACAGCAGAGGATTGGGAGAATGTCATGTGGTCAGATGAAACCAAAGTAGAACTTTTTGGTATAAACTCAACTCGTGGTGTTTGGAGGAAGAAGAATACTGAGTTGCATCCCAAGAACACCATACCTACTGTGAAGCATGGGGGTGGAAACATCATGCTATGGGGCTGTTTTTCTGCCAAGGGGACAGGACGACTGATCCGTGTTAAGGACAGAATGAATGGGGCCATGTATCGTGAGATTTTGAGCCAAAACCTCCTTCCATCAGTGAGAACTTTGAAGATGAAACGAGGCTGGGTCTTCCAACATGACAATGATCCAAAACACAGCGCCCGGGCAACAAAGGAGTGGCTCCGTAAGAAGCATTTGAAAGTCCTGGAGTGGCCTAGCCAGTCTCCAGACCTCAACCCCATAGAAAATCTGTGGCGGGAGTTGAAAGTCCGTGTTGCTCGGCGACAGCCCCAAAACATCACTGCTCTCGAGAAGATCTGCATGGAGGAATGGGCCAAAATACCAGCTACTGTGTGTGCAAACCTGGTAAAGACCTATAGTAAACGTTTGACCTCTGTTATTGCCAACAAAGGTTATGTTACAAAGTATTGAGTTGTATTTTTGTTATTGACCAAATACTTATTTTCCACCCTGATTTACGAATAAATTCTTTACAAATCCTACCATGTGGATTCATGGATTTTTTTTTCACATTCTGTCTCTCACAGTTGAAGTGTACCTCTGGTGCAAATTACTGACCTCTGTCATCATTTTAGGTGGGGGAACTTGCACAATCGGTGGCTGACTAAATACTTTTTTGCCCCACTGTATCAATCGAGCCAGCCTCAACTTAGAGGAAGTTGGGTTTGTTTTTCAGCCCAGATGGTTGTGTCACCACGGTTAAAGGGAACAGTTTCATGTGGCTTTAGGCTCAAAATACCTCGTTGACGATTAATCTTATTTCATGTCATACTGTACACCCCTCAGGCACATTAAAATGTCAATAAGTTCAAGTGGCGGTCCAAAATAACGCGTGGAGAGAAATGATGCAAACAAAAGCATTTTAAAAAGTAAATATCCAGCATTAACCTCAGTCTTGAAGCAACGACGCATGACCTTAGCTTGCAAAATTGGTGTAAGATTTCTATCTGGCTACACTAGCTGCTCAACTACAGGTGTTCTGACAGGCCTCTGCTGTCACTCTAGTTGCCTTGAATATGGCAAATGCATATAAGTCGCAAATTGAAGTCATCACAAACATAGGGAAATGGCATTAGAACTGCAACTATTTCCTAAATGACAAAGGTCACATCCTTATTCAGTCATTTTTTTTTGCAACTATCTTGGGCGTCAATTGCAGCGCAGGACAATACAAAAACAATTTAGAAAATTCCAGGAAAGGATTAAAGTAAACTTTCTTTTCCCCACAATTGTCCCACGACAGGACACATTCATGACACAAAGTCTGGCCAAAGACTTGGAAGAGATCTTCACATCTCATTGATAAATTCTTTGTTCTCCTAAAGGAATAACCTTTGGAGCCACATTAGAGCTGTGAAAATGCTCTGAAAACCTCTCTCTGCATGTTGTGTGTACGTGCAGTCTTGCGAAATGTCACAGCTCTGTGTTTGACATTCGACAACAGACAGGCATGTGTCCTGGAAGCCATTCCAAACCCATTCTTCCAGTGAAAGATGCCTCGAGGCCCTGCTGTTTGTCTTGACTCCTGAATAAAGGAGACATGTATGTACATGCGAGCGCCGAAAGCGGAACACGCAGCTATTTTGTAATCCCGCAACTCTGTGTTTCATGCCCACTTGAAAGCCATGCTGCCTTGTGCCAACGAGATTGCGTGTTTCCTCACAGCTACAGGGTTAAATAACTTTGTGTGGGTGACTTGTGTTGTATTTTAATAGTGGTTTTGGTACTGTAAACATGTTAACTCACACATGCAAGCGTTGGTGGTTTAAGTTCTCGCTATAAACCCATTGTATCATTCAAACAAACCTTCCTTTTGTGAGATTATTTGTTTGTGGGGAGAAGGATTACAATTTAGATTAAATTCAGAATTTAACAGGGAGCCTATAAAGACAAGCTAATATGGAAGAAATATGATTTATATTTTTGATATACTTTCACCACAGCATTTTAGAAAAGCTGAATGCTTTTCAGGGAAGGTTAGTGTGGAATTACAGTAGTCTGGTCCAGAAGTAAGATATGCTTGGGCTGGTTTTTCAGCATTACTCTGAGATGGGATGTTCTAAATTTTAACCAGTTGCATAATAATAGTAATAATAATAATAATAATTGCAAAATTAGGAACAGAGATTTAAAAAATAGGCATTCTATTCTATCACACTGACAGTAATTTCCAGAAGAAATCTTTAACCCCACTGTTCAAATCATTTTCAGCTCAAACACATAATTTACCACCTAATGGAAAATAGCAGCCAAATCTGCGGTCCGATAAGGCTGGTGATTCAACACTTGTGAAACATCCCCAGAGTCTCTGCAGTGGTCTTCTATATTTACACTCGGCTTATTTCCAGTTTGAGCTTATCGCAAACATGATTTGACTGTTATTAAGCCACAAGTTATTTTCTGAAAGTCACCACTAAATGTTTCCAGCACATGTCTTGATGTGAAAAACATGACTTCTTATTTTCACACCATGATAAACATAGTACATAAACAAGTAAGAAATATCTGATTTCTGATAGCTGTTTCCCATCTTGTTGCTAGGCTAAGCTATCTCACAGATACGAAGTTAGTTTAGTCTTCGCGTCCACCTCTCTGCAAGAAAATGCATTTTAAATTGAAGTCATGCAATTTAAAAACAAACAAACAACAGCAAATAAAAGAAGAAAGTTTCATGTTTGTGGTTTGATAAGATCAAAGCGCTGACACCAGATGAAGTTCTACATTTAGGTTGTCTATATTTATATGTGGTTTATTTCCTTCATGAACGTATCGTCAGTGTGATCAGATCGCTACCACAGTACAAACCTTTTTTTTCCGAGTCACTCAGAAATGTTTCCACAAGACACTGCTATATAAGTGAAAGTCAAAGACAGCTTTACTGTCAAAAATCATATACACATGGCCCTTAATGTACACTAAAACAATGTAAAGATAAGAATAAAAATAAAATATAACAGTAAATAACATGTTGAAGCTCTGGTGCTAGCTCAGTACTTTGGGAAAAGATAAGAAAGTGATCTCAATCTTCTTGTCCAGCTCATAGTAAGAATTTGAACAAGTGTAGTTTGAGTATTTTTATCTTCATGCTTTAGACTTACAGTGCAAGAACCCAAATGTTCAGTAGATGAAAGTCACGCTCTTAAAAATATCCAGCAAAAAACTGATGCAGGACCTGAGAGGAATCTGGTCCTTCAGTTTATCCGTCTACTGTTTGTTGAAAACCTGAGCTGATGTGGTTTGAAATGGTCTCAGTGGAAGGGTGGCTGTCAAGAAGCCTTCCATAAGGAAGGGAAATTGGAAGCAAAGACTGAGATATGCCTAGATAGAAAAACACACAATGCAACACTATCAGTCATGGATTGACCTCCCAAGGCCTCATTTCTGAAGCAGTGTGGGATCATCTCAACAGAGAACAGAAAAAAAGAGGCATCCGACATCTAGAGAAGAGTTTTAAAGAGTTGTTCAAGAAGCCTGGGGATCTCTTCTTGAAAACTACTTTAAGAAATGACAAGAAAATTGAAGGTGGTCATACCAAATATTGACTTTCAAGCCCATTAAAAATGTAAAACTGTGTTTTTGCCCTATATACTATATGATGATGCATGTATATTTCAATCAACTGTATCTACCTGTTTTCCTAGCAAAATATAAAGAAATCAGTGGTAGCTCAAGACACTTGCAGAGACTGTAATAATATAACTTAATTTGTCATATTGACTGCCGAAATGTCATGTTCTAAGTCAATTAATGAGACTGGTTGCTGTAAAATTAGTGCATTTTACACCATGTTAGGAAAAATATTAGCAAATTCTTTTTGGCTAAGGCAAGCTTTTTGCTATCTATCAGTAGGGACACCCACACACCGGAAAGCTTGCGCGCCAAATACACACACGCTTGGCAGTAGGTGGGCATCAAGGCCCTCAGATGCTGACAGGGTTTGTCGGCACAGTTCTCCGTCTGCCTTTTTCTCTCTGCATGTGAGAGGTTTACTTTGGGATCGGGGCCGGGCCAGGCTTCACCTGGTCACACCGAAGGCAAGAGACGTTCAGATAGAGCAACGGAGGGAAGAAGGGAGGGAGGAAGAGAATGCTTTTCAAGGGGAGGCAAGGGCCTCGTAAAGGGAAACATTTGCAAACCGAAAGGGAGTTATGTAAATGGGTTAGTCATTAAAGCCTCCAAAAAAGAGGAGGCCAGATTGGGGCCAGGGGCAGGCGGGTAGGCAACTAGGGAACATAAACCCATTATATGAATAGGCCTCTCTGTTAAGAGTAAGCCCCACTTTCTTTTAAAGATTAGATTTTGTTTTCAGGTTATAGTCTTTACTAAAATATTAATTTAAGAATACCCAGAATATCGACCAAAGCTTCAAGCAGTCATTATTTCATGTAGCAGTGAGGCTATTATTTGCCTCATCCTTTCAGTGGAGCTTCCCCTGGTAGACAATGATTGCTATTCTCAGTGTAATTCTGTGTTACATTAACACTGTACGCTTTCAAAATAAATGCACAGGGCTAAAACTCATGCAGAGTCACTCTTTAAATAGCAACACTTTACAATACGATCCACCACTAAGGGCACAATTCCCCTGTAATTAAATGGAATTTCAACATATTTTATTTGAAATTACAATATAATTATATTTCACTCCAAATACTTAAAGTACTTAAATGTAGGTACACCTTCATTTTACAGGAACACTAAGGAATTTCTTGACAATTTAGTGGAAAAACAGACGGTATGTCCCCATTTTACATTGTAAGTACGCTGTACTTTTCAAGGCACGGGCCCTATTATGGAGAGCCTTAACTTTGCCTTTTTACCTCACTGTTATTCTAGTGATAAGTTCCAGCATTGTCTCCTGTGTTATAGTACATATCTTGAGTTCTAATAGTAGCATTTTAGGTCCCTAGGTGTGTCATTAAGTGTGATTTATAATCCCGCAAATCTGTACACGTTTCTGTTCCTATAGTGAGCAAAGAGGGGGTTTTCACCCACACCAGATATGCTCACGCGCAGCTCTCCAAAATCCCAACTGGCCATCACTGGCAGCAGCTGACTGCCAAATGCCAACCAGTTCACACAGGATCAGTTAAAAAACATCAAAGATAAAAGAATACAGCATGAAAAGCACAGGCAGTGGCTGGGGTAGACACTTTTCATTGTTTTTAACACTCTCTTCAGATCTTTGTATCAGATCTTTGCTTTTCTCCATTGCTGGCTGATGCACCAACAAGCCCAATCAAGAGTGGCCAACAGACCGGTTGTACCACATACTTTGTACACTGGCTCCATTGACAGCAGAGCTGTCTGCAGACGGATGGGCCATCCCCAGACTGCCAATGTGCAACTCTTGCTGAACCATGAATTCCACTGCATCGGTCCCTCCCTGTGACTCATCTTTCTGTCTTTTTCCTTCCAGTGTGTCTTTGTCTCTGTCTTCATATTTAGCGTGTCTTCTTATTTCTATGTTCAGTGTGTTTCAAAATTGATAAGCGATCATGTCTGTATCAGTCTTTTTGCTTTCCTTTCATGTCCTGTGTTAGTTTTGCTTTTTCTCTGTCTGATTGTCCTGATTGTCTTTATGTCTGATTATTATTCAGCCCTCGGTGTATAAATTGTCCTAGCTTCCCCTTTGTCCTCTTCAGATCATCTGTTGTACTTCCCACTTGTGTTCCATCTCTGTTCCCCCTTTGCATCTATTTAGTTTTTGGTTCTGTTTTTGCCTTCTAGGCCTTGTTAATGTTTGGAGTTAATTATCAGGCTTAATAAATTTTCTCACCTTTAGTCAGCTTATATATTGCCTTTGGGTCCTAAATCTCTACAAACTATGATATAAGCTCAGGTTGCCTTGGTGTATTTATCACCCTTCTCATGTATCATTTATCAGCATCTCCACTCCCAATCGTAGTCACAACTATTTAATTCTTGACCTGCTCTTATTTTTCTGGTTGTTGCTTGAAATTGCAAAATATCATAGACTTTCTGTGTTCTCCAGCGGCTACATGTCCACTAGTCACGTCCTGCCAACTGCACCAGCTCCACTGCTAAGCTTAAAGACTTTCTTTTTTTGCTAAAAGGAATGCCATCAAGATGCCATGTAAGAGCCATGTTGACACTGTGGATGTAACAACAGCAACAACCATTGTGACAGGACTGGCTGTTTTCTTGTATTTGTGTCTTTGTTGATGGTATACTTGCACATAAACCACTACACTGGACACTGATGTGTCACTCCATACCAAATCCATAACTCAAAACGTACCGGTATGCTGTCCACCTAAGTGGACATGTAACAAACTCTTTGAAAAGTACATGTTTATAAAAATGAAGTTCAAAAATATTTTTTTCATGCCTAAAGATGAATAAAAATACTTAAGAAAAAAAAAATCCTGATTGAGGTTGTCATACTGTTAGATATTGCTCTACTTTGTCCAACACAGTGAAACGCCTAATAAACACTGTATTTCAGATCTCCATCTCTCACATAAAGATCTCCTTTTCTGTTGAGTGCCTACCCACAAGTAGGGCCTCAAGGAGATCCCAATACTGGAGTTCTAGGTCTTAAATAGCCACTATCTTTACTGTATTACTAATACACAAAGAAGGGGACATTTCATCCAAAGAATTCTGAAAAGACTTTTCGGACACGTTTGTGTGTGTTCACTGGTGACCACACTGTATATCGAATATGCCTATTCAGTATACACTGAGGTAGATGCAGGTATTTTCTAAAAGTGATTTTGTTGAAGTACTCGCTTCTTTAAAACAGGAAGGTAATTTAATTGAATATTAAAAGGAAGAAATGGTTAAACAAAGCAGTGTTTTAAAAATCAGAATGCTGCTTTGTGGAAACCGGTTCTGGCACACATAGCTGTTGTCAGCGACATGAAAAAGGCAGCGGTAGAGAGAGACCGAGGGGGAACAACGTGCTGTGTCTAATGTGACACCTATCAAAACTCAGTGTATAATTTACACAGGAAGGAAGAGCAACCCCTGAGCCCTGTCTGTCAGGAGGCAAGAAACAGCTTGTAGCTCCAAGCATTTCACAGTTCACAGATAAGCGAGGTGACACACACGCACACACATACAAGGGTACTACCAACGTCTTAGTCATCGCCCACTATCATTTTTTAAAATACCCTTTTCTGCTCTGAATGATACAAGAAAAGTGATGAAGTATGATTAATACTACAGTAGGCTACTAGTTTCCACTGTAATTAAATTTCCACAATATGTCACTGTAGTCCAACATGGTCAGACTCAGAGCCAAATAATATTAATTGTACCCAGGATTTATTTTTCATACATAAAGTATGCAGAAGCAGTAGTTCACAAGGACCTGTAACTGCTTTACTGAAGTCAAACTTCACCATGAAGTGCTTTTACTTCCTAGTTTCCACAGGCGATGAGAACATATGTAGACAGCGCCTCCTTGTGGTAAAAAAAAAAAAAGAAATTATTCCCACCATGAATGAACATAACCACCCACTATGATCCACAAGTCAATTTGGAGAATTCTGAGAATGAGGGTTGTCTGATGATGAGATCTGTGTGTTAGTTTGTTTATTTAATGTGTATTGAAGCTGCCACGTCACATATATAAAAATCCCAATGGATCTGTGTGGTGACAGAAATGATCATAGTGCTGTGGCTCTTGGGATCTCTAGATTTGGCTATCCTGTACATCCATACTGAAACATATTAATAAATACTAAATTGATCTGTTTCCATTGTATGTACATGTATTCCCCAGAGGAACAATCCTAAGTAGTTTAACGTCTATATAAGTATTTATGACGGATTGCCTTGAAATTTAGTGCAGGTATTTATGTTACCCAATTGTTTTTAATAACTTTTTTGTCATTTTCTAAATGGTATTTCAACAAAAAGCAAAAGTTTTACTGTAATTTATATATGTTATCAAAAGAAAACGTGTTCATGGCATGGACTGTATCCAAAAGATGGAAGTAGCCACTGTGATGTCACTTTTTTCTTTCTTCCTTTTTTTGGACTCGCATTTTGAAGCCTCAACATTTGCATTTGCTCGCACCATTTTAATTTGTTTCGGAGCTATGAGTCATCAAGAACACCAAATTATAAGCCAAAGTTAGCAAGCTTGGTTAGCAAGTGCTAATTAATGCTAAGTAATAAAATTCATTGGACAGTCTGTATCACAGAGCAAGCTATATTTGTGAGATTTGTGTTTATTTAAAAAGTTTCAAACAGCTGTCAAACTTTCCCTGAGATTGCTGCTAATAGCAACTGTTGTCAAGCTTAAGCAGAAGAAAAAAGATGCACCTGATCAACATATCTGCCTGACATATTAGCATTCACATTGCAAATTTCATAATGTCCTGATTTTAGCATTCAGTATATATAATACAGTACAAAACTGCTAGCATCACAAATATAAAGCAATTGGAAAATAATCACTGTACCACAACCTCCTGCTTCTTAGACTGAAACCTTATTCAAGCCTTGGGACTTTTTTGTGGCTTTAACTTAAACTGTGTGTTAATACAGTTTGTCCCTGCTTCTGTGAACTGACAGCGAGCCACTTATCTTTATTATCACGATGATAATTAATGACCAACACATTTTTCTGCTTCAGACTCGTGGTGCCTTATCACATGAAACTAGGCTTTTAGATGATAACACAGACAGCTGTGTAAGAACAGAGAGTGTAGTTAATAGCCTGAGGCGCTGGTGTGTGAGAACACATTGATCTAGCACAGAGCAAAACGTACCCCCAGAGCAGTTCTAAAGAGCCTCTGGCTTATATTTATCAAGTCCCTTCGACAGGGACTGCTGAACTCGGATCAGTGGTTAAGTTACGCCACCATTAAAACTTCAATAAAGCTGCGAGACTAAAATGGGTTCCAGATCCCGGCTGTAGCATAGCTGACTTTCACAGAACGTAGAACATAAAAACAAGAGATCAGAACATCAGTGAGCATCTCATAAACAAGGAAATCATTGTTTTAGATCAGCTTCACTCTTAGATTTGAGGGCTAATAAAAACACACAAGCTCTTCATCTTTATTGGTCACACTCTGATACTGCACACCTATGCAGCCTCCCCTTTCCCCCATGCAGCTGAACTGATTACATATTGTGTGGTAAAAGGGATATATTTACATTTCATGTCAACTTCAATTGATCTTTCTTTTTTTGGCATCGGTTTGTTTTGGGGATTTTTTAACAGATGGCCAAAGACTATTTATAAGTGCTGCTAGATGAGATGGCTGAAGTTTTGGCTGAAGGTTAAAACGGGGAAGTTTACCCAGAAGAAGACATACAGACACTTGAACAGCAAGTCCCAAATTCTTTGAAAGGTTTGAGTATTTAGCATTTGACAACATTTATCCAGGATGTCATGGAAGTCGCGCAAAACTGAGTTTAAGGAGGTTCTCAGATGAAAAGAACAGCAATACTGCATTACGAAGCCAGATAAGATACAGCATGGTACTTACATAGTACTTTTCTGCTCTGTTTAACCCTTTCACACATGGTGGTCACTACAGTAGACAGAGGCTATTTTCTTTTATTTGTGTCAGTGTTGATGGTATACTTGCATATAAACCACTACATTGGACACTGATGTGTCACTCCATACCATCCACCCACTCCAAAGGTGATGCTGTCCACTTAAGTGGACATGTAAAAACTATTTGGAAAATACATGTTTAAAAAAATGAAATTCTCAAATCTTTTTTTCATGCCTAAAGATGAATAAAATACTTGAGAAAAAATCCTGATTGAGGTTGTCATTCATGCCTTTCATGCATGTTGTCATAATTCAATGCATGAAAGGGTCAATATGTAGTACGGCATTCAAACTCCAGTGGACTAATCAGGGGAAATTGAGATTTCAGTATCTTACCCAAGGATACTTCGACAAGCCACTGACCTTCCGATTAGCAAACAACCCCCTCCAGTTAGGCTCATATCATTATGGCCACCGACACATTATATTATGGATTTATTGTGATCCTGCCGTGGATCTTTATGCCTTTAGTGAAATACATCCTCAGTTGCATTGATGTCCACCAAATTGCAGAAAATTTCACTTCTTTACCTTCAAAAACTCCCACTACACCTGGAGTGTTCTGCACTTGGATGGATGAATGAGTTTTTCGTTCACTGTGGAAATGATCCTCCGCTCATCCACAGCTGCTGTCACCACTTCAGCGTTTTTATTCAACCACAGGAAATAAAGGTCGAAGCCCATGTCTGACTATAAAACAAATTTGAATCTGACTAGATTCACAACTAAAATAAAAATAGGGGGGAAAAAACATGTTTCTTTCCAAGAAAGCACAAACATCATTGTAAAATTCAATTTCTAACTTGTTGCATTTTGATGACAAGAGCTAAAAAAAATAAAAAAAAATCCAGAGGCAGTGATATATGAAGGGTTTTTTTAGTTTTCATTTTTATGGGCATGAGGTTTAAATTATGTTAATAGGAACTTAGCTGCAGACATAAAAAAGGCAGTTGAGGTTCTCTCCTGATGGGACGCGTTGACCTACATAAACTATAAATCTTTGGCTCCATCTAGTGGAGTTGGTGAAAACATTCATTTATTTTTAACCTTTGCTTTCAGCTTTAGAGATAATGAAAAATTGAATACATCTGTAACTTAAAATTGGTATTCCAAGCTACATGAAAATGAACTTGAATGTATTAATACATGAATGTATTAATAGATATATGTAGGTGTATTATATAACAACTGTTTGAATGTCATTATTTGAAGAAAGACTTCAACCTGCAATCCCATTCAGCGTTAGAGAGGATTAAAATCCCCTCCAGGTTTAATACCTCAGCTTTTCTGGCACTTTTTACTTCCTAATATTAATTTGTGTCATTTCAGGATTGTTTTTAAATATATTTTAGATTGTGTTACAACTTTAGGCATCTATTCATGATCCCTTCATTGGCTTTAACTTTAGATTTGTATCGCCCTTTATTGTGAGACGTTGCTCGGTAGCTTGCAATCATTATCCTGATGAAAGGTGCGAATCGTGCTTCACCTTTGGACCGGTGACCTCAAATGATCTTCAAGCGACCTTCTTGATTTTTAAAGCTGAATCAGCACCTGTGGGTGTTTTCACTTTCTGTGTGCGACTCATCTTGAGCAGATATCCTGTGTCAGCTTTCATTCTGGGTAAAGCTTTGTGTGGTGATAAGCAATAAAGATGATACACAGGCTTTACCTGGCAGATTAGCTCTCAGATTTTTATAATTTACTTGGGAAAGCTTTATCCCTGTGACGCCAGAACCAGGAAATTATACCAAAGAAGTCAGCGGGAGAAAAACAAAATGACGCTGATGATGTCGAGATCACAGAAACTCAAGTATCTGACAGGACAGTAGCATGTTAACCCCGTAACCTGTAAGTGGAACAGTGTAAGTAATACTGCCAAATGAGTTTAAGCAGACGCCAACATAAAATGTAAGTGGCAGACTTTTGAACTTTATTCTTATTTTTGAAACACATTATTTATTTGTCATCATTATTCCAGTTATAATAAATGCATAACAACCGCTTCAGAACATGTTACTTGGACATATTTTGGACAAGAGAAACAGTGTGGCTGCCGCCTCGTTTTTCCCCTCCTCATTTATATACAAAGAGAAATATTTTGCACTAGATTAATCCTAACATTACCCACTCATTTGAGAGGGAAAATCATGCAGCAGAGCATCAATTCACCAAAAGATCAGAATATTGCTGAAAGAGGCTTTAGTGGGATATGATGAGAGTCGAAAAGATAATAAAAAAAGTTTGGCAATTCTCAAGCTGTCACAGTTTAGGCTAAAAGCGATGACACACACACACACACACACAAATATTATTTTCAAAAATAAAAAGTGCAAAAGGCAAATTCTCCACTTGGGATGATTTAAGAATTCAATGATGGCTGAAGAAAACCTTTTTCTAAACCCAGATCCAGTTTTGCAGATTCATAAATCATACTGTACAGAAGTTCTTCAAAGTGCAAATATTCTGAATTGGCATAATCTGGTATATACACTTCTCTTTTCTTAATGACAAAAATAATAATTAATTAAACAAAACAAAAAAAAAGTTTATTTTTCTTTGTCCAGTCAGGCTCCATATTCAAGACGCAACAGCGTGTCCCCAGACTTCATCGCCGTCATCGCACTCACTGGAAGTCACAACGTCAGCTAACATTGATTTATTAAAAAAAAAAAAAAAAAAAAAAAAAAAAAAAGGGAGTCACATCACTGAAAGCTTCTCACGCCATGAAAAGAAAGAGGAAGAAATCCTAAATGTAATCAGAAAAGCTGAAACCTCAGAGAGATCCGTGTGTTGGCTTTTGTCCGAGTCATGCAGGTCATGCAGAACCAGCTTGTCCAATAACAGCCATTTCACTCCCTGATGTCACAACTGGATCTCAGTCTCTGATTAAACTACTCAACTACGTCTACTTCATTATCACAGGACCTTAAAGCCACAATAATCGTAGGTCATTACAATTGAGTAAATTGCATAAGACTCGTGTATTTCAAGGAGTTTCTCCTCGAGCCTGGCATGTCGCTGCCCTCTATGTAAAAATGCTTATTATCGTTTTAAACTTCAACAGCACCGAAGCAGGAGATGCATACGAGGCCCGCTTTAGGGTCACTTTCTACTGATCTGACCGTAGCAGCCTGAAAACAAACTTTTCCCACCGAGCTCTCGTTGGTTAGTGCCTCTGTAGAAAACAGACACTGTTTTGAAAATGAAAAGGCAGCCGTTTCACTGCCGACCGAGATGAGGTGAACTTGTGCTGTGAAATAGTGAGGGTTGGGTTTTTTTTGTTTAACCCAAAAATAATAAATTAATTAATGAAAGCTTTTCATTTTTCTTTGATTCAAAAATGTTACAAAAAAAAAAAAAAAAAAAAAAAAAAAAAAAAAAAAAGGCTGATTAATGATTGTTATTGAAGGGAAAGGAGATTAAAAAAAAAAATCAATTCAGGAAATCTGCTGGTGCAAATGTTTCCATCGTTTCTAAGGGAAAGTCGCTGCAATGAAAAACAAGATAAACAAGAAGCTTTTATTCGAGTAATATCAGATGCACCGATATCAGCAGGTAACCCGTATCGGCTGATATTGGCTTTACTGACTGATACCAGGAATATCAGCAGATATTCAGTCGGTCACATGACTCAACCATGGAAAACTTCAAAGTTTTTCTGTTTTTGTTTTTTAAACAAGGAAGCTCTGTTTATGACACAGAACACAGAGGGAAACAGTAAAAGTAGAAACAGCATCAGTATGACTCGTCAATTTATTTATTTTTTAAAAACAACCACTTTTTTTGCATTTTAAATTTGCTTTTGTTCTCATTCCTTTCCCCCTTCACTGTTTTATAGTTGAATTATTTAGGTTTTCATACTGTAATTAATTGGTGGATAATGCATAAATATCTGTGGCTGTCATTCCTGATATCAGTCAATAGAGCCAATATTAGCCAATGCTAAGTTTCTGCCAGCACATGTTATCTGATATCGTTTTAAGAAAAGCTTCTGGTTTGTCATTAAAGGTTTCAAGCTCTTCATCACACATCCAATGTGACATCATCAGTAAATATTTGCCAGTGACTGATATCAGTCCAGAGTGCTGTTATTGCTGATGCTAATTTTTGGCACCTGTATTATCTTAAATTATTATAATAGAAGATTCCAGTTTGCAATTTCAAACACCTTCCATTGGCTCAGAGCCCCAACTTAACCGACTGAAAAAAAGGGGGGAAAAAGTTATATTATTTATTATATTTTGAGCCAATTCTAGCTAAGCAGAGCTTCGGTGTTCGGTTCTGAGTGCCCTTATAATGGAAACTGTTGCATAAATTTGATTTGAAGAAAATCTGAGATGACGAAAAAGGACTGGCGCTGTCAAACTGCTACACCAGCGTTAAATTAAGACTTCATTATAACACCCTAAGCTTAAATAATACGGCAAAACTAGTGCTTAGTTCAAGCTCAAGAGAAGTTCATGAAACAATCATCAGGGAATTTTTAAACACACCGCTAGTATTATTTTAATGTTTTTGTTAAATAATTAATGTATTTCATGCTACTTTTAACTACATTATTTTTAACATTAATGTGCCATGAATTCTATTCATTTTATAATAAAACCATATAAAGTAAACAGTGGTGTGTTTTAAAATTCCACGAGTAACTAAAAGGTCTGTCAGTTTGAATCCTTAATTCCTGTTTGTTTCAAGTGAGACAAACAAGGCTGTTGGAGGGGAAATCTGAATATCAAAGTCTCATAATGGGTTTTCACCTCCTACACGGTTTCTATTTTAAAATTCCAAATGTTACTTTATAGTCATGAAGGTTTTGTGATTCAGCTTTAAGCTGTTAACACTGCTGTCACCGCATGGCATCACATAAACTAGCTTAGAACTGCCAAAGCTATTTTTATGTACATCCTACACTGTTTTGTTGTGCTTTGTGAATAAATGTTAACTCTTAAATTCGCCTCAGGCCAGGTTTGTGTGACACATGAGCTGGTCTGGTGTTTCCGTCACATGATCCAAGAGAAGACAGTGTGAAAAGCTTTGAATCAAAGGAAAATGAAGTGGGGGTGGGGTGGGGGGGGGGGGGGGCAAAAAGGGCCAGGGATGAGACGTGATCATCAAAGTCGGATTTTTCAGCTCAGCTCTGAAGCAGCTGCTTCAGAGCTGAGCCGTGTTTTACTTTTAATGAAACTGGTAACTCTTTCTCCCTACATCTTTTCCTCCATTCCTTCCCCATCTCCTCTCTTCACTGCAAGGCTCTTTAGTCAGGTCATTCAAGGGGGAGGGAAGGACGTTCACATTGGAATGGAGCGGTGACGGCACGGAGAACCTGGAGGGAATGAATTCCACACATTAGGGGCGAACAGTGACAGTTATTAAACATGAGAACATATCTGATCTGCAACTTCCTGTCTGTAAGTGCATCAGTACCACCTTTAAACTGCACATCCGTCCTGATGACCTTTATCTGGACACTATGTTTCTCACACACTGTACAAACTGGCACTGTCCACTGTCAGGTGGACACTGTAAACATTTCTACACTAAACATGAGTCGTGAAGCTTCAGCATTCACGACCTTGAACAAAGAACCTCAGGGCTCGTGTGACTATGACTTCCGCTGACTAAATTGTGACACTTCCAAAGATAAGAGATGTTGTGACGTTGGCTCTAGATTTCAGCACATGGTGTAAAATGATCACTGAAACTCACTGTGGCGTGGTGCAGTAACCCTGTACTGGTCCCGTGTAGAGCCTGTGCTTTACTCCAAGTTGTCTACACGCTGCAGCTGTTTACTGTTTAGGCGGTGCCAAACATATATGGACCAACCAGTTTGTGGGCTACTCTTACTTGTGTTGTTGTTGGCCCTTGAACCAGCCACAGAGCAGACAGAGGTTCTAACATAACCGGCTGAAGTGAACCCAGGAACACACAGAAGTGTCCACTGTTCAGCACACTTTTCAATCTATCAGCAGGAGCTGTGTGCTGCTGGCTTTTTGGAGAATGGTGCGTTTTTCTGTTTTTAAATGACGATCATCTGTAATTACATCATGAAAGGATTACCATGAATGGGGCTGTGTCTAATTTTAGAACTGACAAAGATCACCTGAGCTGAAGATAATAGCTATGTGCTGCTTTAAGCTGCGTTTAACTTGGAAAGCAACTCTCCTGTCTCGTTCTCTTCCAGGTACAGATCCTCTGTACGGGTGCAGCTGCTCACCAGGCTTTAATTCTGCAAAGTGGCCAGTAGACTGTGTGCACGTTAGCATATGCTACTTCCGGTGCGGAAACTCCTGTGGGGAGCTTTGTTTCCGGTGTCCTATTCGCGCCTTGTTTACGGTCCAAAACAAGTTAAGCAAATGAATGAATCAAGCGGCGATTTACATTTCAATAGATGTCTTGGGCATATACCCAATATATCTGTAAATGATATTCATCGACTTGTCGATATTTTTTCCCCCGCGCCTCAGAGCAAAAGAGAAAAGGGATTTAAATGTTATATTTCTCAGTATCTGTAAACAGCTGTCCCTTGTTTATCGCGGGTGTTATGTTCTAAAAAATAACCTGTGATAGGTGAAATCAAGTAGCCAATTTTATTTTTTGACGATGCAAAACGTTTCGTGGACATCGTGGACATAACGTACTGCACTTCAGAGTCACACTGCTAGCGATCGATGCAGCGATTCTGTACTGTACAGGAGAGACGGCACGGAGGAGATCGTCTGCAGCGATCAGGACACAATGTGATGTAAAAAAATAAAATAAACATGCAAACTTGCACTAAAAAATCTGCGAAACAGCGAGGTGAAAGGTGAACCGCGTTATAGCGAGGGACCACTGTAATTTTGAAGGTAAGTCACAACATACCCTTCGTAAATACTAATGCATAGAAAACGTTACCAGCAATCGTTCATTTTTTGTGTGGCTTTTTTTCACAGTTTGTTGACATGCTGTGTAGGTGTGTACTTGACTAGCTGATATCGACATAACAGGGAAACATCTGGTTTGACTATTCTTCACCTGTAGTTTGAATGCTGAACATTTGCCTGTTTAAATCATAATAACTGTCACTATACAGAGATGTGCTTCTGAATGTGGACGATGTGTCTTCTGCTGCAGTAATGCAGTTCTGCTTGTGTTGAGTGATGTAAACAACTGATCGATCTAAACTCTTTAAACGTCAAAATTGATCATTAGATTTTTTATGACACAACAGTGGCGAGTGTTCCCACCTTCTGCTCTTTGTAACTTAACGCGATCTTTCCGTTTTCGAGTTTTGGAGATGATTTTGGAGTATATCTTCGCAGTAGCGATTGACCGCAAAGTAAAGCTACCGGAAATGTACAACCCCACATCTGGTCTCAAACCAGGAAGTTAGCATTTTCTCATGCACAGGGTCTATCAGCAGCAGCGAGGTGCTGAGACACATGTCACGAGTCTTGGCTGGGTTATTCGTTCACTCAGTTCCCACAGCTCCCACAGCTCACAGCCACAGGGGAAAAAAAACTCTGCATGTAGGTCGACCAACAGTTCCGCTGACATGCCATGTCTTTACCACAGCCACCTGTCAGCTCTGCACCTACCACATTCACGAACGAGACCCTGAAAGACTCTAGTCCTGACTTCATCTCATCAAACCTCCCCAGTTTAAGCTGGAGCTGTAAACCAAACACCTAGAAAACAAATGCAGATCTGAATACTTCACATACTGAAAAACTCTGATCCAGTTGAACAGAGCCAGCTCAATACAAAGATTTTGATACCTTTAGTAGAGGAAGAAGAGGCGTGTTCTATGAGATGTGGCCATGTTCTCTGACATATTGCGAACTTTTAGATAGTTCACAAAACCTCTGAAGAACAGCAGGAGACCTGTGGGAGAGAGAATCATGAAGTCACTCTGACACGGAGGCTTTTTGGCTTTTAGGGACGATTACTGACTGCAGCGCACTCACCGAGCAGCAGGAAGATCCACCACAGCCAGTACTGACCGTTGAAGTAGCCAGTGAAGTAGTCTGAGAACTGGACACACACAGGAAGAGAGAGTTTGGCTTTAGTGTTATCAGAAGGAAACAATTGCTGTGTCTAATTTGCTCTTTATACAAAGTGACGCTCTCTCATAAAGTCCATTAAAAAATACAAATCCCACATCGATGAAGCCTGACCAGCAGTCATGTGCTCTCACACTATAGATTAAAAAAAAAAAAAAAAAAAAAAACAGTTATATGAGGACCGGGGATGGTATGAAATCTGCTTACTTTGACTAGTGCATGAATGAAAATATTGCTAAATGTGTTGTGTGGAAAATGACAGCTGTGTATAAACAGGGCAATCTCTGAAAACAGAAATATGACATTAAAAAAAAAAGAAAAAAAAAAAAAAAAAAAAAAGTCAAACCTCAAGGTCACCCTAACACACACACACACACACACACACACACACACACACACACACACACACACACACGGGTAAGGGCATGAGTGTGCAGATATTAACACAGGATGCAGTTAGCATTGTTTTTAAGTGTGTTTAATGTCCCCCTGTGAGTTCTTCCGCAGCAGCAGCTGCAGTTCTATCAGACGCCCAAATCAGACTCGCTCTCGATATCTCAACCTACAACAATGAGACAGGAAGCACGGGCGTCGCAGGTCCTGAGCTTACTCTGAACAGCTCTCAGGGCTCTGCTGGCCTCTTGGCCACGTCATTCCTGGGGGAGGTTTTTTAATCCCAGTGAGACTTTTGACCTTCACAAATGAAAAGATATAATAATAGCAACAACACTCTGCAAACTTCAAAGACATGTGCAAAGGAAATGAAACATCACAAATACCACCACCAGCTTGAGAGCTTTTCAGCTGCAGCTCCCAACTGATATAATAATGCTCCTTCTACTGCGAGCACAATTAAACTCTCGCCTGTAGACCACATTAGACTTAGTCTTTGTCAACCCAACTGATGAAACTTCCAAACAACAAAGAATATTACAGATTTATGTCAATCTTTCGCGTTTCAAAGCCAGAACACCAGAATGACTGAGGATGCAGATCAGCAGGTCGTCTGCTCAGTAGCACGAGCTGATTGTTTGCCAGAGGCTGGTAATGGTATGAACACTGTATGAGCCTCTGCAGTAGTAGTTGTGCACAGAGGAGCAGAGCGTATGACATTGCCATTTTCCCCCCATTACCTACCAACCTTGTGTTTAACATAAAAGGGCTATGAACTCTGGGTAACACCCTTAGACAAACTATGCAGGAATGGTGATTTGGAGAGAGTGCGTAAAGGACTCAGAGTGTCTGACAGAGAAACCTCATTTAGTTCACGGCTTGGCAGCAGTACGGTCCAAAGCCCTCAAGGTCAAAGTCTTTGGGTCTACGACACTGAGACTCGTCCCCAAAAAGCTAATCCTGTAGCACTGCTCAGAGGTTCACGTGGTTGTATAGGAATTTCTTTTATTTATGTATTGATCACATTATTTTATTGTATAATGCCTTAGCGCCACTAGATTTTAACATGTCTCACACTCATACAGTTAGACAGATGGTGGGGGTCTGGTAAGGAAGTTGGGGGAAGCAGACAAGTCCACAGGAAGAATCTTTTCTCTCTTTGAGGACTCTGGGAGGTAGCAAGGGAGTGTGAACCTTAAGGTGTGAAACAGCTGTGTACTGCCTTTTGTTCCTGGAGAAGGTATTTAACTGAGAGCCATGCTAGGCTCAGTGAGACTCTGCTGACCGTCTGCCCCACGATCATGCAGGCTCTCCACCAAGCTTGGTTTTCTGTTCTTTGTTTGTGATTAAAGAATGTTAGCTACCGCTCACCGCTTGTCTGCAGGCTTTATTTAATGGAAAACATCCACAACATGGTGTAGCTGTAGGAGAATAATATTCAAATGTTCAGTAATGGCTGCATTCTCATTCACTTAGATATAAGTTTTAAAAAAAACAAACAAACTGCACAGATTCTTTCCAAGATTGCTGTTGAGTTGCTCAACTTTTCGTTAAACCCTGATCCTCGTGTGTAACACTGACCTCCATCGTTCAAACACAACAAACAAACAGTGGAAAAACATACCCTGACAATGAGAATCCACTTGATGAGGGAAAGGCCGAAGCCGCAGATGGCCCCATAGCGCCCCGCAATGGTGTTGGTCAGACAGAACGACAGGCAGAACCCGATCCAGTTGAACAGGAAGGCCACTGAAGGAACATCAGGAAGACTTGTTTTTATTTGGGCATCTAAGTGACTTTCACTTTGAAATCAGCAGTGGATTTTTTTTAAATTATATGTTAAAAATCTAAAAGTAACAACAGTCTCAGTGGATTTGAGCGTCTCTCTAAATGTTTATCCACTGAATTATGAGTGAGACTCGAGGGTTAATTCATCTGTTATCAGGGAGTCACATGCTGTTTTACGAGTGTGTTGCAATCTGGGCAAAGCAAACAGAGCTGCTACCAGGTCTCTTTACTTTGCACATAAATAAGCAAACAAAAGAAAACACGAGACTCACTAAAAAAGGCCAACATGAAGATCCCGTCGTTACCCACTCGGAGCTGATCGGCGTCACTGAAGTCGTCTCTGGGAGGGAAGTCATCATCCTTACACGGACACACACAGACGTACAAATGTTATATTATTTTAAAAGTCATAATGTATTTTGGAATTAGTAAGTCACCTTAACAATAACCTTTAAAGTGCTGATATAACGTGCTCAGAGCATAAATTCAAGTTAACTGAAATGCAGTTTTACTTGTTCTGAATGGGAAGACTCAGAGCTGGTAGAAATAAAGCCTTTCAGCATTTACTTTGGTCCGGAGTGTCACAAGCGTGGGGTAGTCAAGACAAAAATTTTCTGGCATGCTTTGAGGTAGGGGTGGGCGATATAAACGATATACGATAGAAACGATATAAATTTGGCCAACGATAGAGACTTTGACTATACCGCTCTATCGCGACAGCGCATGTTGATGATGTCATCAAGCTGCGCCTGTTTTGGTCGAAAGCATCGCAGTGGCTACAACCATTATCATCTGCAAATTATGCCGACAGTCATAGCAAAGAGATGAAGCACTTGTGAAATATGGGGAAAGCCAAAAACTGCGCTTCCTCCACTTCCGTAACATTGATTCATTAATGTTGAATTCTCTCGCAGCTGTTCTATTCCCATGTTGTTACACTATATTAATAACCAACCTCATATTGTGGATGAATAATCTCAGTTGTTCTCCTGACTGAAGTTTGGCCCGTGTATAGCATCTTGCTATGCGACTGCATTTGTCCCTGACCACCAGAATCCCTCACGTTAACTTTTAATAAGTGGAAAAAAAGTTGGCGTTCATCCTCCAGCTTCACTGTGCTAATGTTATGCTAACATACATGGTACAACATTATATACCAGGTAGTCCAACTTCAGTAACCCTGCAAACGCCACTGCTGTTTAGTTTTCTGTCTTCATTTATGTCGGAAGTGGAAGCAGAGCTGTACGTTTTAATTTGTTTCAAAATCTCTCAGTCAGAACATGGTATGTCATGTTTTTAACTCTTTAACTCTCAGTGTTCGTTTGACTTTGGGACCTGAAGCAGACGGCGCTTTGGACCCAGATTACGCCGCGAAGCTCCTCACTACGGCAGCCGTAATGCTCTGACAATCCATCAAGCAGTGCGGCTTACCAAAGTTGTACTAAAACATTTTTTAACAGATTTCTGCACGCAGAAATCAGTTCGAAGTCAGTAAGCACAACCAGAATTCATACATAAGGCACACTCTCGATTTTTGAGAAAATTAAAGGATTTTAAGTGTGCCTTATAGTGTGGAAAATACGTTATACAGAAGAAAAGAATATATCGTGATATATATCGTTACCGCACGTGCTTCAGATTATATAGCGCTTCAGATTATATCGCGATATGAATTTTAGGCCATATCGCCCAGCCCTACTTTGAGGTGAACCACACCCAGACCAAAGACCAGTAACCACAAGAATGTTTCAGTGGAAGAACTTTAACCCAAGAATAATAAGAGGGGATCTGAGAGGGCGACCGTGTGTGAGCAGGGCTCCTTACCCGTGGCATCACCTCCACTGCTGAGGCAGCCATGGCAGCTGCTTTGGCCTTCTCTGCTTCATCGTATGTGGGCAATGAGGTGGCAACGCTGTAGGGTGGCGGCACAGGGAAGTCACCTCGGAAACTAGTCTCTGTTGAGAGAGAGGAGGAAAAAAGTAAGAAAAGGACAGAAAGCACGCAGGATCAAAGCGGAGCTGTGCACTTCCTATAACGCTCTGAGACCGTCCTGGAAACTAAAGTGACTCAAAGCTACAAACACTCCAAATAGTCACCACAGAGCTGCAATCAGACCAAACTCTGTGTGCAATTAAAGTCAAATTAGTACCAGGTGGTGCTGCAGCATTTGCTCCCAAGTCGATGGAAGCGTATGGAGGTGGTGCCGTGTCCACTGCCTCCCCCTGAGTCCTCACGCCCGACGCTTCCCCTGCCGCGGGGACTGGGGTCGGGCTCACCTGAGTCTGACTCTGGTCCTGGCCGGATGTGCCGGGCTGGGCTGTGGCAGAAGTGCACGGCTGTGGCTCGCTGGCGCCGGCCTCCGAAGAGTCGTCCTCATTGTGCAACTGAATATAACAAGAAGCAGATCATCAGCCAAAACCAATGCTGCTGCTCAAGCGGAATGCACACATGCACACACTCTCGTCCTACATCTCTGAAAGACTTGAGAAGAAAGCACCAGAGTGTTGGCAGTTTCAAAGTCTGAAAACTCCAATTCTTCTGACTGCATAAAAACAGCTGCCAGTCGACTGAAATAACAAACCAGAAAGCAAAAGATTTCAATATTTTCATTCATGTATATGTATGTGTATATATATATATATATGAATCAAAAATATATATATAAATCAAACTCTGGTTTCGCTCTCAAAGGGAGGCCCAAAGTTGGGAAGCTATGGCCAGTCTAAACAAAAAACACGCACCTATAGCAATGTACGGACAAGTTAGTTGTTGTATCAGTCAGGTAAACATAAACAAACAATCTGAACATGTATGTTTCAGTCTCATTTTGAGTGCTTTAGGTTGTTTTCAAATATAAGCGTCTGACAGAAGAAGTTGTCAGTGTAACACCAGAGTACTTGTAGAAAAATCAAAGCTCAGCGAGCTGTGAAACAACAGGGGTAAACAAAGTGTAAAAATGACATGTTTTTTGGATTCCGTCTCACTAATAAAGGTGAGGCGGTATGGACTATTTGCTGAAAAGTTGTGGCTAAAGGGGGCAACACTTCAAAGTGGAATTATTTTTTTTACTTTTTGGTGACCTCAAAAAAGCAGCAAATGCCAGTCCTCCAGAGAAAATGTATGGAGTCAGGATGTTAAATCCGTGCATAGCTACTAGGGCTGAACGATATATCGCATTTGCGATAATATCGCGACATGATCAAGTGCAATTTTCTAACCGCAAAGGCTGCGATTATACTCTGGACATGTCCAAATTCATGGGCTGCATCCTCCTGAGGCCGCATTTGTAGACCGATTACGTCACAGCGACGCGCCGAAGGCTGTCCAAATTACTACCATATCCCAGAATTCATAGCGCGGCCCAGCCAAACTCCAGTTTCCAGCAATGGCGGCCGCTACTAAGTTTTAAAATTACTCATACTAATCTTTCTGGGTCACAAAATAAACTTTTAACATATTTTCAGGCGAGAAAGTAGTTGTGTAAACATCAAATATCTGCTCGGTTTATCAAGATATCCCATATTTGCAAAAGTGCTTCGACGTTTTCAGAGGCGTCTGCTACCCACCAGCTCGACAGCTAGCCGGGAGCTCGAGGGTTACTGATGCGGCCGAGAACGGCACAACTCCCGGCACATCATTTTCAGATCACCGCGGAGTTTCGCTGCTCGGGTTAAACGTAATATATAAGTCACTTAGACAACCTAAAAATGTTATTGTTGGGCTTTTTTCAGTGTTTTGTTTGTTCGTGAGTAAATCGGTTTGGCTGAGATTAAAGTTATTAGATTAGATAAAATAAAACTTTATTAATCCCCCGGGTGGGTTCCTCCTTGGTTTTCACACAGCTGACTAAACGTCAAACAGAAAACTTATTAAACAGAAGTATGAGACAGTCGAGAATTTACGCCAGTGTCTGGTTATATTTTAGATAGCAAGAAGCAGACGGCCGAGTTTATTAAACTCCACCGAGACAGCGGTGACGCTAATCAGAACTAGCCTTCTGATTGGCTAGACCGTCCAATTTCACGCCTTTAAATTTTAAAGGCGTGTTTGTGTGTGTGTTTATACAATTGCTATTATGTTTGCACTTTATGTGTAATGTTACTGACTGCAGAGATCAGTAAGATGTGTGTATTTTTTATTTATTAGTTTTATTTATTTAATATTATTTTTTAATTGAATGACTGTCTAGTAGTTCACAGATGTCGAAAAACTGAGTGTGGTAAAGCCACTGATTTTTTTTATGTATATTTCTGCAATCTGCACATTGTACTGACTTTCATTTTAATGTTTACACCAGGGTTCCTTGTCAGCACTTTATGCTCAGATGTTTGTAAGCTAAAAATAAACTATTGTGTATGTTCAAATATACTGTTGTGATTGAAGAAGTTAAATAAAAATGTCAGTCATCAATTCATGCATCACCTCATGTCATCATAACAGAGGTCTGTCTTCCAGGAAAGAACAGTTTAAAATTAATGTAATATAGCATTGGCCATACTATATGATGTATTGCTTGTCTTTGTTTAATAATACAGAAGACAAAGACCTTAAAAAATAATTGCATATCGCATCGCAATCGCAATATTGGGGCAAAAAAAATCGCAATTAGATTACTTTCCATAATCGTTCAGCCCTAATAGCTACTAGTTTTCTAACTAAAATGAAAATTTAGAGTAATCAACTAGTGTAAAAGTAAGAAAACACCCAGAGTGTGTGGCTAACATTAGCTCTGATAGCACTACAAATTTAATATTGGGCACATGTGAGTTAGTTCTGACACTGCATACATACAAACAATCCAAAAACAGCTATACTATGCTAACTGTATGTTCCATCTTGCTTACCACTTCACATTTATGTCTGTTAGCACTGGGAAGCATTGCCAGGGCACCCACACCACTGCTTCGGAACATGATGGGTGCTGACATTAATAATTAGTTATGCCTTTAGCCCTTTCAAAAACACAGATAAAGTTAAATACTGTATTACCCCAGTGAACGGTGATTACCACTCTATAGGAGACTTTCTTAGTGGTGGCAGGTTCCATTATTCTTGCTTAGTTCTAATTCCTTAGCTAAGCATTACAGACTAATCCTTGGTCTTTACCCTTTGGCATCTGTCAGAGCTGTACTCAATGAAAGCTAACACAATCTGAACCCTAAAGAAATGAACTGCTACAGTATGTAGAAGCTTAAGAAATGTTCAATTACAGTGATATCCTTAGCCTGCATGTAAGGAGGAGTAAAATGAGTAAGAGCAGTACGGTTTGCCCTAAACAGAATGTTTGACACAGCAAGCACAGATACATAAAGCCACATCAATATGTCAACAGAGGAAGGTTTCTGGAAAAGTGATCTACATGTAATAAGTTAATGACAGACCACGCGACATCTGAGAGGGTCATCTACAAGCCTAAGCAGATTTTTTTTGTCAGGTCTTAGAGCCAAACACCTTCTGAAATTACAGATGATGGTTACAGTATAACCGAGAGGGAATCACCTCCGCCCCTCTGTTCCAAAAGGGCATCCATTAGAAAGTTCAATCTAGTCAGCTCCTGGCCAAAGGCATAAGATTGTAGTTTTAGAATTAAGTAAACTACATGTAACTTTAAGGACAGTGCTACGTGACCCAGGATTGGCAGGATAACCTGACAGACTCATTGTGCGTCAGAATGCTGATAACCCAAAGAATAACAAAAGCTGTCTCAAGGTGGTTAAGCAAGTTTAGCTTGTTTAAAGTCCAAGAACAAATTCCCCAAGAGCACAGTAAAGTGCCTGTAATCAAAGAGGCAGAACCACAGGAAAAACACTGATCTAAGTTGAGCTGACAACTTTCACAATAATCCTCAGTTCTTGATTTTCATCATCAATATAATTATTGTAATAGCAATAGTTTGGGTGGATCACTATACCGCTGTTCTACAGGACCGTGTTTATATTAAAAACAGCAGAGCAATCGAAGGATCCAATATATTTCCACTGGTCACTTTGCACGTCAGTGGTGACGTCACCACAGTTCTGTATCTTTTATACCAGCGATAATATAAGAGAAGTGAAAACCAAGAAGTGAAGAAATTGCAGGCTTTTTTTTTAAAAGATTTTCCTCAGAAAGACAAACTTGCAACATTTCTCTGTATATGCTTCTGTACTGATAGATCATTTAAATGGTGGTAAAAATCACCACAATGGTCAACTCGTGTCTTCAACCTGCAAACAAACTCAAGAAGCACATCACCCGCCTGAAACACCATGCACCAGCAGATTTAATGATAGTATTGTTGTATGGTGCCATTCACTAGGGTGAGAGCCCAAAACTCCCATGGCCCACTAATGTTTAGGTCCAATCCTCTTGTTGAACCTTCATAATGTGTAAATGGAACTGCAATTTGCCAAAAGTCAGTTGGAACCTCATTTGTCACATATGAATATGAGGTGGGACAGCCATGCAAAAAACAAAGAAAGCAACTTAAATTGAACTCAACATACAAAAGTATGATGTTGAAGACTAAGCTTACAAAAAGTACAATTATTGATGAGATTATGATCTGTGTGATTGACACAATCAATGAATTTAATTTTAAATGATCACAATCGTCAGTAAACAGTTACAGTGATACCTTTAGTTGGGTGAATTGGTATGCTGTTCTGCTGACTTGTGTTGATCTAATAGGCAATAGAACACGCTTGCCTCTAATGTTTGAGCCAGATACATTCACCAAGTTTACAGTTAGCAAGAGCAGATTGATTTGATGTCACTGCAAAGCTTGAGGCAGTTTGGGTTTGACATTCAGCTTCATTACATGTCGGATTTATCAATTAGAAATATTGACTAAGCATGTGCCGATATCAGATTTTTACTTTAGGATTGAAAAGGTTTAAAAAAAATAAAAATTACAAACGCAGCATGTCATGATTTTCACTTCATGATTATTGTACTGAAAAAAAAAAAATCCTGATTAACAAAATGATTGCTTTATATGTAAAAAGTTGGAAGAAAAAAAAAAAGGCGGCAAACTTCAGTTGCATAGCTTGAAGCTATGCAAGTTTTCATTTGAAACTCATTTTGACTCTGCGTCAGCAGGACTGAATTCCACAATTCTGATAATCTGCTTAAAATGATGTTTTTGAAAGGCGAATCTACCATTTGAAACCTTTTCCATGAAGTAATGGTGGTTTTCGAACAGTGGTAAAACACCGCGACAAACAGGGGAAACACCCTTTGTGATAAGTAATGATATCACGCAAGTTGAAAAGCCAGAGGTGACTAACAAACCTAAATAGCTTCTTTAATAAGCACAGTCACAGTGAAATCTGTTGGTTTACCACACCGATAGACTTCTAAAAAACTAAGATCTTGGCCGTCCCAACCGACTTTTGAACCTCCACCAGCGCTGGGTCAGCAAACAAGTCAGGGAAGTGAATGAGCGGCCGACGACTGGCTCAGAATCAAGGACAAAGCATAACTGCACCCCCACGCAAGCACAGGGGATTACATAAGATCTTAACAACATAGCCACAAGCCTCCTCATGTGTCCAAATACACCCGAACCTCACAGCAGCAGTGCCCCATACCTGTAGTATTATTTAGAAAGGAAACAGAGCAAGAGATGACAGTGTAGGCATACTGTGATGAACACTGGGGTTTTATTAGTATATTTTTTGTTTGCTTTCACAAACCACAATATCAGATAACTTATCCGTTTGGCCACATCCAAGCCATCCTTGAGAATCCACTGTATTGTGCTGGAGTTTCAAAAAAAAACCAAAAAAAAGAACTTGGTGTGAATCGCTGCTTTGTTCAGGGCTGAAAAGTTAAAAAGGACATTGCTGATTTGCCTTGGCTCATACCGAATATGCTGTGGGATTATCAGCCATAATACCAGAATACAAGGCACAAAGCATACTTTATGTCCCAAGGTTCATAGCTGACTCCAAAGTTTTACCAACACTGCTGTTACAATACATTAACAGAAGGAACAAACTCCACATGCTTAGGCCAGTTCAACCAAAGAAGCCATACTCTGAGGCTGGCATCCATTAATGTTTTTGACTAACAGTAGTAGCATTAGTTTTTCCCTGCATTACTATAGAATTTTATGATTCTGCGAAGACATAATATAAGTCATATTTCTGAACAATTAGTTCGTTAACACTTATTTGTCACCGTCATTCCTTTCTCTTGATTCGTACCAGCCCTTTAAGCTGCGGTTTAAGCCGGAAATACAGCTTTAAAAAAATACAACCAGAGGGAAAAAAGGCCCTCTTACCACATTTAATATGAGCCAGCTACTAAATCCCTATGCTAACCACTTAACTTAGAGCTAAGCTTCTCAGAATTTATGCTGCCAAAAACCGTGTAACTACACCTGATTGATTGATTGATTGGTAATTTATTTCAACATGTGAACAATATACAAGTACATTTAGAAAAGAAATGAGAGAAAAAAAAATATACTATACAAATTACATACAAAAAAACATTCTGATTAATTTACATGTTTTAATGTACACATGTAACGACAAGTTAGAGAGTGTATTTTATGTGTGTAGCGCTATTAAAAGCATTTTCACTTAAACGGCCTTCGTGACTACTCTTGGCTGGCCAGCTAACGGAGGTGGCTAATCAAAGGCTGGGTACCATAGCAAAACCAATTTAGGGGAAAAACACAACACTTGTGAAAGTTTGATTTTTTTACGGCTTTTGTCTGTCCCACATAACGCATTTTAAATAGTCAATACAAACAATAAGCATTAATTTTTTTGGCAAGGGCCTGGTGCCTGTGACGAGTGGCAAGCCGAGCTATCAAACGGTGTTTTGATCAGCTTCCACTCACCACTTGGTATCGGCTCGCTGGGTCCATCTTCGACTAGGTTCAGCTGGCTAAACGAGCCAGCCGGTGAGAACTATCAAAAAAAATAAGACTTGGGTTTACTCCGATGTGTGAGTCACGGGCAAGAGATGTTGATTCCAGACACAACGCTGAAGAACCGGATTCTGAGCGATGAAAGAAATGGCTACAACCTACAATGCATTCACAGAAAAATACCGTTCTGTGTAAAAACCTTCACCCACTTTCAAGCTAGTCTAAAGATGTCACACTTCCGGTTAAATATTTCAAACTAAAATGTATATAATCTGTATTGCGCATTAATGTTATTATTACTATTATCGTTGTTGTATTCATTAATGCATATGTGATCTTCTACTTATCTAATTTACCTTACGTTTACACCTAAGCTTTAAGAGTTATTATTATTATTATTATTATTGATAACAACCATATATTAGCATTATATTTTCATTGTAAGTATAAAAAAGGTACAATTAATATAATATCAATATCTAATGCACTTGGCTTCTATCCGCGCTTGCTTTCAGCTGAATTGTTAGGCAGTTAATCTGTTAGAAATTCTTGGGAATGTGATATGTTACTGTCTTTTAATATTATTCAGTTCATAACGTTTTAAGATGGCTGTTCTACTGTCTGTTTTACTTTTTCTGTACCATTTCAGATGGCCGTCAACGCTCGCTAGACGCTTTATTTTGAAGGCGACTACCTCTTGTTCCAATTGTCGTTCGACCAATTGACTCCTTCCTCGGTAGCTTGATCTCAGATTTCCAAGGATTGAGAAAGGGTGATGACGCAAATACAAAAATAAATAAATAAATTTGACGAGAGAAACCACTAGGTGGAGCCAAATTCCTCTTTTATCTCTGAACCACAACGACCCATTTCCATCCATAAAAAACACCAAAACTTTAACACCATCCTGTTGCATGACTAAAAGCAAGGTGAACATAAAATAAGATCGTTATTCATGTTCACCAAAAACCCTGGAAACCTTATTGCTGCAGTTTAAGAAGTGAGACCCCTCCTTGTTTAACACAAATAAGCAGGCCCTGAGCTATCAAACACCCTTATCAATAATATAGATATCATCTCTGGTATTGGTATTGCATCGACACTGGAGCAATAGGAGCGATACTTTGTTTCAATCCTCTACGTTTAATACACTGAATTCTGTTAAATAAATTGTTGTTATTGGTGAGTCATCTCATCAATCATGACACACTGGTCTCCCTTACATAGACTACATAAATATCGGTATTGGTATTGGCATTACTGACTCTGTACTTTTGGATCGATACCAAAATTTGCAGTACTGCAAAACACTATCAAACACACACAGAGAGCAACCTCAGATAGATTTGACCCTCTTTGCTCCAGGCTGGGAGTGCATTTAGACAGCTCACTGTCTAAAAGAAACATTCCTCTATCCCCACCATCAAAAATCATGTTAAAATATATGTGTGTGGATATGAGCAGAGGGGAGGCGGGGTAAACTCTTTGCGTCCGTTCTCAAGTTTACTCCGTCATGTGGTCTCGCCTCCCCAGCTAATCCTGGATCAGCATTGGATTGGATCAGTGCATAACAGGCTCTGGTTGATACTTCTATCAATGCAAGTGCTGGAGTTTCAAGGATAAAGCACAAACAGCTTCAGATACTGTTGCAGGGTGACTTAAAAGCAGTAGCTTGGTCTCTCGTAGAAGCCTAACAGACCAGAAGGCATCATTAAAACAGAGCACTGAGGACAATTTGAGTCCAAATCCTCTTTTGATGCATTGTTAATAGATTTTTTTTCCCCTCTCCAAACTGCTGTACGTGCATTTTCCCTCCACACGTATCATTTTTAACCAAAGTGACTGGCTCTGCTGCACTTAACTACACATCACTACATCTGCCCTGATCTGTTGCATTATTACATCATTGCTGGATTTGCCAAAAAAAAAAGCAAAAAAAGGTTAAACAGAGCGAACAAAGAAGGCATGGAGGGGTATTGATGAAAGGCTCTTCTTGAATTGAATATTAATCCCATTCACTAAGAAGAGGGATTATTGTAGTACATGTATCAGTTAAGTGACTCATGCTGAGAGAGAAAGAGGATGGAGGGAGTGGGAGAGGTTGGAGAAACTTGTGAAAAAGGAAAAAAAAAAGGAGGGGTGGTGTAGAAGCATCATAGAGGTTTGGGCCCCGTGCAAGGCGATTAGCAGCGTTAAGGATGGAACTTGCAGCAGTGATGGATGAGTTCTTGTCTACACCTTTACTGCAGCAGCAGACCTGCATGAGAGTGAAAAACACTGGAATTCATTCGCCCAGCTCGCTGTTAGAACCCCACTTTTAGAGTCAATAACAGCCCTTCAGGACATCCATCACTGACACACACCCACACCTACCCACACACACACACCACCATCCCCACCGCGGCTGCACAGTTGGGATGTTGTTACTTGGCAACATCATTTCAAGGTAAATAGGTGCTATAAAAAGGTGTTATATAAAGAAACAGTGGGCATCTCTGTCAGATACTGCAGCTTTTCAGCGTGGCAGAGTCCCTCTCATGCCCCTGAAAGCTTTGCTGTTTCACTGGAGGTGAGCACTTTGTTAGATGCTGATAGAATCGTGCATCACAAGGGGAAGACATCTGTTTAGTTTCGCGAGGATACAAGCAGCAATTTAATTGCCAAGCTGCCGTGCATTTGGGGCTGAATTTGCATTTTATGTGTGGAGAAGTGGCAATACAGGAAGGTTTTAATATACTTCCAAATACGATGTATGCACTGTGAGAAGAATTGTTCATAATTCTTGAGCATATTTCATCTGAGGAACACAATGAAAGTTATTTACAGGGTTGTGGGGTGTGTTTGTGTGGGAGGGAATCTAAAAGGCGACTCAAACAACAATTTTAAATTGTGTTATCTAAACTTGCCAAGTAGGAGAGAAGATACATTCCTGTAGGTGTAAAACCACTGTTAAAGCCACAGCTAAAACTCCCAAGGTGCATTTAAGCAAGGACTCTCCATTAAACTTCTGTGTTTTAAAATGTGCAATAGGTTATTAATAAAATAGAGATGACAGTGAAAACAAAGATATTCAGACAATTTGGTGGGCTATTTACTAAACTCAGAGGATAGAAACAAAGTATCAGTCCTATCGTGCTACTATCATTCCGATACCAATACCAACGTTGGTATTGATACCATTTGGATTGATTTGCTCATCTTTAGGGCCCACCCAATCATAAATCTTCAATTTAACCAACAAACAAGAGAGAGTGATGTATTTCCTTGAAAATGTGATTCAAAAAACATGAATAACACAGGCTGTTGACTGTAACTTGCTAAGGCCAAATTATAGGCCTTAATTTGTAAAGACTGATGTGTGACCTACCTGCACTTGTATATAAAGTTCAATACAATAGGAGTAAATTTGGGTCACAGTAATGAGTAATATCACAAACTAACCACCTCTTATTACTAGACTGAATTCATTTTTATAGAAATAAATACATTTATAGAAATATGTAACTGCAGATAATTGTAAGTAATTTCAATGTGAATTTCTGTTAATACTGTAGCTCTTCTAGTATTGTGTGCAGTACCTTTGCACCGCTCCACACTTTGGCAATTCACTGCTCTGACATGTGGCGCTAACTTTGAGAATAATGACAGAACAGTTTTGGTTTTGATATAAAGCTTTTTTTTACCTGAATACTCAGAGAGCTGTATACAACTTCCCTCATTCACCCAAGCACCATTTTCTGCACCTAAGTTCCATCTGTCTAATAATCACACTCTGATGCTTACTAGGAGCAACTTGGGATTCAGTATCTTGGTATCCAGACTGGCCCAGGCAGGGGTTGAACCACCAACCTTCGGATTAGTGGATGACCAGCTCTAGAAAGTGAGCCCGGGCTGGTATTTGACTTATTTGACTTACTTTAAAGGTATTGAGGTAATGCTGTTTTAAAATTTCACCACCTGGGGGCAGTGTTTGACCAGAAATTTCTAGTATTTTTTGCCCATTCTGGTTGTAAAACACGTGAGAGTAAGGGGGGTGACGGTGCAGTGGTTAGTGCTCTTGGCTCAGTGTTGCTTCACTGACTGAAAGTACTGAATTTCAACCTCCTAGTGGGCTGGCACCTGAGTTTGTAGAGAATTTTGACTGTAAGAAGCAGAAGAAAATGGTTCGATCTAAGAACTATGAAAAAAAAACAGTTCCGGTCACCCTGTTATTTTCTTTTAGTGGCCCTAATTTTTTTTTACATGCTTCCTGCAGAGACATGAGTAAGTTAATTGAGGATAACAGGGAAGGACTGGCGACCTGTCCCCCTAAACTTGATGACAGCTGAGAAGCCATTGCTCCTACCTGGTATTTGCATGAACTCACCAGTCTAAAAGAAACATGCATTTCTTTGGTGCTGACTGTGGCAATGACCAACATTGTTTATTATTGTCTCCTTACTTCAGACAATGAATCGTAATTACCAATAATTCATACGCTTCCTGCTGTTGTGCCACATGTATAAACGCACACAACTCTTTTGCTGTGGGAGATCCTTAGAGGAAAGACTCCTACAAACAGCTGTAAGCAAACAGCTCATCAGCTCCTCTTCTTTTGTCAAAACCACATTGCACCCCCCCACACACACACACACACACACACTTCTTGGCACCCCTCTGCCTGCCGGTGCCCTGGGTGCTGTCTAGTTGGACTTTGCCAACTGGCCCTGCAAAAACCTGGACACAGCTTGATGCCACTTCAGGCTGGAGCTCAGGTTTTAAAAATACAAAATCTTCCTTTTGGGAATAATGTATTATTATTATTTATTTATTTTTTTGGTCTAATACACTATATCTTTGTTTCTTTCAAGATCCGAAGGAATGTAAATGTTTTATTTAAAATCATTTATTTAGAAGTTTCATAATGGCCAAGAACATTGTCAAGGCTTTGATAAGGGTGGACCGCAGAGACTGAAGCTCTTGTAGTGATAATCATTTATCAACAGGGCGCTTTAGTTGTTGAATACAGCAGCAAACTTATGTATGACCAGGGAATTTAGAACAAAGTAGATTGATTGTTGCATGGAGTCTGAAAGATGGTGACCTTTTATTAGCTAAACATATATATATATATATATATATATATATATATATATATATATATATATATATATATATATATATATATATATATATATATATATATATATATATATATATATAGATACATTTAAGCAGCATTTACACAGTAATAAGCTATTTACTGTAGGTATTTGTTTATTTGTTTATTCATTTAGAGATCAGAGTAATATTAGAATATTAGGATGATAATATTTTAATTTTAGTAGAAATGTAGTCAAAACTTTAACAGTATTATACTGTAAAATATACTTCAACTCTGCAAAATAGCTATTTAATGCTGGCTAATAAACACTGTAAAATGTTATAATGTAGCTTCACTTAAAAAACTGTAAACTCAACTAAAGTCACTGCAACCTCAATGGAAAAGTTATGCTAAGTTTTTTATTTTGAGTGTGTGGTACATACAAAGAATGTGAACCTTACAGTATGTTAGTTTTGCAACATGGTTATATTAAATTTAGGCAGTGTCACTATGAATAAGCTGACTGGACAGGTCTCTTTTATTAGCGCCACCATGTCTAAACCATAGCAGATCCAACTAACATCTTGTAAACCTTCCATTTCCGTCACAAATCATCATGACTGATTTACATTTCAACTAAATTCAAAATCGAAATACAAAACAGCCGAGACAATGGACAAAACAATAATAAAGGAGGATATGAAGGTAAACACTAACAGCATTTGCACTTGACATGGCAGAAGAGTTCTTGAGACACTATTGATTGCAACAAATATCCATGTAATTAAGTAAACTTACACTACTGTAAATTCAGACAAAAACACTAGCATCATTTAGGTAAGGACACCGTAATTGACAGGAAACCTTGTACAGGGTGTACCCTTCCAGCTGAGATAGGCCCTGCAACCCTGAACCGGAAAGCATTTAGAAAAATGGATGGATGGAGGTTGTTTGTGTTTCTAGTGCAACAGACACATTTCTTCCAGTGTGCCTGTAGCTACATTGTTGCTTTTTCGCATGTTCAGCTCACCTGCTGTGCACTGACTGAAAGACCCTCATGGAAATGCTAGCCATTTACTTGACGTGCTATTGAACGCATCTCATTTTTCTCCATAAATAGTACCAAAATTACACAGTTCTCTCTGGGAAGCTTGCAGAAAACGATTAGGAAAATGATTCTGACTACTACAACAACAACAACAGGATATTAAGTGTTTAGTAAACACAATAAATAGAAAATGTTTTGCTCATTGTATAATGACCTGAATTAGTGATGTATAATGTTCAGAAAAAGAGTTCACAAGGCATGTATTTATCTGATACACACTATGTAGATTTATTGAACATGAAAAAATTAAATGCTAAAAAGACATATCTTTAAATATAAACCAACAGTAATTTTAGTATGTATGCCACAGTCAACACAGGCAGAATAAAATGTCTTTTCAATAATAGTAACTGGGAGCTACGAGCAGCTAATTAGTGCAAAATGTGAAAAGAGAGAGCATTAATCACATGTGCACGCCTCTCCCTGTGTCTGCAGATGAGCGTGTGGGCGTATAAATGTGTGTTTGACAAAGAGAGGGGTGGTGGAGTAAATACAGTGTGTGCACTGCAGGTACTTAAAGTGGCCAGCAGAGTGCAGAAGAGACAAAGTTATCGTTCGAGGCGCCAGGTTCAACGTCACCATTATTTTAAAACATGCCATGTCTCAGTCTTTTGTTAATATAAGTCGACTTTATTTTGTAATCCAAATGTGCTTTTTTGTTAAGATGAATAAAAAGATGTTTTGACGGTTTAGAAAGAGTCAAAATTAGCATTATAGTTGTCTCAAAATACAAGGCTTTGTCCAGAAATGTATACACTGCAGCGTTTTTGCAGAGTTTTGCTTTGTCTTTGGAAATTGTTCACAGAAAAGAGCGTGCTGAGTGAATCACTGAGTGGAACAAACTTTAATAAATTCAGTCGGTTGTCGTTTCCTCATGCAGAGAGACTGCAACCAAACCAGGACGATAACAAGGACTTGTTAACCTTTCAGAGATGTATGGTGACATTTAAAATATACTTTTCAGTCTACACTGATCTTCTCCCTGGCAGCCACCGCTCACTTTGTCCTGATCATAATGAGTCCGAGGAATAGAAGTACTCTTATCACTGTAGGGATGAATTGAAAGAGAGAGAGAGAGAGTGCTGTAGGAAGATTTAAATTATTCCACTGCATCTGGCAGAGATGAATGTGGGCTGGTCATTTTTGGCAGTGTGAGAACTTCCTATAATGGTTGAAACTGACTGCACTAATTAGGCTTGCTGTGAGAAAACTTCACTTACACTTGAATATTTTGAATAAATGAAGCTGTCTCAACCAAGAGATCAAGTTTTTTTTTTTTTATAGCTAAGCAGAAAGTATCCAAACTGCAGGGCTTTAACGTCACAGTTCTGCTGCAGCGTGTTTAAATTGAAATCTCTTAAACACATTAAAATGAATATAATGTATAGACCTAGTCGTTGTGAAGTCATCCTTACCACAGTAATTAAATTAAATTCAGATTTATTTACATATGTTTTATACTAAAAGGTCAAATCTGTTAATGACAAGTTAGCCTCTCAGTAAGAAAAAAAACTGTCTTCACAGACTATTTTACATGAATGGGTCTTAGCATCAGGCTGTATCCAGAAAGACTAGACAGTCCTATTTTTATAAGCTGTGTAGCACGAACTCTTTGGAGCAGCCTTTTACATGTTCTCTTTCAGGCTTATCTATCTGTCTATCTGCCTCTGGGTTGTTTTTGAATAAATTATTGCCCAAACCATATTTTATGTCTGTGTTCAAATCCTCGTGAAACTGAACTATACAAGGTATCATCTTTAATGCTCTCTGCTGATAGGGTTAACTCACAAGCCCTCTTTCTGAAAGTGTAGTAGAAGTGAGTAGCGTATTTCTTGCTATTGCTGGTAGAACTGGAGTAATTGGCAGAGGTTTGTTTGCCTTTGCTAAACTTTACTTAAAAGTCCTTAGATTCAGTTACTGTAGCATGGCTAACTGATTGAGTGATGGAATATTTCTATTGAGATTGACCTAGAAATGATCCACCAGCCAACCACTGGAGCAACTACTGAAACTACTTTTGTCTTTTTACGAAATGCTGGTGGACATTTTAAGCCATTTGCAAGAAAATATACGTTTGGAAGGAGAGCTCTGATGACTTATTGGTCTTCAACAAACTTAATACTACACTGACCCATCACCCCACCTTGAACATATATTGTATGGTGAGACAATAACCTACCTGGGTAGTGTGCTAACTTGGAGATTATATATATATATATATATGTAGTGATGAACGTGGACACAAATTCAGTAGCTGGAGTCATTAGGTGTTTTAGGTCTTTCAACTGCAAGTGCTCTGTTTAGCAGCCTTTGACCAGCTGAGGAGAACTGTTCTTTCACATGCCCCAGTAACAGGCTATAGGTTTGCACTGCCACCTCCATCAGCAGCACTCCTCCATCACCCTTTTTTCCTTTTTCTGGCTTCCTCCATCTGCTTCTCTCAGGGCACTGTCAGCTCCATCACAACTACTTGCTTAGACATTTAAGCGATAATAATGAGTCTTCAAGGAATCCAAATTGCTTCCCCAGGTCCACACACATATTCTAAGGCTTGGGCCTTTGCTTGGGGATTTGGGTGTTCTGACAAATCTAATTGTCTGTTTTGGTGGTGGAAGGTACTTGACAATGGTGTGGCTGAAGGACTCTTGATGGATATTACCTTTAGCACATGGCTGCTGCAGCAACAAAAATAGCCTTCCCTCACTGCTTTTGAATAGCTACTAGGATGTGCTCCAGTCTTCCTCTTTCTTAGCAGAAATGGCATTTTTCTTGGTCTTGTCTCAATAGAAGAGATTAGAGTACGTAGACTAGGAGGAACATTATGTACAGAGTGGATGATCAACTTAGTGTAGATGGATACAGCTTTTTTATTACTTTAATATCCATCTCTGATTACCACGTTGTCAACTGTTCAGTTTGCACATAGCAATCCAGCAACCCCTTACAACACACCTGGTCCATAGGGAATTCAGAGCTGAGCTGGAAAAGCTATCATGGACCTCATTAGAGCTTTGCAACAATGCTGGGACTGCACTTGACCCAAAACTTCGTCTGCTCTTCGTTCTACCCTCAACTCAGTGCCAGCCTGAGTGAATGTCAGGTAACTGGACTCCCTGTAACTTCAGCAGATATTTTCACCTCAACACACAAGAGAAGATGACTTTGATAAAACGCCTTAGCTGTTAGCTTAGAAGTTAGTACCAGCAACCTTTATGAGTTCACACAGCGATGCAGTTTTCATCTACTTGGCATATCTAAAAGGAAATCTTAGATTAAGTAACTACAAAATACATATACACATTTTGAAAGATAAATTGTAGTTCATGAAACCATGCTTACTTAGCATGTTGCTAAAATGCAATCTAACCCTGCCCCTAAGACCATGTCCACACTAATACGTTTTCGTTTGAAAACACATCTTTTTCTCTCCGTTTTGGCCTTCTGTCCACACTCAGACGGGGTTTTTGGTCAAGGAAAACTGAGCTTTTTGAAAACGCTCTCCAAAGCAGATACATTTGAAAACGCAGTTTTCACGTCGCAGTGTGGACAGCGAACCCGGAGCCTTTTTGAAAACGATGACATATTTTAGTCATGTGTTGCAGTCATGTGACCAACTAAACTAAGATAGAGGAGGGCATTATACAGCAGTTGTTTTTTTCCTCTCAATTTTAATAGCCCTATTGAAGATTAATATCAGTTTGTACATGCTCCAGATAGCTTTTCGTCAAATTCTTTAACTCTCACTCGCTTTTGCAATTTTGTACTTTTGTGTTACTGGCATCAACAACTCCACCTCACTCGGTGCTTTTCCTCGACATTTTTCCGCGACGTTCCAAAGAGCCGGAAAGTAAATAATGACGCAGGTCAAATTGTCTTACTTTTCACCCATGTGAAATACAGGAACGTAAGCGTTTTGATCATTTCAGTGTGGATGAAAAACTGTTCGGAAATGCTTGAAAATGATAGTGAGGACGCGGAGTGTTTTTAGACGAAAACGCCATTTTCAAATGTATCCGGATTAGTGTAGATGTAGCCTAAGTGATTTACCTGTGACTTGGTGGATGTTAAGAGGTTAATTCCTCCAATTCTTTTGATAATTTTGGTAAAGTCAGGTTAAAATTTATTTCCTTTTCACATTATACATGAAGTAGTTATTTGATGGATGATATAAAAATGTTGATTGTAGCAGTTTAACAACTGGAAACAATCAAATGACTTCAAACCAAATTACAAACATGATCAGTCTGTGCTCATACAGTTTAAAAAAGACAGATAACATGATAAAACATTTAGCTTTGTGACAATAGCTCTTTCTCAGTTACATCACATTTATTTAAATCATTCCTCAAAGACAGCTGCTGCAGTGCTTGTATGTCTTATTTTCTAACATATTATGTTTGATTTAATTAGCAGAACAAGTTCTGATGCACAGCTGCAGTCATGTTGAATTAAATCTAGCATTAATCAGAATTATATCATTTTCACTGATGCAAAGCTATGCTGTGCAAAACCCTGCTCTCTCTTTTTTCACAAAGCCAAACCAGACTTATGATCGTCATAGTCATAACAAGTCAGTATTCTCTTTAATCTGTCTCTAAAGAGACTTTTTTTTTTGTAATACTTTTTTGCAGTGAGCAGATGTGATTGGAGATATGACTGAGGTTTTTTCTGGGTCATATATATTAGGATGTTCTTCTTTATAGTATTGAATGTTTAGGGAACAACCCTTTAAATGTTTAATGATCTGGAGATATGTATTACGCGCTTTAAGAAAAGGTTGGTTTTTTTTTTTTATCAAATAGAACATAGGAAGGATGAGCCATTAAAATACTGTATTGCATAGTACATCCTGGCCGGTTTGTCCTGACCAGACATAAAAGAGAAGGTAAGATGCATGGAAGAGAAGATATAATGAGCAACAGAAGAGAATTAAGACGACTAAAAGAAGAGAGCGAGACAGAGGGCAAGAACGGGAGACAGAGAAGTAGGCTAATACATTTCTGCTGCTGTTGTGTATCATTGAGCTCATAAAACAGAAAGGCATCATCAAAAAGCACATAGAAGAGTCAATGTATTCCCCCTAGTCTCCAAGAAAGTCTTTTGATGCTGAAACAGACTTTCTTTCTCTCTCCATCCATCCTTTCTCCCTCCTACTCTCTCCCACGCTCCCTCCATCGCTCACCATGCTGCTGATGAATTAAAAGAAAGTATGTCAGTTGGCAGGCAGGGAGGGGAGACGAGAAAGAAGACATCAGAAAGAATTCATTCATTGAGTTAGTTTTTCCAACATAAACACAGGGTCTGACTGCTCAGTGCCTCACAAGTTTTTAAGGTCTGAAGGGAGTTATTTGGGTCAGCTGTCAGGGCTAAGAACTCACCTGAATCTGTACACTTTGCACTTTCCGTTTGGGCTGACACAAATGTATCAGGATATTTCATTTTTACATCGGAACAACTTGGCCTCCGTTCATGGCCTGGCTCGTTTTTAGCAAACAGCTGAAAACGCATCTACTGGAAGCAGAAAGGTCTAGCTGTTGCTATGTGACTGCTGAAGGCTTGTACAAGAGTACAATGCAGCATTGCTAAATGTTGAAATGTCTTTGTGAGTGCAACAGCACAACAAGCTCTTATTAAAATATGTGTGAATGTGTGTGTGAATGGGTGGATGACTGGATATGTAAAGCGCTTTGGGGTCCTTAGGGACTAATAAAGCGCTATATAAATACAGGCCATTTACCATTTACCATTTACCATTTAAAATACCAGGTTTAAAAATTCATTAAATTTTTGAATAGTGAAAATTAGGTAATGGTAGCTTCCCAAACAGCCTGCTCAAAGTCTGAATAAAATAACTTCTACATGTTTTAAAGCAACTTTTTTCTTAGCTGCACATTGATGAAAGTTAGGGTTAAACTCATTTAAAACCTTTTATGGAATTTTTCCCAATTTGACATACTTAAAACAGAAGAAATATAATGCAAAAATGTTCCTAAGAGAGTTGATCTGAAAGAAAGAAATACATTCTACAAGTATACCTATTTAGCATGTGGCTAAAATGCTACCTACCCTTTACCCTTCAAATATTTTCATATGGAGGAAAAAAAACAGCATTAAAAAAAAGTAAGTAAAACCAAATCACCATTCAGAGAAAAGTGAGCCATGCCAAATGCTAATTAGCCGAATCAGGAGAGTAACAATAACTGTGATCTAACTTTATCTGACGCTAGTGGAGATTAATGTGGTAAAGCTCCTTTAAATCTCATATACAGTGTCTATTAAAGATTTATTCATGCAATAAACTTTTTTGTTTGGTTGGTTCCTTAATGGAAAAAGCCCACAGCATCTGTTCTTGTTGTCAATACCAACCGATGTCTATGATCCAGAGTAGGACCGGGCGATATGACCCAAAATTCATATCTCGATATTCTTTAGCTAGATGGCAATATACGATATATATCTCGATATTTTTTAAAGTCATAAAGTAAGAACAAAAAGAGAGTTCTTAGTCAAAGCTGTGTCCCAAATCTCACTACTAACATAAAGTGTGGATGTACAAGAAAAAATTACTCAGAAATAAATTATTAGCATTTATTAAATAATAATGCTCCATGAATAAAACAAAACAATGTTGTTTTTGTGCATAACAAAAAGCTCACAATTGTGCAGTCAAAATGTAAACTAAAAGACGCTGAGCATCTGCTCTGTTCCCAAGTTCTACTCTGTGGAGTTCCCCAAGGTTCCATCTTGGGACCCCCTCTGTTTAACATTTACATGCTCCCACTGGCACAGATTATAAAGAACAACAAAATAAACTATCATAGCTATGCAGATGACACACAAATATATATCACAATGTCACCAGGAGACCAAGGCCCTGTACAGGCTCTTGGTAAATGCATTGAGGAAATTAATGACTGGTTGTGCCAAATTTTTCTCCAGCTAAACAAAAACAAAACTGAGGTAATAGTCTTTGGTGCCAAAGAAAAACGATTACAGATCACCAGAGAATTTCAATCTATACACCTAAAAACCACAGACCAGGCGAGAAATTTGGGTGTAGTGATGGATGCAGACCTAAACTTAGAAAAACACATTAAGACAATAACAAAATCAGCTTACTATCACCTCAAAAATATTTCGAGGATAAAAGATCTGATGTCTCAACAGGACCTGGAAAAACTAGTCCATGCATTCATCTTTAGTAGGCTTGATTACTGTAACAGCATCTTTACAGGTCTACCTAAAAAATCAGTCAGACAACTACAGCTCATTCAGAACTCTGCTGCTCGAGTCCTCACTAAGACCAAAAAAGTGGACCACATCAGTCCAGCTCTGAGGTCTTTACACTGGCTGCCTGTCCGTCAGAGGATAGACTTTAAAGTTCTGATGCTGGCCTATAAAGCTCTGAATGGTTTAGGACCAAAATACATCAGTGACCTCCTGACCCAGTATGAACCTTCCAGATCCCTCAGGTCATCTGGATCCGGTCTTTTATCAGTTCCCAGAGTCAGAACCAGACACGGAGAAGCTGCATTCAGCTTTTATGCTCCTTATATCTGGAACAAACTCCCAGAAAGCCTCAGATCAGCTGAAACACTCAGTTTATTTAAATCCATGTTGAAGACTCACCTGTTCTCAGCTGCATTTGAATAAAGCACCAAATCCACACTTTTAAGCTTAAACTTCAAAACTTACATTTTAACTACTGATTTTATCTACTGTTCTGATTTTATCTGTTTTGATTTTACATACTGTTTTGTTTGTTTGTTTGTTTGTTTGTTTGTTATTTAGTTAGTTTGTTTGTTTGCTTGCTTGTTTTAATCAATTTTAAATCATGCTTTTTATTTGTTTTTGTTTCTAATGTCTCTGTAAAGCACTTTGAACCACCTTGTTGTTGAATTGTGCTATACAAATAAACTTGCCTTGCCTTGCCTTGCCTCTGTGACTGACAGCCTGGAGTTTGAAATCCTCTTTGTAACCATGTCTCTTAACAGGTGCCATTTGTGGTCCTTATATGCACACAGTACAGTAATATTACCTTGAAGCAGAGCACGTGGCTCCTCGGTAGCCGTGATGCTCCAACAATCCATCAAGCAGTGCAGCTTCGTAGCTTACCAAAGTCGTACCAAAACATTTTTTGAAAGGTTTCTGAGCGCTGTGTACCACATAAAATTAGTTTGCGGTCAGTAAGCACAACCTGAATTCATACATAAGGCACACTGTCGATTTTTGAGAAAATGATAGGATTTTAGGCATCAATGCGTTAGCGCGGTTAGCTCATTAATGCATTGATGCCGTCCAGCCCCATTCACGGGGTGATCCGCGGTAACTCGTTAACAGAGATTTGCCCCGTTAATGCAATTATGGCGTTAACGTCACGCTGACAGCACTAAAATAGTAATCTTCAAATGTTTTCTTTTTACCGACCAGCTCCTCTTTGATAGCTGCCGTGTCCATCTTGTTGTTGCCTGCAGGTGAAGCGATGGGGGAGTTGTGTTCAGTGAAGGAGAGAGGCGAGGCAGCGTAGAGACAAAAGTGTACTAAAGAGAGGCAAACTTGCAGCTCCACAAGTATAGTTATAACTAGAGATGGACCGATCCAATATTACGTATCGGTATCGGTCCGATACTGACCTAAATTACTGGATCGGATATCGGAGAAAAATAAAAAATGTAATCCGATCCATTAAATATCACGAAAGCACCTCACAAAACTTGCAACACGCCGTAACTCGCCTCAGAACGTTAGCACGTCGGAGCAGTATGCATCTCGTGATAGAGCGGCTGTGGCATGCGGGACCTGTCGGTGGTCTGGATAGCATGTGGAGCTTCGCTAGCAACCCGGCATTTCATCTCCGACAAAGTTATCCCGAGAGTAGTAGAAGTAAAGTAGTAGAAGTAAAGCAAGTGTGTAAGTCCATCTCTGAATGTTTGTAAAGCATTCCTGCTTTAAGCTTAACAAACGATATATGGAGCGACTGCCTCTTCTTGCTGCTACTTCAATCATGAAACTGCTTAACGATCAGCTGATCGGCTTTTCTGTCGCGAGTCCGTGTCTCTAGTTTGCTTTTGGCCCACTTTGCACCAGAAAGAGGAAACAACAGCTGAACAACAGCAGCACGTTTAAGCTTGATAAGCTGTTGTTAGAATTTATTTAATATTACTTTCTACACCAGGATCTTTTTCTACGTAGCTGACGGCTGGTAACTGTGCAGGGGCGGATCTAGCAAAGTTTAGCCAGGGGGCCGATAGGGCATTAACAGGGAAAAGGGGGCACAAAGACATACTTTTCTTTCTTATTCTCATTTAAAATGTCTAGCTTTTAATAAATAATTATCCAAATCTTACACCCAAAGTTTTAATTTGATGTAAAATGAATAGAAGTCAATTACTGTATATAGTAACTATTAAGTCTAATATATATACCCTAGTAAGCTATAGTACTTTTTCCTTTGGGAAGGTACCATCTGTGCAGTCTGCAATTTTGTTGAAGAAAGATGTTGAATCTATTTAATATTTCTTGAAAAATAATTGATTTCTGTGCATTTTTTTTTTCACACTGCATCAAATTAAGGTTGATTACGTCGATTAAGCATCATGAGGTGGCGCGTGAGGGGTGGTTCCCTATTTTTTATTTATTTATTTTTGTTGTTGCTGGGAGTTGGAACCCTATTAGTTAGGTTGCTTAATATTTATGCTAAGTACTCTTTAAAATACCAGAATAGGGAGGATGGTGTAGGTTTAAGTTTATTAGATTGATCAGTATTGCTGAACTATGAAATATGTTTTTTTTGCATACAGGTATAACAGAATAGCTTTAGTGTAGTTGTTGTTTTAAACTTGAGTATGAACTTATACAAAATGCAGCAAGATATTTAAAAAACAGTTTTGTTGATTAAAAAACACTATATCGGATTCATATCGGTATCGGCAGATATCCAAATTTATGATATCGGTATCGGACATAAAGAAGTGGTATCGTGCCATCTCTAGTTATAACGTACCATAGACTATATCGATATAAACGATATTGTCACATCTCATATCTCGTATAAAAATATATCGATATATTTAAAAACTCGACATATCGCCGAGTCCTAATCCAGAGTGCATCTTAACTCAACACCACAGGCATTTCTGATTATTGATTATTACATTCTGATTATTGATTATTACATTCTGGAAGTGGCATAAATATAAGTGCTATTAACCCAATAAATCAAGAAAAATTAGCTTTACGTTTTTGGTGAAAAATACACAAATTTGTTCATGACAATTTAAGCAAGTAACACACTTTTGAATAAATTTCTAATAAACAAAGTGTGTGAAACTCAAGTTGGACTTGGACTTCTATTTTTTTTTAAAAAAATGGTCAATTCCTATATTACTGGGCTTTATGCAGAGCCCTTAAAAAAGTGGGTAGTCACTATGGCACTCTATATACAGTAGCTGCAGTATATCAATTAGGGAGCAATTGATTGCTAATCAAAATAAACTTAATAAATGTATTTCTTTAGCATCATCATTCGGTCAAAATTTTAAAATTACCCAATAATTAGATTTCCAATTATTGACAAGCCAGAATGCTTATGCATTGAACTATAGTGTTAAGTATGGTAAGCTGTATCTACTTAAAAATATGATATATCTCCAAGCACGGTAAGTATGCTGTGGCATCACATCTTGTTTTTTTTTACATAACTAGCACATTTCTTTCCTGCATTATTTTTTAGTACATGCTTCTTTTGTTGTATAATTTGGTGCTGTTGCAACCCCATTTCCCCACTGGGGTTATAAAACTTGTATCTTCTGTCTAATTCTTGACAAGGAAAAAAAAAGTAATTAAATATTCATATTCTTTTCACTGCATTTATGAAAGTAATAAGTCTCTCAGTGCAGAGCTTCAGAGCAGCTCACACATAAATCTTTGCTTCAGGTCATACCCCATCCCCACCTGAAAATCAGCAAACCTTTGGAGACTTATTGCCTAAATGAAGGACTTAAGTTCCACAAGAGTTTGACAACATTCAACAACACGTGCCCTGAAAACCTGGACTACATTGTTCAGCAAGGGATCCAGATCCTTTTTTGTTCCCATTTGATGAAGTTTAATGGTCCTATTAGTCATTTTTTTCACATTTGAACTGCTTCTTTATTTATTTCTGAAGTATCCGGTCAATAAGATCAGAGTGAGTGATAGCAGAAGGGAGAACGGATGATGCCTCTGTTTTCTTTTGTTCCGATAACCTTTAGTTGACTTTTGCTTGATGGCCCTCTAGAGTGCTTTTTATTAGCAATTTTGGCATCTTGTTTGCCCGAGGTCATCTATCACAATATCCCTGTCAGATTCCAGAGTAAGAACAGCAATCCCTGATCTGTTTGGATGCTTTTAGAAAAAAAAAAACCATAGGGCTGTGAAAGAATCTGACAAAGTTGAAGAGTAAAAAGTTTATTTTTGTCCTTTCAAAACTGAGTGCAGGGATGACCTGGGGGCCTGATATGCTAGAAACAATTTCACAAGAGGAGAAGACTCTTACAAATCTCAACTTCAGTTTCTTTGAGGCAAGGCAAGACCTGCACCACTGCGAGTAGGAAGTTAGCCAGGTAGTCACATCTGGATAAACAAATCGACTGGATTTGCTATTTATACCTACCAACGCTTCCAAAACCCTGCTGCAACACATAGTTGGAAGCTTGTTCAAAAGGCCAGCTCTCTTTGAGGAAAAATATATGTATTGCTATCAACAAGCAGTCCCACTCACATGCCTCCCACAAACTGCTGAACAGTAATTTCTTTTATGATAAACTGCAGTATATCTTGGGGTCAGAACCCTTATATATATTATAAAGACACCAGAGGAAAAAGAAAAATTCTAATTTCTCACACATACCCCAAGGGACTTATACTGTAGAGCGTTTGGAGCAAAGAAAGCCAACCTCAGCTTTTTCTCAAGTTATTGTACGTTATGATATAGCCAATGTGTATTTTCTTTACCTGAGACAAAAGGAAGGTCTTATCCAATATACTAAAGAGGCCTAAAGTCCTCTCGGTCCTGATTTCCTCATGTGTATATGCTTTGATTTCAGTTTTGCATTTGAGTCCTGCATATTAAGGTCCTATCCTGCCTTGACTCACACAGCATTTTATGACACTTTAGTTATCATTAATCTCTAGCTCTTGTCCACAGTTTGTCTTTGGCCTGTCTCCCTCCTCTCACCTCCAACCAGTCGCAGCAGATGGCCGCCACTCCATGAGCCTGTTTCTGCCAGTTATTCCTTCCTGTTAAAATGGAGTTTTTCCTTCTCACTGTTGCCAAGTGCTTGATCATCAGGGGTCATCTGATTGTTGGGGTTTTCTCCCCATTATTTTAGAGTCTTCACCTTACAGTACAAGTGTCTTGAAGGGACTGCTGTTGCAGTTTGGTGCTATGAATCGAATCAACCCAATTCTTTATGAATAATAACTAAAGATTTAGACATTCACTTCTTTAATTATGAGACTTTACTGTTATCATACTTGAAACCGAGTTTTTTGGGTTTTCACAATCAAACTGCTGCAGTCACACTGACTTGATTAGAGTCTCCAGCTACATTTCATAGTATTAGCACAATAACTGAACTATTATGTCCATTAACCTTCACCTCTCCAGGTCAGAAATTGCTGGAAGGGGGCATGATTTCCTCTCTAATTAACTGCAAGTCTTGCTTAAACACTATTCCAGCACACTTGCATCACTGCTTCTCCCTTAATCTTTACCTTATTGTATACAAAAGCTCCTTAAGGAGACTGCTGTTGGAATATAAATGAAAGTCAATTCAGTTCAATTGAACACATCCTGCAACACTGAGAACATTTTTATTTTGCCGCAGACAGAAATGTTAGGGCATACAAACATATTATATTCAGATATAACTACAAGCACCTAGGGAAAACCCGTTCTCCTTGACGACAGCTAACATCCATGCCTATTTTTAGCTTCCAATTTTAGTTGAACAAAATAATTAAATTGAGAAGACTTCCCCATCTGTTTTCTCAGAAATATTGGTGCAGTGCCATTTTAAAAAAGTTTTGCATCCCTAAAATTTGGCATGTTTTCACATTACCTCATTCAACAAACTTTAGAACTATGTATGCATAAACAGTAGTGGGCCATGGAAACTGGAATCCAGCTTTGTGTTTTCCTGCTCTTCCTTTGAGCTGCCTGTTCCATAGGTATTAGACTTAAGTCAGTGAAAAATGATTCACTGCTTAGTTAAGGGTAAGCACATAACAGTATGTCTCAGAGGTATCTTTTTACAACTTGCTCCAAAGAAACTATATTATGAAATAGATAGACTAACCCTTGATGAGTTACATTGCTCAGATTACCTTTAAACACCCAGATGGCACATAAAAGTTATTTAAATGCAATGTATTATTTATACATGGTGTTCAACCTAGGTTTATTGTCTTTGAAGAAATGTTGTGCCAGCAGGTCTGTCTGAGCTGTGATCAAGTTTTGAGAGCCTTTGGAGCATTAAGATTTGATGCTGAATCTATGCCAGAAAAACTTAAACTCGGACTGACAGTACAAGTTTGTCTTTCAGCATTATAAGAAAACATGCAATCTGTGCTTTGAACACTCTGACCTGCAGGAATAACAACTTAATTTAGCTTGGAGAGAACCTTATTTTAGCATTTTTAAGGTAGCTAGCTAATCTACTAAAGATGCTACTATACACTTCAAGTCTGCTTGCCAATTCTTCCTATATCCAGGAACCTATGGTACTCTTGTAGATTATCACTCTGGCATGCATTCAGCAAGTTCATTTGACCATATGATGTATCCTAGTGTAAGTGGTCAATTACAATATAGATTTGAACTGAAAATGGAAAAAGACAGGAAACAAGTACCTTGTTGGAGCAAAATTGTCTGCTTCAAAACGAGATGTCATCCCCACCAATCTCTGGACTTGTTTCACTAGTTTCCCAAGTTTCTGTAAGGATTTCCCTAACTTTAGGAAGGTGCATTTTCTTGCTGTATGATGTATACAATACCAAGTACACAAGTACAATGTATATCATTTATTTGATGTTTTAACATGGAAATCTACCGAAAAAGGAAGAGAAACATACAGAGATATACAGTATAAATCTAAGCCTAAATACATTTTGTGGCAGCACAGAACATTTCACATTCCATTATGGGACCAAGGCCATACAACACCTGAAGTATTCAATGACTTTTTTTTATTTTTTTATTTTATTTTTTAATATTTATTTATTTATTAGATGTAGGCTCACACGGCATTGTGTCATTTCTAAAATGAGCAGCTGACAGCTCTTATAAATGAGTTTGCAATAAATCTTTTTTTTCTTTTTAATTCTCCAAAGTTACGAATTGTAGTTGCATGCATGATAAACAGGTATCTAGAGTTGATAACACTTGCCTTCTTTTACTCGTAAACTGCGCTTTGTAGTTCAGTAATTTAAAAAAAAAAAAGATTCACACATTGACCAGTTGTAATGCCAGCACATCATCCAAAAGTAATTCAAAGCAAACCAGTTAGCTAGGAAGATCTTTTTAGACACGTGTTGTAAAAGGTTTTTTCTTTAGCTTCCATGTTCAGTCTTATTTACACTAGACTGAAGCTTCATCAACATTATATGGGTACAAATATTGTCCTTCAAACTACACAAAGCAGTTTGAATCTTCTTTGGACAGACTTATTTCATTACTTTTTTGCATTCATGCAAGATATTCCCAAACAATGCTCTGTGACCAAGACCAAAGTCAAAGACATTTTCTTTTACTGTGTGTTCATTGCAAAACAACATGTAGCGCAATTACATACAAAGTCTAGTCGATGACGATGTGGAGACAAATTTGTATCTGAGTGAAATAAAATTGTTTCCACATTACTGGAAATCACTTGATGATTGAGCAATATTTTCTAGATTTCCAAAAATATTTTGTAGTCTCCATTTGTGCTGGTAACACACCGTTGGGTAAAGTTTTTTTGGAAAGATTTCGCCTTCAAGGGGATGACATGTCCAATACCAGATGAACTACTTCACAGAGTTACCGTAGAACTTCTAATATATTTAAAAGCTTTTGCTAGCTGGAATTATATTACGATCAGGTAATGGTCCAGAATGAACAGGGCCCAAAAGTGCAAATTTTGTTTGTTCTTTTTGACTGGCTTATGACAAAAACATAATATTTCCATTTTTTATTTTTTTCACAGATTTCAGCAAAATATTACAGATACTGTATTTGCAAAATGTAATAAATAAATATCTGGGTTTATTTCTCTTGAAGCATAAGCATATGCAACTATTAAAACCATTTAGCGCCATTAGTTACAATTCCTATTGGAGACCATATTACACACACCCTCTGTTGTGCTTCTGACTGGACTGCTGATAATTTTAGTATAATAGCATTATTATTGTTGTTATTATTATAATGTGAAGCAGAATGTCTGTTTCAGGTCATCTCTGGGGCAACTTTGTAGGGCTAGATGCTTGTTAGGTTGCATAAAAGCGTACATTTTTCTTAACTTTATGCCTAAGCAGACTTATGTATTATTTCGCTGCCATTTCTTTCTTGTACCCTGATCTTATTTGCCTCCAGGCCTGTATACACAGCAGAAAATGTGATTTGGGGTCACAAGAGCTCTATATTAATCAGTACTGAGGTCAATCCTTTTTCCAGTAAGCAAACTGAAATTGTGCAGAAACAATCCAAGTACAATACATTCAGTTCTTAGTCATATATCAACCTGTACAAAGAAAACTTGACTGATTGTATTCTGTCAACAAACTCAGTTATCAATAACCTTTTTTTTTCTCTACATGTATTCTTGTACATGCACAAATAGTGGATGTATTCCATGTATCTGCAATTGATCAAGAATGCTTCAAATGTACATCCTCAAGTTATAACTGGTTGATGGCTCTGCGACCTTAGGTGGAATGGCACACAGTTTGTCAAAAGAGTCTGACAGTAGAGCTATTTTTAATCCAGAAAACTATTATATGTTGACATTTGTCCATAGTTGAGCAAGCAGCAAGAAAACAAATAATCTACCAATGCCATTCCTTTCAGTGGCTCCATATCCACTTTCCATCACACATGCACATGCACACACTAGTAAAGCACCATCTTTTTACTTTCTCACTCTATTCTATTTGTCACTCACAATGTAGGAATGGGTGTTACATTCTGATGGAAAAATTATGATCATGGCTCATTATCCTCTCCCTGAAGAATGGATCTGATACATTCAATACTAGTATGTGCTTTTGTTTACACGACAGATCAGTTATCTTGGTCCATCTTCGGGCTCTATGGAATCCATTTGCATCACTCAGTACAGCTGAACATACATACAGTGTCTTGAGTGGAGTTATTGGGTAGGAATGTCTTCAGAGTGCCCCACAAATGGTCAAAACTAAACGGATGCGTGAAACAGATCTGTTAGTTTAATTCTTTCTACTAAATTATGTTAATTGCCAGTATGACAATCACAAAAAGATCCTTTTCATTTTGGGGTTGTACACGCAGGGATATATGAGATGTGAACAAAAACATCTGGGAACAGGCTCCCGAAGAAAATCAAAATCCATACCAGAGTTTAATTTGGCTGAGCTACTGTTCAAGGTCATTTTCACAGCACATCTTAAACGTACGTGTGTGTGTGTATATATATATATATATATATATATATATATATATATATATATATATATATATATATATATCTCAAAGGACTAAAACATGGCACCATGGATGATCATTTTTGTCACCACTGGTTATGGGTGTCAAATATGGAGCTTTAATGTTAATGTTTTAGCGGTTGCCATGTTTGTTTCTGGAGCCAGAAATGAATGAATAAAAAGATGGAGTCCTAAGTTAGCAGCTAATGCCAGCTAGCTGGTTGTGTTCATAAATTATATTGGTTGAACTACTTGAAAGGTCTCTACCTCACAGCAAAGCATCAGATAACCAATTAAAATGCCTCAAAAAGGCACCATGAAGAAACCTACAGTGAAGCAGTCCAATTTAACGACTGAAAGAAGTAGATGAGGCCCCACAGAGTCCAATCACAAGAACTGACAGACAATGTGATCATTGGTTTGAGCCCAAAACAATTATCCAGGTAGGTGAATTATAAGAAAATTAGCCCCATTTAGTGTTGCTGATGAAGTGGCAAACTATTCATAGAGACCAAAAGACTTTTTTGTACTGCCGATTTGTGGTTTTTAATTTATTAAAGTTGGGCAATTTATTTAGGGGTGGCTGTAGAGTAGGCCTTCCACTAACTCACAATTTAGGTTGGTGGTTATATCCCTGGCTGCATTAACACAGTAGTTCAGAATAGACTCATTCCTGCCGCTTGCATCCACAGCTTGTGATCACAAGTGAGGGCAGGGACATAGATCAACTGGCGAACTGCTCCAGTGCGAGCACGAGATCCCCACCTCATAGAACCAACAGAACCACATCATCTGCAAAAAGCAGTGATGAGATTCTGAGGGCACCAAAGTGGAAGCTTTCTGCCACCTGGCTATGCCTAGAAATTCTGTCCTTAGGTGTACACTACGTACAATTGCCTGTACCATGACTGAGCGTGATTGTTGTCTTACACAACTGGTGACATACTGTCATCTCACATGCCTTGTAGATTTGTTAATTACCCAACACAGTGATTTTCATCGAAACACTTATTGTGGAGTAAGTATTGGAATTGTCATCACTGGTGACAGGGTTACTGTCATACATTTTGTTGGAATTCACTGGTTTTTGCAACAGGAATTTGTCCAGGGATCAGCCAGTCAATGCAGACCTCTATGGTAATGTCTTGAGGGATCAATGCAGAACATTTAGCACGGAACTACAAAAACTGTGGTGTGTCAGCACTAAGTGCATTCAAAATGCATGTTTTCTTGACAACATCAACACAAATCTGTTTGCTAGATTTGCTTCATCCAGATTATGTAAAAGAAAATCAATCTGAAATGTTGAGATACTTGAGTGGATCCAGTGAGCAATAGAGAAACACAGGACTTCTGTTAAGTGACCTTAAAATGCACTGTTAACAGTGAATGGTACGTGAGAAGATAACCTTGAACTAAAGTCTACTGAGCCAAATTTTAAATTTTCAGAGGCCCATCCCTGGAACTTTTTGATCCCACCTCTCACAGCTATATATAGATATATATATACATGTATATATACATATACACATTTATATACACACCTATGAACTTATGTACAAAAAATGGGTCTTTTATTCTATTACCACAACGGAGATGGCGCAAAAGAAAACAAGAATAGATTAGGAACTCAAATGAAGACCTCAAGATGCAGAGTACAAAAATATCATAATATTTCATGAGATAAGTAATAACTGTATTGCCCAAAAGGCCCTTGGCAGTTTTCTTAAACAGTTTTTCTAGAATGTTGGCGAAATTTAAGTGCAATTCTGTCATGCTATCACTTGAAAAGTGTTGTTGGTTGAAGGTAGAAGAGGAAAGAAATGGCAGTTGTCATAGTTGTGCTTATTATTTTCTATTCCCCTTATCAAATGACCAAAAAAGTTATTTCAGCGACATTTTTTTTGTTTGGTTTTTAAGAAAAAGACACCCAAAAAATTCAGAACCTGAGTCATAATCATTCTGAACAGAGGACAAAAACCTCCGCTTCAAACTCCTAACCTCCAGCTGGTCATCGGTGGTCAGTCTAGGGTCAGTTCTAGGGTTCTGTTTAATTAACATAGGAAACGGGCACATTTGAAGAAACTATGTTACCTTTCAAATGAAGTACATTCATTTTGGCCGTACAGTTTTTTTTCTGGATGTTCCAAGTAGGTGATAAAGTCTTTAAAAAAGGGTAGATGTTAGCCTAAACCTACCCCTAAATGGGTTGCCAGTGACCTGGGGGATGTTAAGAGTTTGAAGATATTGTGTTTGGGTAAAGGTTTACCAGTTCAATGCATGATAAATTGTATTTAGTAGGAAGTATATTATTAATGCTATAAACAAACACACATTGGTTTGTTGCTGTGAAGTTGTGCTATTACCGAAGGCAAAAAGTACTCATTTTTTTTTCTTCTACGGCTGATCATTACATGCATTAATAGTGCATAGGGTAAATGATTTCTAGGAGTTGCCTGCACTTATCTGATCACCTGTGTAGTATAAAGATTTCTTACTTTTTTGATTAGAAAAATCTTTAACTTAACTGGTTCTTGTTTCTTTTTCTTTTTTGCAAATACTGTAATATTTATTCAATTGCTGGCTTTGTATCTTGCTATTTACACATTACTGAGAGGGCAAATGTGTTGGGAAATGACTGTCACAAATCCCAATTACAGTACATACTTTCAAAAATAAAAAGAACTCGGTACTAAGGGTTCAAACACTGCAAATATAAAAACAACTTAAATGAGAACTTGGTCCAAAACTCGGTAGTCTTTTCTCAGTCTCTTTTTCACTTTTGTCTTATTGTGTTACAGTCTTCAACGTGGCAGATTCCATCATGTATAAAAGCAACAGAGAAAAGGAAGAAAAACAAATGAAATGAAAAAAGTCACAAAAAAAAAACAACAACAAAAAAACAAACCAGAATAAAACACCTCAACAAAACAGTCCAATCAGACATAGTAGAGCCAGTAGATGAGGTTGAAGATTGAGAACACGGAAGGGAAAATGATCCGTGACCAGCGATCAATGGCATTTACATCCGTCAGGTCGGGGATTTTGATTTTTAACTGCGAGGACCGCCTCCGCAGGCGGCTGCGTTTCATCTGAGCGGAGCGGTCCAGGGAGTGACGGCTAGCAGAACATGGACCGACTCCGCCACTCTGCTTGCGATACTGGATGTGCGATGAGGCAGTGCTGTCCAGCTGCACCATGGACTGAGAGTTCCTAATGTCTGCCACGCTGGTGGTGATCTCACTTCCTGCCACTTCATTATGGATTTCCAGGGTGGTCAGCAGAATGTTCCCATGACCATGTGGCTCTGCCTGAATGGAGAAAGAAAACAGTTATGAATATCAGCACTTTAGGAACCTTCCCTCCAAGACCAAGAATTGAAGGAATCCTGAAAGAAAGATTTTCATGGCTGTCTGGGGTTTAAAGTCCGTACCACCCGAACCCTAGCTCCATTTGTTGGAATGATTATTTTTTTGTTTCTTGGGAGAAGAATATAATTAAAAAAAAAAAAAAAAAAAGCATTTTCTGATTGCCCCTTGAGTGAGTATTAGCATTATTGTTAGGGTTGGGTCCCATCACCTTTGCAACCTAGCCCTCAAACGGTTAAAATATCTTGCATTGAAAAACGGAACTAACACTAGGAAAACAGGAAAACATACATTGCAATACAAATACTGAAGTAACAAATGGGCCTTGTTAGGCTCATTGCTACTTTGTTTCCACCAGTATGACATTGCATCTATTAGGATGCAAAAATGGGAGGCTCCTTTTAAAGCACTGTTACGCATTTTCTTTTCTTTTCTCATGCCCGACCTCATCTGAATTCCCCCATGAGATTACATATCAAACATTGTTTTTTTCTTTTATCTGAGCCCTTGTGGTTCAAACACTTTCAAAACAAAGTGTTGAAAAAGTTTCGAGGATTATTGTATTTCTTCAAAGGATGGATGGCTTAGTTTTACTCAAACTCTGCATCACATCATATAAAAATAAATAGGAGCTACCGTAGACTTCATATTAATGTTGATTTTGGCAGCTTACATAAACAAATGTATCTGTCAGGCATTGTTGACCTTTTCTGCATAAAGCCCACACAATTGTTCTATGCAATCAAAGTGAGCTTGTTCTATCAGGTGGCAGTAATGGAACATCGGCTGTCCAAAACAAGGCTAACCAATAATCCAGACTGGAAATATGTAACACCACCTGACATTCGGAGGACACTGGTCTTTATTTTTCAAGTTGTAAAAGGCAAATTATTGTAACTTTCAACTTTAAATTCACAGTATGAGATGCCCTCTTTTTTTTTTAAAAAAAACAAACCCATTTTTGAGTAATTTTCGATGGCTAGCTAGCTAACTTAGTTGCATGTCCGTTAACCTTGTTGAGTTTCATTAATGCACGAACACCATTCTGATTGAGACCATAAACTCAACTGAAAAGTATTTCCTGAGGTCACAGATAAGAGACAAGTGAAGAGTCATTTTCCATAGAGTTTTGTCTCTGTGGAGTTAGTCAGGATTACTCCCTCTACTCCTTATTCACTCCATTGTAGCAATGGTTTGGAGAAGCTACAACACACTTTGGCTGAATAGCACGTTGAACGCATTTACTATATGGAATTAGGTCTTCAGTTTGCTAAAATCAAAAATGAGAAAAAAAACAAACAAAAACATATTTGTCACATTTTAACATGCAAATATTCACAGAATTGACTTTTTTTTTAAACATTGTGACTATAACTGTAATCATGTTGCATTGCTGCTGCACATTAATATGCCAATATAGTCCATGATAACACATTAAATTGCTAACCTGATACATCAGTTGAATAGAAGTTATTTCAGTTCATTCATTGTCATATTCAACAGTTAAATTCAACACAAGATACAATACATCATAATCCATGCTTATGATTATAGACAAATCAACATTAATGAAAAGTAGTGATTGCTCATGCAAATGTAGCAACTGTGGAAGTCCCATCGTTCCTTTTTGTTTGAGTTAGAATTAAAACTGCTGCAAGAAGCTTGTTATTGTGAGGTGTTTGATTTACTAATTATTAGCCTATGCACTACCCCATCCAGAAGTTTTATTTTTCATGTGCTATACACTATATTATATTTCAGAATATTTTATTGTTTTTTTTAAAGCACTGTGATCTATCTCTAGTCTGCTTACCTGGTGATGTGAAGCACTTAGCATACAGGCTTTTTTGGAAACAGGTTATACTGTTTAAAATGTCAATATACACTGATTTTCAAATCATTTAAGACATATTTTTAATTGGGAAGCATACGGCAACTTGCCCGTATGTGAAGGCAACGTTAATGCTGTACAGCAACTACAGATTTTAGAGCATCACATGCTACAATCCAGACGACACTATTTCCAGGGATGGCCTTAATTGTTTCAGAAAGATAATGCCAAAATGCATTCTAGAGATATGCCCACATCATGGCTCTTTACAAATTCCTACTCTCTCTCAGTTATATCATTTAAGAAAAGCTCTGTCAAAGAATGCCTTGTAGAGTGGTAAACATATTTTTATTGCAAATTTAATGAAAAATGTGCTAGATTAGCATATATTCTTAAAAAAAAAAACATTATGGGTTTAACATTTGATAAATTGTCTTTGTACTATTTTTAATTTAACACAGGCTTTAATTAATTAGTAAATCACTCATTTCTATTTTTATTTTACACAACATTCCAAATCTTGTGGAAATAGGTAGAAATCTATCTTTGTACTTATATTTAACATGTAGTACAGCTACATTTCTGATTTTAGTGCATGTACTGCTTTCACCAGAGTCTGACTGATTTATGGTCATGCCAGTAAATGACATTATTAGCTATTTGAACAATTTGATGGTTACGTAGAGATTATGCAATTTCCCTGTTGTCAATTGTGTCTGGGATGCCACAAACACAATAACCGAAGGAGTAAATAAATTAATGGTTATGGAAAAAGGTTAGGCAAATCTGTTTCTTTTGTGTGTCTAAAAGAAAAAATATACTATCTGATACAGCGCAATATCAGATTTTTAAATCACCAAATATGGGTATCAGTCTTAAATATCATATATCAGTCGGGCTACAGTAATCAAGAATTACCACATAATAAAAAAGCTTATGGTGGCTACCAATCATCACTAGACTCAATACAACTTTTTGGAGTGTAATAAACCTGAGGTTAAATATGAACTGTTTTTCAAGTCTTATGTTATTAAATCAAATAAAACAGTCACTTTAGTATCTTTCTTTGTAAATATGCTGCACTCGTTCCCTATATTCAGATTAATTCATTTGTTTTGTATACCACTGTGCATGGTGGGGGACCTCTGCAGTGACTACCCACTGGCAGGTGGACTGCTTCACCACATTCTTACATGCACTGTGAAAGAAATGGCTTCACTGATGACTTCGATGAGGAAAGATATACAGACAGCATGCATTCAAAATGAGCTCTGAAAGGAGGAAACAAGTCATATCAGAAACACCAATGTGGCAAATCTGCGATGTCATGGAGATGTCTGCGATTGCTCAGTTTATCACATGGATGGAGAAATATTTTTGCATCAAGGCAAAAGAAAACGCATCCATGTCTGCTGATGATGACGGCGAATTGAAGGGTCTCACTGAACAAAACAACTCACCGAGCGTGAGTGGCGAAGACCTTTAACCTGATTGGACCGTTTTAGGGACGCGGTCCTACTACCTGCCTCCTGAGGAGATGAAGATTTTCAGCCACATGTTGGGAACAAATGTCTGAAACTTTTTTTTCTCCATTTAACCAATATATTTTGTGACTGAACACTATGAATAAAGTAAAGCAGGTAAACAGCATACAACGTTCCCCTTTTGTTATACATATCCTGATATGTGAATATGAAAGTAAAGAAACTGATAATTATTCTTGAGAATAACTAACATACAGCTCCATTGACAGGTTTAGTTATCCTGCTAGGACTGTGGACATTCATATTTTTTCAGTACAACAAAAAATGTCATGTCATTCACATTTTTCACTCATTTTCAAAAGTGTCTAACAGGCAACAATCCCTAATGTAGTACCTCACTCTTAACTGTTGAAAAGAAAAGAATCCTTTTAATTTTGAGTACTAACAAAATGCATTTGGACAAACTTATTCCACATTAATGTCGACAAATCACAAAAGCCATCAATGGAGTTATAGAACAGCACATATTAGCCCTTCTTCTCTCCTATTTTCTTGGTGCTAAAGAATGGCCATATTGACCAGCAATGGCGCTGGTACTCACATACAGCTAGAGTTGAGCAGGTACAAGTTCTGAATGATCTGGTCCACTTTTACTAGCATGCACTGCCAAAAAGAAAAAACTAACTTCTGAAAGCAGCTACATATATCACATACAAGTCCAGCATCACACCATTTCATTTGGCAAGACATTTCTCTTCAGTGTACTCACACTCCCAGAACGTTTTGGCAGCGCACCAGCTGCCGTCCAGCCGTGCTGTCGGCTATATAGCATGCTAGCAGGGTTTGCCTTTAAAGCTAAATAGACAGTGTTCAAATTTTATTCAGTATCTACAACGTATTATCACCCACGCCACATTTTATCAGCCTTCCTGCCGAGCTAAATCCTGCAACTTCTCACTTCAAACTTATAGTATATACAAAGCCTCCTATTTGGGCCTGTCTATTAACTTTTTGAAGTTACGCAAACAGTGTAACGTCAGCAACACCAGCTACACTATGGCTACATTAAGCTTAGAAAACTCTTACCTACATGTTTACTGTCAGTAGTATTCAGGTGCTGGTAACAAAAAAATATCTTAAAACAATAAATAGTTAATTTTTAAATAACAATAACGATGGCATTTGAAATTAGAATGAAGAAGACTCGAAAGTTTTCATGTTTGGCTTTTGATTTTAAAGGCAAAGCATTTTCACTGCTGGCTTTGGTGGCAGATTTGAAATATTCACAAATATGTAACAAACTTCCCAGATTCCTTGATTTTCTCTGCTGCTGTTGTGATAATACACACCAGGTATCCAGTGATCAATAATCAAATTCAAACCTACCCTTGCCGCGTCGTACTTAGCCGCCCTCTCGTTGTTGGCCTTTTCTGCCTTCTCTGCCAGTTTCTTTTGCATTTGTGGGCCCCTCCCGAAGAAGATGTAGTTGACGAAGGCGTACTCAAGCAGGGCCAGAAAAACCATGACGAAGCAGCCCATCAGGTACATGTCGATAGCCTTAACGTAGGGGATCTTTGGGAGTGTCTCCCTCAAATGGGTGTTGATAGTGGTCATGGTTAGCACAGTGGTGATCCCTTCAAATAGAAGAAAAAACATTGTATTTTTGATCTATATATTTACAGCAAATGCCTACAGCAGAGACAACAACTGGTCTACAGATTCTCGGCAAGCACTAAAACACTTCTTCTTAAATAGAAAAAAGAGAGAAAATGAAATTGCCAGAAACGATCCTCAAGGCAACGCACTATATAGTTTGTATAGAACAGAGATGTCAGTAGCCCTCAGGAGATGTTAGCTATGGAAAATATGGTGCCAACTTTAAGAAATCCAAGTCTTGTTAAGGACGAACATGTCTACTTTAGAAAGACTAGGTAGCTGAACCAAAGGGATAACAATTGGTTGGACTGTTTATCTAATGAGGTGATGGACTGGGCTTATAAAACATGACTTAAGTTTAGTTGGTTTTATATTCAAAATCATCTTCCTGTGTACTTTTGTACCATTTGCTGGCACAGCCCCATCATCTCTAATGAATTTTCTCTATTAGGATGTTACTCTTGAAGTCTACTAGAATCCTGAAACAACAATTCACGTTTGCTCTTTCCACAAGTTTGAGATCCATGAAAGAAGGCACAGAGTAGGAGGTCAGCACGACGATCAAAAATAGAAGCCATGTCTTGACATGCTCATGAAGAAGTGATGAGGTTTTTGATTTATATGGATGCATTGTAGTGTTTTTATGCTATTGTACCTTGTTGAAAATAACAAAAATGCAGGTAGGTCTTCTGGGTCTGACTAAATAGACAATAAGAATCAAAAGAAAAGCTCAAAACATGTTAGACTGCAAAGAAGCTGAACCTAACATCTGGCTTACTTGTTGGGTGTATCTTACACACGAAATATTTAAAAACCCACTTGCATGTAGTATGCCATTGCTGCCCTATATAATCGCATATCTTGGCTTACCTCATTAAAACAAACAAACAAAAAACCCTCACCTCTCGGACTGTTATCCTTTTAATTGAGGCTTTTAAACTAATCACAGTAACATTACTGGATTTAGATCACTCAGCAAAATGTTTCAAAGACAAACTGTGGAGGAAGTCTGTTTTTTTTTTCTCCGAGGCTTCCTCATGACCAATCTTCATAATCAATCCTGGATGGTATATCTGATGCTTAATTAGTCCGAGACTGTCTTTAAACAGATGCTGCTGTCTCGACCGAAACCTTAAGGTCACACTGAAAACTCCAGCAGATGTCTTTGTCGTTACTACAGTAACAAGGCTATTTTTACAAAAAACATGTTTGTACTGTGGCTGTTTCCATTGCTAGTTACGAGCACGACTGACCTGGCAGAGAAAAAAAAAGATTATGGTGCTTGCTATCATCAAGAACCAGAGAAACAGCAAGAAATAGCAGCAAGGGTGAGGGCATGTATTTGATTTGAAAATCCTAAAACAATTTGCCCGTTGTAAACAGGATTAAATATAAAAGCGATCAGCAGGCACAAGCTGCTAGGTAGGTGCACAAAGTCTGCCTCATTGAAATTCAAAGGTCTGCCTTGTAACATCCAACTGCCCCCTTGGTTACCAAGCAGAAATAACTCATCAGAATAGTGTTGCATGTATCTAGCCCCCAGCTCCTGGTAACCTTAACTACTAGGGATAAAACACACCATTGACAGTAAGAGCACCTTCACACATGGCAGAACGACAGCATGAGGTGAGCCTCGTAAAATTATAGCCACATATAGAACTGGATGAGGGTCAATGCATTTTACGATGACCCCTGAGCACCCACCGTAAGAAAGGATGGGCAAACAGCATGAACACTGAATTCTCTTTAACTCACACAAAGGTTTTTGGTTCATGTGCCATAAAGTAGAGCAACGAGACATGGAGCAGTCAGAGGGGGGTCGCGGAGGAGGGTGCAGGAGAGCTAAGGTCTGTCCAAGCCTTCGTGTGATTTATTGGCACATTACAAGGCTAAACAGCACTCGCGTGTGTGCACTGCAGGTCTGAATGCGCATGAGCTTGCTCGCACGTGCACGTGCTCAGTGCCACCACCCGTACTGGATGGTGCAATCTGGTTTTCTTTTTTTTCCCTCCACATAATGACAGTCTTGTTCTTTATAGGTGTTCGCTGAGCTGTACCATTAATCTCTGTCCTTCGCTCCCTCTCTTCTTCCAGTCCTCACTTCCTTTCATTTGCCCCCTCCCTCGCTCCCTGTTCGGACAATTTAATCAAGGGGCCACGCGCATGTGGGCCTCCCTCCTCTTTCATCACGGTGTTACACTCTTTGGGGAGAAATATAGTTTGATGGGGTTTCTCTTGCTCCCTTTCCTTCTGGTCTCTCCCCTCCTCCTTCCCCCCACCTTGTCTTGTCTCATTGTTCCCCGCTTCTTAATCTTGCCATCATTTTGTGGTGATTTCCCTCTTTGCTCACGCAGCACATTTTTTTAAGAGTCCCCTCCCCCACCTTTCTCTTGTTATATGTCCCCAAATCTCTTTTCCACCCAAACAGCTGGAACAAAGGCGCACGGCAATCAAATCTCCTCTAATCATGTGCCAATAGGCCATTAGGAACACAGCTCCACATTATGAAAAGAGAAAAAGATATATTATACAGAATCCCGTTATGCCTGTAAAATGACAGGCACAGGAGGTAAATCAAAGCAGTGTTAATTGAACACTTCAATTCATCACTTGCAGACAGCGCAAACTGTCAGTCTGATAGGACTGCACGCGGGGCTTAAAGCACATAAAAATGTAGTAATACGTCCATAAAGATGTGGTTTGACAATCATTAGAAAAATGTCTTTGTTCTTCAAGGGGTACAGGCAGTCTAGTAGGACTGCAAACTAAACCAAACAGATATACTTACATCTTGGAAAGCTAAGAAAACTTGGCAGCAGTCTGTAGAGTTTCAGCTTTGGCATTTGAAGTTCTGGGGCAGAAAGCAGAACTCTACTGACATACTTCTACTTTTTCTGACATTAAAATTAAGTTATTTTAGTGCATGCGCAACAAAAGTGGTAACTAGCATGGCTGTTGAGGGCACTGGAGCTAAGTGACTGATGAACATGAACAGATGATTTTGGAGCAAATAGGTCTCTATCTCAAACTTTGGAAACTACCCCTTATGTGCCTTTGTAACTTAAGAGGTCACTCAGTAGCTTGTAGAGTTATTTTGTACCCTTAATGACAAGTTTTGACGCCTCAGTATATATCAATAAAGATGTGTTTTTTGGGGGGCTACTCCCAGTAGATGTCCAAGGGGTAAGAGTTAAAGATTTATCAGACCTTCTAAGTTCTCACTGGTGATCCACACATCAGTGGCCTCTCTGTGCTGAGCATGCTTTCCCCTCTGCGTGTGGGTTTTCTCAGGGTATTGCTTCTTCTTTCACAGTCCAAAGACATGAATGTTAGATTAACTCACGATTCTAAAGTGGCTTGAGGTGTGAATCTGAGAATGAATGGTTACCTGTCGGTTTTAGCCCTGTGACTGACTGGTAACCTGCCAATGGTGTATCCCACCTATCCAAATGGATAGATGGTTATGATATGTATTATCTAATCTAAAACAGCCTGACATTGGAATTGTAGCACACTGTCTATAAACTTTAACCTCTCAACATTCACCAGGTCAACATTAAACTGGTTAGATGTTAGATGAGGTTAGATGCTAAACACAGCCATCATCAGGAAGTATAAAATTGACCTTTCAAATCAACTCTCTTACATGTAGTCGGCCTTTTGCTAAAAGATCTCCATCTCTTAATAGGTAAAAATTCCATATGAAAATTTCAAAAGTTTGAACAAACATATACTGATTTCAAACTTATGTGTCTTATGTTACTCTAAAAGTGTTCTTGTACAGCTAACTGTACCCTAACTGTACACATAATACAAGTATGAATAAAGGTCCTGACTGTGGAAAAAAGCTTGCAACCAGATTAAGGTGCAAGCAGGTAATTTGTAACTTTGCAATCCTTTGGAATTGCTCAGGAAAATGAGATTCTCCTTCAAACAATTCAATTGTTTGCCTGCTGCCTCCTGGAATTGATTTCCTCCTGATCATTACACTGCTTTTACCGGCAGGTGTGTGCACACACATAGACACAAAGAGCAATCCATGCACACACACACAGCCTCTTCCACAATCAAGATATCTGCTGAAAGCTCAAAAAGGTCCATCAGGAGTAGAGAATGGACCTCTGGTTGCCTTTCGCCTGTCGAGCTACATGCCGGATATTGCAGCTATCACACATACAAAAAAAGCAGACATACACTCCAAGGCATACGATAATGACCGGATATTGCATACATGCCTTGACGAAAAGATACGTAAAGAAACCGTGCAGTAAAAGAGAAGTATATGCACACACACACACACACACACACACACACACACACACACACACACACACACACACACACACACAGATTCCCTCCAGGGTAGCAGGGGAACAGATGGATGCTGCTGAAAGGTAATGGATCAAAACATGTTTTCCAAAAAGCATTATGATGTGTTAAGGTCATTACTGGTCCATTATCTATCCTTACAAACTGAACTGAAGGACTGAAGCAGCAATCAATTGGCATGGCCAGATTGAACTATTTGGCCCCTGGGCAAACATTTACTGCTCACCCATCTCCAGCCACACCTGAAAGTTTCCGTCAAGTTTGTCCACAACGGCAGAGCAGCACTGCAGATTTATTGCCTGTCTTTGGATTTTGGACAACCAACCTCAAAAGGTCACCTTACACTTTTAGAAGCTGAATAATTACCCAATCAGTCATCAACTGATTCGTTTAAATCTTTAGTTGCAGCCAAACTTGACTACTTGTTGGCTACTACTGCCAACTGATTACAGTCTGGGATTTTAAAGGTCTGGCCCCTTCTGCCTTAATTTGCCTAGTTGGGATAGTTAAGTGTTATGAAAGCATTTTATGAAAAGTCAATAAAGGAAAACAACTACAAATATTCCTAATTCAAGATTAGCACATAAAGCTGTGCTTTCATTTTCCATGGCATCATTTATTTAGCACAACTTGGAATTTCTTTTTTTTTTTTGGAAAAGTTTGCCGGTTGCGGAGGCTTTGCTGCATGAATCCGTGGCTTGTTGCCAGTTCAGAGAGAGCCTTCTCTTTTCACTGTGAAATGGCTCCAAAATAGTCCCTGAAGGGTATCTGACAATGTTAGTTCTCTCCAACCACCTACAGCATCTCTAACAATGGGAAATCTTACTAACGAAAGGCTCACCATCTCATCATCTGTTTGGTTAAAAATGTGTTACTTAGTTTAACCAGTAGCGTTAAACAATGATATTTCACACAATTGTTATATTATGTAACACACTTTCTGACATATTGTTAGAACAAAAATGATTAGAGAACTAATAAAGACTTAGATCAGACTGCTCTAAAAGGTTATACTAATACTGGGGGACAGAGTGTAAATGGTGGTGACTATCCAGATAAGCAAGTAAGCAACACACAACTGATTGTGTATTACATGTTGAACTTATCTGGATTTATGCAGAGTGGCTGTCTGATTGCATCTATTTCATATCTAAATTATTTATCACTCCAATGCTGTAAAAAAAACACACATCCATTTTCTTTCTTTGTTGTATGTATGACTGACATTTCTTGCTTCGTAAGAGTAGACATTGCTGAAACACAAAAATTTGAGGAAATATCAACATCTGTTCATTTGTGGCGTAATCTTACCACAAACCGCTTTGATCCATCGAATAATGTCACAGTTTTCACTATGTTTGCTGGGTAGTTAAACTCCATAAAGTAGTGATTTGCTCAAAGTAACCAAAACGTTATTTTGCTAACTGCAAAGCAACATTGAAGTTAGCATTAGCAATTACAAAGTTGAGAACAGTGTAACTCGGGACTCGCCCACTTCAAGTCACCAGTGGTTATTTTGCCTGTCGTCACTTGAAGTGATCTCTGGTTGCCATGTTGCTACTAATAAATGTTCAACACAATCTTAGTACAGACAGTATGCTGTTTTTACAGCAGTATTCACAGCTAGTACTTACGGCTAAACATGGTTTATGGCTACCTTGCATAATATTAGCGCTAACAAAAGCTATATCACATATACTTCTTTTGAGTTTCATCTTGTTTTGGGGTTTATAAAAACTAAAGGAAGAGACCACCCTCTCTCAGAAATAGGCAGTAGAGCTGTTTCCTTACTCCTTACGCTTGAACTGGACCTCTGTTATTTAGAGGTGTAGCTTAATGAACACTTAATTACCTATTTAGCATGTCAAGTATGAGTGTTGTGGAAAGCACTATGTATAAATTGCACCTGAGATATTACCTTGGCTGCCTTCATATCCTGACCATTGCACTTGCCTGATGTGTGGTCGGCTCAGCTTTACACAAAGGCAAAACTATGCTTCAGCCTCCAGCTTGAAATCTCCATAATTACATACCACTGACTTGTTTACTTGATCTCTGCATTGTTGAGTGCTACTAAACTGCACCACTCAAGTAGAGGTTAAATAATGCCCATTAGATATGTGATGAATTTGTAGCTCGTGAAGGCTTCTCAGTGAATTTGTACTTTTGCCCTACAGAAACTGTCACAATGGATAAAAACAGTCCATTAAGACATACAGGATGGCACTTTTCCTCAAATCTATCACCATTTAGTCCATCCATTTACAGGCCAGTTCCCAAAGCTCAGACACAATAACAGGAGAAGTTCAGACTATTTTGGGAATCAAGCTGAAGGAAGAAAGGCAGCTTCTGATTTCTACCAGTCCCCGACCTCATCTGAGAAAGAAAAATACTTGCTCTTAAACAGTCACCACTACTTACCTAGAGCCACTCTGGCTGCTGACGCATCATAGTTTATCCAGAAGGACACCCAGGAGAGGATGGTAATTAGGATTGATGGCATGTACGTCTGCAAAATAAAGTAGCCGATGTTCCTCTTCAGCTTGAAGCTCAGAGACAGTCGAGGGTAGGCACCTTAAGATAAGCGAGACAGAGACGAGTGGTTGAGAGATAAAGTAGGCAAGAACCTCTGAAGGTTCATGGCGTGTAATATAAAAACTGGTAAAATGAAACATATTAACATCCCTTAGACGTTATTTTTGCATTCACTTGATAATGTTTTAACTTTGTTCTTCTGAGAAGCATGCAGGGACACCTCGTGTTTTTGTTTCAGTTTCCACAGCAACCCCAGCAGCATGGGTCGCCATGGTAACAAGCATCCCCTTCAAACGCGCAAACGCACACTGACTCGCTCTCACACGCGCACACAAAACTGCAGTCATGCATCAGAGAGATGTGACACAATATTCAGGACGGTGATAAAAATTTCACCACGTTTTGATTTATCAATTCTCCACATCATCCACCTCCATAATTCATGGGTGGATTCTGAAGGATTCGGCATTACAAGAATGCTGAGCTTTATAAATGCATGTAGCGGTGCTTCAGAGGCTTCATAAGTCAGGAATTTCAAATTATAGCGCTGCTTTTGAGAGAGCATTTTTGCCATTAATTTTTTTTCCATGACCTGAAATATAAACAGAGTCTGTGCATGAAGCGCTGATATAAATGGCGTGGCACGGTTTCTCATCAATCTCCTAGCATTATGTCTCTATATAGATTTTATCTATGGCTTGTTACTCCCACTATTCTTAGACATTTTTCCATTTTTGTTTTATATTGGAGGAGAAGTGGGGCCCATTATGCTGTAATTGCCAATCCGTGGGTGTCAGCCAAAGCTACTTATGGTGAGCGTGGGTCCAATCGACTACACACTTGTGTGGAGTTTCATAGAGTCACTTAAAAAAAAAAACAAACAAAAAAAAAAAACCCACACCCAATCTCATTAAGATTCAGCACCAGCTGTATGTTAGATAGCAATAAAAATGGCAACATATAATTTCAAAAACAGGCCATACATCAAATGTTATTATGTACTCTAAGTGCTATTGACTGATTTGACTTTTTAAAGCATTCAGCACCCACAAACCCCATTTTATATCATGATGGATCAGTGGAATTATTTAGTATGTCATGCACAAAGCCCACATTAACTCATTATACTCCCAAAACAGTCTCGCACCAGCAGGCTATAATGCAGTGTTGGCCCAACTGGTCTATATGGGATTTGTTTATTATACTGAAGATATTCATAGTTCCCAGAAAGTGAATCCTACTAGGCTTAAATTCATTATTTTTCCACCTACCTATCAAATTTTTATCACCAACAAACAAATGAACAACAAAGTCTATACATGTACCACAAACACATACCAGACAATATACATGTACACTGAAGTCAACATGAAGAAAAATATTCTTTATTGATGCAAAAAAGACGTTTTTCCCTTGACCTTCGTGCCTTCATGAGTTCTGAAATATTTTTTAAAAAGGTCCCTGAAACATAATGATTTTTGCTTGTCTTTCGGTTTTCATTTAATTTATTTATCAAGTAGATAACATTTGTTCAGTTTTAATGCCACTTTTATTTCTTTTTATTTCTATAACTGCGTCCTTCAAGATAAAAACCATGTAGAAATACAGAAGTATATAGACAAAAGGACTAGGCCACCTACACATTACCCCTGCAGGAACTGCCATGCCATGAAGCTCCTGGCGCACAGTTTTAGTGCTGATCTTAATGCCAACTCAGCAGAGTGTTGGCAACTTTTACACACTTTGCACCTGAGCACTTGGTAACCCTGCTTTGGGACTTTACACAGCCACTTCATGGCTGAATTCCTGTGGCTCCTAAAGCATTTGCACTTTGCATTAAAACCAGCTTATCGTGGAATATCTAAGAGGGTAGAATTTTCATCAGTTGACTTAGCAACCTATTTGTTTACCGCACTAAAATTCAGTGAGCTCTTTCGAATGACCCACTTTTTGACAAAATTCAGATTATGAGGTGTGGCCTGATAGTTTTGTCCATCTAGTCCAGAGGTCTCCAACCTTTTTTGCACCACGGACCGGTTTAATGTCAGAATAATTTTACGGACCAGCCTTTGCGGTGTCGCGGATAAATACAACAAAATAAAATGATACGACCAAGACAAAAACTGTGGTATTTTGTAAATATAATAATAAACGCAAATTCACTGTGTAATTGTGTAACTTATTCCTCCAGAAATGTGCCAACAACACAGAGTAACATCCTCCTCGCTGCCTCTTAATGCTCTCTGATCGCTATGGTAACGCGTAAATATTTCTTTCAAAATAAAACAACTACAACATGGGAAAACACCCAGGGAAACCGAGCTAACGATAAAAACCCTGAAAACCATAAATTTCACACCCGAGCCTCAACTCTCGGGGCCCGGTGCCAAATGACTCATTACGAATGACTCGACTAATTAGAAACATGAACACATGCTAAAGTAATATTACACCTAACTAGGTGTAATAAAATATCCCAAATTATCCCATCACTTCCACTTACAAATAAATACAAGTAAAGCATGTAAGCCTAAAGTAGGGATTTTGGTGTTAACAGATCCTCGTGCCAATTTGATTGGTTGTTCCAAAGTTACCTCACCAAGCACCAGACATCCATGGATGTTGTTTGGTATATTTGGTTTTCCAGTCAGCTTAACAACAATCAAATCTAAAGTAAAAGCTACATCTTAGGGTTAGAGACACAAGTTGTTGGTTTGAGAGTCTAACCCTTGTCAATATCGGCAAGAACGTTTATGTAGGCAGGTTTGTCAGAACTGGAAAGGCTCTCTAATCCTGTAAAGACTTTACTGATTAGTTTATGGGTTCAGTCAATCATTTTGGGTTACACTGAATAAAAGAAAAAAAATAATTCGATTTCTAAAGGAGGCATATCTAGGGTGTGCTCACTAGCTGACACATTGCCCCAATACTGTGTGATTGTGAAATTTTACCTGGATGTATTGATTAAAATGAGTTACAAAAAACCTTATTTGGCCAAAACGAAGAATTTGACTCCGTTTGACTTTCACTAATCAACTGATTAGTTGCTTAAATGATTCACTGATCAATTAATTGTCTCAACTAGCTAATTCCATAAGCTTCTGTGTTTAATTCTTTGTGCAACTTTAACCAAAGCTTCATCTCACAGTCGAGCATATGTTAGCGTTCATATAAATACACAAAGTATGCGTTGTTTATCACATTCAATGATTCTCCAATATTTACAGTTTTGGCAGCAGTGAATAAACTCCACACATGCTGAACCTACACTTCACTGCAGTGTGAATATAGGAACAGACTGTGGCAATATCCCATTCACTCTTTTAGATGCAGCTTTAATGGCAACTCCTCCAGCCTAAATCGGAGCAGAGTATCTCCGCAGTAGCAGATGCAGAAGTGGCTCAGAAAAAGAGGAGGCTGAGGTTCACTTGTGTGTGGGTGTAGAGCAGTACTGGCTGTAACTGCTATACCAAACAACATCGGCAAGTGGGAGGAACACCATGTGCGAGGGCGGGGAGGAGAGGGAGGAGAGGGAGGACGGAGAAGAGGGGGAAAAAAACAGAAAAGGCGAAGAGTTAAGGTGATGATGGCAGTCATATAGTGGAGTCTGGGTAAGGCTGAAGGTGGTGACTTTTTTTGTCTGCTTTGACACGCTGATCGCAGGAGTGTTACTGTCAAGGTTTAGAAGCAATGAGAGGCTGTGTTGTATCCACTGACAGTTTGATTCTGGCAATGAGACGCATCTTTAAGGGATCCACTGACCCCATACGCGCCAATCTTGCACTGGATCCTGCTGCTCAAGCTTTCTTTATGAAGGTTGTTTTTTTAGCTTTCCGTGTTTTTATGTTGGGCTGACTACCTGCAGCTCAGATGAAGCACTGCATGATATAACTGTTTGCATTACTGGCTTTTAAAAGTGTATCGCAAGTATGCAGCAGAAGTCTTAGTGAAGTCTTTTTTTCTAATACCGTTGCTCGGCAAAAGTGAGCCAGATTTGTCCTTGTGCGCAGTCTGCAAAAGCTTCTTAATGAATTTCAGTCCTACATTAATTAAAAATGAGTACTTTCAGGGCTTTTTTTTCTAAAGCTGTTAACGAAGCATTTCTTGTTTTCTAAAACACACAAACTCGAAGGTATATTCGAGGCTTAAAGAACAACGAGTCACAGAATTAAAGCCACCCGCTTAGTATTTTGTTGCTTCTCTGTTCTGCCAAAAAGAGCTCTGACCTCCTGATGCACACACAGAGGATCTCTGGGGGTGCCGGACTTTGGATCCATTAGGTAACATCAGTGAATCAAGCTTGTTCTGATGCTTGATTGGTTTGGGACTAAGCGAGCTTTGTTGTGTTCCTTGAGTTGTTCCTGAGCAGACTTTTGAAACCATGGTAGCAACATCCATCTTTTCTATACAGTCTATTAAATGTTACCTAACTCAGAAATGTTGCCCTAGTGGCCATACAAGCATTTCCATACGGACATGCAGATATTACCCTCGCATCCAAACAGACAGTTTGTGTGTGTTTAAATGAGAAACACTGATGTGTTGAGGGCCTCATTTCACATGAATTTATGATGCCCTGAAACCCGGGTTTTTTTTCTTGCAGCGAGCAGGGTAGTTGGCATCCAAGCACACCTTTTAAAAGCACTAAGAAAAGTTATATTAAAGAAAGCCCGGAGGGAAAACAGGAGGAAGAGAAAAGAGGGAGAGAGATAGTGACAGATTGGAGGGATAGCAGGAAAGGAAAAAAAGGGAAGGGAACTAAAGGCTTGCTAGTGGCACATGACATGGACAAGACCTGATCATTAGGCAGCCTGGCAGGGAGCCTTTGATGTGCTTCACACATCCTGAGCGGGCAAGCAGACCACCGGACATTAAAATAATAGCCACCACCCACAAGGGACAAGCCGCCTCTCATAAACAAGAGACGCGCTTGCATCGGCACACTTACATGTGATTCACATGAAGGGCAGAGACACCCGCGTATGATGGTAAATGGAAAGCAGCCGCACGTGCAGTACAGACAGAGAAAGGTGCACGCGTGCTTCAACAGCATCTCAGCATGAAAAAACAGAAAATAACACAGAACGGCCACAACAGAAATGTTACGCACGCCCGAGAAGGCAAACAAAGAGTGATTTACTGTGCATGTCCTTTTCAGACCCAGCGTGGCACTTCCTCATGAGCATAACTTCTGTGAGAAATTACATTATTACTAAATGTCACACAGCTTTTATTTCCGAGGCTCCGGAGAAGCCGCCTTTCTCGATGTGTCCCCTCTGACCAGATTATATGGTCGCTGGTTTCGAAATGTTCATAAACACTCTGCGTTCCGGCGTAAATGTACACATTCAGTAACAGTCTGATTCATTTTGGACCTCAGTGGATGGGCGACGTGTCAAATCAAAGTTCATGGAATATGATTGAAATGAGGATTACTTGTTAAAATAGCTCCTCTACAGCGATCTGACACACATGAATTAGAACATGAAATGTGATACGGTAAATCCTTCATATACATTGACTTTACAAGTTGCCTTAACCTGTCATTTTGCCTTCTAACTATACTGAAACTCTTCCTCAGTGTTTCTTGTCATCCACATTTCATTAGAGGTTAAAGGTCATTTGATGATAAATAAGGTCTGAGATCTGCTGGCTCGTGACAATCTGTTTATGCTTCGTGTTTCTGAAAGGGAAAAAAATCTGCCCACATATCGGACTATCACAATATTTGAATCACTGAATATCGGCTGGGCTCTAGCAGCAGGATGCTTTGTAGTGCAGCGGGAGATTTTAGCCCACAGAGAGTGAATATAGTAGGGTGTAACAGTATTAAAGTAACATCCTCATCCTCAAGTGTTTGTCACTGTATTGTGATGACAGTGAATGAAGCTATACAAATAATTCAAAAAATGTTGATACAACTTTTATGTTAAGATACAATTTTCTTTCAAACCTACATCAATTTAGTTGTTTCAACATGAGCGATTTCTGAAAGGAACAACATTTCAGATCAGATCTGCAAACAGCTGTGTGACTGTTTAATATCATTTTTTGTCCCATCTTCCTCCCCTCAATCCCAGCTGTTCAGCAGGCTGCCTTGCCAGAGTCTGGTTCTGCCGGAGGTTTGTTTCCTGTTAAAAGGGAGTTTTTTCTTCCCACTGTCGCCAAGTGGTCACTCATAGGGGTTGCCTAGTTGCTTGGGCTTTCTCCCCATTATTTTAGGGTCTTTACCTTACACTATGAAGCATCTTGAAAGGATAGCTGTTGTGGTTTGGGGCTATATAAATCATATCGTATTATCTATATAAAACTGAATTGAAACTGAGGTTTTCATAAATAATAACTACAAACTTAGACATTCATGTCTTTAATTATGACTATTTATTATTATTGTATTTGAAACCAATTTTTCAGGGGCTTCTCAATCAGACTGCTGCAATCACACTGACTTGATAAGAGTCTTCAGCTACATTTCCTACTGATAGCACAATAACTGAACCATTACATCCATTAAACTTCACCTCTCTGGGTCAAGAACTGCCAGAAGTGGGCATGATATACTTTCTAATTTACCACATGTCCCGCTTAAGCACCATTCCAACAAGCTTGCGTTGCCTACTGCTGCATGAGGGATACTTCAAAGACGGCGCATTTCCTCATTTCAATCCAATTAAAAGCACCAATATATATATTATATCTGTTGATATAAGATCAACAGACATTTTGGCATGTTTGCTGCAGAAACTGATGGAATAATCAGCTCCCGAAAACAGGCCAGTGCATGAAATGGACAATATGATCTAAAATGTCACATCCCCTAGTTAGCCTCACCGTGCATTATTCCCAGAGGTAATCCAGCTGATGAAGCATTTACCTGTGGAAAAGACTACGTTCTTGGACACCAGCTTGTAATCGACAATGGAGAACTGAGGCAACTCGATCCGTGTCACCCCCGTCACAGCCGACTCGCCTCCCTTCCAGTAGAACTCGATGTCGTCTGTGGTGTAGCCATCTGTAGAAGAAGACGTGCGCAGACACACACACATGCACACCAAGGTGTAACCATCTGTCTAACCATCACTGGAGACCAAGACATGCAGTGTTGCTGATCATCCAACTGGGCTGTCATTTGGGAAGGAAATAAAAAAACACTTTTGAAGTTGTTTCCAAGTACCAGGCGCTTTTCTTAATAGCTTTACTTGGGGTTTGGAAAATGTCAGAAGAATTATAAAATAGACATGTCCAGTGCCATTAGCAGATCTTACTTTAGTATTTTTGTGGGGATGATACCAAAAACAATATAAATACAAACATCTACAATGTGCTTTGTTCTTACTCTAGCCGAGACATTGGCTCTAACTAGCCTTAAACTCTATGTGTTCCTGATAAGCCTAATCCTATCCTGCCGTATTGTTGGCATGCCAGGTGTAAATCAGTGCCCAATCAGAAGGCTGACATGAAACCAAGTGGTGCCCTGAGGATGTCTGTAAAGGACGAGCAGAGACACTCACTGCTGCTAAGTAATACAGCATTCAAACGCTGAGGAGTTCTCACAAATAAATATGTGAAATGTCTAACTTAAATCTGCTTGAATCAATATTTTTATATCGACATAACACGTGTAATGGCATCCCAGTTATTCGTAATAACACACCCTACAGAGAGATGGGATGCCCTGTCTGTAACGAGCCCTTTGGTGTCTTTCAGCTCATTGTTTTGGCCCACGCCATCACGGTTTCGTGTCACTGTTTCTTATCAGCCCTGTTTAAAGCCGCGATGGCCTGCTCGCTATCAGCACAAAACAGAACAGGGCCAAAGTCATTTGCAGCATTTAGCAGCTAAATGGCCACATATAACCTAATCTAACCTAACCTTGTTACTCTAAGTCAGTTGGTGATTCCTAATTGGCTGTAGGTGTGAATGTGAATTTCCCTCCAACTCTACATGCTCGCCCTATATAGGCTGGATAGGCTCCGGCACACTGGATCCTGAAATGGATAAGTAAACTGATTGTTAACAAAATATATCCAATCGGCCAATCGCATGACAGCAACTCAACACATTTAGGCATGTAGACATAGTCAAGAGCTGAGCTGATTGTGAGCACAGATTGAAGAAGAGAGATCAATTTAAGTGACTTTGAATTTTGCATGGCTGTTGGTGTCTCACCGACTGATCTCAGTACTTCAGAAACTGCTGAGATTTTTCTACACAGTGATGGAATGATCAAAAAAAGAGAAAACATCGACTGAGGGCTAAGTGTTTTGCACTATCATGTCAATATGGAATGTTTCCAGGACTTTGCTGAATTTGTGCCACAAGAAAGGCAGCTCTGAAAGCAAAATAGGGTTCAGCCTGAAACTAGCTAGGTGTACCTATTAAATAGGCCAATGGCTTAAATGAGCTAAAAATAGAGCGAATACTAGACTTACATTGGTTAGGTGACCAATAAATGAATGCTTACCATATACTTATCACTTTTATTTTTAAATGACTTGCCCTCAGGTTGATGCCTTGGCCTGCTGTTTGTCTATATTCCTGTTTTGCATTTATAGCTCTTTTTATTGCTTGTTTAAAAAAAAATATCTCTGCATGCAGAACAATAACCCCTGTGTTGTTCTGCATAATTGACACAGATTATGTAGACGTAGTTCAATATTATATTTGCTACAATAGAACCAGCAAGCAACCAGAGGAAAATGCATGAGGGTAAAGTCTTGCACAGACTCCTTTTTTTTTGAGGTTTTCTTTTATAGTCTCCAAAAGTAATTGTTATTTTGTCATCAATGTTACTTCATTACACCCACCAGGTTACTGACGAACTACTAAGGAGTTGTATTAGGGTTGAATTTTAGCAGCAGGTTTCAGAAACTTGACGCTGTTACTTTTCAAAACTACTTTCCTACATGCATTTTAACCTTACAGTACTTCTGGTATAAGATTCCATTTATAGAGGTAGAATTGAGTCTGAAACTATTCCTACCCTAAGTAGCACATGGCAACCTAGTGGATCTTTACGAGGTTAAATGAGGTGCAAACATTTGCAAAAGAAAGCATGACTTCTAACTAAATAACTGCACTAGATTGGTCTTTTAAACTTTCCCAAATCTTTATAGAAGTATAATATTGAATGAAATTAGCTAAGTATTTGTCATAGTCATATATACTACCCTCATCCATCTGGTACAGATTTAAAAGAAAGGCTACAGAACACAGAAGAGAAACACACACACAACCGCTGCTGTACCTCAGGTTGCACATTCTTTCATGCATCTGTAACATTTCACACATGAGACACTCTGCCTGTGCGCCGCTGTTGATCTGTCAAGCCCACAAGGCATTAGGCCTGTCTACTCACAGCTCTCTATCTCCAGAGTGCAGTTCTGTTCATCCAGAGGATACCTCCTGAGATCCATCATACATGCTGCTGTTGTAGTTATCCTGAAAAAGAAGGCATGGGGGGAGAGGGTATATTTTAGTTAACACATGTGATTTACTAAAATTGTTCTGAAAGACGGATCAGAAGGAGAGTGAAGATGTAAGGGATTTGAGGTGTTTTAAAAATAGCAATGCAGGTAAGCAGTTACCTAACAGAATAAGGGACTGCGGGAATACAATTAGATTACAGCATTAAGGTGAAAGCACCTATCATCTTTAAAGGAAACCAAATGTCCATTTGCCTTTTCAACCTGTCCCTCAGCTGGTTTCATATTACTGGAGACTACTGGCATTGTCATCTTAAAATAAGATTATAGCACCACCTCCTAGTTAAAATGCTGACTGTGTAACTGTATACCTAATAAGACTATAGATCATACAAGACAAGCAACGAACATGTTTGCTTTTGAAACATTTTGTGCTCCCCCTTCACCAAAACTGTCCATCCCTCCATCCTGCGATCAAGTAAAAATTTGTAAAAATAAAAATGATATTAAGGAAATGCATCCTTCCCTGTTCAACTGAACTGGGTCATGAGGAGGTATCTGTGCCTTTTGTTTATCAGATGTGCGAGCTCAAACGACTGATAATCAGACAGTTAAAAAAAGCAGCAAAGTGAAATGCAAATTCAAAATGATTTAGGCTAAGTCTGGCCTGATTAAAAGCTGGCTGCTTGGCAGTTAGCCACTGGATGTATTCACTGAGCAAAGACTGAGATGAGGCTCCATTATGTGATATTATTATGCAGCAAAAATTACAGCAACATAATAAGAGGTCTTCAACAGTAACATTAACAGTAAGCATTACCACACATATTATAGATTATATGGACTTCCAACACATTTTCCAATACATGACACAGATTATCAATATCACTGAAGCTTCTCTGCTACCTTATCTCTTCATTTCATTATGGTAACAACAAGAAAAAAAAACTACCTACACTGTATTGATTAGCAGTTAAAAAAAATTTGTTGATTTACATTAAATCATTAAAGTAACAGTTTTTAAATTAGAACATATTGAAAATCCATGGATTTGGGGACATTGGAGTCGAAGGTGTTTAATCAAAAAAAAAAATTCATATGAATAAAAGATGATATCTAAATGGCATAAATTGGAATATAAATTACAGCCTCAAAATCCAACTGATTATCAGAAAATGTCATTTGATAAATTAAACCTGAAATAATTGCATTTGGTTGTGGGTCAGTTTTAATCTTTTTTTTTCCATGCCACTCTGTCTAACAAAAGCCAGGTCAGAAACAAATATCGTACACTGTACCAGTTAGCGCGTGTTAGCTAATATAACCCAGTGACATGAAGTCCATTCTGAAATAACCAAATGCCTGTGTTACGGCTTTTTACTTAATTATTATTCATTACTGCATTTATCAAAAACACAAAAATTGTTGAAGTATCTCTTTTTATTTGGCATACAGCTAACTACCTAGCTAGCTAACTAGCTAGTCTTAGCTGTGGGCTTGTATTGAGCAAAAGAGAGTCCAATTGCTGATTTGACCAAATTTTCAAAAGACTCTACAGTAGCATGTGAACAGCCGCAAGGAAACTATTGCTTCAGCTGGACAAACTAACACATGCAGCTAAATTCAGCCAACAAAGACTCAATGCACAATTTAACCCCATCAAAAATTCATGTAAAGGTACAGGAGAAGTCATACAAGCTATAAGACATTGGTATAGCTTTTGGGTTGGAAAAATAAACCAATGCAGAACTTTACCAGATCACTGCTGACCTATGTAAACACTTTCATTAGGAAGTTATGGGCTCATTCACTCATTTTGGGTCATACAGAATAAAACATTAAATCTGTATTTAAATCTCAGTCACGCTGTGTTTCAAACAGCAGGATTATCCCTGGTACTCTGAGTGTTCGGTATCATGGTCAGACCTGCCCCTCCTTGTCACACTGGATTTTTTAAACCAAGACAGCAACAACAGAACCCTCATTTCAAGGTTTCAAAATGATACTTCAGAAACCAGTTTATAACTTCAAGGTATAACTGGGTCAATCCTTAATGCCATCTATTTGAGTAACAAATAATGTTAGGCTAACAGTACTCTTGTGCCCTCGAGTAGTCTGTATTCAATGCAAATTCAATTGCTAGCCTATTATCTTACTACTACAGTATCCCAAAGACGTTAGTAAGGAAGCTAACATTAACTTGTAGAAAAGATCTTCTGAAAAGTGAATAACTCTTTGACTGTATCTTGTGTCAGAGTGAATGGGATCCTGTGAAACTAAAGCCCGAAATTGTACAGTTCCGTTTTTATCATTTTACCAAAACCGTTCCAGGTTTTGACTGTAGTACAATACGAATCTGTATTCTGCATTTGGGGCACCACAAGCTGCTATCAGGAGGGCTGAGTGTGTGATTGGTTTTAAACGACTGGTAGTTGCACATTTTTTACCTTTCATTTAATCTTTCTTTAAATTACAGACAGTTTCTGTAAAATGCAATTAATAGACCATATTTGCAAAAATGACAAACAGCATTGTGGCAAAATGCAACTTACAATGTAAATACAAACTGCTTTTGAGAGCTTAAAATTGTATTTTTTACTGCTTTCCCTAATAAACAGCAAACACACAAATACAGAGTGGCTGCCTTGAAACCACGATAAAAATCTGCATTCAACATATCACTCAGCTCTACCTGGCATTCATTTATGTAACAGTTCATATCACAAACACCACGTCACACGTCTCCCTCTCCTTTTGATCTCTTAAAGCACTGAGAGGTCTATAAGTAGTCCACAGGGCTAAATGCTATGAACTCCACTTGCATAATCAAGCATAGCTGCTTGACTATAAAGTATGAACACTGACACATGCAAATGCAAGTGTGCAAGTGCACACACACACACAGACACACACATGTTTTTGCTTTGCTCTAATAATTCAAAGCTTGCATCCATAATAACAGGTCACACTAGCTCTTCTGAACCTGCTTGTCGAAAAGATCAATGGAAATTCAAAACAAGGGCTTTATGAAACAAACATCAAACAATAGCTGAAGGCTGAACTTTGCATTGTGGATCATGTCTAACCTGTCTGCACTTCTTGCCGTAGATGAACTCTAACGGCAGCCCTCTTTAAAAATAAAATAATAAAAATGCTAACACTGACATGCCCTTCAGCATGACACAAAACCCTCTCAGCTGCTGCAGGACTGTGCCAAAACAAGGCTTTGAACACAAAGAATTAACTTGGCTCTGAAAAACATTAGGGAATATTCTTGACCCTGATCATCCTTTTGTTGCTTTTTGCGTGATAAGTGTTGCTTATTTGCAGGGCCCAGAATTGTCCAGAACAGCTTTCATGGTTACTGTTGACTTTGTGAGTTTGATTTTGACTCAGTTTACTTCCTGTTTTATTTTGAAGGTTAGAACCCATGTGATTTTCTGTGATTGCACTATCATTTGTTCTTTCCCTTGGTAGGGTCTGATTACGTTCACCTGTTCCTTATTACCCTTTTCTCCGCTTGTCAGGTTGTGCTCTCTTCTCAGTCTTGTTTTCAGGTCTTCTCTATTTTTGGATTTGGGATTTTTAATAAACCTGCCTTATGCAGTTCTTTTGTTATTATTTTTCTGACTATATATAATCATAGGAACTTTTCATCATTTCATTTATCTAAATATAGAGGCTCATTTTAAGAAAAAATATTTTGAAGGATGAGGTTGCTGTCACTCTGTATTTTCCTCTATGAAATAAAATGACCAAAATCAACAATGCTTTCGAGTGTATTGTATTACTTTTAGACTGCTTAACTTTGTCTTTGAAACTCTAAGCTCTACTTTTGATGAAAGTATGTGTCACAAAAAATTAGTAGAATTTTTAAATTATATATACAAAAACCTCAATAATCTCCTTAAACACTAAAATAGTAGTATTTGCAAGGGACTATTTTTAAGTGGAGGATTAATACACACTTGGTGTTCTTCTGAGTGTTTACTGCAGCATAATGATGTATGTGGGATTCAAAATAAACTGCAGTGCACATCTATGGTAATCAAGGCAGGTGTCATGCAGTGCAACACCGTGGTTCTCTGATATGTTTTTAATTGTTTGGGGTCTCAATGACACTTAATGGCACCAAAGATTAAGCTATATGAAACTTTAGCTATATAGCAAGTCAAGTGGGATCAAGTTTGCATAAGCTGTGGATTTGATAACAACAGGAAAATGACATTGTTGTTAGAGCAAGAAACTGAGGCGGGTGCATAAGGGGAATATCCACTGCTAACAAAACTAGAGGGAGCCCTTTTTTATTCATAACATCAACTCAGTTAAACTTCTGGAATATCGATCTGGTCAGTTAAGAAGCAGAGGGGGTTGTTAATTAGTTACAACTGTACTGCCGTTGATTAAATTAACAACAGGTGCACCAAAGGGGCAACAATGACACAACCCTGAACACCGGAATGGTTTTACAGCCACTGACATTTTTCCGCTCCTCATCTTTTCTGACTGTTTTTTCATTAGTTTTGCATTTAGCTAGGGTCAGTCTCTCTGCTGGTAGCATGATACCTGGACCCTACAGAGTTTGCACAGGTAGTCCAACTCCTGGAGGATGGCACATCATTACTTGTCATTTTCAGAAGACTTACTATGTCTCAAAGCACAGTCTCAGGAGGAGACTGGAGATTTCATAATGGCTGTAGAAGGTCCTTAACCCATCACCCGGACTGGTATCTTCTTCTTTGTGCAAAGATGGACAGGATGAGCAGTTCTAGAACCCTACAAAATGACCTTCAGCAGGCCACTGGTGTTAATATCGCTGACTAAGCAATCAGAAACAGACTTCATGAAGGTGGCCCAAGGGACCAACGTCCTTTAGTGGGCCTTATTCTCACTGCCCAGCACTGTGGTGCCAGATTGGCATTTGCCATAGAATAGTATAATTGGCAGATTCTGGCCAATTGTCACCAATGAGAGCAGTTTCAACCTGAACACCAGGCTGATGTCACAACACCCTGACTGCAATTAGGTATCAGGATGAAACCCTTGGACTGACTGTTAGACCATGTGCCTGTGCAGTGGGTCCTGGGTTACTCCAGGTGCACAACAATGGTGAGAGTAGGCAGGGACTCAAGATTACCACTGACTCTCATGTTCATACAACCTAAATTCAATGGAACAACTCTGTGACATTGTGTTTCAGTCCATCCAACACTGCTAAAATGCACCTCAGATTGTCCAGGAACTCAGTGAGCCCTGGTCCAGATCTGGTTGGAGATCTCCCAGAACATCATCCATCATCTTATTAGAAACATGCCCAACATTGTCTGGTATGCATACAAGCATGTGGGTCCATACAAACTACTGAGAACCTTTTTGAGTTGCAACAAGGAAATTTTGGCAAAATGAACCACCATTTCTTTTTGTAGTTGCAAGGAGGTTGGCGTCCTACTTTTACTCTAGTGTGACTGAGTCATAAGATAATGTACAACATGGAATCCTGAGAATGCTAACATGTAGCCCAGTCAAAAGTCCCACTGTCTCATTAAGAAGAAGACCTGACAAGCAGAACACACCTGAGTCCATAGAGGACAGTCCCATCTGGATGCAGGCGGATCATGCGGTTTTTGACTGTGACTCCATGGACGAAAGACTTCTTGTCATTGAGAAAGTAGGTGTCGGGGACCCAGAGCTGGTCAGCAACCCTGTTGTCAAGTGTCAGGTTGAGAGGGATTCCCACATAGGCCAGGCGCTTGTCCCTCCAATACTGCTGGAAATACATAGTCAATGTGTAGTCCTGCGGATAGAAAGAGAAAAAACACAATAAAAGGTGGGTACAGCTTATTGTTACATGTTATACAGGCAATCACTTCAGGTTTTCTTTCACAGGAAACAGCAGACATTAAAAAGCAACATGAACAGCTTTTGAAGGAGTGTGGGCCAACTGGTTCACACACACACTCTAGCCAAATTCTCTCAAGTGCCTTTGCCCTGTCTTTTGCAGTACAGTAACCAACACAGTAATGTGCCATTGTACAACAGTGTGTGGGAAGGCTGACTCATGTAGCTGCAGCTTTATTGAAAAAAAATCTAAGAAAATTTCACCTGATCTTCAACTAATTTTTCTCCCGTGGTTGAGCATTCCTCATATAGGCACAGTGATTCACAAAACCTCCAAGTTGACCTATAACAACAGCCCAGAAGCTTTTTAAACATACGTTCCTTTTCATTAAATTCCAATGGGGTGACACTTAGGCTGTTAAAACACAGTGAATTAATGTCAGCTCTGTTCCAGTGGCTGTTTTCTCTCAACGTGCTGTAGTTGAATGCAGCTCTTCTGTTATCCTCCATAGGCGAAGGAAATGGAAACACATGCTTTAAGTAACACTTTATTGTTCTATCCTCTAAGGTCAGTGCTTATTTGTTAGTCTAACAGGCATTTTGCAATTACCCAAATGCAATCAAAAAGAACTTTATCTCTAGGATTGCACTGCAGTATGCAAAGTTTTTGAAGTTCTTTAACTATATTAGTAGATCAAGTTTGCTGTTAAAATATATCACATACTCTGTCTTACAAATAAGATGAATTTATAATGCATACTTGTTCAATCAAATACAATCTAAGTTTGTGTTTGTTTCAGCATACACAGTCTGGCATGATCACTAGATTTTGGTGGTACAGTGATTATATTTCACTAGCTTTTACTCCTCCTTTTGTAGGTGCACTGTATGTCAACATTTCCTGCTGCATGATTGGTGTTGAGTAAATTTAGTCTTAATTTTATTTGAACTGGAGGTCCATTTGCTAGGCCTATATTAGTACTAGTAAACCCTTATTGTTTTCTGAGTTTTGTTTTCTGTGATTTATCTACTTTTAGTCCAATTTTGAGTTTAGCCCAAATCAGACACTGTACTCATAACTATAGGCTAGTTTTTAACAACTGGAATAAGCTCTAGTTTAAGCTAAGTAGAAAATGTCAGTATGCCAGTTAGGGCTGGGCTATATCATACCGTTCACGGTAATACCGGTATAATGTTGGGCAACGATAGGAAAATGAAATATCGCAATAGAATATGGTTAAAACGCGCATGCGCAGTGCCTTTGTTTACATAATCACAAGGCGGCGATGCAGAATGAGAAGAGCGAAAGCGGATCATTAAATGAAACGGAAGAACCATAATTGGTTTGTAAAAATGCTGCAACTTCAGTGGTGTGGAATTGGTTTGGCTTTCATCCGTCAGATACACAACAAAACACTATTTTTGGATGCTCTACCAAAAATAGTGCTAACGGGCCGTTGTTATTACCGTGTTTTTTGGAAAATACGGCACACTTAAAATCAATCCTTTGATTTTTCTGAAAATCGACAGTGCCCCTTATGATCCCGTGTGCCTTATGTATGAAGTCAGCTTGTGTTTACTGACCTCGAAACGATTTTATGTCGTACACGGCGCTCGAAAATCTGTCAAATGTTTCAGTACGACTTTGCTAAGCTACGAAGCCGCACCGCTTGATGGATTGTTGGAGCATTACGGCTATCGTAGGCAGGAGCCTTGCGGAGTGATACGTACTGTGCTTCAACATAATATTACCGTATTGTGTGTGTATAACCTCTTAAATTTTGTGGATATTATACATGGTTATGCTGAGGATATGTCTGCCAATTTCCACTGGAAATGCCCTTTGGTTAAACTGTCAGCAAGGAATTTGCATTTGCACTGTTAATTTTTTATATAACTTTAATGCACTTAAAAAAGCTGCTTGTTTAAGTGAAAATACATTGATGGGTTTTGGGTTTTTTTGCACTAATAAAGTTGTGGAGTTGTAAAGTATTTTGTCTAGTGTCAATTATATCGTCAGTTTTATCGTTATTGCAAATTTTGAAATGTATATCGTGATAAATATTTTTGTTCAAATCGCCCTGCTCTAATGCCAGTACACCAATATGGTGAACCAAGTATCCAGCATTAGCATTTATAGCACTGTCAAGATTAATGTGCTAGCATGCTGCTGTTTTTTGCTAATTAGCCTAAAGTGCAAGGTAGGCTAGCTACGGACAGCCTTAAAAAAGTTGCTAACATAACAAACGTCTTTGTCTGGATAAATACTGGGAAATTATTTTTTTTAACCACTGTCAGTATTAATCTATGATTATTATCAGAAGAAAATGTCATATAATATAAATCAGCATTAAGTGCATGTTCAATAAATACACATTGTTTCTCAAGTTTATGAGCAATCATGTTAAAAAAAAAACAAACGAAAAACAGTTCTCTGTTCTCTGAAAAAAAAAAAAAAGCCACAAACTCAAACGAAATCTCACTCTGTGACTACGTTTTGCAGCATTTGCATATACTGAAGTGTTTATGTAATAGTAGTTCTTGTGTCTTTCTGTATAAAGCTCACCATCTGGCACACAAGTCAAACAATTACTGGCAAGAAGTACTTAAAGCCCAGCCATGGGTACACTCATAGCCCTGCGAAAATCCAACATTTAAATACTGTTGTGTAAGTAAATACTTTTGTTTTGCTTTGATTCGAGCCGTATTTGACCAGTGCAGAAGCAGCAGCAACGATAGAGGACAGAGCCCCTCCCTCCCTCCACATCACATAATCCACTTAACCAAGCTAACAGTCCCTCTCCTCTATTTCTGTGTTTCTGCACCTCTCCCCCCTTTCTCTCGGTCTCTCTCACTCTCTCTTTCTCGGGGCAATGCCATGATCTTCCCTCTTTACCTGCTGTGACGTTGTAATGAAACCAGCCAGCACCAATCTGGCACTGGTAGAGGCACACATGTCCGTGTGGTGCTGCAGTTTTCAGGTTTACCGAATGGCAACAACAAGAACCCCCCCCCCCCCCCCCCCCCCAAAAAAAAACAAAAAACAAAAAACAAAAAACCAAAACGATTATAACCGTCCAGTGTGATGAGCACAGCTTTCCAAAATGTTCATGTGTGACAGAACTGTTACATAACCCAAGTAGTTGTTTGTCTCTTTGCAAGCACCTGAAACACTGTGTTACTAATGCATACAAAATGCTCGAGGTTTTGCATTTTCATGACGAGGGGGGATCATACATTTATGCAAATTGAGGCGACTGACTTTGTGTTAAATAATTGCTTTCTTTTCACTTGCTCTTCACAGTCAGTAAATATGGTTTCCAGGTTTGGTTAGAACACAGAGATGTAAAAGTGAAGGGCTTAGTCAGCACAGGATACAGATTGGGCCCACAGCATGACAAGGAAAGCTCATGGCTCTGAGCCATAAATGTATAGTGGTGGAACCAAGGCCTCTTTGGTAGTCTCTCCTCTCAATATTGCCATATGATGGTTTTTACAAATTATGCGGCATAATCAGGTAGCAATGACTTTTTGCGGTATTACCATATTAAAAACAAGCCATTGCCAAGCACAGGATTCGGTGATTCTGTTTAAAGTATGGTAGTTATATCTTTAAAATATAACTGTATCAAAAGTTGGAACAGATCTGAGAATTGCTTTACTTATTTATCATGCAGAAATATTGTTAAAAAAGGATTAATCTTTGTGTATGTTTACCACCACATTCTTTCTAGCGTCTGTGAGGGAGCTCTGGTATGCTCATTCACAATTTCACATTTGTATCATTGGACTATACTAGTGTAGCTTTGCTGTTTCACAGTTCAAAATAATCCTTGTTGATCTCATACTGATCTGTGGTGAAGCCCTTCAGTTTATCCTCTGCCTGAAGCAAGCTGTTTTATTTCCCCTTCCTCTCCATTAAGCTAGCTTTCTCCTGATTGGTTCAAACATAAGAACAGTGGGTGCATGGGGCACCTGTGCTCACAGCCAGAGCTGTGTGCCTGAAATGACCATAGTGTCTCTCACTGGTATCAGCCATGAGCAGAAGAAACCAGTGCAAACTGAAAGCCTAGAAAAGTCTGAAGCCCAAGTTCCTTGTTTAACATCAACGCCCACCAGTGTAATAGGAGTAAGGAGAACAAAGACGCCTTTTTAAAATGCAGCACATTTTATGTTTGCTTGAAGTCTGTATTCCAGATTGAAGATCAAGCAACAGTCATATAAAAGCAATGACTGCAAAAATAAGTTGCTTTAAATCAGCTCCCTAATTTTGGAACTGCTAAACAACTGTGTAAAAGGCATCTTTCACTAAGCAATTTAGATTTGTAGATTTCAAAAGCATGACAAAGTCTTCACCTGTTAACACATAATGGAACTGAACTCTAAAGTCTTATAATTTCTGAAATTATACCTGAAATTATAGCAGGTCTGTAAACTGGAACAAAGCCACGACCCTGCCTATAAGTGGTTAGTAGTATTTTTCTCAGTTAAATCGAACACACTAAAGAACAGAACCTTAAAAAAACTATAGTAAATACTCTGTATAATCTGGGCTGTGCCATTTTACACTGAATACCAGGAGACATTTCAAAGCAGCCAAGCCTCTAATTTTAAGCCTTACCAGTCCCCAAATACATCATATAAAACAAATCACCAGTGGTCCAGTTCTTACAAAAGAGCGAACTATACATAGAAGCTAAAACTGCATTTTTCTCCAGTTTTAAACACTTTCACTTTAGCTTGATTTCTTTGGCCTCCAGAAGTTGCCATTTGATGCCGTTACAGCCATTTAGATGATCTACCACTAAAATGCTCCTCCTTTGTTCTCGGAACTGATGGTGGCACGAGGAGGAGGTGACAACAGGGTCTCAGAAATATGATGTCGGTATCTGTGACTACTTTCTCTTATTCCAGAGACGCACACAGCACTGGCAGTTAAATATGCTGTCAGTGCTATGCTGCTATATTTGCATTTAATCCTTTTTCAGTTCTTTAAATGACAGGAAAATAAATTCCTGTCATTTTTTAGGAACTTGTGACATAGAGGGCAATAAGTGTTATCAGTCAAAGTCCCATTAAAGTGGTCTACACAGCCTGATCCCAGCAGGTGGTGGAAATTAAATTTGCTGTATGAATCAGTACCATAGACGGTCCCCCTCCGTCTGCTCCATTACCGCCGTAACTTTAGCCTCCATCACTCCCAGTAAATGACGCCCTATCTCCTCCCCGCCTCCCTGGGAGTAGTATCATGCATGAGGTTTCTATCTCCTGGCGGAGTGTCAGCAGGTGGGCAGCCCAGTGAGCACCTCGTAAGACATGAATGATTCACATCCATCGTGTAGCCTGTGCAAACACGCGGCCAAGGGATCCTCATCAATCTTGCATGGAGACAATCAAAATGAATATCATATGAGGATGACTACAGCTTTGCGTTACCTGCTCTGGAACAATATTTTCTGTTTTTTTTTTTAATGTGATTTTTTTTTATTTTGTACTGGGACTACAGATTATGAATTATTGGCATGTCTCACGACACTTCAATTCCCACAATGCCGTGCTTTACCACTGTTGTTTGATTATTCGCGCATGTTTTCCACAGAGATAATGACAGTGACCAGTGGAAATGATTTCCAGCGAGCCTCAATTATTCAATTAGCTCGACTGGATAATCACTCCCAATTCAGGCTGTGTGAGAATTCAGATAAGCAACATTTTGGCTGTGAAATGACCCAGATTCAGCGTAATCTGTCTTTCTTGCTCTCTCTCTCTCTCTCTACAGCACTAGCATCTGAACTTTTATAGCATCTAGGAAATATGCTGTTTGTCACATGTCACTTACAGTCACTTGCATATGCTCCAATTAGCACATCACAGAGTGCACCACAATAGAACAAAAGGAAAAAACAAACATGCTAATAAACTGAAAAAGAGAAGACGGATCATTGTTCCATCTGACACTTATCGAAAGTGTCAGACTTCCCCATTGAAAAATAAATTACTCAAGTTTTCCCCCTGACTTAACTTCCCATTTTGGTGCACGAGAGGAAAAACGTTGGCATGATATGTAATCACTGTGTACTCCATATGAACCCCCGTATGGTAAAGCAATTTGAGTCCATTTGATGTATTTTTTTCGAGCTCCCCTGGGGGACGGCCCTGAGGCACCGTACCACTGCAGTGCGGGGGAATCCCTCAGCGAGTTCCTATCCCCCTCCTCCTTCAACTGCCATAGAATGGTAAAAATAGCGCTGTCTCTAGCTCAAACACAGGGAGGTGACTGAATTGGACTTTATCCTCTAAATGACAATTTTGCCCTGCAATTTATAGGATAATTTCCTCACTGTCTAATATCATATGATGCATTGCCTCATAACAAAAAAAGAGGGGAAGGACAAAGGGAAGAACGACGGAGAACAAATAATGTACAAACATTTTTCTCCCTTATGAACAGCCATTATGACTCTGCGCCACATAATGTACCTGCGTACAGATTGGTCTAGCAAATTGTTTCTCTTAAATTGATGAACAATTCAATGGAATCTGTTACTTTAGACACTATTTGATCCATTTCTGCCCTTCCCAGCATCGTAATTTAGCTTTTTCCTTTTGTTTTACTAAACAGGGTCCTACAAGTTTGCTGTATGCTTAAATAACAGATGTGGTTAAAGAAGGCAGCACTCAAGGGCAAAACCAGTTATTATCTGCCAGAGATTAGGCATTACATGTTAGGCCTGAATAGACAGGATATAAACATTAGCTTGTTATCTCCTGGTTCAGTCTAAATAATCTATGCATAAAAAGAAAGAAAAAAGGACACATGAAGGAATGATTAAGAAACTTTCTTCTTTTTGTAGCTTAAGAAGCGTCACAGTGCTGCAAATGTGCAAACTTTTACATTTTCTTGTATTTTGCATTTTGTCTGTGTGTGTAGTCACCTGGGCTATATGTAGTAGGACCTGAACCTGTTTTCCACCAGATATCAGCTCGCAGACGATCTCCAGAGCACATCCAGCAAGCTGCAGTCCACGATTTTGCACTTGGACTGTCCAACCACAAGATTCTGAAAAATTAGCTAGTAGATCATTGATGGACACCACAGAGGGCCGTCAATGACTAGAAGGGGAGACACAACACACGACAGGGCCAAGGCTACCCATCTGGCAGTATCTGAACTTTCAAAATTAGAGCACCAGCAGATCTCTAAATAATAAAATGCTACATGCACCACAACCAGGACTGGCATTATTTTTAATATATCAAAACCAAGAATTAAATAAAACTTTATTCTTTATTTTTGTAACACTTTATTTTATTAAAAACATTAATTGGAAGACAATTATGCTAGCACTCATGTATCCGTTAAAGTCTAGTATTTTCCGACCACTATATTGATCAGCCCAACCATAAATCATTAGGCTCCAGTCAAAGGGAACACCTTCTTCTTCACTGACCTCCCGCACATACTATATTTGTCCATAAAGCTTCTGATTGACTGTCACATCCCCTTCACTGAGTCCCACAATGGACTTCTACCCTTTAGAATGGCATTTTAGAAATTAGGCTTTATTCATGCCTTCATTAACAAGCTGGAAAAAAAACGAGCTATTAAAAACACAACTTTCCAAGTCATGTAATCGAATCATACAAAACTAAAGAGATAAAATTGTAAATAATTCTGGCTAACAAATAGCAAACTGTGTTAATCAATAGTGAGCTAATAAAAAACAAAGTAGACAACTGATAACTGGATGAGCTCAGACAGCATTAGCATGAGTAGGGCTGGGCTATATCGTACCGTTCACGGTAATACCGGTGTAATGTTGGGCAACGATAAGAAAATGAAATATCGCCATAGAATATGGGTAAAACGCGCAAGCGCAGTGCCTTTGTTTTCATACGCACATGGCGGCGACGCAGAATGAGAAGAGCGAAAGCGGGTCATTGAATGAAACGGATGAACCAGAATTGGTTTGTAAAAATGCTGCAACTTCAGTGGTGTGGAATTGGTTTGGCTTTCATCCGTCAGATACACAACCGTCAGATATTTTTGGTAGAGCATGCTAACAGGCTGTCGTTATTACCGTGTTTTTTAGAAAATACGGCACACTTAAAATCAATCCTTTGATTTTTCTGAAAATCGACAGTGCCCCTTATGATCCCGTGTGCCTTATGTATGAAGTCAGCTTGTGTTTACTGACCTCGAAATGATTTTATGTGGTACATGGCAATCGAAAATTTGTCAAATGTTTCAGTACGACTTTGCTAAGCTACGAAGCCGCACCGCTTGATGGATTATTGGAGCATTACGGCTATCCTAGGCAGGAGCCTCGCGGAGTGATACGTGCTGTGCTTCAACATAATATTACCGTATTGTGTGTGTATAACCTCTTTTTAAGTTTTGTGGATATTATACATGGTTATGCTGAGGATATGTCTGCCAATTTCCACTGGAAATGCCCTTTGGTTAAACTGTCAGCAAGGAATTTGCATTTGCACTGTTAATTTTTTATATAACTTTAATGCACTTAAAAAAGCTGCTTGTTTAAGTGAAAATACATTGATGCAATGCAGCAGCTCTCTATTCTATCATCTCCTGTGATAACTAATGAAAATAGCAGTTTACAATAGCATTGGGCTCAGATAGTAAGCCAAACCGTGCTACTGGCAAACAACTGATCTGCTCAGCCAACCATTACTAGTGGCAAGTGAGTGGAGGTTGATAGTCCATTTTCAATCAGGTGAATTAATAAGACTCTGAAATGAAAATGAAATACTTGCTTCTTGCTATCTACTTGTCTTCTATTAAAAGTTTAGCATTAGCATGAGGCACTGACAGCTAGCCAAATCATGTAGCTGCCAGACAGCAACTCAGAGATATTTTCACAACTTAATCATCAACACAACTGCCACTGTTACTAGAGGCGAGTTAGCAGAGGCTTTTAATTTCTTTGGATGAAAGCAAGGTATGCTGGGTTTTACTGGAGCTAGACTGAGGGCAGGAACCTTTATAGGCTATAAAGGTCTTAACATTAAATGATGCTGTTGAATATATTGTTTTGACTAACAGAGCTTAAGACAAGTGTGACTTTTCATCAGTCTGGTTTGTAGTTTGTAATTCAATAAAAAACAAAGTGTAGTGATATCAGCAAAAACTCTATCCTGCCTGCTTTAAATCTTATATAGCCTTTGCTATGTCAATTACAGTGACCATACTTAGGCTTTTGACTGATGACCTTTGCAATAATCAACATCATAAATCCAGCTTATAGTTTACCTGCCCTTTCTCATTTGCTACAACATAATGTCTGGTTGACTGGCAAAGAGAAAGGAAATGAAGCTGGCGCCTGTCAGATTTGAATTCCCCAAGCCCGTGCATTGAAGTGTCTGTCTTAAAGGTGTATGCAAGTCTCAATGTTCTCCGGAAGGGACAGCCACCCCTGAAATCACACATAAGACCAGGAAATGCCCGCTCTGCTTATTCTAAATCTTAGTGATCATCACTTCATCCTACAGTGCGCTCTCTCCCGAGGCCAATTACATTCCATCAGGCAGGAAGCCGGATGCCGGATAAAAGACATGGGGGTATATTGAGCCACACTCGAAGCACAGAGAAAAGATACGCTGTTGCTGCATAGCTAGACCTACATAAGATAATGAGGATGACATAGTTAATGCATTGGCAACATCTGACTCCAAGATGTATTTTATGCAATAAGACATAGATGTGCTTGGCACAACAATTAGACCTTAGACCGTTTGTGTGACTTAATTAATGTTAAGCAAACAGGAACTCCACAATTGACAACCAGAGAAACCTGTGAAATGTGAAGGCACTTGTCAAGGCAAACAAATCAAAAAGGCTCGTTGTGTTGCTGTTGCTGTTTAAAGAAAAAAAATGAAAAAAACAAACCGAGCAGGCAGCAGGAACATTTGGAGAAACAGCAATGGAGCTGGAGATCTTTTCACCTCTCCATAATGACAGGCTTTTTTTCTACTTTTCGACACCCACACGCAAGCGTGGGTGTACGGATGACTAGGTTGTTCAGCCTGTTACTGAAACTACATTCACAGTGCAGACTCTGACCATTTGTGCGTGCAGGGACCTGCACCTTCATTGAGCTGTAATTTAATTTCCTGTGATGACTTTCATAAGGTACACGTAATGGGTTTGGATATAAAGACCTTGATAGCTCTTACTGCAACAGAGATTTGCGCCTGTTGGTCCACTGTTGCAAGAGAAGGTCGTGGAAATGAAAAACACTCCCACACATGGCACTCTTATTTGGCAAATAAACTTTCTTAATAACAGTGTTTACGTTATATTTCAACCTCCAAACCTCACATTAATCTGACAGTCCTGCGTATATCTGAAAAGTAAAAAGTCCTCTCTCTGTGACAGCAAACCAAATAAATGACACATTTTCAAGTAAGTCCTTCTTAAGTGTACAACTAGTTTCCTCTGCCTTGGCACACACATAATCTGTTTTGCCTTGCTCTGATCTTGTCCTAGTATGCCTTTCTCATCAGCCGAAGGCCCTCGGCACACCGCAAACAAACCTCAGAGGTAATTAGTGCGCCTTTCTCAGACTCTGCAGCATCTGCTAGTGCAGCAGCTCGCGCCGACTGAGTGGCAGCTACTGGTAGAATCAACCTGCCCCACCAGGTGGATTTCTGGTCCAACCAGATGCCATATTCACATTTCCTGCCTCACAAGTTTGCGGGGTATTTCCCACAGCTACCCCCTCCTCTCCCCGCTTTCCGCACGTCTTTGATCTTTTGCTTTCTCCGCTCTCCTCTTTCCCTCAGCCACTCAATAAATCTTTAGCTCTTCCAGCTCTCCTCTTGCTTTTATTTCTCAGATCTCCTGATGCGCTGATTGCCCGTGTGCTGTGTCCAGTAAGATTCCCAAGGCTAAAAGCCCTGCACAGACCATCTTGGACTCTGGCAGAGGCTGATGAAATATAAAACCCACCCCACATCAAATAGAACCAGTGTTGCGATATGCATAGGAGCCAGGTGAATCACTGAGGTAAACAGCAAACTACAAACAACAAACAGCAGGTTCACTTTCCAAGTGTCCAGCATTATTAAGAGCATTTTTCACACCTATAGTTCGTTTACTCTGGTCCGAATCAGTTGATGACTTTGTAAACTTGTAGCTTTTGCCCATGTTTGTTTTAACACAGCGAAAAATCCAAGTGAACTCAAAGCGAACCAAAACGACTAAAGGATTGTGTACATTACCTGGATTGTGGGGGTCAAATCTTAAGCATTATCCTTTGAATGAAATGGCTTCACCATTATTAGAAGTTAGAGAAGCAAGCTTTCCAAGTTTAAAATATTAAATTTAGAAATCAGAAACAGAAAGAACTCAGAGAATTCACTTGTTCCACATGCTGTCACGTTACAGCCTTTTTCCAAAATTGATTAAATTCGTTTTTCACTCCAAAATTCCACACACAATACCCCATCATTCAACATTGCGATGTCGAATATCTATAGACTGGTGGTCTTTTCTTGACTTATAGTCATTGTAGAAAAATAGTTTCAAATTCAGTATAAAGTTAAAGTTCAGTAAAGTTAGTTTCTATGACATCAGTTTGAGGTACATCTTCAACGTCAAAGTCTTAGACTTTCTAGAAAGCAAAAGATTATGTTCATGAATAAAACAAAGCAAACATATTTTTTAAAAATTCCCCGATAGAAGGAGAAGAAATAGACTTCCGCAATACGCAATCTCATGCTTTAAAATTCATCACTTACTAAACTGACTTGGATGCTGACATCATGGACAGGGAGGGTTAACTGTGAGAGTCCAATGCATTAAGTTCACCATGCAAGACTAAAATTGCATTTAAATGTAGAGGTTTCTTAAAAAAGGGTTTTGTCAAAATTAAGTCAAATTAAATTAAGTCCTTCTTTGCAATAATCAGATCTGTATTCCTCATGTTCTGAAAGATGGTTTGACCCGACCTCTAATCTACATGGAAACATGTCAACTGCAATCATCCATTGTTCAACCCAGGAAAGGGTTCAACAATGTTTGCTAGGTAGTTGTTGTTTTTTTTAAAGTCACAATTTCCAATTTCTAAACTACAAGTAATTTGTGGACTGTCCCTATTATTCTACTTTGAAACTAAGTATAACCAACAATGTCAAAGAATCCAGATTTAAATGTAGGAGAAAATTATGCAATTGCCAGTATCTAATATGCATATTTTTTCCCTACTTAATTCCGTTAAGTTAAAAAAAATAATGATACTCATTGAAATGTTGTGAATTCCCAAGTATTTTTTCACAGTGCTGAAATTATTTCCCCAAACTAAATAGTTGAATAACATTAATGAGTCCGATTATCTCAAGATGTCTATCGCTACGTTCACACTGCAAGTCTTAATGCTCAATTCCAATTTTTTTGTCTGCTTGTTCACACTACAAATAAAATGTTACAGCAAACGCGCTCTAGTGTGAACCCTCAAAGCGGCCCGCGTGCGCAAAAGAAGACGTCACACACAACGCGCTCTGTTTAGACCCAGAGCAAACAATATTGTTTGACTGATGGCCCTTAATATAAAGACTTCGGACTTTACGTTTCCCAATTTTGCTTTAAGTTATTTTGTTATTTACATATGGCCTAATAATTATCCTTATTGCTGTTTAGGAGAGGAGCGGTGCTTCAAAGGATAGTTGCAGATTTCTGTCAGAATCTGCAGATTATACAGTACAAATAAAATGTTCACGTTTCTCCAACGTTGTCTTCCAAACAGTTTCACTGGATGGCCAGGAAGCATTCACGATGTCTTCTCCGGCGCTGATAATTGGCGTCTGTCTTGTGTCAGTGACGTAAAAGACAGATTTAATGCGACATGACCGTTCACACAGCAGTCGCTTTCTAAAACATCAGATATGTATCGGATTCAGTACCACATACGAAAGTGACCCAGATCGGATTTGAAAATATTGGATTTCTGCTGTTCACACTGTCATACCATGATCGGATATGGGTCGCATAGGGTCAAAACAGTCGGATTTGATGCACTTTCGCCTGCAGTTTGAACGTAGCCTATGTGTCAGTTTCCAGTCCGTTACAAGATCAATTAGTCTTCTCTTTGAACCAGATTTGCACATCCGTCACCCTGTAACATTGATGCCAGTTTTCTGTTAGCTCACACCGTTTGACATCTCCTTCACCTCAAACTATAACTTGTACCTTCCATGACTGACCTGAACCCTTTTTCACCTGATCTCTCTGCCACTATTGCTTTTTGACCTTTGGCCTAAACTTCACCCTTTTCTGAGCGGGGACCTTTAGATGCTTTAGGTTGTCCTAGTTTTCTATAACAGTGCGAAAATTTTGGATCTCTATTTGGATTTTTGACCTGCACTCAAGCTGCAAAAACAGCTTTACTCTCAATCTCTCCAAACCTTAGGCACTTGTCGTGTGTTTGCGTTGTACTGTACAACAGTCTGTTTTTGTGTTTACTTGAGAAAGAACGTCACAAGCCTGAAATCTGGCAGGAATATGTTCAAATCTGTGCTCCTTGTAGAACAAGCTGAGAAGGATCCAAGACTCATTTCAGCGTAGCAAGGAGTGCTTGTCTCAATAAACCCTCAGCTTTTAAGACAAATTTTCCCAATTATGCCTGCGGGGCTGTTCCAGTGGGCTGGTGAAGGGGAATTGTTATTGAAATGAATGCAGGATAGAAAATTGTCTTTTTGTTCCACACAACACAGACAGCAACATTTATCTGGGCTGTGCTGTTTAGTGTTGATCAATGGCCTGGACAAAAGCGCTCATTATCTATTTCCCTGCAGAGCACGCGTCCCTGTGCTAAAACCACAGACGGTCCCCGCATTGGATGAATATCATTCACCAAATGTCAAACGCTGAAAGTAATAAACAGCTCCACCAGTAATGTTTTGGCTTCAACACTGGCTAACAGCCACAAACAGCCCATTTAACGAGCGCAGATGCACGGTCCCTTGGGAATGGGTGGCAATGAGACATGGAGCAAATTAATTATCAGTTTAAGTATGATCTCAGCTGTCTGACTCCCTGGCTGTTCAGCTACTCTTCCTCTGCTCTGTGGAGAATAGTTTGCTAGGTTAGCGAGCTAATGTTAGCAACTAAACTGTTAAGAAGGAAAGCTTTTAGCTTTTTCACCTTGTACCCCTGCATGACAGCATTCCTCAGAAACTAAAGGTAAGAAGTCACTCTTCAGGGTAAAATTTTATAACAGCCATTATCATCAAAAGGTGAATTTTTACTATTTTTAGAATACTCTTACAGTTCTATTAAAAAACACAGACTTAATTATTCGACACCAAATCACAGATGATAAGAAACAGCAACAATTTCATCCTAATCATATGAGTGCACATTTTAAGAGTGCTGTATATTGTACGGTAAAGATCCTTCTGCATAATGAAATACCTTGAAAAATACTGGATTTCGTACAGCGTGTTACAGACACTCATGTTTCCCTCAATTCACAACAACAATCATCTCAATGTGTTTCTTATTGTAAGGTAAAGATCCCACAATAATGGAGAGAATAACCCATCAATCACATTAGCAAAAATCCCTGCGCAAACACTTGGAGGCAGTAGTGAAGAAGAACTCCCTTTTAACAGGAAGAAACCTCCAGCAAAAAGGCATTTGGTGATGGGTAATAAAGCTTCAAGCTGCAAAAACAGCCTTACTCTCAATCTCTCCAAACCTTAGGCACTTGTCGTGTGTTTGCGTTGTACTGTACAACAGTCTACAAAAAAAAAGCTTTTTTTTTGTAATTCTAGCTAATCTTACATCTAAATACAGGTTCATAAAGTCAATTTCCTCCCAACTTAAATGCAGCTTTCGTTTACTAGCTGTTTTGTACATAAATAACAACATTTGTTTCATAGTCATAATTTAGCAAACACAGATATTAGTCTTAATGTTACAAAAAAATCATAAGACAAAAACAAGGAAACATCAGCAGTCACACAGTGTAGATGTCTGTCATTTTATTGTGAAAATCAATGACAAGACCAAAATGTTTTCACATGTGTAGGAACAAATTTGATAGATTTTAGGGTGGTTTTTTGCACATTATGTCTGTGCATGATTCCTGATTTTTAAACTGCTGTCTCCCAACTAATCCAAGTCTTTTGCATCACTGTTTTTTTTTAATTTGGGGTTTTAGAGAATAGCCTTTTTGTATATTTTATATTTTTGCGTAAGCTATCATAGCAAGTAGTTACGATTGGTACAATTTCATGGTCTCAGTTAAAACTTAATAGTGAAAACTAGGTTTGCAACTTTTATAACCCTAGTTATTTTATAATATGTATTGGTTAATCTGTTATTTTTTAATTGTTCTAGCCCTATCCCCTAACCCTGTTTATTAAGAGTTCCTCATTGAGATTAAACGGTGCCCCTGTCGTGAGAGCAGCTAGTCAGGGTTTAAAAAGTCAGGACTGGATTAAGCAAGTAATTAAAAGTAAGTAATTTCAAACGTACTCAGAGTAAACATGAGATTAGAAAAGGTGAAAGAGAAAGGTGGTGGTATTATAAAATATTCAGTGGGAGTGGTCGTATCATGTGAAAATTTAGAAGTAAGTTTAATGTATTTGTAGCATCTCCAGGTCATGGCCTACTTAAATACATAAAAACTGAATATGAAGGTGCACATATTCATCAATATTAAGATTGCATAGTAGGCATATAGTCACAATAAGTCCATATTCTGCATGACCACACTCAGTCAGTAAACAAGCAATTATTGCTTTGGTTTTTTGTTTTGGTTTTTTTATTGTTTTTTTTATGACCTTGTAAAGTATCAGTACCAGAAGAGTCATTCTCCCTTGTTAACACCTATAGCAGCTGATACACTGTATAGTAGAAATGGTGCTATTGAAAAGCACTTTGAGTGCACTGTTAGATTAGAAAAGTGCTATATAAGTGCTATATAATACTCTCAGTGAAAACAAAATACTTCATGCATGCACTCGATGTACAGTTCATTGCTAGCTTTTGATATTTTGGGGTGTGTGTGGTTTGATGATCTTATGCAGATATTTTGAAATAATGAGATGAGAGAGCCAGCCCAACAGACCAGCCTTTGTCACTGAAGCATCAAGCACACTGTACCTACTACTTAGTAATACTTTGTTTAAACACATGCCATGTCCCTCTCTAGCCGTAGTAAGGTAGACGAAAGGCTACAATTAATGTGCGAAGGGATTCTGGTGACACTAAACTGTGTAAGCTGACAAAGCAGAATTCCAGCTAAGTTATAAATAACACAGAAGAAGACTGGCTTCACTACACCAGGCTGTGATTACTAGTCCACCTTCTCTTCCTCTCTGTTTGAAAATCTCTTAAGTGCTCCATTACTACAGGGCGTAGTTCCTCTTGTGCTGACTTTTTTCCACTACCAGTGAACTGGAATAGAACCTGTGGATCTTAGTAGCATCTGCCAAATGCAGCAGTTATATACAGGGATGGGAATCACAGTATGATACTTTTACAACAACAGTGATGTTCTATTGCTTATACAAAGCATATATAGCTCAAGACAATCATCTGCAATCTGTGTAACTGAAGAAGAAAAATCGGGAATTATCAGGTGTCAGTATGTGGGCATTTCATTATTATGCACTTTTAACATGTCAGTTCAATTAATTAGCTCCCTGATTGGCTTTTTCCTGCTGTTTGCCATTATCCCCTGTTTCTTTTTCTTCTGTGAGTTTCTTCTTCATTAATGCAAGTTCGTGACCTTGCATATCAAAAAATGACACAACCAGAAAAATATTCTTTCTTTTAAGTTGAGTTGATGCAATATGAAATGATACTGTATTGCACTGTTTCCCTCCTATCTTGATGTCATTGTGTCAGCTTTGGCCTCCATGCATTCATCCACCATCTGCTCTACTCTGAAAGTCTCTGCCTTCAAACTTTACACACACAGAACTCAATGAGTTGAACCTTGATGGCCTCTAAGAGTTGGACGCTCCACTATGACCATCTGAGTTCCATTTGAAGTCTTTTACAAACCCTAGAAACAACTTGTCACAAACCCAAACCCCATTTCAGAATGGCTATATTGGCAACAACCACTCAATGAGAATAAAACATCTCCAGAATTATTCCCAAGGACATGGAGTAGTGACCTTCCTGGTAAATATGGTTGAAGCCCAAAAGTCATCTGCCTGGTCGAAACTGACATATGCTGGCAATGTCACTAGACTAGAAGTCAGACCGTCTCTTAAGAAGCAAATAATACAACTCAGATTATTTCAAAGAATGAATTAAATGAAATTATCTTTGTTCTGCTTTTTTTGACACGGTGACAACTAATATTGCTGGTAACAAATTAGTGTTACTGGAGACTGTTTTAAAAAATAAGCAAATTAATACTATGAAGCTATTTACAGTTTTGTGAATTAACTCAGTAGGATAAGCACAGGATTTAGAAGCAAAAGGTCGCAGGGTTTGAGTTAATCTCAAGTTAGAATGTTTTTTTCATCCTGTTTTGTCTATTGAGAAATTGTTTACATTTCGTTTATTTTTTATTCTAATTAATAAAAAGATATAAAATAAATCTTGAACACAAATGTTCTCAAGACGGACTTCTAGGTCTCGTTGAAGATATACTTCGAACTGACTAGATGTCAAGAAAAAACCATCAGCTGATGCTTATCCAATACTGCAATGTTTGCTGGACTAGGATATTTTTCAAAATATATAAAAACCCAAACACACACTTTTCCGACTTTCCTATCGGAACACATTAACCCTGGAGTTGCTCCCTTGTTCCAACATCTGACTCCCAAGGTAACTAAAATGTGATGTATTTTACTTTGCTTTCAGGGGTTAACTGGAAGACGAATTGTTGTATTTGAACTTCTGGGATCAATAACTCAGAAAAAACCTTATTCAAACACCAACAGCACTTAATTTAGACAGTCACGTTAAGCAGACAACAAGCTAGAAGGTTATTTGCATCCAGACACATCATTTTCCAACCTGGACAAATAATGCTGGTAGAAGTTGGCTATGAGTCATATGAATATGGAAGATCTTCAAGATGCAACAACAGAACAAAATTACTCGAGCATTCACACTTCTGAATAATATAGACTGTTTTAAGAACATTATTTTATAATTTTCAGCTGATGCAATGAACATTTAATAGTATTTCTGCTTAAGCCTCTTTTGTTTGACCGTGTTATTACAAATAGCTTAGTTAGCTTTACTCAAAGAGATTTGTACTCTCAGACATTTAACAAAAAAAGAGAAATTACCTCTTGTTGCATAAACTCAAGCAAAAATTAAACATAATCCATAATCCTATGATGTATTTGTTGTACATAGCTTCTAGCAGAAATAGTTCATCTGTGAGATTCTTGCAACATCTGGAAAGAAACACCACTTTTCTTGCCTCAGTCTAGTGGCAGAAAAGTCAATTGTCAAAGTAATCACTGAGTCACTGGTATTGATCAGTACCCACTCACACTTATACACCCTCCTCTCTCCAGATAAATAGTGACAGTTTTCTAATACTATACAGTGAAATGAAACACTTTCTTGTCCTTCTCAGTAGACTCAATCAAGATCACCATTATGTCATTATGACATCTGTGTTGATGCTGTACATGTACAGCAGTCCCTGCCTGACCTGACTCTGACTGCTGCACTTGTCTGTGTTGTTATAAAGAAAGAAAGCACATGGGCTCAGGAGCCATCAGCTCTAATAAAGATCCTAATGGTTGCACCTGCACATGCGGTGGGCTGTGAAATGCAGCTGAGGAGAGGTGTTGGTCTGGAAACACAATGTCCGCCATTCAGTTCGATGCCGGAGTCCTTAAAATCTGTCGCCGGCAGCCGGGTGACACGGTGCCACTCATTTTGCAGTACAATTTGGGTCAGCGTTGGCTGATATTTTAAGATACAATAGCCTGAAGTGACTTCCCGGCATGTGCACGTGTCAAAAAAAATGGCATCAGCCCATGAATTAGCAAATCCAATCAGAGTTTCGTGATAGCTGTCTGCTCAGAGGGGCCCTCATGGGAGGACACTGCTAACTGTGGCTTCTGTGGTTAACAAGCACAATGAGAAAGGGTTTCTTTTTGCAGATAAAAGAGGGCTTCAATGGAAAAATGTATTTCCTTTACCGTGCCTGGATTGTACAGTATCTGGACTATTGACTGGAAACTCATGGCTGCTGCTTTAATCCATCCTCTAAGTGAGTCAGTGTCTGAGGATGAGGATTGTTGGAAACAGGAGCAGGAAGCTGTATTATGTTGGAGGGTTTTCTTTTTTCACACCCAGGCTTCTGTGTATGTGGGGTGCTGGCAGTGTGTGAGATAAAGCTGTTTTAGTGCTTACAGGAAATCCAACCCATCCATCTGACCATCGCATAATGGACTTGAAGGGGGGGGGGCTACAGGAACTAAGGATATTTGATCAAAATGATCATGTGCAGTCCTGTGCCATTATATAGAGTGTATAAAATACTGAATGGTGAAATAAGTTTTTAAGCTCTTAGATTTATGGGTTACACTTAGTACATAGTGCAGCCTGTCTTATGATGCAGGTTCCCCAAACTTACAATGCAATTCTTTATTTACTGTTAAGGTATTTTAGACAAAAGTGCAAACACGTTGTATACTTCTTACAAGAAGTACTTGTGGTATAATTTGGTTTGTCTGTCTGTTAAAACGATCAGTTGTTACTGCATTGTTCTACCATATGAACCAAGAAGCAAAAACATGCATTGAAAATCACACCCGAAATTCAGAAAAAATACATAGAAAAAGTACACGGTTGGGTTTTTTTGTTGTTTTTTTGTTTTAACAAAAGCATTGAAATAAATACTATAGAGTAAAAGGTACAATATTTGAATCCAAAATATAGTGGACAACAAAGCAGCATAAGAGAAATACTTAAAGTACATTAAAACTGTTAAGTTTTACAGTAAAGTACTTGGTAAAATGCACTATATTACATGCAACACAGCAGTACTCTTGCTCAGCAGCTTTGTTGGGAGGCAGGAACATTTGGGGGGTACAGGTACCACCCCATGACCCCCTTCTGTATATGCCCCTGGCACTGAGGCAGAGGCAGGACTGCTGTGGATTAAGGGTTCATGAAGTGCGACTCCACTCACCATGTTGACTTCTGACACCATGTCTATGCTGGCCACGTCTATGCTCATGCCAACAGCGACAGGGGGCCCTAGAACAGAGTAATTATGTCATGATTACAGACCTCCACCTCTACGTCTGACCACAACACTGTAAATGGCGCCAAAAATAAAGCTGGGGGATAAATGCGGAGCATACCTCCAAAGTCCGGCCTCAGTCGGATGTCGTATCCTTTAAGTAGTTTATCCACCGTCTCCTTCACAAAAGACATGTTGCCCGGTTCATTGACGCTGAAATGACAGCAGAAGCAAAGAAAAGAAAACATCACCTTGACTCCCGCATCAATCAGCCCAGGCAATAACCTTGGCTTCTCAGAAAAGAAAGAAGAAGAAAATAATGAGAAGATCACTGACCTTTTTGCGCAACACACAATCGAACCGATAACCAGTGCGGACAAGACGCGAAATTGACGAAGCTTGTGCAAAGCAAACATCCCCCCTTTTCCTTTTTGTAATTGTAAAGCACGAAGGCAGCAACAGCAGAGAGCTCACCCCCCTGCAATCAACAGCCGAGACGGACACTCTTCAAATCCAGAGTAAATCCATCGATTGCCCCCCCAAAAAAGCAAGAAAGTAGACTGAGCCGCGGAAAAGTCAGCAGCTCGCTGTGGATGGAGTCAGATGTGAAATATGGGCTGACATCGCCTCCCTGTCATAAATATTGGCTCCGCTTTCCTTTTTGCCGTCTCTGACTGTGCGAGTGGCTCTTACATTCAGGAGCTGAAGCGCATATTGATGAGGAGAGAACATACAGGGGGGCGATGCTGCTGCTGCTGCTGGTGGCGGCGCTGGTGGTGAAGGCACTCGGCTTGTTCAAATTAGAAGCGAAGCCCCAACACTTAAAACACTGTAAAAAAAAATGCTGAGGTAGAATCTGCAAATTCAAGCTTTTCATCTTATATATTTGGTGAGCTGTTAAACTCTTTTTCTTTTCTTTTTTAGGGAATCATTTTAAACCAGACTTTTGTTAAAGTCCACTTATTTCTGCTAATAAACCTTGTGTCTATTTTTGGCCCTAGAATTTATCAGCAGGGGCGCATTTTCGGTTTCTTTTTTTGTTTGTATTTTTGTTTGTTTGTTTTTTGAGGACGGTAAAGATATATATTTTTTTAAATTTAACAAATAAACATCAAGTTGCTTGAAAACTGGGGGCCAGGGGGGCAGTTGAGCAAGTTATAATTCAACTTTATGTTTACATGTTAATGTATGCATTCAGCAATAAATAAAGTGGCTGACTTGTAACCATATGGCAGTCGCACTTACTCAGAGTCATTGAGTAATGATAAAAAAAATTATGGTTGATTCTGCTACAGAATGTGGGGATTCCATTTTGTCATGGCTGTGCCTACTTTAAATGGATCTGCCTTTTTAACAGGTTTCTTCCTGTTAGAAAGGAGTTTTTCTTCTCACTGTCCCCAAGTGCTTGCTCAAAGAGGGGTTTGTCGGGGTTTCTCTCTATTACATAGGGTCTTTACTTTATAATATAAAGGACACTGAGGTGACTTTTGTTGTGATTTGGGCTATTTGAAAGACATTGAACTGAAGTAAAAATACACATGTTGTTTAGTTAAGCTTGTTTCCACTGATTACTTATCTTCACTTCCTCGATTACCTCAGTAATCAGTGGACTTGATTTTTAGAACACTAATTAAGCCGTTGCCCCACCCCTTCTCCCACTCTCAAAAACACCCACATTACAAAGCACTAAGCCAAACTCTCTTATTAAAATTCTCATTTTTTACAGTGCACCCCACACCATCTTCATCCTTCCCTTGGGTTTCCTGTAAAAATGGCGGGACCTGAACAATATGGAGTGGGGACAGGCAGCATTTATCAAACCATTAATCGAAGCTGTTGATTTATTGGCCTGTTATCTGTTGATGGCCCTTTTGTGTCTGATTTAAAATGTGTGGACTGCACCATAAATTATTTAGAGAGTCGGGGTCAAAAATTCGTGAACAGGCTAATTAGGACCGCCTGAACACGCGGACGCGCTTGCACAAGACCCAGTGGAGGAGCCTGGATGAGGAATGCGCGTGCTGTGATAGTTCATACCTGGTGTCATAGATGGCGATCAGCTTCTTGTTTCCGTTAACAGCATTCCTGAAAGAAGAAAGTTGATGACATCATTAATTAGAAAATAACAGGAAGACACTGAAAATGAACTTCTTTCCTCCCGTTTGCAGCTTCATGTTTCCCCGAATTTAATTGTGGTTATAAGTTTATTATTCATTATTATTATTATCATCACTGGTGTCTTATGCGTGTTTGAGCCTGTCTGATGTGTTGTGTGACTGTGCTCTGCATAGCCTCGTATTCCACCCAGTATTGCCTGCAGTAACGCAGAGGTCTGAAACAGTGGGATGCCTGCAGGGCAAAATATTGAAAGCCAGTCGATTTCCCCCTGGAGCCCCCTCCAGGATAAAAAACATCTCACAACACCTCCCCCAACCCTTATCTTCCTACCACAGAGAGAGGTGGTGGTGAGTTTGGGGGGGGGGCTTTTTCGCCATCACTTTCATTCACACTCGTCCAAACGGTCAACACTCCGCGAGCTTGTTCGCACCAGTCGCGGTGCTGAAATCACCCTCCGAGGGTATTCTGGCTGCAGCTCCCGTCCGCAGACTGCACCGCCAGACGGATTCAAGAAAGTAGAGGGAGGTTAAGTTTACCAGCTAATTATCGTCTACGAAACATGGAACTCGGCTACCCTCTTATGGCAATCGTCAGGATGATAACTACTCTGACGTGTTTCTTGCGAGCGCTTGTTTTAGTGGCTCAGGGTTAAACAAGCCGACCGAATGCTGTTTCTCTCACAGTGATTTGCCCCCAGTCTGTGTTGTCATGCGGGTCGCAGACTCTTCACACATATGGACACACAAGTCATTTCACTTCGTTACTCATAGTTACTGTCACGAATAATGACACATTTTATAACTTGGAATGGGTGAACAGTGGAAACAGTGTCAAACATAAGGCCAGGGGGCCAGAATCGGCCAGGCAAAGACTCCAGTCCGGTCAACTGGACAGCTCAAATGTGAAGAAGTGTCTACAGGGAGTGCAGCATTATTAGGCAAGTTGTATTTTTGAGGAATAATTTTATTATTGAACAACAACCATGTTCTCAATGAACCCAAAAAACTCATTAATATAAAAGCTGAATATTTTTGGAAGTAATTTTTAGTTTGTTTTTAGTTTTAGCTATTTTAGGGGGATATCTGTGTGCATAATTATTAGGGAACTTAACAAAAAACAAATATATACCCATTTCAATTATTTATTTTTACCAGTGAAACCAATATAACATCTCCACATTCACAAATATACATTTCTGACATTCAAAAACAAAACAAAAACAAATCAGCGACCAATATAGCCACCTTTCTTTGCAAGGACACTCAAAAGCCTGCCATCCATGGATTCTGTCAGTGTTTTGATCTGTTCACCATCAACATTGCGTGCAGCAGCAACCACAGCCTCCCAGACACTGTTCAGAGAGGTGTACTGTTTTCCTTCCTGTAAATCTCACATTTGATGATGAACCACAGGTTCTCAATGGGGTTCAGATCAGGTGAACAAGGAGGCCATGTCATTAGTTTTACTTCTTTTATACCCTTTCTTGCCAGCCACGCTGTGGAGTACTTGGACGCGTGTGATGGAGCATTGTCCTGCATGAAAATCATGTTTTTCTTGAAGGATGCAGACTTCTTCCTGTACCACTGCTTGAAGAAGGTGTCTTCCAGAAACTGGCAGTAGGACTGGGAGTTGAGCTTGACTCCATCCTCAACCCGAAAAGGCCCCACAAGCTCATCTTTGATGATACCAGCCCAAACCAGTACTCCACCTCCACCTTGCTCGGCGTCTGAGTCGGACTGGAGCTCTCTGCCCTTTACCAATCCAGCCACGGGCCCATCCATCTGGCCCATCAAGACTCACTCTCATTTCATCAGTCCATAAAACCTTAGAAAAATCAGTCTTGAGATATTTCTTGGCCCAGTCTTGACGTTTCAGCTTGTGTGTCTTGTTCAGTGGTGGTCGTCTTTCAGCCTTTCTTACCTTGGCCACGTCTCTGAGTATTGCACACCTTGTGCTTTTGGGCACTCCAGTGATGTTGCAGCTCTGAAATATGGCCAAACTGGTGGCAAGTGGCATCTTGGCAGCTGCACGCTTGACTTTTCTCAGTTCATGGGCAGTTATTTGGCGCCTTGGTTTTTCCACACGCTTCTTGCGACCCTGTTGACTATTTTGAATGAAACGCTTGATTGTTCGATGATCACGCTTCAGAAGCTTTGCAATTTTGAGACTGCTGCATCCCTCTGCAAGATATCTCACTGTTTTTGACTTTTCTGAGCCTGTCAAGTCCTTCTTTTGACCCATTTTGCCAAAGGAAAGGACGTTGCCTAATAATTATGCACACCTGATATAAGGTGTTGATGTCATTAGACCACACCCCTTCTCATTACAGAGATGCACATCACCTAATATGCTTAATTGGTAGTAGGCTTTCGAGCCTATACAGCTTGGAGTAAGACAACATGCATGAAGAGGATGATGTGGACAAAATACTCATTTGCCTAATAATTCTGCACTCCCTGTAATGAAAGTTGTACAGTTTACAATTACAGGACAGTATGAGCAATGAAAGCTCTTTCTGTAATTATACACATTTATCATGTTGTTTTACTTGTCCGGCCAACCTAATAAACCAATTATTGATTTTTCAAAACCTGACTTTATTTCAAAACCCAGTAGAACTTTGTCTCTTTTGCTTTATCTATAATAAACAGAATAGCTACAGCAACTATAAATACAAATATGTTGGGATAGCAAGTGAACTAACTATAAGGCACAACTTAAACTGTTAAATAGTCATATAGGTGGATGAAATGAAAGGGTTAAAAGAGTGGACAGTGGAGGTAGCACAAATCCAACCAACAAACAAATTCTTTTTAAATACAGATAATAAAAATCCCCAAAACAATCTCTGCAATAGTAACAAGTTATTAATTAAGCTGTTTTAGTGAAATATTTGTAAGTATTGATAACACACAGCTAGCATAACAAAAATAGGCTAAGAGTCCAAATTGCAGTCTAAAAATACATGTATAAAATTGTTACTATTAGCTAGAAGGATCAGCTGTTAGCTAATGGCTACATATAGTAGTTCAAACAAATAGGCTATTTAGAAAGATTGACTAAACTACTGAAATCAGGCACTTCTTCATAAGAAATAGCAAAAGCTAAAGAGGCCAAATTAAAATCCTGGTTAAAGGATTTCATTAGTGTGCTGCTACTGTGTGACGTTTCAGGTGCAAAAGTCCGTGGAAGTAGTTTGAGCTCCCATATATTGCATGCTTCTTTCACATCCTCATTAATGGATGATGTGGAATTCTGCGCATCCTCCTTCCAGCCCACCAATGGGGAGCACCTATTTGGTAATTATTAGCCTCTGTTGCGGCACTTCATTCTCTCGCACCGGCAGTAGGCGGTACAGGAAAGGGCACAGAGACAAGAAAAATGTGGAGCGAATCCGGTCTCCTCCGAGGTCGGTGGACACCAGCGAAGAGGCACCCAGTGTGATGCTGCTGCTGCAACACCTCTGGAGGCGATGCGGGAAACGCGGCGCAGCAGGCACTAAAGAATAAGCGAGGCGGTCAAGCCTATAGGAGGAGCAGAGCAGACAGACTACTACAACAGCTGCTGATGGGGAAGCGCTGATTGAAGGAGAGAGAGAGAGAGAGAGAGAGAGCAGAAAGAAGCTAAAGAGAAGGAGGAGGGGAGAGAGAGCCGACCAGCACGGGAATTTAGTGATTGGACCCGCGATCTTCCAGTTTCGCCGACTGGAGACCCCAAAGCCTCCTGTCGCTGTTTGGAAAGAAAGCAACAAAAACCAAACCTTGCTGGTCATGGATCCTCGTGCAGGTTAGCCCCTATTTTTCCTCCCGTTACCTCTCTGTTTTTTCCTTCTGATGAGACAAATAAGTGTGAGTTTCATGGTTTTTTTTCGGTGATGGGGAGAGTGAGGGAAAGGTGGAGAAGAGGGATGGGATAATAGGGGGTGGCCCGTTTATTGTAATAGGCTGGATTGGAACGCAGTGGAAGCTTTTACACAATGGGACTGATACTGCAGGAAACATGCCTCTCTATGAGCCTCTTTTATTTACCAGCCTATGTGGTGTTTTTGAGCATGCCGAGTTGTTTTTTTCTTTCTTTCCTTATTGGAATTTTTACCAAAAAATTAATTAGTTATTCTTGTTTAATATTAAATAGTTGCACCTTGCACCCCCCTCACCCCCCGCCAAATGAACCAGAGATTGTCCCGCTGCTTGATTTAGTGTTTGCTGTAATGCTCTCTGTATGCAGTGAGGTGAAGACTTTTCCCGTGTCTGGCCTTATGGGGAATCCTTGACCTCAGTGTTGTTTCTGTGTTATTTATTGATTCTGTGATGCCCTTTTTATTCTGTTCTTTGTCTCCTTCTGGGTGTGTGTGTGGTAGCTCTCAACAGTAAAGTGACGGCAAGGCTCCTCGTTTCTCTCCTGCTTCTTTGCAGATGTCAAAACAGGTAAAGAGATTTAATAATAATAATAATAATAATAAAGTTTAACAGTTATATATAGCTTTTTTTCCCAAAAAGTAAATGGATTCATGACACTAAAGGTACTTTTTCTAATTACTCAACACCTTCCAGCATGCTGAGATGTTTCCGGTTGTGCCATTTGTAAATACCAATGTGCAGACCGATAGAATGATACCAACGCATGTATTGGTATCTGATCGATAGTAGTGGGATAGGATCGATACTTTGCTTCTGTTCTCTAAGTTCAGTATCTAACCCACTGAATTGTGTCAAATTAATTACTTTTTGGAAATGGAAAAATATACCTCAACCATCTCTTATTGCGAATTGACTGTCATGTCTAGTTTTTATGATCTATAGAACAGAAGTTTACTGAAAGTGCATCAGGGACAGGCACATTTATGTTCCCGGTCTCCAAAAAACCCGGTTTTAAAATACATGAAAAGCTGAAAAGTGTGTTTTTCTGTGTTAACTCTTTATTTTGGAAAGTAAAAATCACACTGCTCTAGTGGTCATTAAAATGTGTTAGAATTTACAAATTGATTATCTATCTCATAAATCAAGATTTACTAGTATCCCCTACATAAGCTGCTTTTATATGCTAAAAGTATTGCTATTGGTATCGGCTTTGGCAATACTGGCCCTGTATTTACCAAGTAAACAACTATTGAATTCAGAATCAGAACAGAATCTGATGCTAAGTGACTCACTACACTATCGTATGGTAGAAGTTGGTATTAAACCCAAGTACAACTTTTTATCTTTATAACGAAATACATATTTTGAACACAACGCTATAGCAGTTGTTACTTCACATTTTTTTCGATATTGTGTTCATTTTGGAAGGTTTTGAACTTTTTTAAAAGGCTAAGTTCAGTTTTGCTTTGCGGTCAAAAGCATTGTGACAGATTTTTACGCCTCTATTTGCAGGTGACTCAAAGCAACTTCGAATTTTTAGATCCCGCTCCCTTTGACTGATTGCATATCCGAGCTGTTCTGTGCTCTAATGCCGCTTAAGCAGGAAGATCTGTCAGCAGTCCACTGTCATCCAAGTCGATCAAACCCCGTTTATGACCTTTTGTGCGTTTCCCTCTCTTCGCCGCTTGCCGTTCTTTGTAAAAAGATCCTCCATGCTGCCTCGCTCCCCCGCTGTATTTAAAGGAAGAACTCATTTGTTTGTATTTGGATCACATGTCAAACCCTTAATTACCTCTACTGGTAGATTTGAGGCAGCGCTTGTGTTCAATAATTAATCGCAACAAGCCTGCCGTTAATGCGGCAAGCCAATTAATCACAACAGTTGTGTTGTGTTTCTGAGGTCTGCTTCCTTTTGTTTCCTTCCTCTCTCAGTCTCTGCCAGTCATCCCCAGAAGCTGAGAAGGAGGTGGGCACCAACGACAACAGCACAGTCTTCACCAGAATCCTGGATGGGCTCCTGGACGGTTACGACAACAGGCTTCGGCCAGGGCTCGGAGGTTTGCTTCCAGCTATTTTGTGTTTTTCTTTTTTTTTCTTTTTGAAAGGAACATTTAGTAGTCTTAGTACAATAGTGCCACATTTGAACCTCCCACTGTGCTAACCTTCTAACCCTACTTTGGCCAGGGGAAGCCTGGTTTCCTGCTGTGATTTCATGCTCTGATTCATTGGAGAACGCTGGGAGACTGGCAGGTACATGGGGGTTGAAACTGTGCAAGCAGATGTGGAATTTGCTCCCGTGTCAGCCGAGGTGAAGGTGCACGCATGCAGTTGTCAGGTGCTTTTGTTTCCTGTGTTCCCCGCGAATGCATATGGCTGTCTCTTTTTCAAGCAAATCAATCAAGCCATCCTCAACACGGCCTCGATTCTGTGTGCTGAGGTGTTTTTATTCACTTCTCACCCTGGCAACAGGAGATAACCTTGAGAGGCAACAAATTGCCATTCAGAGATGGAGATGCTTGAAATGAAAGCTTTTGATTTTTCCTTTCTGCAGTCGTGCTGTTTCCTGTTGAATTTCTGCAAGCTCCTGACACTGGTCTGGTTAGGCTTGTTGGTCACGTATATACACTACTTGTTCCACGTGAGAAGGAAAGAAGGGCTTTTTTGTATTTTTGTTTTCATGCCACATGCCTGATGTGTCATTGCAAAAGCCCGTCCTCTCTCACATCCTGGTAACGGTTGCTACCTTTGACAAGAGGGCCTATAAATATATATTCAGGCTTTCATTCAACAAGCTACTCTGCACAGAGTGACCAAGCCCAGCTTCCCCTGGTCCACATTGGTATTCAGAGAGTTTTGTGATTTTGGAACAAATGAAAGAAACAAGTTGCCTGTTTTTCCTCAACATCTTTAGAAGGAATCCGCTGACAGAGAAATCATGAATCCAGGTTGCTTTGTGTGGTTCGTGTTGAGTGACCACACTGAAGCCATTGAGAGGGGCATAGGGAGGTGGGTTCAAATGCTGACACTATTGTTAAATATTGATTTAATTGATCCTAACCATTTGCATATATTAACATTAAATCTGAGCATTATTTGCTTCACAATGTTATACCTTTAAGATGTAAAACTAGTGATTTGTATATCCATAGAAAATTATTTTTGTAATCAGGGCATCTAAATGAATTTATGTCCGTTATGATATAGAAACTGGACAGTGGTTGGACAAAATAGTATATATGCTGAATTACACAAGAATAGGAAGAACTGATTTGATCAGTAATTGATTAACCTCATAACATCCACCAAGTCCACCTATATAGGGTTAGGGTTAGGCTGCACTTTAGCCACATTCTGTGCAATCAAATTACACGCATTTATTATAAGATTTTCACTTGGGTGTGCCAAATCTGGGAAATATATCATCTGGTAATGGTAGGCATCAACCTATTGGCAAATAATATGATAACTGCCAATAAGAAATAAATAATAAGCAAAAAGTCACGTGTCATAAACAAGCAGAAAAAGAAAATCATATTAACTAATGGATAATTTGCTGTTGTAAAGATTGTTATCAGCAGTGATGCCATAGACTTCCTGTCTTGTTTGAGTAGTTAATAAATGCTAGAAAGTCCCGCATTAGGAGTTATGAAGAAATAATAATGAGCAGCTCATTAATTATGACGTCCTTCCTGATGGGTTGTTCACTTGTGTCCCTTTTAGTGAAGAGCTGCCTCTTCAGTGTCTCTCTTTAACCTCCAAACCCTGTTTCCATCTGTTCTCTCTCAACAGAGAATGTCACAGAGATCAAGACAAACATTTTTGTCACCAGCTTTGGCCCCGTGTCTGACACGGAGATGGTGAGTTCATCCACAGCAAACACTACAGAGAGAGATTGGCTAAGGTGGACAAACACACATACAAGCGTCTCCAAAGCCCATCCAGGCAACTGTCGGTATTTTTAGATGGAAACATATATTTACATTTTATGAGACGACTACCGCTTTCTGGCTCCTGCTGTTCTCTGGAAGTGAGCTCATGTCCTAGTTGTGTCTTTGAAGATTGGCTCCTTTTGGCTACTTGGACACGAGGCAAAATTCATGTGGGTGATTTAAACTTTTAATGCAGCGTGACTGGCCCGTATGGAGCACAAAGAGTGCCAAAATGAAGTGAATAACTACATCATTAAATAATGAATGAAATGTGTCGTTAACTCATTCAAATGGGAAATCAATCAATCAATAATTTATTAACTGCATAAATAATTTATTGAATACATAAATAATCAAAATATTGATTCACTTTATTTAAGAAAAAGAAAAACATATTTAATTATTTCATGGCTGTAGTGCTGCAGTGCGTCACCAAATAATTGAAACTGTTACTGCAGCTTGTCAGCAGACTGTAACATCTGCTGCTTTTGTTTTCATTCGAAATGCATTCTGGGATACCTAGCTGTTCCGAGTCCATTGCATCAGTCATTATCTGGGATTGATCTGGCTTCGGTTTTGATGAAAAGGTCATTAAACTATTTACTCCGAATAAAGACTACAATTTTTTTCTGTGTATTTAAATATAGAAACTGTGTGATCGAGGCGTGAATGGACTTCACTTTTATGCATCCAAATCGAATGGAAAGCTTGCACGTTCAAAAGCACGTCAGACGAACATTTTAACGGTCACCAGTGGGTTTCACTTTTAAGAACTGGGATGTTTTTAGTTTTGTATGTGCCGTGCCTTTAATATTCTGCACCATTAATATGGGTGAAAGACGTCACAGCGCACAGTGGAGATTGGAGAATCTTTTGAGACATTTACAAGCAAAGAACCATGAGCAGCATAAAAGGGCGCAAGTCGCAGTGAACAGAACAGAACGGTGTGGCCGTTCTTTTGAGATAAAGTACTGCTTTACCTTTGTAGTCATTTCTGTGTTTCATTTCTTTCTATGTTTACTATTAAAAGTCCCCATTATTAATATTAATGTGAAGGTTAAGGTTGTGCCCATTCCTCTTTTAGTGGCTGTTTAAAGGTGTAGTTTTAACCACTGTTCAAAATCATATTTAGAAGTAATTTACAAGAAATTACTCTATTTATGCTTATGATTTATTGGTAGATCGGCATTTAGAAATAATGCCAAAGACATGTATAAGAATCAGTGTAACTAGCTGATAGATGGATGATATTAGCCGTACCATGTGCAGGATGGGGACGTCTTTTCTTATTAGTTAGAAATTCCTATTGCATTTCTAATGTTAGTGATTAAGTATGATTTCTTTACAATTCTCAGCTATAACTATACCAAGTTTTAGGCTCTTTAATGATGTATTCTTTTATTTCCTTTTGGCACTCTTGTCGGTCCATAGACTTATTCCAACTTGTCTGAAATGAATCATCTCTTTATTAATCCTACGAACTATAAGGCTCTACCTGGATAGTAGAAAGCATTAAATCTCCCCTTTCATTAAATCTCCCGTTACACCCTGCTCCATCCCTGGCACGCTTTTGACACAGCAGTGATCAGACTTGCTACTTTGTCAGAGGAGCATGATTGATTGATTAATTGCGGCAGGAGACCTGAATGTTTCTACAGTCCATAAAAGCTTATATGTGAGCCCGATAACGCCGTTATCATTCAGCGGGCTGGCATGTTGTTTTAGTGTCTTGCTCGTTTGTTTTTCCGAGCTCAAAGCGAGTTGATATTTCACACATGAGCAAACTCAAGATGGATTTAAACGCCGCCGTGTTTAATCACAATCGCTGAAAAGTCTTCATCGATTTATGAGGACATACAGGAGGATCTGTTTTCCCTTTAGCTTGTCCTTTATGTCACATTTTGAACGTGAGAAAAAAAATCTTTATTCAGTTTATTTAGGTTTTGTGCAGGGGAAAAAAAAATCACACTGATGACGTAGAATCTGAAAAACTGACAAAATGGGTGTATTAAATATGATACTTTGCTTTGAGAGGTTAAAAACACACAGCCAGAGGAAGATCTGTTCCCTTTAGCATCCTCAGTGATAAAGTAATCATTGAGCTGACACACTAGTACACAAGCCAGTTGCACGTGATTACTCACAGCACAGCGCACGGCTATATCTTCTCATATTTTTTTCCTTTTTAATCCCGTTTAATAATGCAAACTGCACCTGTTAACACTGTGATGTTTCTTTTTTTAAATTGTTCCCCACAGGTTTGTAATCAGGGGATAAAGAATGTAACCGTTTTAACAGACATGCATCTGAAACTATTTTTTTTAAAAATTTCCAAAAAAGGACTTTTTGCTTTTCTACAAAATCCAGGGTTAGACTTCCAAGCTAGGTTTGAGGTCATTGGCGACGATGACGTTAATCTCAGGTTGACATCCACCAGGTCACTTGTGATTGGGTTTCGTTTGACTCACATACCAAACAGGCGGATTTCACATGCAGTGTCAAACATGCATGATACTAACCTAACCCAAGACAAGTGGTTTAGTAGCTGGTGGATGTTTTGAGGTTAAGAAGGTTGATTTTATATTTTCTACATGTTTCGTTTGGGCGCTTCTTCACTTAAAACCCAACCAGGATCTTTTTCCCCTTTGCTGTTCGCCTTAGGAGTACACCATAGACGTGTTCTTCCGTCAGAGCTGGAAGGATGAGCGCCTGTGCTTCAAAGGGCCCATGGAGATGCTGCCATTAAACAACCTGCTGGCCAGCAACATCTGGACCCCAGATACTTTCTTTCTTAACGGCAAGAAGTCTATAGCTCACAACATGACCACGCCCAACAAGCTGCTGAGGCTCAAGGATGACGGCACCTTGCTTTACACAATGAGGTATGATGGATTCCCTGTATAACGAGCCGTGACTAAGAACAAATGATCAAAAAACCGTACAGAGCCGTACAGAGGCTCAAGGTTTCTCGGGATTCTGAAGTGAACCTCATAGTTATCTGTCCTTCATCATTTACTGAATACTAGACCAGACAACAGCAGCAAGGCCAATATTACACAATAAAGCTTTGAATGTAGAAAAATTGATATGCGACTCAGCCTGCAGGAGAATACTGACATCCAGTGGACAATGAGAGGTACGATTCCTCATAGAGATCGTTCATACCAGCAGTAAGCCTATTTAAACACTTTTATTCCTTTAATTTTTTTCCCTTTTGCTAATGCTGAGAGTCACAGACCAAATCTCTTTTCAGGGAAATCATTCATTATGAAAAAGCGTCCTTGTTGTGAACTCGTTTTTGGCAGTAATTTACTGGTAAGTTGGAGCCAGAAAGGAAGGAAAAGTAGGCCAACAGAGACCTCCAAAAGGGTGATCGCTATGCGCTAAACCACTAGCAGATATGGATAAACACCAGTGTAGTCTAAGCTTTAAAAATGAGGAAAGAAAGCGTAGTGAAAGCACCCCTACGACAGAGAAATTATCATGTTCCTGTTAGCAGGTCACAGAGTGACCTTTCGACCAGTACATTAAAATAATTCTGTGCTCATTCTCAGAAGTCACTGCAGCTGCAGGTCTTAAACAGAGACTCCATCACGGATGAGAGCACTTCATCTGATAGCAACAACACCCGCAGGGGGAGTAACGCAGCACGGAGGGCAGATTATCTGTATGCAGCCGCCGGTGACATATATACGTTTCCAAAAGAGGACACATTCACACGTAACACACATGAACCAACTCAAGAGCACACACACACTGCGGGTGTGAAGCAGGTTGTAAGATCTAACATGATGCTACCCTTTGACCTCAGAGCTTAATAAGTAAAGGGTTGTGTGACTGGTTCATCTCTGTAAGTGTGACGTGATGGAAATGTATGGACACGTACATTTATGTTCAAATGGAAAAAAATGTAACTGTGCAAGTGTGTTGTTGAATCTAAAAATGGCATCAGATCCTCTGTCACAGTAGAAAAGAAGCAGCAGTAGGCCTGCTTTTAATCGTGTGATTGTAACTGAACAGTTGTCGTTACCAGCAGTGCTTAACCATGTGCAGGTTTCCATATTATACACACACACACACACACACACACACACACACACACACACACACACACACACACACACACACACACACACACACACACGAAAACATCAGGATCAGGGTACTTTAAGGTAACAGCTAACTGCAATAGCTAGCTAGCTGGTCACCTATCTATCTAGCTCTCTATCTATCTAGATAGATAGATAGATTGTTCTGGCCTCTATTAACTTTAAATATGTTTTTTGATGGTGGTTGACAAACAGCTTCTACAATAAGTAGATTGCCCTCATTTTCTTGTGGCTCTTTTATCATTGCATATCAGCAAGCACTTGGAGCCAACAAGGAAAATAAATATATATATAGTCACAGAAACTAGTCAATTGTTTAAGAGCTTTAGTCTCTATTGGAACATTACAAAATCATGAAAATCCTCTTGCTAAACATGCCCAAAATATAAACGGAGGTCAGAGTGTGTACAAGTAGCTCAGGATTCAGATAATTAGATAGCACTCAGTTTCAGACTGTTTGCTTTTGAAGTCATGGCCTGCACCAAGGCCAATTATAACATAAATAATATTGAATATTGTACACAGTATGTGGAGTTATGAGTTATTCACATCTTCTTGCACTCTCAGTGTATTGAACATGTCAGTCCCCATGTATACAGCAGATTAATACACTCAATAAACAGAGGTGCAGACATACTGCCGTTCACATAACTGCACATTATAAGACATTTACACACGCCCCGCATTTTTTCTTCAGCAACATGCATGGGTGTCAATGGAAGCTCATCAGTTTTCTCCTCTAAATGCAATTGCGCACCGCATCATTTGAAAAGCATTACTCAGCGGAGAAGCGGCCGGGTTTACAGAGCAAATTTCAATGCATTTGTCTCCATGGATAATTCTTAAAATGCCACGTCTGTCAGCACACCGCAAACTTAATGCATTATTATCATTATAGCCAGATACCAGATAGGCTGCTACATCAGCTGTATGGAAGCTCTGTATTACTCACGCAGGGAGTGCATTGCACACCATTGTCATTAGGTACAGCTCAGTTGCCATTATCATTTGTGCTGATGTGCTGCTATTGCCTATAGACTCTCTGACTAATCATTTGAACATAACACCACACTCACTAATATGTTATATGAATTGTAATGGCAGGTTCTTATCAAACTGTATTTTTTACGTTTTAACACTTTCAACTGTTCTTCCTTTGTTATTTTTCACACCTTATATTGATTATATAACTATGAAACACTCTCAGAATTATGGGTACAGTGAAAGTCCCTGTCCATCCGTCCACATTGATGTTACCCGCAGGGCTAATTAGTGGACCTCAAAGTATCTATATGTACTTTTCTGATGGCCAGAAAGTAAATATGTGGTCCCAAACTGTAAAATTGAAATATTTCTACCATTTCCTCTGGCGTTTAACATCCACCAGAGTGCTGAGGCACTTAGGGTTATGGCTGAGGTCACACGTTTATGAAGGGGCATAGTTTAAAAATGTAATGATTTTATTGTTTCTACTAAATTGTCACCAGCTGTTTAAAACTGGTCTCTGTCATATATAAAACAGGGCACAATAAGTACCCCCTGCCAAGGGTATGATGACAGTACCTTAGAGGGTACCCTCCCCAGTGGTTTATGTATAAATAAATCTGACTTACATAATTTTGCCAGTAAATAAACTAGTACTGTGGTACTAGAGTGAGGGACTATATTAAATCTCCAAAAAGTTGATTCTGTTCATCTGGACGTAGCGTTTTGTGGGAGAAACGTTTCGTCACTCATCCAAGTGACTTCTTCAGTCTCAGCTGACTGCAGGTTTCCCCAATCTTATAAACAGTACATTTGCATAATGACTGAAACCAGCCCACTGAAGGAACAATGGGCTGGGAGGTCAGTTCCTTAATCTTAATTCTGCAAATTCTCATGACCATTGATCAACAACCACTGACCAAAACCCACTGATCACAGACCAATGATTAATGGCCATGAGTACCGTTCGGAGACAGTTGGGGAATGGCTGCAATCACAGCATTGTACGATGGCCACTTAAAGCCACGCGTCGCACAGAAGCAGACCAACACATGGCCGCTCACACGGCGATGGGAAATCGAACGTTTCTGGTATGCCTGAGCTTGCAGAAAAGTTGGAGAAGTCGGACAACGTATATTAAAGTATTTCATTAGCTTCTATGGTTAAAATAGTTCAGATAGCCTCTTACAGTGTCAAATTCTGAGTTTTTACTCCTTCTATCAAGAAAAACTTTTAGCTGAACAAGATTTTTCTGTTCCCAGTACAAAAGCAGACTAGCCCACAAACATCCGACAGTTGCTGGAGAGGTTTCAGGAGAGTTAGCAGGTTCTTCGGGTTACCCCCCCCCCCCTTGTAGGATATACAAGAAGTTTTCAAAATGTGCCTTTTAGTGTGACAAGACAGTTGGTGTGGCATTGTGCCTTGGTGGTTAATACAGCATAAAGCTCCTGGACTCTCTGGCTCTGTTGTCCGACTTCTCCAACTTTTCTGCAAGCTCAGGCGTACCAGAAACTTTAGATTTCCCATCGCTGTGTGAGCGGCCATGTGTTGGTCTGCTTCTGTGCGACGCGTGGCTTTAAGTTCAACCCCATGCCTGCCTTTAAGGCATGCAGGAGTCAGTCTAATCCGTTATTTAAACTAGATCCGCAATGAGATGCCTGGCTTTTGACTTTTAAAGGCACCGAGTTAGACTCTGTTCTCTTTACAGCCATCCTGGCTAATGGGGCTACATGAATAATTAGAACATGGTATAATAGCCGACAGCCATGTTCTCATTTATTTATCCCAAAGACACTCTTTCCTCTTCCGCGCAGAGAACCCTCGAGCTGTGTCGACACAGTTGGATGGTACTGCACTGATGTGGAAAGCAAACCGAGCCCCCACCCCCACCGCCACGAAACATTCGCCTTCGCTAGGCCCAGAAGTGCAGAAGTGGCCTCCTGTCCCACTTTGTTCTGCTTTGTTCACCTTAATGATATAATTGGGAAACCTCCTGCAGTCGCCGCATACTGTACAGGCAGGGGGTACTGGAGCGTAAAACAAAAACACGTCCCGTGTGGATTGCGCGCCATCCTCAGTGACACATTTGTCAGAAAGATTATAATAGAGTTCAGTTAAGAGGAAAAATAGCTGCTACTCTGTGACTAATGTTGAGGTATGCATGAGCGGCTAAAGCAGAAAACAAGTAAAACGAGTCATTTCATCTAAACGTATGTTTGTGTGCACTTAGTTTATCCTTCATTCAGCTCATTAACCTCATTGTAGTCACATCACCGCTGTGCTGTTATTATTTGTCATCACGCAAAGAGTGGAACTACCCAGAGGGATTTGATTTAATCTGGGACAGATAGCTAAAAAAATAATTATGTTTTGTGTGTTGTTGGTTTTTATGCCTGATTTAATTAATCTGGCTGCTCTTTCAGGGCACAGAGAGGTGTCGTCACAGCGGTTGAAGTGATAACGCCATGTCTCGGATGACTGTGAATACCCAATAACAAATAAAACATTAAAAAAAAACTGTCGTTATGTTAATTGAGGATTTAAAATGAGTGGAAGGTGACTGATGAACATCATCAAATCATGCTAATGCTCTCATTTGTTTATAATAAAAATGTGTTTGCCTTAAGGTCAGTTCAGAAGAAAACAAAACTGAAGCAACCTCAGTTTTTTTTTTTCTTTTGGTGGGGGAACAACCAAGCCCTCTGACCACCAGGTGGCAGTATTGTCACTTGTGTGCTAAGGGAGAGTTGCTGGATTTGCAAGTGATGAGAGTACACCACCATTTTACTGTTATGTGATTAATTTCCTGGCAATTTCACCTACTGATAGCACTGATTAAAAAACAATAAATATCTCAAACAATGTGTGTTTTCAGGTCCCTTCTCTTCTGTATCTCTCCCTTTATGATAGATAGCTGAGTAAAAGATGTGATGCACCCCATGTTACACTATAAGTGACTTACTGTGTTATATATGTTTTGTCTTAGATTGACCATATCAGCAGAATGCCCCATGCAGCTGGAGGATTTTCCCATGGATGCCCACGCCTGCCCTCTCAAATTTGGCAGCTGTGAGTAAAAAAACAAAAACAAAAAAGCCCTCCTGTGAATGTCGATCCCTATATTTATTTTCCTGTCTGCTAATCCCAGCTACTATGATACACAGTGGAGATTTTCCAGTCCAATGCAGCGTTTTATGCTAAAGTTTAATCTCAATTTAAAAAAACAAAAAGAGGCTCTGTTTATTTTGGGGATAATTAATTCACTCATTATCGAGATTATCAAGATTGCAGAGTTTGCAATCCACGATTTTCTTTTCTTAAAGCAAGACTGTAAGACTTTTATTGAGCACAAGACTTTGGCATTTTCCATTATACCATACTTGTCACTTTTGTCTGCAAAGTTTTTTGTCTGCAAAAATAAACTAAATGCAAAACTTTTAGATGTATTAAGTATTATCTTTAGGTGCAATGTAGAGCTAAATGCTGAACTTCCACAGTACATGGAAAGTAAGTTTTGGCATACTAGACATCTTAGCAAAGAACCAGTTGTATCTTGACTTTTTTATACTTTCTTGAGAATGGTAAATGGCCTGTATTTGTATAGCGCTTTACTTAGTCCCTAAGGACCCCAAAGCGCTTTACACTACATTCAGTCATTCACCCATTCACACACACTACACACACAAGCTACATTGTAGCCACAGCTGCCCTGGGGCACACTGACAGAGGCGCCCTAATAAATAATTTGTTTCCATTTCTTTAGTTTAATCAATAGAAAATGCAAAAGGTAACACAGTTTGATGTATAAAAGACCATTTTTGATTCAATAAGGTGATTCCTAAAAGACTATAAAGCAAAAATGTGGTATATCTCAGCATGGTGTGCAATGTGTCCTTAACACATTTGAGGAAACTGGACAAATGGAGGAACAAGAAAAACTGGAAGGAAAAGTCAGCAGCATACAAACAGTTTTGTAGAGTCACGAATCCCTAATTTAATATGTTTGCTTCAAGTTGTTGTCCGTATGTACAGAGGTGTTCAGGATTAAGCTACAATAGTCAGTGTCTACAGCCATCTGTAAAACATACTGGTGCCTCTGTCATAGTTTGGGGCTGCAGTGAGGCAGTAAAAGCGTACCGAGATAGAAAATCACTCAGTGGAACACTAGCAGTCATTGATTGGCCTCCTCAGAGTCCGCACCTGAGCATTGTGGAAGCATTGCAGGATCAATTGACAGAAAATGTAACATAAGGCAACTAACATCTTAAGATGAGCTTTGAATGTCCCTCAAGAAGCCTGGAGAGCTATTCTTAAGGATGTCCTCAAAGACATTAGAAGAAGACGTTCTTAAGAAAGCTCAGGATATGTTTAAAAATAATAATGGTCTCTCCAAATATTGACTTTGATATATATCTATATATTCGTATCAATATTGAACCGTTCGATACAGTGCTTTCAGTTCGGTACGCATATGTATCGAACAATACAAAATTTTTAATTTATTTTATCAACTTTTCTTCTGACGATGCTGTCTGTGCTGAGCGCTCAGTGGATCTGCGCTCGACAGTGCAGCCTTGGCAGAGTAGTCGAATGCAGATTCACTGAGCGCAGGGCAAGCTAGCGAGACAGACCAAATTCATGGGCTGCATCCTCCTGAGGCCGCATTTGTAGACCGATTACATCACAGCGCCGAAGGCTGTCCAAATTCGTAGGCTGTGTCCCAATTCAGGGTCTGCACGCTTGAAGTCCGCATTTTAAGTGCGGTTACGTCACCGCCACGTGACGACGGCTGTCTCAATTCGAAGTGTACTTCAAATGCATACTCCAAATGCGCCGTCGATTCCCCCAAATATCAAGCGTGGTCCAGTGCACGCTTCGTGGTCCCTTATATCCCACAATTCATAGCGCGGCGGTGGGTGTGGATAATTAATACGGCAAAAAAATACGGCAGAAGGGAGCGGCCGAAGAATGAACTGTCAAAAGTAATTACTGAATATGATGTCACTTATTTATGTGCGAATGTTTAATAATGAAGACATTGCAAAACATTGCTGTTGGCCACATTAGTGATGCTTGTACTTTCAGCCTTAACTTTGTTTTAAAGCCCCCCCCCCCTCTCTCTCTCTACATATATATATATATATATATATCCATCCATCCATCCATTCGCTTCCGCTTATCCTTTTCAGGGTCGCGGGGGGCGCTGGAGCCTATCCCAGCTGTCATAGGGCGAAAGGCGGGGTACACCCTGGACAGGTCGCCAGTCTGTCGCAGGGCTAACACACAGGGACAGACAACCATTCACACTCACATTCACACCTAGTGACAATTTGGATTAATCAATTAACCTATCCCCACAAGCTGCATGTCTTTGGACGGTGGGAGGAAGCCGGAGTACCCGGAGAGAACCCACGCAAACACGGGGAGAACATGCAAACTCCACACAGAAAGACCCCGGCCTGATGGTGGAATTGAACTCAGGACCTTCTTGCTGTGCGGCAACAGTGCTAACCACCGTGCCACCGCGCTGCCGTATATATATATATATATATAAAATATATATAAAATAATAATCTGACAATACTATAATATTGGCCATATTATATTTACATTACCACAGTGAGATGATTTTAGTCTCATGAATAACATCAGCTAATTGTTATTTACTAACTAATCTTAAATGACTGTTCAGTACAGAAATGAAGCCCAACAATCATGTTTTACAGTCCTGTGGTCTCAGCCTCAGATACTCAACTAATCAAAGTGATGTCATGACAAAAATGAATGACCAACAAAACATTTTTCTTCTTCATTTATGTCACATCTCCTTTCTCCTTCATGTATGTCACGTTTCTCGCAGTTAGTATCATGGTTGCTAGGCAACCTGAACAGCGCGACGAAGGCTAGACCGTTCCCTTTCACAAGCCTCTCACTTCCGCACTTCTCGTACGCACCGTATGTAGTACGCGTAGTGCGCGTACTTCAAGCGTGCAGACCCTGAATTGGGAAACAGCCGTAGACTCCTTCGAATGCAGCCGACAAATGCTTCCTCCTTTTCCCCGAATTTGAAGGATGGGTCAGGTGTGTCCTTTGTGGCCTACCATATCCCAGAATTCATAGCGCGGCCCAGCCAAACTCCAGTTTCCAACAATGGTGGCCACTAAGAAGTTGTAAAATTACTCTTACTAATCTTTCTGGGTCACAAAATAAACTTTTAACATATTTTCAGGCGAGAAAGTACCTGTGTAAACATGAAATATGTGCTCGGTTTATCGAGATATCGCATATTTGCAAAAGTGCTTCGACGTTTTCGGAGACGTCTGCTACCCACCAGCTCAATAGCTAGTCGGGAGCTCGAGGGTCACTGAAGCCACCGAGAACGGCACAACTCCCGGTACATCATTTACAGATCACCGCAGACTTTCGCTACTCAGGTTAAACGTAATATATAAACCTCTTAGACAACCTAAAAATGTTATTGTTTGGCTTTTTCGGTGTTTTGTTTGTTCGTGAGTGAATCGGTTTGGCTGAGATTAAAGTTATTAGATTAGATTAGATAAAATAAAACTTTATTAATCCCTCGGGTGGTTTTCACACAGCTGAATAATTGTCAAACAGAAAACTGATTAAACAGAAGTATGAGACAGTCGAGAATTTACGCCAGTGTCCTGTTATATTTTAGATAGCAAGGAGCAGTTTATTAAACTCCACCAAGACAGCGGTGACGCTAATCAGAAGGTGACGCTAATCAGAAGGCTAGACCGTCCATTTTCCCCAGCTGTTTACTTCCGGCCTACCCTGAGGACCCGGCCTTTGCGGTACGTGGGCCGGGTCCTCAGGAGGATGCAGCCCATGAATTTGGACACGACCAGAAGTTAAGCTCTCCTTGCAACATGGCAAATTGAACCTCCCCCACCCTCATTCAGATCTGGCGTTTGGAATTATTTTGGTTTTCATGTGACGTATGACCCTGAAGGTAAGCGCGTCATGGACAAAAGTAAAACAGTATGTTGGATGTGCCATGCAATGCTCAATTACATGGGTGGGAACTAGTGTGTTAGCGCAGTTTGCTCGTTAACGTGTTGACCGTCCAGCCCCACGCACGGGGCGAACCGCGGTAGCTCGTTAACGGAGATTTGCCGTGTTGTGGTGTTAACGTCATTTCAACGAGATTAACGCTGACAGCACTAGTGGGAACACAACGAATATGACTGCACATTTACTCCGACAGCATCCTAGTGCAAAGACAAGTGGAAGCAGACAAAAACAACTGTCATGGTCGGCTGTGTGGCAGGCAGGAGGAGGACCCAAAATGCAGGACTCACAGGCACGAGGGAATGAACTCAAAAAGGCAGCTTTATTGCTGAAGAGGCAGGACATAGGAAATACAAAACTAAACTGGGAAAAGTAAACTAACACTCGGAGAGAGAGAGACACAGGGAAATCCACGCAGCATGAGGGTGAACAGACGTTAACGATGCGACACCGAGTAGGGGAAGACACAGACACTAAATACAAGAGGTGAACGGAGCAAAGAGGAAACAGCTGGGAGACACGGCTGACGTAGATTACACTGACGAGACAGGGAGAGCACAAAGCTGAACGCACTGACAAAGGACACAGACCTACAAAATAAGACAGGAAGCACACGCCAGACAGAGACAGACTCGTAAACAGGCATAATGACGTCATGGACAAACAGAGGGACATACGGGCAGAGAAGACTAAGCACAGGCAACCTAAACCAAACATAAGGGCAAGATAACAAAACCTAAACCAGAAATAATCATCATCAACATCATCAGATAACTAAAGAATCAGAATATAGTTGTAATCAAAACAGTATCACCAGAAAATAACTAATCCATAATGCAAAATAAACCAAAACATAAGAAACTCAAAATACTGGGTCCAACGGACCCAGAACCGTGACAGTACCCCCCCTCTAAGGGCTGACTCCCGACAGCCCCAAACAAAAAAAAGCCACAAAGCACCAGGCCAGGGCGGGCGGAGGGGGTCCAGGATGGAGGGACAGAGCCCAAACAAAAAAACAAGGAGCACCAGAGTCCAAAAAACGCAGGAGAGCATATCAAAAACAAAACGAAACCAGAGCTCACCAAGAGTCCACAAAAAGTTCAGGGGGCCGACCGTGCACGCGGAAACGGCGGCGACGGGCGTACAGTTCTGGAGGCCGACCGTGCACACGGCAACGGCGGCGACGGGCGAACAGTTCCGGGGGCCGGCCACGCGGAAGGCAGTGGCGGCGACAGAGCAGATCCGGGGGCCGGCCACGCGGAAGGCAGTGGCGGCGACAGAGCAGATCCGGGGGCCGGCCACGCGGAAGGCAGTGGCGGCGTCCAGGAGGGTGTTCAGGAGGGCGCCTACGGTGGCGGAGATGCCCAACAAGCGGCCTGGCAGATGACCGACGATGTGGAGGCGGTAGTAGGGGACCTGAAGGCTTCGTGGCCCCTGCAGCCCCAGGCGAAGCGGAGGCCGGACCAGACGATGCAGAAGTTGGACCAGGCGAGGCTGAAGCAGGTGAGGAGGCTGAAGCCGGGCCAGGCGAGGCTGAGGCAGGTGAGGAGGCTGAAGCCGGGCCAGGCGAGGCAGCGGCTGGTGAGGAGGCTGAAGCCGGGCCAGGCGAAGAGGACGCCGAAGCAGACGCCGGACCGGGCGATGCAGATGCCGGACCGGGCGATGCGGATGCCGGACCGGGCGATGCGGATGCCGGACCGGGCGATGCGGATGCCGGACCGGGCGATGCAGATGAGGATGCCGGACCGGGCGATGCAGATGAGGATGCCGGACCGGGCGATGCAGATGAGGATGCCGGACCAGGCAAAGCAGCTGATGAGGAAGCTGAAGAGGAGGCCACTGCAGGTGATGCGGAGGCTGGACCAGGCGAGGATGAAGACACGGAGGCTGGACCAGGCGAGGCGGATGAAGTCGAAGCATGCGCTGGACCAGGCGACGCTGAGGATGCTGAATCCGGACCAGGCAACGGCGTGGAGGATGACACAGAGGCTGCAGCTGGCGTGGGTGGAGACACAGAGGCTGCAGCTGGCGTGGGTGGAGACACAGAGGCTGCAGCTGGCGTGGGTGGAGACACAGAGGCTGCAGCTGGCGTGGGTGGAGACACAGAGGCTGCAGCTGGCGTGGGTGGAGACACAGAGGCTGCAGGTGGAGCAGCTGGTGGCTGGACGGGCTCCTCGGGCCCCCCAGCTGACGAGGAAGGAGGCTGGACGGGCTCCTCGGGCCCCCCAGCTGACGAGGAAGGAGGCTGGACGGGCTCCTCGGGCCCCCCAGCAAAAACAGTCTCAGAACCAGTGGGCACTGGAGCCCCTGGCACACACAGAACGGAACCAGCAGGTGCGGAGACCTCTGGCAGGAACACAACAGAACCAGCAGGCACACGGGCCTCTGGCAGGAACGCAACAGGACCAGCAGGCACACGGGCCTCTGGCAGGGACAGAACAGGACCAGCAGGCACACGGGCCTCTGGCAGGGACAGAACAGGACCAGCAGGCACACGGGCCCCTGGCAGGGACAGAACAGGACCAGCAGGCACACGGGCCTCTGGCAGGGACAGAACAGGACCAGCAGGCACACGGGCCCCTGGCAGGGACAGAACAGGACCAGCAGGCACACGGGCCTCTGGCAGGGACAGAACAGGACCAGCAGGCACACGGGCCTCTGGCAGCGTTGATGCCGACTGGGGCTGAGCAACACATAGGTTAGGCTCAGGAGGCAACAATTGAGTGCAGTCATCGGCTGACTCCTTAGCCCCCAGGGGTCCAGAGTCAACTGCGGGTTGAAACTCGGACTCTGGGGAGGCCCTGGAGGTAGTAAATGTCTCTAATCGGGCCAGCTTTCGAGGAACGAAAACAGTCCTGTTGAGCATGTTTTCCTGCTTAATACGAGTGAGAAAAGATGGCTGCTCAGCAGGAGACTGGGTTGAGAAAGACTGAAGTGACCCTTGTGGGGAGAATGAAACTAGTGAAGGAGCAGATGATTGAGCTGCGGGTAACGGAGTGGCTAACTGGGCAGCTGACTGAGCTGAGGGCAGCTGAACAGCTAGCTGGGCTGCTGAACGGGCTAACGGTTGAGGAGGTGTTTGTAGTGAGCGTGATGCAGGGGGTGGTATAGGCTCCCCTGAGCCTCTAGGGCTCGGTTTAACTAGCTGAAGGAGTTCAGAAGAAACAGTTCTGCTTAGGCTTCTCTGCTCTAAGAGAACAGGGCAGAAACAGCCCGTTAAGTCCCCCTCCCCATTCTTGGGTTGCGAACCCACAGCGCCATTCATAGATTCAGCAGTACATGTCAGAACCGAATTCAAACTGTCCGGGGTTAACTCTGTATCGACAGAAAAGTTCTTAGCAGGCTCCAACAGAGGGTGCACAATCAGAGTTTTGCCCATACATTCTGGTTCTTCAGCGGAAAAAGCATCAACATAATGAGTCAGGGAGTCTTTTCTTTCTACTGGGCCGGGGTGAACGTCCATGGAACAAACCGCCTTCACCTCACTACTCTTAGCCGTGAGAAGAAAACAGTTCCCATTACTATTTGCAGGTGAAGCAATAGGGGTACAGTCAATATCACTCACCATTGCCTGCTGTTCTGACGAGTGATTGGGCTCCGGTTGTAGTGAGGAATGACGGCGGTGGCGCCGCTTCCTCCTGGCGGCAGGGGCTGAGGCGACAGGAGAAACTGGTGACGATGGAGAAAAGACGTCCTCGTCCTCGTCCTGCGACCACATCGCCGCCAAGCAGGAGGCAGGTGAATTAAGCCCTGAGCGGCAAGAAGTGGAGCTCTGTGGCCGCGGTGCGGAAACGCCTTTCCTCTGTTGCAATTGCTGCTGTACGGCGGCCGACTCCGCGGAGAGCTCCTTGTGTTGCGGCTGCTGCCGATGCAACGGCTTCGGCGAAGAATACTGGGCGCGGACAAAAGCTGCAAGCTCCCGAGCCTGTAGCACCTCCTGGGCTTCATGCAGCTGGTCTATGAAGCCCCTAAATCCCCTTAGTGTGCGCAAATGAGGACTCCCCTCCAGGATCGCTTCTATAGCGTTAATCCCAACTGCCATAGTCTTAGCGTCCTTAGCGTGGGAGACCCGCTCGATCAGGCGGTGGATGCGGGAGAGGTCATGTTCCCGGGATGAATCCGCTGGGTCCAGGAAATGGTCGCATCGTTCTGTCATGGTCGGCTGTGTGGCAGGCAGGAGGAGGACCCAAAATGCAGGACTCACAGGCACGAGGGAATGAACTCAAAAAGGCAGCTTTATTGCTGAAGAGGCAGGACATAGGAAATACAAAACTAAACTGGGAAAAGTAAACTAACACTCGGAGAGAGAGAGACACAGGGAAATCCACGCAGCATGAGGGTGAACAGACGTTAACGATGCGACACCGAGTAGGGGAAGACACAGACACTAAATACAAGAGGTGAACGGAGCAAAGAGGAAACAGCTGGGAGACACGGCTGACGTAGATTACACTGACGAGACAGGGAGAGCACAAAGCTGAACGCACTGACAAAGGACACAGACCTACAAAATAAGACAGGAAGCACACGCCAGACAGAGACAGACTCGTAAACAGGCATAATGACGTCATGGACAAACAGAGGGACATACGGGCAGAGAAGACTAAGCACAGGCAACCTAAACCAAACATAAGGGCAAGATAACAAAACCTAAACCAGAAATAATCATCATCAACATCATCAGATAACTAAAGAATCAGAATATAGTTGTAATCAAAACAGTATCACCAGAAAATAACTAATCCATAATGCAAAATAAACCAAAACATAAGAAACTCAAAATACTGGGTCCAACGGACCCAGAACCGTGACAACAACAAACTTTACCCGAGTCATTTAGACAGCCGTTAGCACATGATTCTCCTTATGGGGACCTGATATGTTTAATGTGCTGCTGAGAATATAGCCCAGAAGAAGCGGATAGTATAGCTTTTAGTTTGGAAAGAGCCATTTCTCTGTAATAAACTCTCTTTTCCAAAGATGAAATTACAAAATTACTTTGTTGTTTCAGCAACATTAAATTTAAAAACTGTACTTTTGAGTTGAAATATATATTTATAATTTTAATAAATGACAAATTAAAAAGGCATGAACATTTATTTTTGTATCGAAAAAATATCGAACCGTGACACCAAAGTATCAAACTGAACCGAACCGTGAATTTTGTGTATCGTTGCACCCCTAATATATATATATGTGTGTGTGTGTGTGTGTGTGTAAAGAAATGAGGGATGGCTCTAGACATACATTTGCACTGCACCCTATATGCAGTGTTGGGACTAACGCGTTATTAAGTAACGCGTTACAGTAACTACGTTATTATTGTGGTAACGAGCACGGTAACTAGTTATTATGCCAAAATCAGGAACGCGTTACTCGTTACTGGGATTTAGATAGGGTCGTTACTCGTTACTTCGTGTGGTGGCATCGCGGAGTTTCCACAGATTCAGTAACATTAGCAAGTGGTGGAGGCAGCAGGTGGATGAAGGAAAAGGGACGCAGAAGGAAAAGAGACCCGAGGCGGCCGCCGGTCCAAGTGTGAACTGAACTTCAGGTAAGAAGTTATGACCTGCAGTCTCTCTGGGTCAGATATGAACCAAGTTTAGGTGGAGTTTATTTTCGTTATTCTGACTTTTTCCGTACTGCGTGCTAGCTAGCATGACGGAGTTTCTATACAGCTGGGTGGGTGCTATGAAGTTAATGATGTTGAACCTTATTTTGTTCATAAGTTATTAGAGTTGCCAACCGTCCCGTCTGGTATTCAGAGAAAATATTAGCGTTTCGTATTTAGGTGAAAAGGAACAGTTTGTCCCGTAATTCAGCTACAATGAAAAAGGCACAAAGCTGGAGTTATTCTGTGTTTACGCTGCACAGCTGCCTCTTCTTCTTTCATCCTCTCACCCTCCCTCTCCCGTTTCTACTTCAATCATGAAACTGATCAATGATCAGCTGATCGGCTTTTCTCTCTTGTTTGTTTATCGCCCACTTTGCGCCGAAAGAGAAAACCAGCGGATGTTGCGCTAAACAACAGCAGCACGTTTAAGCTTGATCAGCTGTTGTTAGAATTTATTTAATATTAATTTCTAGTATCAGCTGATGTTTGCTGGAGCCACAGCTGCAAAAAAGCTGCTGGTCATGATATGGTTTGGTTATCTGGTGAGAGGGAAACATGAAGATGAAACCAGGAGATGTCCTTACTGGATCATCAGAGCTGAACAGGTGATGGAGAAACAGGTTTACCTTTTAGGTGACATGAATGAGTTGAAGGGAAGTTATGAACTGTTTCTGAGAGACAATTAAATGGTAAATGGCCTGTATTTATATAGCACTTTTTACTAGTCCCTAAGGACCCCAAAGCGCTTTACATATCCAGTCATCCACCCATTCACACACACATTCACACACTGGTGATGGCAGCTACATTGTAGCCACAGCCACCCTGGGGCGCACTGACAGAGGCGAGGCTGCCGGACACTGGCGCCACCGGGCCCTCTGACCACCACCAGTAGGCAACGGGTGAAGTGTCTTGCCCAAGGACACAACGACCGAGACTGTCCGAGCCGGGGCTCGAACCGGCAACCTTCCGATTACAAGGCAAACTCCTAACTCTTGAGCCACGATCGCCCAGGATCCTTTTTTAGGTAGCTGACAGCTGGTAACTGTGCAGGTGCGGATCTAGCAAAGTGTGGCCAAGGGGGCATGTAGGGCATTAACAGGGAATGGGGGGCACAAAGAAATACTTTTCTTTCTTATTCTCATTTAAAATATCTAGCTTTTAAAAAATAATTATCTGAATCTTACAACAAACGATTGATAGATTGATGCATATATACCATCAGAACAGTGAACATCACTGTCACAACAGTGTTTGTTTTCATTCAAAGGCTTTATGATTTTTCCTATAATGGTGGGCCAGTTTCTAGTCAAAATGCCCGGGCCAATTTTCTTTCCCAGTCCAGCCCTGTATGCAGCTCATCTGCAGTCTGGTGTTACCTACATCTTCCTATTCAGAAGGCAGAATTTCTGAGTTCTGAGTACAATCGAAAGCACCACGACTGCAGTTTTTGTGTTGGATGTAAAAGGCGCACATGACTCTGTGACGTAGGCTAGAATCATGGCAGCAGTCAATGACGGTCCAGGCGTGGGATTTCTCTCGTGGAAATATGCACGTTATCATATCCTTTCTATTGGTAGGTGGCACAGTGCACTTGTGGCAAGTAAGCAAGCTAGAAGACTGGCAAAGTTATGGAAGAAACACATTAACAAGAGAATTCTGAGTAAAACCAAAGTTACTTTCCCTAGTAACTAGTTACTTTGAAAGTAACGAGTAACTTGAAGTAACTGAGTTACTTTTGAGAGAAGTAACTAGTAATGTAACTAAGTTACTATTTTAAAGTAACTTACCCAACACTGCCTATATGTAATTATTATTTAGCTATAATAAGCTAAATGCTATACTACAGCTGTTTAGCAGTTTGTTAGAACATCAAATCAAGAAAACTCAAAGTCAGTGAAAAGACTCAAGCATATCAGTTACATAGCTGAAGACCTACTAAAGATGTACCTAAACTTTATGTTTTAGCTTTCTGAGTCTATATTTATGGCTCTGTATCAACTATTAAAAACTTCAGAAGGGAAGAGATTACCGAAGTCCTCCTACGCTTAATTAGGTTAATGACTGGAAGGGTTGTCCCCAATGCCCTCTTAACTTGACGCCTTGTCTGTGTGCCCTCCCAGCAAGGACGCATATAGAAGCTTGAGTGGCCCTGTGGGTATTTAAAGACAGAGCTGGCCAAATGCCACACCTAAGGAGCCTGTTGTACTAAAGGGATGAGACTCCTGGATTTTCAGTGAGATGCAGCCCGCCCACATTCACCACGTAAAAGAAGCACAACGGATTGCAATCCAATTATGGAAGCTGCTGGGCTTTCCCATGGCAAAATCTAACCTCTCCCCCTGCACTACCCCACAGGTAAACGGTGTCAGTGTGCAATAACAACAGGCAAAGGTGCTCTTTCATCGTTCCATGTCATTATAACTACACAATGCATTGCTAGATCTAAAAAAAGAAAGTTTCTGATGTTTCCTGTTTTTACCATCACATTCATTTTAATGAGCTAATCATCAACGAACCAATGTTCTCTCGGTTTGTTTTCAGTTGCAGCTACCAGAAGCTTTAGTTAAAGCCATCACCAGCTCGCAAACTAGCTTTCACTTGATCTTGTCATCTTGCTATCTGGTTTTATCTGTAACAGAGTGCAGTAGGTGGATATTAGATATCTCAGTAACCTAAAGCTTTACATTTGCTTGTCGTAAAAAGTCTAGATTTCAACTGAGTCATTTTTACCTGATAAAACCTGTAAGTATTTTGCTTTGTAAAGCAAATAGCAACAACTTCAATCACTATTTTCCAATTGGATTAATGCATGACAAGCACAGTCCTGGGTCATAGTCATGAAAGTCTTAAACCTATTTTCGATAGGCCTCTATATCCTCTCCCTTTATAACATTGTAATGATTTGTCATGCTATTAAAGCATGGAGGTTTACTGTACACTAAGTCGTCCTGGGTAAAGGGTAACTAATCCCTTACTCTGACCTACTAATTTAGCTTCTGTACGGCCTTAAGCTCTACAGTTCTCAAGTATACACTAAGGATATACACTAAGAGGAGTAATACTAATCAGTAATCAGTGGGCTTATAGTCTATTTTTTTATGTAGTACTTCTCAATTCAGTTAAGTTCACCAGCACTATATGACTTCAAAACAGTTTAAACAAGTCTGCAGAATTATATACTGGAGACCATTAAAGACAATAGAGCTATAAAAAGATACATGATGAACTGACTAAAAAAACAAGACAGTTCTGACAGTCATATAGCATCTGCACCAAGGGCAACAGAGACAGAAGAACAATTGCCAAAGAAAACTACTTTCTGCAAAATTGCTGTGTGATTACCATAATTGACGGCTCTGTGATAGAAAAAAAGGCCAGTCATTTGGAACTTTGCAAAGCTGGTGTTTATGGATAGGCGGGTGTTTAGAAATTCCTCGTTCCATGAAACGGGGCATAAAAATGCAGATGATGATGTGAGGTGCACAAAACCTGAGCCCCAGAGCGGTGGGAAAAACAATCAAGCGTGGTCTAACGACTTAGCCTGCCTTCCCTTCAACCCACAATGATCCCACTGAATGGCAGTGAATCATTTTATGATTGTTCTCCTTCTTTGAGCCTTTATATATTCTAAGATATGAATCTCTGAATTATTTCTGTAATCCCACCAATCAGAGCTCAACTTCGCCTACTCTGTAATGACAGCCTGTTGAGCCAAAGTTTGACCCTGACCTCTAGACTGCCACCACCATTCATATGATGTTACTTGTCATTTACTCAAACACCTATAATTACACTTCGCAAGCAATATTTTGTAGTCACGACAGTTTCTGACTACATGTTGCTATACTTGTCTAGATATAGGCAGTAAAACAATTCCTTCCTTTTTGTTGGTGCCAGGTCTCACATAAGCCCATATGGTGCAAATAAATCTCACACCAAATAAGGGGAGGCATCAAATTGGAAAAATCGACTAGGCTAAATATCAGCCTTGTTCCACATTTCAGCAATGTAAATCAGAGCACTCAAAGTAAAGTAAAGCATGCAGATCTCAGGATCCATGGGTGTGCTGCCAAACTGCATTTACACATTGGCGACTTAATTCATTATTCAATCAATTATGTTAGACATGGAAATAGGATCAGCCAGGTCCTAATGGCAAATCAAAGTCTTTTTTTATTGTTGCAACAAATACAAAGAGAGATGATTTACACGAGCAGTGATAATCTTATTAACCAATAATTTCCGGTATAGTTTTCATCAAGGACCTTTTTTCAGACCAAAACAAGGCAATAACTAACTAAAAACTAATGCACGAGAAAAAAAACCTATGATGAAAAGTACTGACCCTTTCATCAGCAAATAAACGAGATGAAAATATTCTGGAGAGATGAGATTCAAGTTGATGCTCAAGTTGGTCTGCCTCATATTAGAGGCCAGTTGTACTGCTCTATCAACAAGGAGCTGGTGCTTTTTGCCCTCTGTTTGTATTTCTAATGCCTTTCTGACTTGTGCTTATGTGTTGGCTCATGTGCCTACTCAGCTTGGTGGCTACAATGCCAGAGAGGAACGTTCATGTTTAGAAAAAGTAGGTAATTGGGTGGTCGTTTGATGGTGAAGGTCGTTCATGACTAGGATTGTTCTTTCCTGTCTACCTGTGCAACCTCTGTAGGGTCCAGGTATCATCTCATGCTACCAATAGAGAAAGCGACCCTAGTCAAATCAAAAACTAGTGAACAGTCAGAAAGAAGGAGGAGGGAAAAAATGCCAGTAGCCTCGAGCTGTAAAATCATTCCTGTTTGGGGGTTGTGTCATTGTTGCCGCTTTGGTGCACCAGTGGTTCATTTCATTAACACCAAAGCAATTTAAACTGATTAACACCCCCCCTCTCCCTCTTAACTGACCAGATCTTTATCCCCATAAGTTTAACTGACTTGATGCTATACTCTGACAGGATAGAGTTAACCTCAGTGCATGTCTACAATCATCTGTAAAACATGGTGGAGTCTCTTTCATGGTTTGGAGCTGTATTTCAGGCAGTGGTGTTGGGGATGTTTCCAAAATTGATGCAATTGCGAACAGAACAGTTCCATCAGATTTTGATCCACCATGCTATACCACCTGGAAAGCTTCTGTTTGGCAGCAGCTTCAGTTTTCAGCATGACAATGATCGCAAACACACTGTCAATGCAGTAACAGCATAATTGGATAGATGAACACACAATACAACACTATCAGGATGGATTGGCCTCCCCAGAAATCGTCATGACAGAGAACAGAAGAAAAGGCAGCAGAGAAGCCTGGAGAACTATTTCTGAAGACTACCTGAAGAAATTACAAGAAATCTTGTCTAAGGAACTTTAGGCTATATTGAAGAATAAAGGTGGTGATGTCAGCTGTGGACTTTCAAACTTGTTTAGACCTTATAAGCTGTATACTGTACATTTCAAGAAATTGCTGCACCTATTTCCCATTTCCTTAGCTAAATATGCAGAACAACGGGTTGCTCAAGGCGCTTGCATAGTATTGCTTATATACCTTATATGTACTGCAGGTGATAGCTGAAACAGTCAACGACAGCACAAATGGGCTAGCTGACAGTGAGAACCAATAGGTTAAACATCTAGCTAGCTAACTCCATAACAATTCAAGTATCTTTTTAAAACAACCATAAAGGAGCTCTTTATGAGACAGAAAGCCTACATGTATGATAACTCACCACGCCTGAGCTGCTAATATCTGCCTAGCCTGTGCATCCAGCTACAGAGAATTTTCAACTAGTTTTCACCAGAAATAAACTTAAGTAACATAATTGATGGAATTAACATGCTCCTCAACCTTTAAATGCTCAGTTACTACAGTATGCGGCAAGTATTGCTTTTATTTGACGTGTATGCCCTACTGAATATTGATTTGTCAGTAACTTGTAAGGGAAAACACACTTTGCCTTTTGAAATTGTCTGCTTTTACTTTCTTTAATAATTCAGACAGCTGCACTTAGAGTGTGTGGAACTGCAGTAATTTATGACTCCGACTGAGCTGTAGCTGCTTTTGCTTCACCCATAAGGAAAGAGCAGCAAAGCGTTAAGCGTAAAGTGTTTAGAAGTTGGCAGAGGTGCACTGTGTTTCCTGCCAAAGTGTTTAGCTTTTCCTCTGCCTAATGAAATTCACCAGTAATCCCTTATCGCAATCTAACTACCCTCCAATTAAAGGTCTCGGCCTTTGGCCTGACCATGCCCAATTTTAAACACTACATACAGTCTGGAGCACTACCCATCTGCCAAGTGAACACCTAGAATGGAAATACTCAGGTCAAGATGTGATCTGCCGGCCTACTGTTACGCAAGAACAACCCAGGCTTTCAGTTGTGTTTGTGATAGTCAGCATAATAAGTTGTTTTAATGGAATTTCAGCTCTTCTTGTGTTGTATTAATAGATTTAATGTGCATAATTGTCTTTTTCATGCCTCCAGAAATCTCTTGATGAGGGAACAACACTTGGCTGCACCAATTTCACCGTGCACGCCTCTTTAAAAGTTGTTTATCACTGCCAAAGAACTAATCACTGTTTTCTGTCCCCAGTATGAAATATGCAGCCTTTGGAAAGCATCAAAAGTAAAGAATAAATGCAAAATGAAGGTGTCTAGTGTAATTGGGCCCTCCTCCCTCATTATTTTTCCTCTCTGCAGATAATTCCTCTCCCTGTCTCCCACCTTAAACTTTCTGCTTCTCAAATGCTTTCCATAGTATTCGCCAATCTTTTCCAAATCTTGACATGACCATGATTAAGTTTTTGTTTTCTCTCTTTTCCTTTCACCATTTTTTCCTCCTCAAAGTTGTTGTTAGTTTTTTTTGTTTTGTGGTTTGTTTTTTTTTGGGGGGGGGGTGTTAAAAGAGGGCCATGATAGATCAATGTTCAGCTATGCTGCAGTATTCAACATGAATCAGTGTAATAGCCAGAGATGTTACACGGTTTTCTCTCTGTTTTCATCACAAGTGTGATGCAACACATTTTGGTTAATCTGACTCCGTCTGGGTCCGGCTGCTGACAGGGAAGCTCACCCCTGACCCAGAAATGTGGTTTAAACAAAAGTAGACTAAAAAATCCCCCCCTCCAGCACACACGCACACACACACATTTTACAGACATACTAGACAAATTCTGCTCTTGGCCTCAAGCCTGCAGTCTAATCAAAAAGTGCTAGAGAGGCTCTGCATCAGCTCCACACACGGGGAGCTACACATAATGAGTGATGACAGGGTTGTAACTCACTCTAATATGTTAATAATCTACTCTGCTGTAAACAAACAGGGTTTCACTTCCACTTTGAATGTCATCATATTAAGAGCAAAACACTTAAATCAGAATAATCTTTCCTGTCTGTCTCTCAGATGCCTATCCTGTGTCAGAAGTCGTCTACACTTGGACTGAGGGAGCTAAAGAATCTGTGGTGGTGGCAGAGGATGGCTCCAGACTCAATCAGTATCATCTTGTTGGACAAAGTGCTAACACAGAGGATATACACACAAGCAGGGGTATGTGCTATTTTAATAACTCTGTAGTAATAATATTAACAGCAGTGTGCTTCTATTGCTAGTAGCAAAGTATTAAGAATGGATGGATTAGTGAAATAAGTTGTGGCAGAGATAAAAGTAATATACTTAATCCCAAATGATGGAATATTTTGTGATATTAGGGGAAAAAATAGAGATTAGGTAACACAGCAATATAAGAACTGGAGCCCCAGTAGACAGTTACTGTATAGGATACATAGTACAATAAAAACAAAAATAGGATGACTTAACTATTACCGTTGAACACAAATACAAGCTGTCAACTGGACAAACACTACACCACTCATTAATAAGGATAGAAATATTCAATAATTTTCTAATTATTAACACACACAACAAATCCAATACTGCTTACTTGATCATGCTACAAATTACAGGAGTTTTGTAAAGCTTAGTTTAACCAATAGTTTAGTTTAACTTAGTTTAGCCCATTTGTGTAGGCATGTAAGGATACTTACATATGTTGCTGGTGTTAATGCAGTTTAGCTACGCAACAAGCTAGCAGTTACTGTTTCTAACTCGAGTACTGGTTATTAGTGGAAGATTGTATTCATACAAACATAGTATTACAACATTGTCTACATGTCCACATTTAATATGGGAACTTTATTTCTTCATCATAACTGTGGTGATACAATGGCAAGCTAATGTTAGCTTCATCGCTTCAGCTAGCATCACAACAAAACTGTAAATATTCAGTGGCATCAAAACTGTACCTATGAACTAGGTTGTTTTGAACAACCTATAAAATTTATCTTTTGGCAGGAAAATGGAAAAATAAGTAGAGTGATTTACTGAAATATTAGCAAACATAAATGAAAATACAGAATAAGGCAAAAACAGAGTATGCATAAAACAACAAGTTGAAAATGTCAAATATTTGGTATGAGCGCCTTTATTCTTCAACATAGCCTGAACTATTTTAAGCTAGCTTTCTTTATGTAGTCTTCAGGAATAGGTCTCTTGAAGAACATTCAAAGCTTATCTTTGGATGTTGGCTGTTTTTGGTTTGTTCTCTGTCATGACGCCACTCTGCTTAATGTTAAGATAGGGGCTCTGGGGAGGCCAATCCATCACCGATCATGTTCCATTGTGTGTTTATTAAAGCTGTTGCCAATCAGATGTTTTTTAAATGTATTGTTTGGTCGATGAAAATCTGACAATACTTTGCTGCGCTCATCATTCTATCATTGAGAAGATCCCCAATATCACTTGCTTGCTTTGGAGCAAGTGGCTGCTTTTTGTTCAGGCTTTTTTGTCCGGTGTGTTTTATCGATGACTGTAGGCACTTACACTTACACTATTATGTTGATTACACATAATAATGACAAGTTCAACTGAAACCTTTAAATTTGCTTGGATTCATCACAACATAAGACACGTTGAAATAATTTTGGGTCCAGTTTTTGTAAAGTTTGGCCCTTCTTTTCCTCAAAAATGGCTTGAGGCTATCCTTGACACTGGCAAACAGCAAATGGGCCAATTTCCATGTTGATTCTGTGAGGACATTAAGATGGTATTCATGTCCTGTTCATCTTCTTTTGTCCTACACTTGTCTAGTTTCCTTAAAACACAGTGTACGAGTGTACGAGTGTACGTGATGTAACATTTGGCATTTTCAAACACTTTGTGTTTGAAAAGCATCTTTTTACAAAGAGCCCAAACATACCATTTAAAATGAGTTCATTGATGACCCATCTGTTTCTATTTGTGTTAGTTGTTTTTTATTTATCGGGATTCACTCTTCGTCCATAAACCTCAACTACTGTACAAAAACAATTAAAACCATATGATGTTATAAACTACTTGTACCATCTGTTATTTAAGTAATAATTCTGAGTTAGCTCTTTTTTACAGGTGTAGAGACCTTTGTCAGCATATTTGTTTACCATCAGAGCAGATTTAATGAAACAGATGCAACTGAAATGCCGACGTTTAGCTTTAATTTAAGGATTCGGACAAAAATATTGCATCAGCTGTATTTATATACAAACTGCCCTATTTTCTGGAGCTAAAATATTATTGGGGAGTTGACTCTGGCTTATTTCTGTATTTTTTCACAAGTTAAGCAGGTTAAAGGTCCAGAGATGATTCCAAGTGTGGCATTTGCATTTGGAAGTTGTTTCTGTGAACTGAAGCAAAGGTTGAAGGACCTCTTAAGGCAAAGAGAATATTCTATCCTTAGACTGGAAAACAAACATATCTGAAAGGGAGCAGAAACTTGTCAAATCAGCAGTTCGGCTCTTGCTGAGAAAAAAAGAAAGCATTGGAGAGCTCGTCAACAGAAACAGGTCCTTAAATCCATAAAAGACAAAAGTGGTGGATGTTGGCAAGATCATTTCCACGGGAAAGACAAAAAAAACCCCACAGGATGCACCAAGTGTGGAAGTCACTGCATTGATTGCAAGATGCAAAACATTTATGTTTAGCTAGCCACGCTAGCTTGCTGGACAGATGAAAATACAGCAGAGCTGGGAAGAAACAAAAGGAAAAAAGATCTAAAATGACTCATAATCTGAATAAAGTAGAGACAATTTGATGCAGGGGTACACATAGCTTCCTATGACACTAGGTCACAGGTGTTTGTTGGTGATTTGACAAAACAAAAGTGTACTGAGCAGTGTGTGTACACACTGAGCGACTTGCAGTCAAGTTAACTGGATGTCATCTCAGCGAACAGATGAACAATGAGCCAGACCATGCTGACAAAAGTAACCCAGGAGATTTTGAAAAATATAAAAAAAAGGTGGACTATTGTGCAGGCAGCAACTAAACACTGCTACAGTAAAAGCCTCGGCGGGAAACCTTTTCTCTGCTGATTGGCCACGGATTCCAGACTTCAGGAAGTCATCATCAAAGGATCACTGACAAAGTTTAAAAAAGATTTTATTACGATTATATTAAATTATTGCACTACATTTAATTCTCTAAAAAAGGGACGGTACATAAGAATGTAATTAGTTCATTAGTCAAATCTATATTTTTTCTTAACCCCTTAACATCTGGATTTAAGAGGTTAAATTCAACTTTGGGTTAATTTAACATTGATTGTTCAACTTCAAATATGTTGTGTTGTGTACAAACATTATGAAAACTGTGCCACTGTTCAAAACTTTTTTTAAGTTATAAAATTTTTAAAAAATTGTTAATTATTTATTATTTTCATTAAATAAAGAAACCTCAATCAGAACATAGTGCAAGCATTGCATTGTGTATTTTTCATTAGCACTGAGGTGAATTATGTTGCACGGTACGAATTAGTTAAGGTGATGTAACTAATTCTAGATTAGGGAAGATAAACACTGTAGGGAGAAATGGATGTGCTGCGAGGTGGAGAGGAAATGTGGGAAACATTATCAGTAGTTAAGAGTCAATGAGTGGAGGCTAGTGCAGAGTAGCCTATCCCTCTCACAACCAGCTGTCTACAGGCTCGGACAGCCCTGTCAAACAACACTTATCCCTGCACACACGCACACACATAGAAGCATGCGCGCACATGCACACATACACAAATCGAGAGAGACCTGAGTCCTAGGGTTAATCCCCCATCCAACCACCCATCAGCTTTTGCATAAGAAGATGACATCACAGCTCAGTGAGGGATTGGCTGGGTGTGTCTGTGTGTTTGCTGGTGTGTGCATTTGTATATTTATCTTTGTATCAAATGTCGTCACTGTGACAGTCACACAGCAGGGTCATTGTGACAATAAGCTGGAGGACCAGAAGTTACTTCTTTATTGTGGGGGTTAGGACTTTAAAGTTTTTAGGCTTTAAGGTGAAGCGTTAAACCGGGTTGCTTTTACAGGAGACATTTTACTTTAAGGTGATTATACAGGAAACGATTTAAGTGAAAAAAATAATCATGATAATAACAATTTAGGTCTTTGCCAAGCTAGAGTAAAAAAAAAAGTGTGTGTGTTTGTGTGTGGCCTTTGTGCATGTTGGGATTGGACGGCCTCACTTTGACATGTGGGGCTGGTAGGGTGTGGTGTGGGTGTTGAAAGTCATCTGCTTAATACTCTTATGTAAAACCAAACTGTAATACACTTTCCTCTAGTATCTAGTAGAACCGTTATTAAAAGTGTGGATTTCCCCTCCTTTTTTTATTTGCGTACCACAGCTCTTTAAATATTTGCTTGGTGACTCAATGGTTTAAGTGAAAGGCTAAAGCTCTTGTTGGTTAAAGGACTGATGACTGCCTGGCTAGTAGGTTATAACACTGAATGGTTTGACATGTTAATTAATGTGCTAGTTAATGGTAGAAGCTAGTAGCTCACAGAGTAACTGCATGTTTATTTCTAGGATCTACTAGGTTGAGGGTCAATTTTAGCCCAAAAGTGTAGATGACACTTAATTTGAAAGGTAAGATCTTAAAATTTCAACAGCTTAGCATTTGGTTAAAACAAACCCAGCTCTAACCCTATGACAGGTGGATGTGAAGAGGTTAAATGGTGGCTTCTTGCAAATGTGAATACTTTTGCAAGAAGCCAAGAGTTACATAAGTCTAGTTTCTAACTGCTGCACTGAAAAGCATTTGGTTGACTACACTGTAAAAAAAATGTAATATAAAAGTATGTTACTGTATATTTTACAGTTTTGTACTGTTCTTCTAGAATATCATTAAATATACATAAATAGGTTGTGATTTTACATTTCAAATGTAAATCAACGTAAAATCACTGTAAATGTAATAAAACATAATTTTCTTGTTTTTTAAATGTATCTGTCTGTACATATGCATATTTAGATTGTTAAAATACATTCACAAATGTATCATAATTTCACAAATATTTGTCCGTTATTTGAAAGATTGAACTGTTTAATTCAAATGTAATGCTATGGAAAAAATAAAATGATTCTTAACTTTTTTTACATCAAATAATAATTATTATTATTGTTATTTAGGGCAATTGTGGCTCAAGAGTTGGCAGTTCGCCTTGTAATCAGAAGATTGCCGGTTCGATCCCCGGCTCGGACACTCGTTGTGTCCTTGGGCAAGACACTTCACCTACCACCTACTGGTGATGGCCAGAGGGGAATTATAAAGTGGAATTGTAAAGCACTTTGAGGGTCTCAAAAAGCGCTATATGAATGCAATCCATTATTATTATTTAAACCAACTGTTAACTGTATATTTCTGTACATTTAAGTATTATTATTCATATTGCTGCATTCATTGACCTTGTTTATAGGTAATTTCATTGGTTGATCACATTAAAATGTACCTAATTTAATGTTTAAAAGCACTTGAAAAAGGCAAAATCCCATGTAAAATTAGGGCAACAAACTGTATTGTCATTACTGAAAATAACTGTATTTTCATGAGAAAGTTATTTTCTGTTATTTTCTGTTATTATTTTGGCGCCCCAGCTGCCAGAATATTACTGTTTTTTTTAGGATTTTTTTTTTTTTTACGGTGTAGTTGATTCTAGAAACCTGGTTTAAAGACACAGTAATGTAGTTACAGTAAAAGGAAAAAAATGGTGAGAAATTCATCCACTGTACATGGAAGCTGTTTCACTGATCTTTACAAACCTGTGTTTACATTTAGGGCCAATTACTGAGTTATGTGCTTAACCTGTTAATATCCACCAGGTCGCTAGCAACCTGTTTTTGACTTGGAGTTTAGTGTAGGTTTAGCCACATGCTAAATTATGTGATTTTCAAAAATTAGTAAATGGTCTACTTCAAACTATTAAAATTTGTTTAAAGCATCTCCATTTGGATCATTTTTTGTTTGCTTAGTTGCATATTTCTGCCACTAACACCACCCAGAAAACCCTAAAGCAGGTGTAAGTGATTTGAGTTTTTGAACAAATATAAACAAATCACTTGTACTTGCACAAAAATTGTTCTAAAATATAGCCACCCAGCCCCCAACTTAACATATAGAGGGCTGAGGCTGGATGTAGACCATGTGGCTGTGCACATGGGTGTGCAAAAAGTCAGAGCAAACCAAAATAGCACAGTATCTAAATTTCTTGTCAAATGAAGTTGTAAGAATGTCGCATCATCCAACCCTTTGGAGATAAATTAATCCAACCGATTCCTTCTCATATGGCTGATCAGATATAAACAATATATACTCTAAGTATAATAACTATGATACAGTATTTATGTTCATATGTTGTATTTGATAGTACTAATGATATTACCCAAATCATCGAGCCACCATCTGGTGTCGTGCCTGCTACCACAAAAAGCTAAACATTATCCGAGAATTCCATTTATCTCCAGGACCAAAGGCGGTAAATCATTCATGCAGCTCAAAGCTTCTGTCTGGAAACTGCCCAAATCAGTGGTGGAGATTGCTGATGAGCTTGAGCTCTGGGGTCACATTCAGCCCAGAAGGTTAATTTACTGTTTATATCTTTGACTCTCTCACTAATAACTTTGACAGACCAAATATGACACTCTAAGATGTGCCAGATCTGAGCTCTGGTTTTTGATCTTGCACTTTTCCCTATTTAGTCCAACATGTTAGTATGTAGAGTAATAGTGGAAGAAAACATTTCAGTCTTGTTAACAAATTATTTTATAGATGCAGTCCTAACCTGTAACATTGCATCTGTCAAAACCTTTATGTCTAACTGTATGCAGGGATACAGTTTGAGATTTAAGATTAACCTCGTTTGCCATGTCCACCTAGGGTTACGGTTTGGGGTTTTTTTTTAGCCACAAGCAAAAGGACACACTTTCAGAGAAGAATACACTTTGGCATTACAGTTTTTCAGTGAAAAGCTTTTCAACTGGGCCTTTCCAGACAAGAAAAAAACTTTAACAAATTTGATCTCTAACCATAACTCCAGATGGGACCACCTGGTGGTTGCTAAGCAGTTACATTTAGTAATATTAGCTATTTCTTGACAATGAACATTGATAATGAGTGGCTCCATAATACAGTGGCTTATACATTTGCCTAGCAAGCCAGATATTCCTGGTTTGAGTCTGAGAGGAAACACGTCTCTCGGTTGTGTCAGGAAGGATATCTGGTGTACAGATCTGCGAAAGCAAGTGTGTGGCGCTACATGTTGTGACCCCTTGTGAATACGGGACTAGCTAAAAGTAGCTAATGAACAGTATTTATGACGTTTTGTGTGTCAGATGCTGGATGGTGTTTGACTTTAATTACAACACTAATCTGAGGCACTCCCCCTTGAGGATGTGAAAGTGGAGATAAGTGAGGGAGTTTTTCTTTAAAGACCTGACATCTTTAGGGTCACGGCTTCTTCCGTCTCAGATACTTTCCTTAAATAACTCCCTGACTCTAAAAGCAGATAAGGCTTACTCTAGCAACAGTTACGTCTACAGTTTGCAGGGACCTCAGGGCTTGTCAGGAACCTTTGCGACGTCAGTGTTGGGACAAAACGCCATATCCTGTGAACCTCTGAAGACCCATCTGGTCACCAGTAACCCATTTAGGGTTAGGAATGGGCTTGGTGTTAGCCTTAATGTCTAGCAAATATCTAATGAACAGTTTTTTTTAGTTTGTATCTTAATACTTTTCTTTTAAGGTACTATAAAAACACTACCACTACCCCTCCCATTATGTCTAACCCTGACACTTGATGCATTGACACTGACTTACCGGGTGTTAAGAAGTTAAATGATCTAGAAGGACATTTTCCAGAGAATAATAAATCATTTTAAATGCTGTGCACACAGCTTTGGCAAAACAGGGCAAAACAGTTTCCCTCCAACTCACCAGTTTACCAGCATGGCTGCATTGTTGCTTGACACAAAAGGGAGTTCCCCACAAACACTGTGAAATACAGATCCTTGGGAGAAAAGTAAAATCCACCAGAGGAGCATGGTCTTCCTCTTTCCTTTGCCCCCGGTCCTTTCAGGATCCATGCATCAAGTGCAAAGGTAACCCTTTGCAAGGGATGTGTCTGGCTGATTCCAGCAGGTGTAGAAGTGGACTGGGTAGTTGTGAACCAGGTGGCCTGGAGTCATGAAGGCATCAGAAGGCCCGAGCGATTAGGTAGAAGAGAGAACTAAGCATGCTGGGGAACTCCAGATCGAGGCATGGCAGTGACAGTGACGTTGATAAGTGTGCGTAGTGGCCGTTCGTCCTCAACACAGGGCAGCTGCAAAATAGAGAAATTTCCCCCGGTTTTAAGCTGATGTCAGCTGATGAGTTCAGCGCGCTTTCTGAATTGCTTTTTCTGTCCTCCCCAAGCCAGTCAGTTCCATGAAGAGCGTTGGAGGTACCAGAAAAATAAAAAGAAAGAAAAACAACATAAAAAGAAAAAAAGAGGTATGCAGATATATCTACACGGCTATCCCCCCTCCATCCCACCAGTGATTAGAAGCAATGAGTGTCCGTCTCCGTGGCTTAGAGCGTGCGCTGAGGTGTGTGTCAACAGCTAGAGATCATCCTTCATGTGTGTTTGACTGTGTCTACGTGTGTTAGAGCCTGGATTGGCAGGGTGGAAAGGGGCGGGGTTTGGAGCTCAGCAATGGATCCCAAGACAGGAAGCCTCAGCACCCCCCTCAACCCCCCCCCCCCCTGCTTTTTAACTCCCTCTCTTTGCGCTCACTGATGGCAGGATGCAGATTGTAACCAGGGATTAGGGAGGTTCAAAAATCCGATTGTGCCTGGAGAAAGCCTCATGTATTACTCTGTTTGTGTGTGTGTGTGTGTGTGTGTGTGTGTGTGTGTGTGTGTGCGTGCGTGCGTGCGTGTGTGTGTGTGTGTGTGTGTGTTTGTGAGGGAGAGAGAGAGCGGCTTGTGTACGTGTGCCCCAGTGTATGGAATACAGTCATTAGGTTTTTCATAGTTTACCAGCACCTGCAGTCACAAACTGCTGCTGGCAATGGAGATTTTTATTTAAAACCCTCAAATGCAATCTTCTGTTGTTTAGCAGAGTATTCTGTCCTCCCACTTCCCACCTCTCAACACACTTTTTACCTCCCACTGTCATGGCCCATTGTTGAACCCAGACATTAACTGCATAATAATCTATTCTCGTGTTCTCACAGTAATTAACACCACTTACGCTAATTTTTCCTTTTAATAACAGACCTGAAGTCAGGTTCATTTTGCTGTTATGTTTAACTGAAATGTTCTCTTTACACATTTTCACCAGTCTCCAACACCTCTGATTATTTCATTAGTCTAATGGTAGAATAGTGGAAAGAAGGGGAGCTTCTCAAATGACACTTTTCATTCCTTTTATCCAGTGACTAAGCACCATTGCAGCCAGTTTACTTGTTTTTTTGATCACACAGCTGGTAGTTTGTTCTAAAATAAAGACATGCCCAATGCGGTAGACTAAACATCTTTTGTTCAGTAAGGAGGTCAAGTCGCACATTAATAATTCCTCTATTCTCAAAGTGCATCTTTAAGTAGATATTTCTGTTATTAGGACGCTGTTGTTTGTTGTCCTTATCTAACCTTATATCCTTTTTATTTGCTTCTTTCCCCTCAGGACAGTATACAGTGATGATGGCCCATTTCTTCCTGAAGAGGAAGATTGGATATTTTGTCATCCAGACGTATATGCCATGTTTCATGACTGTAATCCTGTCCCAGGTGTCATTTTGGCTGAACAGAGAGTCAGTTCCTGCCAGAACTGTTTTTGGTGAGTGAAGCTGCTTACGTACTAATCCTTTAAAAAAAAAAAAGTAAAAAAACTTCTTATTTAACTGGGTAATATTTCCATCATGCGCATTCATACCAGGGAGAATAATAACAGTCGCTCACTGAGCAGCAGCACTGCACAAGCTGACAGTTAGGAGTTATTAAAGTGCCCACCTTCACTGAGTGAGGCCAGTCTGTCATTTGTTTCCAGCTGGCTCATAAAAACTAAATTTAAAATCGTCATGTCTAACTTTGTTTGCACCCAGGGGTGACCACTGTGCTGACCATGACCACCCTTAGCATCAGTGCGAGGAACTCGCTCCCCAAAGTGGCCTATGCTACAGCCATGGACTGGTTCATTGCCGTCTGCTATGCTTTTGTCTTTTCTGCCCTCATTGAGTTCGCAACAGTGAACTACTTCACCAAGAGGAGCTGGGCTTGGGATGGCAAGAAGGCTATGGAAGCACAACACCCTAAGGTACAATTTGTGGGTACTTTGATACACATTTAAGAGTTTATCCTCAGATCATCCAGAAATACCAAAATCGCAAACTTGGCTATGACCTGTGGTTATGAAATATTAGCAGTTGGTTGCAGGGCCTACAAGTGTGGCAGTGTATTTGAGACATCAGCTAAGTTATTACAAACCAGATTGCAAAAAAGTTGGGACACTAAACAAATTGTGAATAAAAATTGAATGCAATGATGTGGAGATGGCAAATGTCAATATTTTATTCAGAATAGAACGTAGATGACAGATCAAAAGTTTAATCCGAGAAAATGTATCATTTCAAAGGAAAAATATGTTGATTCAAAATTACATGGTGTCAACAAATCCCAAAAAAGTTGGGACAAGTAGCAATAAGAGGCTGGAAAAAGTAAATTTGAGCATAACGAAGAGCTGGAAGACCAATTAACACTAATTAGGTTAATTGGCAACATGATTGGGCATAAAAAGAGCTTCTCAGAGTGGCAGTGTCTCTCAGAAGCCAAGATGGGTAGAGGATCACCAATTCCCACAATGTTGCGCAGAAAGATAGTGGAGCAATATCAGAAAGGTGTTACCCACCAAAAAATTGCAAAGACTTTGGAGTTATCATCATCAACTGTGCATAACATCATCCAAAGATTCAGAGAATCTGGAACAATCTCTGTGCGTAAGGGTCAAGGGCGTAAACCCATACTGGATGCCCGTGATCTCCGGGCCCTTAAACGACACTGCACCACAAACAGGAATGCTACTGTAAAGGAAATCACAGAATGGGCTCAGGAATACTTCCAGAAACCATTGTCAGTGAACACAATCCACCGTGCCATCCGCCATTTCCAGCTGAAACTCTACAGTGCAAAGAAGAAGCCATATCTAAGCAAGATCCACAAGCTCAGGCGTTTTCACTGGGCCAGGGATAATTTAAAATGGAGTGTGGCAAATGGAAGACTGTTCTGTTGTCAGACGAGTCACGATTCGAAGTTCTTTTTGGAAATGTGGGATGCCATGTCATCCGGACCAAAGAGGTCTAGGACAACCCAAGTTGTTATCAACGCTCAGTTCAGAAGCCTGCATCTCTGATGGTATGGGGTTGCATGAGTGCGTGTGGCATGGGCAGCTTGCATGTCTGGAAAGGCACCGTCAATGCAGAAAAATATATTCAAGTTCTAGAACAACATATGCTCCCATCCAGACGTCATCTCTTTCAGGGAGACCCTGCATTTTTCAACAAGATAATGCCAGACTACATTCTGCATCAATCACAACATCATGGCTGCGTAGGAGAAGGATCCGGGTACTGAAATGGCCAGTCTGCAGTCCAGATCTTTCACCTATAGAGAACATTTGGCGCATCATAAAGAGGAAGGTGCGACAAAGAAGGCCCAAGACGATTGAACAGTTAGAGGCCTGTATTAGACAAGAATGGGAGAGCATTCCTATTTCTAAACTTGAGAAACTGGTCTCCTCAGTCCCCAGACATCTGTTGAGTGTTGTAAGAAGAAGGGGAGATGCCACACAGTGGTGAAAATGGCCTTGTCCCAACTTTTTTGGGATTTGTTGACACCATGACATTTTGAATCAACATATTTTAACCTTAAAATGATAAATTTTCTCAGTTTCAACTTTTGTTCTGTGATTTATGTTCTATTCTGAATAAAACATTGACATTTGCCATCTCCACATCGTTGCATTCAGTTTTTATTCACAATTTGTTTAGTGTCCCAACTTTTTTGGAATCCGGTTTGTATCATATTCCACAAGAAACAAAGGAAGTGTTGCAAATGATTGATTATGTGAAATAACAATATTGTTGTGTTATGTTTTGTTATCTGACTGGTGCAAATGGTTATCTAACCTTATTGTGGAAATGACAGTCTTCACTAGTGGGGATAGTTACAAAGCTTTCTTCATTATGAATGAGCACACATCTTTTTATTGAATATTTGAAGAACCAGCAAAAAAAACAGAAACTCTTGTAGAGGACATAAAGTCAGAGATAGAAACAACAAGGAGCAGGTGCATCTAGCACAGGTAGAGCTGCTGCAAAAACCCACAGAGCTCAGCAGCCAGCGCAACAAATTCTGGATCCTTGGCTTTTAGTTAGCAGTTAGCATTAGCAGCACATGCTGCGTCCGATGTGAAAGTACCTTTATGCTGCGCACTGTGACTCACAGCCATGATCCCGGGTCAGCCCCGACTTTGTGTTAAACGAATCCTAAAGTATTTCTAACCACTGATATACCAAAACTTTATCCTTTCAACAGCTACTGAAAGTTAGGGGACCTAGCTTCTATCGAATCGTACTTGTACTTAAAACTTGAAATTCTTTTTACACATACAAATCTGTTTCACACACACACACACACACACACACACACACACACACACACACACACACACACACACACACACATTCTTTTTACACATACGAATCCTAATTTACAAGTACAAAACTGATTTACAAGTACAAAATATTTATGACCACAATTTGAGCCCACACAATTTCACTGACAAAAAAACTGAAGCACAGTTATTTATTTGATTATTTGTCAGATCATACCATAAAAAAAATCCAGAAGAAATTCAGTGACTCTACTCTAGGCCTCTAGGCTTATCTGAGAAACAGTACTACTTACTCTGTGGTACTATAGGGTTTTAAACAGTCTTAAGGTCATTACACACCGAACACACTGCAAAAACACCAAAGTGAAATTCCCAGTTCTTCGGATCCAAACTCGTTGTGTATTGTATAAACAGGCAGATCACATTTCACATGCACTGTGAAAAAAATAAAATCATTATAAAGCAATGATAAGCTGTTCCTGATGTTTCTGAACAAGAAAAGGAAGAAACTGAGATTCTGGGTTCCTCTAATTCTCATCAGGCAACACCAGGAAGAATTTCATGGTTTGATCCAGGAGTTGAAGCTGTATGACGACCACTTTCATACATATCTCGGGATGACAGCGGAGTAGTTTGAGCTGTTGTTGGCAGAGTTGAGACCACATCTGAGGAGGCAAAGAAATAATTACAGAGAGCTGATTGTATGTACCGTACTGGTGTGCCAAACATAATCTGATTGGTCAGATTTCTGCTTTTGGATCAGAAAAAGCAAGCTTGGTTCAAAAAAATAAATGCCGCAGTTTTGTCCAGCAAAATCACATCCGGTGTGTCAAGGCCTTCATGCCAAACTAATCATTTTCTGCCTTTAGCTACACAGTTAGCAAACAGATATTAGAGCAGTGTTACATTTACGTGGCACTGAAGCAAGTGAACTTCAGTATAAGTGTTGAAAAAAACAGTTAAGTACATAAATGCACTGTGAGTCATCAGGATATTGAAAGTCACTTCACAGCATGGATTACTATAAATTCTGCTTGGTTTAGTAATCCCAGTGATGTCTAGGACAACCGCCAGGCATCTGTTAACAGCTGCACTAAAACATATATGCACAGTGCAGTCATCATAAATAAAACTCAAACTGACAGAACACCAGTGGAAATCATGCTGCTAACTGATTGAAATTCAATAACTCAGCAGCCCACATTTTACCAGAATGTTCTGCCAGAAATATTTCACCTCAGTAAGGTCACTAATCACTCCAGACAGAACGAAAAACACAGATTCTTCTCAAGCCAGAAAAAAAAACTGTAACAGTAGAGCAAAATGAGGCTTGTAACTAACATTCTACTCAACGTGCTCTGTCCTGCCATAGAAACGAGACCCGATGGTTCTGTCCAAGAAGCCCAACAACGTGTGCTCGGCAGGTGTCAACTACACCCCCAACCTCACCAAGGACACGTCCATCTCCACCATCTCCAACACGACGTCGGTACACCTGCGTTCTGCTGAGACCAAGACGATGGACCCCAAGAAGACCTACAACAGTGTCAGCAAGATCGACAAGATGTCGCGGATAGTGTTCCCTGTCCTCTTCGGAACCTTCAACCTCGTCTACTGGGCCACGTACCTCAACAGAGAACCGTTGTCGAAAGGAGTTGTCATCTCAACGTAATCGCTCTTCTTATTGTTCCTTTTTTTCAGGGGCGTGGGGGGGGAGGGGGGGGCAGTTTGTGTCAGGGAGAAGGGAAGGTTGAGCCTAATAGAAGAGGGGTGATCCATAATGAAAGCAGCCATTGCTACATCTCTCCCTCCAGACTAAACAAATGTGAAAACAAAGAACAAAAACTATACTCACCTATTTAGATCAAGCACTTTGAATGGATGCAAGGCTTCACGATTCCCTTTCCTATTTTTCATGGCCTAAAAAACTGCATTTTAAGACTGCATTAACAGGAGAGAGGGTGCTTTGCTTCTTTCTCATCTGTTCTGCTGCAGTTTGCATGATTCTCACCCCCAAAAAGGGAACATGGACTCCTCTTTGTCTTGAACACCGACCATGTATATGTCAGTCATTGCTTAAACTATGGGAGCACACTTGGTCACTACTACCTGTAGAATTTAACAAAGTAATTTAATGCTTCATGTTCTTACTGCACTGGGCTCATAAACTCTGCAATCTAACTCGCATTTGAATTTTAAAACATGATTTTAAAATGTACCTAATTCCGCGCTATGAGAAAGACGCATCTCTCGAGATTGATGCTGCAAGTGCATTAATAATGTCGTTTTATGTCTCCTTTTTAAAAAAAAAAAAAAAAATCTTGCCAATTCTTTTCCTCTGCCTAACGCAGAGGGTGCTTGTGTCTCTTGTTGTACATCTTTACTTGAAGATTCAAGAACTGTTGCTGCAGGCCTGGTTTCCCAAAAGCACTGGCAGTAAGAGTCTCAAAGTAAAATGTGAGAGGAAAAGAAGTTTTGAATTAAAAAGTCATCATTTAGGGCCAGCAAGAATGTTTGAAAAAAGTGGGTTTTTTTTCTGGCCTACTTACACGAGGGTGACTGGACGGCTGTGGCAGATGTGTTAGCACAAATTAAGGATTGGATATATGTGATTTAACAGAATTTTGAGCCTGGGTCACTCAGTTGGGAAACCAATATGCACAGTTGAGATACCAAATGGAGAGCAAGTCACATACAAATCAGGACAGCGATGTGGACAGTTTTGGGACTGTCGTTCAGAGATGTCCAGACACGCACCCTGCTAATGTGTCCACAGAGAAAACCAGACTCATGTACAGTTCATAACCCTGTTTTGGTTTTTTAAAAAACTGCTGGTGAAATTTACTAAATGAGTACTGTGACAATTTTGTAAGGCACTGACACAGCTGCTATGTATTTGTAAGTGTTCCATTTCCAAATGTGGGGAGGAAAGTATGTAACGTAATCATATGAATGTGGTTTTCTAAGGCTTGCGACAGGTAATTTGCTCCACACTGTGCCGTTATTTAACACCGAAAAGAGCATGCCTTATATTGCACCTGGATGCGATAGTTGTCGCAAGGAGCATTAATTTATGTGGAATGCCAAGGGGAGACGTTATCAGAATGAGCATGTAATTGGTTCGGGTATATGGCTGTGACAAATCTTTGGATCTGCCCTGTCAGCTGCTCACGCTGAACAGTTCGAGCCAAGCCCCACATATTTAGTGTATTTTGATATAACAAAGCAGAACATGCCGCAGAGCATCGGGGGCAAGGAGAGAATTACAAGATGTATACAAGCCATGGCTGTATAGCTGGTAGCAAGGTTAGTTTTTTTGCAGTGTGCAGAGCTGTTTGTAGGTTTTTTCATCGTGTTTCATCAAATAGGCAGCGGGTCATAGTGAAAATAGCAGAGAGCTCAAAAAATAAACAAACTCAAAAAATACACATTGAGCTCTGTAACATCACAAATCGACTTCATACATTTTGTCTACTTTTTAAGTTCTGTCCCAAAAGTATTTTAAGAAAAACTGTAATGTTTGTCAAAATGTCACTTTAACTGTGACGAAGGTGTTGGAGGTGTTCCTAAATATCAGGATTGTGCAGGTGGCTGTGAGTCAGATTCTTTCTTTTGACTTTAATAAATACCTGCAGACCCTTATGCAAAACAACACATTGCACGGTCACAGTACCGTCCTGGGTTTGCAAGTCGGTTGGGATTTGACAGTTAATAATGTTTTGTGTTGTGCGACACATCCTGCACATGGGCTGTTAAACAAATATTTTAGGTTTATAAGGCAGAGCTGGTTGTAGTAAAGTAATAAAGCAGTCTTGGGCTGCGTCAGCCTTTAAGACGACAGTTTCTGACGCAAGACTAATCATTGACCTTTTTAGTAGATTACCTGCAGAACCTTCCACTCCCACTGAGCTATTCTTTTTCACATACAAAAAGTGAATCAATAATTTTCTCACTCATGCCTCTTAATAGCAACACTTGAGAGCTCAGTTCATGCTTTGCACAAAGTCAAAGTATTCTGGGTCATTTAAGCATCTTCTGAGGCTGTTGGAAAATGTTAACTCCAGTCTACAGTGTGTTTGTGAAAGTGAAGTGCTGGGGGGAAAAAAGATGATTATTGTGTCATGTTTCTGGATTCCAGCAGAGCTATACTAGAAAGAAAACCTCACGCATATATCAGCAACAGGAGACAGAAATTCAACAGCTCAGCAGCTAACAGGTGACCAAAGATTGATTGTACCATGAACTGACTCATAACGGTCCACAAAAGTGAGCAACACAGCAGAGCTCTGTCCTCTCAGAATTACTTACTATTGGGTTCAATCGATGGGCTCAAGTTTATCAAAATTGCACCCTGATTTGCATTAATTTACTTCACCTCCGCGAGCTAATCCAATGTCACTGGACTGCATTGGTTTTTTTTCTCAGAATGTTTCTCTGTTTTGAAAGCTTGGTTCGACGAGGCCTTTAAGCTGCAAAGAATTTGGGGAAATAAGGCCGAGTGTCATGAGAGAATCATGTAAATAGCCTTTTTCGTTTTCAACGTAAACAAAAAGACAGATTGTCACATTTGTGTTCTGAAGCCCTTAGTAGAAAAAAAAAGCCCAATGTTGATGTTAATGATGTTATTGTCTTCAATATCTTTTTTCTTCTCTGTACATGTGTGAGTTTGTTTCGTTCTTGTGGCTTGTAGAAGAGCTGATCAAACGTGATCTTTGGACTGATTTGTATTTTATATCTACAGTGACTTAATTAAAGTGACGAGCACACATTTTGTCATTACAGCTCAAGCCTACCTGTTGCACAGCATGTGTTGGTTTGTGGTGAGACAAACTCAGGAATAAGAGGACCCCATGCTCCCAACAGAAATATCAGTTCTTCATATCTATCATATGGATTTTGAACACCAACCTCTCTCACCTGCTGCTGGGAACATTGTCCTCAAAAACTTTAGGCCGCTAAGCAGATATTTATACACTGGCTTGGTAAGAAACCATGTAAATAAGGGTGACATAAGCTGCTATCTGCTTTGCATTGTGTACTTAAGGTGGACTTAAGTGATTTTATTTTGACTTTGTGTGCCAGGATATGCTGTGGTATTTTCGTGCTGTTTAACTGATGTTGAAGCTGTCATTTATGGAAATCTAAGATCCAGCTTTCTGTCAGATCAGACAATGTTTCAGTTTCAGTGCAATGGCAGCCAAGTACAGGATACAGACGAGACATCTCCCCCCCACCAATCTGTAATCTGTCTGTTCCTCGACTTCCTGTTTGTATCTGACACATTATCAAGTAACAGTACACACTTTCTGTCTGTGTATTTCTGATTAGGTCTGCAGTAGTTGAGTTCTTCAACAAGTGTGTTTTTTAAACTAAACAGTTGTTTTTATTGAGCTTTATTTAAGCCTTGTTTTCTAACATATAACCAAAGGAACTATTACTGTAAAAAGTCACTGATAATGTCCCTGACAAACACATATAGCCTTCATTATTTTTTCTGTGGACAGCAGCTTCAGTCTGACAGAAGTTCACTGTATGGACAAAGGTACTGGGTCTCACCTGTTATTCTTTGAATGCTTGTATTTTCAGTCCCATTGCTTCAGCTGTGTAAAATCTAAAGAATCTAGGCCTGTACTCTTTTGTGCTTTTATTTGAGAAAGAATGGGTCTTTCTAAAGAGATCACTAATTTAAGAGTGCTACTGTAATAGAATGAGACATTGCAGCAAGTCCCTTCATCTAATTTTTTGTACCTTTCAGAAATTCCTCAGTAAGCTGTAAGTGGCATTTTTGCAAAAGTGGAAGTTTTTAGGGACCACAGCAACTGAGACACCAACTGGCAGGCCACGTAAAGTTAGAGAGTGAGGTTGCCAAGAGCTGGGGCATATAGTGCATAAGTGTAATCAACACTCTGCTGAAGTGCAGAGTTCCGAACCTCCTCCAACATTACCATCAGCACAAAAAACTGTATAGCAGGAGCTTTGTGCAATAGGTTTCCATGCAGCGCAGCTCCTGTAGGTAGCCCAGTACGTTTGTGCAAATAGTGTATCTCTACAACTATTAGCTTGTCCATAAATTTGGCTAATATGGTAATATTCATGGAAAATTTACAATAACTTTGGTGATCCTCTGACTTTTTCTAGTGCTGTCATCAGATCAAAATTACTGTGGCTGGTGGGTAATATATGGAAAAAATAAAAATAATCCTCCAGTCTATAAACTAAAAATAACATGAAAGTTCAAAAATTTTCAAAAAGAAATTATTTTGACTGTTAACAGGCTAAACAAATACAGCTTACATGATGTTATACCAGATTATAAATATCTGTACCCGCTGCTAAATGCCAGCATATTGGCGTCATCGTTGTTAGCATGTGGATATTAGCATTTAGCTGCATGTAGAATAATAGTAGGCAGACAGATGGATGAACACTTAAATTCAATACATTATAAATCCTCTGATGTTCTCAGTAATTTAATAAATATTTCTGACTGATAACAAGCTAAAATAACATATATGTAAAGTGGCCTTTGTTATACTCAGCATTTATGTGTTATGTTTGATAATATTTGTCATCTTTTTATCAATTTCTACTATTAGTAGCATGCTGGCATTAGCATTTTACTGCATGTAAAACAGTGATAGGCAAATAGCAAACAGTGACCTTCTGAAAAATTAATGAATTGAAGAATGAATTAATAAATCTATGTATAAGCATATTATACCATATTATTAATCATCTGAATAAAACAATGCTAATATCATAATAGGTTTTTAATGCTAGCCAGCTAAATTAATACAACTAACATGATTTATCTGCCTATTAATATTACACTTATTAGCATCAACCTTTTAGCTCTGTCGGTGTTAGCATACTGTACTTGATAGCTACATATTAGCTACATATAGAACGTTGACAATATTTGGCAAACAGACAAATATAGGATTTTATTTTTTCTGCTGTAGAAAACTCAATCATATTAACTATAGGACATCATATATTTAATACTACCCACATTGTAATTCTGTCATTTCCAAAAATTCGGCAAAGCTAATATTATGTTAATATGCTAGGGGCTGAAAGAAGACAAGTAACTCACGTATATCAGCTCATTCACGTGAGCTGTCAGGTCAGAGGATCCCCATAGTGCTGAAACCTGGTAGACTTCCTCATGTCTGTGCACATCTTTCTTGGCGTAAACCAATGCACCCATCCATTTAACTATCTCTCTTTCTGGCCAAGAAACAACCCCACCCGCCTTCCTTCAGCCACTGTGACAGACTCATCTGCCATACATCTGTTAGAATAAGGGATTTAGTTCTGCTTAAGTTGCTTTCACCCATTCAGGGAAGCCCCTTACAGCAAAGGGCTTCTGTCCAATTTAAGCCCTGACTGGCCCAGCCCTCATGACAAACACTTGTTTTTCTCAGTGTGTTGTCTGGACAGCTGTGGCTGATGCATGTTAGGAACAAACTTAGGGTTGATTATATGCCCTTTATCCCAAGCTAGCTCATGGGCAGTGAAGCTGACTGACGCTTTGAACTCTTGGCTGGGGAATTTATTGCACATCCAGCAGCTGGTTTAAAGGACACTTGCGGAGCTACGATAGCAACAGTTGCCTGTTCAAGTAAGGCTAAAGGTGACCAATAAAATGCATAAAGTTGCTCATGTTTTTTTTTTTTCAAGAACTTTTTACAAGAATATTTACGAAGAACCCATCAAACAGACTTTGGCTTAATTTTGCAAAAATGCAGCAAAGCCATTGTAGCTGGGCTTAAAAACGTATTTGTGTCACTCATTCTTTGTTTTATGTACTGTATTTGTTTTGTGTATTATACTGATAATGATCAAATAAAAAGGATTAGCAAAGATGCTATATAGTACATTGCAAACACTACTGTAGCTCAAATGTTGCTTTGTTGAATCCTGATTAAAGCTGCACATATAAAAGGAAATCTGACACTGGTATGTCTGAATCATGTTTGATTGTCTATTGATATTAAATGCTTTGATGAACTACTTAATGCAATTTGGGTCACTTAGAAACATTATTTTTACAAGTAATGCAAATTTGCTTTAATTTGATATAATGTGAAATTCATCAGAAAACTTTTTCTTTTCCATTTTTTTTAGTTTGATCTGCCTAGTATCTAAGAGGGCATACAGAGGCCCATTGTCACTGTGTTTCAGTGGCATATGATATGCTGTGGTATTGTTTTCATAATGATATGGTAGATGATGACATGTGTTTATATTTTCCCAGTTAATGAAGCTGTCAGAGGTTTTAGTTTGACAAATAAACTCTTTATAGCTTAATTAAATGGGACCTGCTAAGCAAAAGTCAGCTTGTACTGCTCTATTAGCGGAGCAGTACACACCTTTATGTTAACCCCTCAGCTTTTCAGTTTCATGCACTGAATAACCTTCATTTATTAGGGCGCACGTCATTGTTTTCCCATACAGCCTTACACACAGTAAGCCAAATGGATTGCTGTGTGTAATGATGACATATTTCATCTGAGATAAAATCTTTGGGAAATGGTTTTCCTAATGATCAGTCGGTCTTTTGCAACAGACAGTTATCAGCCTAGGCAATAGCTTTTATCACTTGTTATCAGTCCTGCACATATCAACAACAGGTGGTGTCATCCACCTACAAGGTGGAGACTGTTTTGCCCGTCTAAATTTAAGTAATAACGAGGAACTGTCAAGCAAATTTGCCTTTTGGACAAAACTTACATCATTTAAAAAAACAACCTTTTTATGTTTACACCAGAAAAAAGATTGTGCTCTGTATAAACTGATCAAGTACATTTCATTTGACCAGATTCCACTGAATTTTATATTCTTCTGATATTTCAAAATTACATCGAAAATATACATGTACATGTAGTTAAATAAGTCAGCATATTGGGCATAAAATATTTTGAGTGTTGGAACTAAAAGTCCTTTTGGTATGTGTACAAACAAAAAGGTCCTGGTTTGGGATAAAATGCACACTTTTCAAATATACACACATTGCAAAGTTACATTTGAAAGCATGCCTTGCAATATTAGCAAACACATTACATGACCTTTGTCACACATAGATGTCGACAAATCTGCTCATCACTGATTATAATGGATAACTGTTTTGTGAGCCTGCTAGAACGTAGAGGAGTGAGCCTACTGACAAAATGCACTCACCACACACTTTACTACTTAAGGAATGATTCAGTTCCTTATAAATGGTCATTTACACTGAATCAATTTAATATTTGATGAACAAAACCTAGGACTTTCACTGTACACATCATACTTTTATCCACAAAGATAATCACAAGCTGCTAATTCTTCTGAATATCTAAACGATTGCAAAGCTATGACAAGAACATCATGTAATTTCATCACTCATAAAAGGAGAAACCATGTCAGTCCATTCACTTTTCAAATTAAGATTGGGCAAACAGTCTTATCACACAAAGTAACAAAGAGGACAGAACTTGCACATTTATTTTTTTTATTCTTAAAGTGTGTTTTGCTGACAACACTGTTACTTCTGTGAGTTGGTAAAATAACTATGGCAACACGATTTTCAATTAATTATGTCATCATTATCAATCAATTATTCCTGCAGGTCTCCTAATACTGTCACTAGTGTGGATAGGCAAAAATAACTACATGTACATGCTTCTTAATTCATTTCATGAGAATTATTAATGAATCACTCCTGCTGGTCCACGCTTGGTCAGCAGGTTATTTCTTTTCGGCTGCAACACTGCGGGAAAGACTTTCTCTTTCTCGCCGCCAGGGGGCAGCGAAGCCTCTCGAGTGGCACTCACTAGTTCAGAAAGGAAAAAAGTCTGGCAGGTTTGTAAGCTGAACGCAGGGCTGCCCTGCTGAGCTGTGGGCCTATTCAGAAAAAAATACTGTGAGGAGGAGAGCTCGCGGTGACTCTGTGGCACGTAAACGGACGTGTAAAGTCTGAACATGACTTCCAAGGGCGATCATCATCATCAGGCAAACTGCAGATATCAGTTCGCACTGAGTCAAACTACATATTATGCTGTTTACTTATGAATTGATGCTTATTTCTGAGACTTTTTCTTTGAATGAAAGGAAGTAACTGAGTTTTGAGAAGTTCCGGTTCTTCTTTTAAGACTAATTAACTAAAACAAGATAATATTGATAATAATGATAATAAAAACATCTGATGGTAATAATGATAATAATAATCACCATCATCATCATCATCATGCCAGAGTCAGAGCAACAAAAGAGGGGGGTGTTTCCGTGTGCAGTTGTGATCCAGGTAGTGTATGAGTCACGCAAGATGCTCATCTCCTAAGGTTCACCACCTCCACCAGCAGCAGAAAGCGCCACCCTGCCACTCTGGTGCCCACACAGGGAGAAGGTGGAGGGAGGCACCGTCGCTGGATCCCGTCAACTAGACTCCCAGCACCCCCCCCCCCCCCCCCCCCCCCACACACACACACACCCCATCCGCCCCTTACCCCCGCCTCCCTTCCCCTCCCACACACACACGCACACACCATCCTCCTTTTGTTTCGGCTACCACCGCTTGTGTTGGGCTGGATCTCACTGATTTATCGTCGGGTGCCTTTCCCGGAGGAAACCCTCCCCACGAAGGAGCGAAGAGGACCAGGAGGAAGTGTGGTGGAGGGAGGTCGGGGGCGGGAGAGAGCTCGCGATCCGCTGCTGTGGTAGTGCTGGTGCTGTTGTTGTTGGTGGTGGTGTTGGAGGTGGTGGTGGCTGTTCGGTGCACATGACGCGCAGGAGAAAAAAGTGCGTGGGCGGATGAGGAAGTTGAGAGCTGGGATTGATGGTTCCACACCTTTTCACTGCGCTGGCACTTGATCGCGGCAGCAACGCAGCAGCAGCAGCGGCAGCAGCAGCAGCAGTCCACCGGTTCCTGCGATCAGAGGTGATCCGCGCGTGGGAAAATGACAATCAAGTTTGTGGTCACCCTCCTCACACTTTTGTTCGCTGGAGGTGCTCGGTGAGTGTCATTTGCACCTTTTCTCTCTCTCTCTCCCTCTCTACGATCAACAGCTGAGAGCAGCGTTAAAGCTTCAAAAGTTCGACTGCTGTGAATGAAATCCCATACATGTGTGAAAGAGCCTGTGTGGTAATGCATGGTTCTTTTTTCTTTTCTTTTTTTCCTAAGGGGTTCCCTCACACACACGCACTCCAACAGAAAGAAAAGGGGGGGGGGGGGGAATAAATGACAGCACCATTTACTGCTGCGCCCAAATCCACAGTCTGGGGGTCTCACTGTCATTTACAGCAGGCTCCAAGTCACCATGAATCAAACATGTTCTTTTTTTTCCTCTTTTTTCATGACAATGTGTTTCTGTTTTAAACATGATTAAGACCTCTCGTTCCCCTCCTCTCCTTTTCTCCTCGCCCCCTCCTCCACCCCTTCTCTTTCTCACACACACAAACAGCTCTGATTTACGGGAATATGGCGACGACGATGAGGATCATCAGGACACCACTGTCAATCAAATGCTGGTGCCCAGGTCGCACCAGGAGGACGCAACGCTCATTCTGAACAATTTGCTCAAGGAGTACGACAAGACTCTACGCCCAGACATCGGAGGTAAGGATCAGAAGTGGTGGAGAGGAGTTGGAGGCTTTTTTGGTTGGAGGAGAAACTTTGGTGATGCTGTCCAGGGAATGGCTCTGTGCCTGAGCTGTCCATGGTGCTGAAACTAGTAGTGCTGCTGTGAGGGTGGGGAGATGACATCCCCTTCCCCTCTCTCTCAATCATTTTAAAATTAGGTTTCTTCAGTTACGCTGGGACAGATTTGGTGGATTTGGGTTTGCTGAGATCTCTGCAAGAATTAGGGATAAAGTCCTTTTTAAGTGTTGAGAACTTTATTTATCTAGTGGGAGATAAAAACTACAGGGGCATCTGAATTTTTCAGTATTTACATCATTTACATGACTAATGGTTATTTGTGTTTCTATCAATAAATTAACAGTAAATGGAGAGGAAATAAAATGTGTCCACTTCTTGGGTTTCTGGCAAATTATCTGCAAAGCTAATTCACTTAAATGCAGTTTAATTCAAAATGCAAATAGGACCATGTTCTTATGTTGGCTCTACATAAGCCAAATTTACAAAGACGTACAGTGCTGTGCAAAATTATTAAGCCACCCGTCATTTCTCTATATTTTGTTAAGAGCATGGGAAATAGCTGCAGAGAAATGTGGGCAAACATGCATGGAAACACAACATAAAAGGCAAAAAGAGTTTGTTTAAACAATAATGGCAGTCAAACTAAATATTGACTTTTAATCTTGTTAGAATCATACAGGCTGAACTCTCTTCAGGAGTAGTTCTCCAGGCTTCTCGAAGGACATTCAAAGCTCTTCTTTGGATGTTTTGCCTTTTGTTTCCCTCTCTATCAGTACTGTTGAGGCCTGGGCTTTGGGGAGGCCAATCCATGATCACTATTGTTCCATTGTGTTTCTACTATTCAGGTATGCTTTTATTGCATTGTCAGTGTGTTTGGGATCATTGTCATGGTGAAATATTTCCACCCAGATACTTTCCAGATCATATTTCTTGGTATATCAAAATCTTACAGTGCTTTTCATGTTTGTAATTCCATCAGTTTTGACAAGGCAACATCACTGGCTCTCAAGTCCTGTGTCAGATCTTTGCTGAATGTTTTTCTAGCTTTTTTTAAGAATGTGACTTTCAGCTACTGTTCAAATGTATGCTGTAGATAGGTTTTTAAGCCTACTTGTCCAGCTTCCTCATTTTTTTAAGGAAACATTGTACACCAAGCCCAGATATGCCAGTTTTTCAGTTAAGTGTCTTTTTGGAGGGTTTGGGGGTTTTTTTTGTTTGTAGATGCGAGTAAAGCAATGGAAACAAATAGTGTGTTTTTGCGACAGGCTGCAAGTAAGAAATTGGTCCTTTGCTAAATTGTCTGCTATGTGTAGACATAACACTGGCTCATCCGTTGATCTTTTGAGTTTGGTGCCTTTTTTATGCTTAACAAACAAAAAAAATCTTGCTTAACACCAGCATGTTGGCATTAGCATTGTTAGCATAGTAGCAGTGACAGTAGCATTTAGCAAAACGTAGCACACCGGTTGGCTTTAACCACTTCAGTTTGAATCAAAAGGTCATTAAATAAATCAAAAAACTAAGAATGTAAATACGAGCACACCGTGCTAGCTTATCTGGCTGTCACTCCCAAACCACAAAGACATTTATCGCTTTCACACATGTAATAGAATGAGTTACCCACAGCTGGCAGGCCATGCCCAGTTTGTGCTGTGTGTGTGTGAGAGAGCGAGGGTGATGACAGGAACACGAGTCCAAATCCTCCCTTGATTGCACCCATGTTCTCGCTGCTGTGGTGCAATCAAAGCCCTGAGCTCCTTGGAGGAGAACATTCCTCTTCAGTGAGGTCTCTAATCAAATGGTTACCGGTTTGTTCCCCGGAGTCCTCTCATTGGTGGGCTGCTGGCTGGAAGGCTTTTCTGTGATGAACGTGCATTTTAGAAGTCATTTGGAGAAATCAAGGCAGCCTGTCTTTATGGACATGTGGTAGAGGAGTCAGAGGTGTGGTGGTTTCCAGTGAGGCGATTTTCACCGGGGTTTAGCACAGTGGCTCAATGTCATTAGACTGACTGCCTTTACTATATTAGCGGCACTATTCTGAATGTGAAGGCAGACATTACTCCAACTGTTTCTGCTGTGACCTTATTTTTATTTCTCTCATATTCCAATTTACGCTCGACATTTGGTAACATTCTCCTTGTGTTTCTTTTCCCTTGATTCAGAGTTTGCATTTACAATCAGCAATACAATCTGATATGTGTAGGCCATTTGGGAGCTGCTCTACTCTAATTTTGTTTTGCTTCCCGCAGCTCACTGTGATATTTTCCACTTCCACTTCACTTAAATGTTGAAATAAAATGCAAGCATTTTTGACAAGCTTCCTATACAGAGGTAATTTTTGTCTGAAATATTCTGTATTTTTCTATTAGTTCAGCCTACATTAGGATGAAAGACATTTTGTACCAACAGCCATTCAAAAAGTTTTCAGAAGCTGCATACAAAGTCCTGCTTAAGCAGAACTCAAGGACATATCCACAGTCAACACGGGAGGGGGTGTGTGCAAATGCAGGTCTCGCTGGGATGAGACCTAAGAATGGATTACTTATTGAAATGGTAGTGATTTCAAAGTGAACAAATAGTCAGTGTGTCTCTGTTGAGCTACATTTATTGGTACACTTGTGCTGTACGACAACTGAAGTCCAACTTGTGAAGTATCCGGAAAGATGTTTGCACCATTTGACTGCAACTCGACAGCTACTGGCAGTTATTTTTGCATAAATTTCATGCGTAAACTGTGCAATAAAATATAGATCTAGCCATGCAATAAAAAACCAAAGACAATGTTAAAATCAAATAAACCCTGCTTTATGTCCAATGTCCAGCAGAGGGCGACTCCTTAGACTTCTATACAATTTGAATTATTTTGCAGCCAAAGAGAAAGTTTTGCTTCATTTATGACTTCAGTGAACACATTACTGTTGGGTTTGTGGTCTTAACTAATATTTTCAACACTGATTAAGTAAATCACAGAAACACTGTAAATAAAAAGGAGAGTAATGCAGGGTACACTTTGGAGCAATAATTCCCAAATTCCCAAAAACCAGAAAACCCCAGGGAGCCAACCCCTAAATCTTCACTCTAATCAAAATGTAAGAGACAGTGATGCATTTCCATGAAAATCTGCAATTTTTTGTTATCACAGAAGCACCTTTCAAAAGATGAACCAGATTATATGAATTTCATATATTCGGCTTCCTTCACCTTTTTGCCGTATTCCAGTTCCTCTAAACTTTGTCTTTCTGCCATTTTTTCCCTGCTCAAAAAACTCTTAATCCTCTAAATGTCATCTTCCCCACTCTGAACACTTTATCACCTTAGGAGCTCTTTTAAGGGCTAAGATACTTGGTGAATCACTTACCTATGCCAGGATTTGGTCCTGACTTTAAGAGTGAATTCTTAGTAAACATCATAATTCTGAGAATTTTTTTTAAAACTTCATCTTATTAAGCCTCAGTCAGATGCTACACTCTTCACCCTCAGGTTTATACTAAAAAGCCTTGCTTTTCAGGCTCTGGTGGGAAACACTGTATCTTCCAATCATTAATAATGTTTATTTGTCTTTCTCGGAATGCTTGAAATGATTCCCAGATATCATCAACAATTATTTTCCTCCCTCTCTCGCGCGTTCACCAGCAGCTTGCTCGGATCGGTTCAGCCTGGTAGTTCACCTTGCGGGAAGAGGGGGTGGGCATGTGGGGGATCACCCTACGGCTCTGCTTCCATAATTAGGGATGAAATTTTGATGAGATCCAGTTGACAAACCTCAGTGTCGTCCATGAAATGTTAATTTCTTAGCAGGATTATGTGAAGCAGTGGAAGCACGTGTGCATGTGTGTGTTTGTGTGTGCGTGTGTGTGTGTGTGCATGGGAAAACGTGCACAGACAACACACTTACAAACATACTTGGAGATGACGCTGAGTCAAAGACAGATCTGGGACATTTAAGTCATTGTAAAAGAGAGTGGGTTCTGTTGAGATCCGCTGCAATGAATCTCTGAGAAAACACACACACACACAGCAAAGAAAGTAAATTCACACGGATAGAAGCCACTGAAGTCAGCACTGTGAGGCTCATTTCTAAGACACACCTTGATTTTGACTAAATCAAAGTCATCCTCACACACACACACACACACACACACACACACACACACACACACACACACACACACACACACACACATATAAAAACACTGTATTTCTGTTTGCCTCTTCTCGTCTGTAGTTGTGCTTGTTTATAAGCCGCTGGCTGTGGAACCAGAGCACATACTGTTGTTTTAAGAAAATGTGAAATTTTACTATTAATTGGCTGCTAATTTCTAAGTTGAACATTTGTGTCTCAAAGCAAGGTTCACTTCTTCAGCACAGAAAATCTGCATAATACTAAATTCTTCGACAGTGAAGACAACAATTTTCCTCGCCTGAAAGAAAATCTGCTACTATTAGCTAACTAACATTGGCATTATCAGCACTGACAGAGAGAAGTGCAAAGAAATTCACCACCTGGTTACTTTGTACAGCAGTATGCCAATTGAAGCACAGCACAAAGTTATTAATAACGTTATTCTGTTTATTTTTTTCATTGACAGAAAACAGCTTTTTAAATTGATACACTATGGGTACAGTAAAGACCATACAAAGGCACGTAGAACAATATTTTATTATTATATGGTATGACAAAAAATAGTCAAATACAATGAAACATAAAAATGTAACAATACCTTTGCCCTAATTAGATCTTAAGTTTTATTATGTTGAATTAAATAAATACAAATAGCCTCAAAATTCACATCAGAAAGGAGTTTGTGTGTGTGTGTGTGTGTGTTTGTATGTCTGTGTGTAGTTGAGTGTGTATTTATATCTTTGTGGGGACCAGACATTTAAAATTTACTATACATAAGGACCAACAGCCCTTATGGGGACCAAAATCCTGGTCCCCACAAGTTTGAAGGCAATTTTGAGACTCAAACTTTGATTTTCGTGTAGGTTTTGGTTAGGTTTAGGGTAAGGGTTAGGCATTCATTTTTCATGGTTAGGGGCAAGGGAAAGGATTACTTCAATTAGAGGTCCCCATAAGATATGAATACCCAACATGTGTGTTTGTGTGTGTGTATTATAATCCTAAAACTATGTGAAATGCTCAGTGCTTTCAGTCAGGCTTTGACTAATCAAGCTTTTGTCCCTTATGCTTCAGATTTTAACTAATCTATTTTCTATAAATTCTCTGAAATTCAAAGACCTTTGAGATATTTTACTTTAGAATGGATAAAAAGGTTTCAACACAGTGAAAATCCAAAAAATCCAAGAGACTACAGTATAACAGGGTTGTTAACTTAGTGTCTCTGTTTGTTTTCCTCCTGTCACATCCAGTCTTGTGAAGTGAGCAGCGAGTCTAATCTTCATATAAAGTGGGTGACTGGTCCACTTGAGAAGGGAAAAGCTACCCACATATCCTCCAAGCAGAGCAAGTGTTGAGCCTCACCTTAAGCGATAAGAAGCAGTTCCCCTTAGATGAAGATGAGATGCTTTTGTGTCCCTATTGTGTCACTTTCCTTTTGGATTCAGAGTGTGATCACTGTGTGAGATCTGGGTGATCCTCATGTACTGTGCAAAGATGCATTGGTGTATGTGTCAGTGTTTGCGTCTGTGGAATCGAGGACAAAGAGGGCTGGAGTGGAAGGCTTTGTATGCTGCGAGGGCTCTTCAGCCACTCACATTTAAAGTTTGGAAGCCAGGATGATTCAAGGAACTCAATTAAACTTGGGTCTGAGGCGCATTCTAAAAATACAAAGGGCCAACAAATTAAAATCTTCATTTAAGACAGATTCAAGTTTTATTTTGACTCCAACAAATATCACCCTGCTGTCATTAATACTCAGCAGATCACCAAATGGGACTGAAAATACCTCTTAACTGATGCATCACTTCCTTCTGCTAAAAACTACAGTGCATTAGTTTGATTTATGTGACACCAGTTCAACACAACAGTCTATATATTGCAAAGTAAATACACTACAGAAAGACAGTCCCAGTAATCTGATGATCTCTATTAGTAAGCACTCGGAGACAGTGGGGATAAAGAACTCACAGCAGAAACAGGCTCATGGATGGACAGACATCTATTGCAGGGTGAAAGGAAAAAAAACAGAAAAGAGAGATACATGCATAGTGAAATCACAAATAACAACAACGACCACCAACAAGCTACAGAAGAAAGGGGGCATATCTTTTGTTTTGTTTTAATGATATTAATGTTCATCCATTCTCTTCTTCTGTGCAGTCTTTTTTCTGCTTCTCTGCATAGGCAGAGAAGCCCATGCCTCCCTCTCACCAACCACCTCCTCCAGTTCACCCACTTGAACACCAGGCCCACTGAGAGATTTCTCCAGTGTGTCCTGGATCTACCCTGGGGCCTCTTCCTGGTGGTATATGCCCAGAACACCTTCACCCAGGAGGGACTCAAGAGCCATCCCGTTAGATGGCCGAACCACCTCAGCTGTCTCCTTTCAATGTGGTTGAGTAGTGGAGCTGCTCTGAG